>NC_092660.1:20416250-21055000 GCF_032118995.1 Asterias amurensis
CAGGCATGTTACTTGGGTGGGATTCGAACCCACGACCCTTGCAATTCTTGAGCAGTGTCTTACCAACTAGACTACCAAGGTTGCCCGGCAGCTAGAGGCAGTCCGAATCCTATGTGAGGTTTCATAAAATGGGGGAAAATAGAATCAGAGCTTGGGAAAAACAGAAAGAGTGTTTGAAGGGGGAAATATTCACTATTCAGGTTTAAAAACTAAGCAGGGTTACAATAAAAAGAGGCTAGGTTAAGGAAAACTAATCTTCTGATTTAAACATCTCCCTCTGGTCTTGGTGTTTCAAAGGATATATCTTCTGCTTTTCTTCACTGTGAAGCACATCAACAAGCTCGATGACGTTTTTATGTTTTAATCTCTTAAGTAGCTGTATCTCTCTGCAACAGGGAAGAAAAATAAGAAGAGTAGATAATATGAGATGAGGCTCTGGGATGATGGATTTAATTGACTTGTGACGATGGGGGAGACATGAAGGCAGACACTTGCCCAGCGATAAAATAACTGATTAAATCAGGCCATGCTGTCCACGCACACAATTACCATGTTCAAATACAGACCAAGAGAAAACCCCATTTGAAACTGAACTCAGTATGTAGTGAGGTGTACAACATTTTAAAACCAAATGTCTGTCCAATTATTCATTTCAAATAACCAATAAGAGCAGTGTATGTTAATGTATCCTCAGTAGTGACTTTACATCACTTCAAAGAAACCTTCAACTGCCCAAATGAATTTAAAAACAGCATTGTATTTGAAAGATTTCCCTTGAAGGGATAAACTCCCCGTTTCATATCAACTGGATATTGCCAACAGACAATGGATATTTCTCAATACCACACCTTCAAGGAGATGTTAATTCACCTCCCTGGGAGGTTTATTACGTGCTGTAAGTCGACACTTTGCGTAAACAATCAACTGAATTTAGGACTTGGGCCAAGGGGCCAAGCTATCTCAAATTGCTTAGCAGTCAATGGCTTGGAATTTAATGTTGACAGCATTTCACTAACATCATCATCAGAAATTATTACACAATTGCATTTAAAGGGAAAGCACATCAGTGTGTTTTGTAGGAGTAAATTATTTCCCATCCTGTAGTATTCAATAGACACATTTTACATGTACCCATTTTAATCAAATTAAATGGTCATTAAAAAAAAAGCATACAAAAAAAAAAGCTTATGTATAGACAATTGCTAAATGGTTTTATAATCATATAGATTTTGCTATTCTGTCCATTCTGTAGAGTGTTAAAATAGTGGCAACTGAAATTAGAATGTTTTTTATTTGTTTGACTATTTCTCATTGGACATAAATACAAGTACAGTTCGTATTTGTGTAAACATTCCTCTCATTTCTCATGTTTTAACATCAAGCTGCAAGGTCACATTCCAGGCTTATAGGAAGCAACAAAAGCCATTTCCTGTATATCCCAGGGACCAATTTCATAGAGTTGCTTAAAGGCAGTGGACACTATGGGTAATTACTCAAAAATATTATTATCATAAAAACTTACTTGATTACGAGTAATGGGGAGATGTTGTTAGTATAAAACATTGTGAGTAACGGCTCCCTCCGAAGTGACGAAGTTTTCAGTAAAGAAGTAATTTTCCACGAATTTGATTTTGAGACCTCAAGTTTAGAATTTGAGGTCTCGAAATCAAGCACCTGAAAGCACACAACTTCGTGTGCCAAGGGTGTTTTTTTCTTTCATAGTTATCTCGCAACTTTGACGACCAATCAAGCTCAAATTTTCACAGGTTTGTTATTTTATGCATATGTTGAGGTACACCAAGTGAGAAGACTGGTCTTTGACAATTACCAATAGTGTCCAGTGTCTTTAAAGCAATGGACACTATTGGTAATTGTCAAAGACCAGTCTTCTTACTTGGTGTATCTCAACATATGCATCAAATAACAAACCTATGAAAATTTGAGCTCAATTGGTCACTAAAGTTGCGAGATAATAATGGAAGAAAAAACACCCTTGTCACAGTTGTGTGCTTTCAGATGCTAGATTTTCGAGACCTCAAAATCTAATTCTACGGTCTCGAAATCAAATTATTGGAAAATTACTTCTTTCTCGAAAACTACGTTACTTCAGAGGGAGCCGTTTCTCACAATGTTTTATACTATCAACCTCTCCCCATTACTCGTTACCAAGTAAGGTAATAATTATTTTGAGTAATTACCAATAGTGTCCACTGCCTTTAACATAGGTTAACAACATTCTGCTAAGCTGCTTTATAGCAGGATGCTAATCACAGATGGTATGGTACATATAATGACAATATCATGGCTAATATTTCATAATTTAAGCATCATTTTGTTGTGCCAAGTTACTTAATTGGACCCTGGTTGCTGCATGGGATTTCCTATAAAAAAAATCACAACACAAGGAAGGTGTGTTTTGATACTGGGAAAAAGATAACCATAATAAACAATAGTAGTATTTTTCCCTGAATTGAAAGAAAATATTTTTCCGTATTAAACTACAATTGCCTTTTTTTTTTTCTATCTATGATAATTGAAATCTTCTGCTGTTTTCATCTCATGAACATCCCATGGACATTTATACATTTTATACAACAAGGGTGTTTTTTGGGCTTTCACTACTTTCTTATTACTTCAATGACCAATTGAAAAATACATTTAACATAAATGCAAACTTGCTGGGAATACAAAACATCAAGTGAGGATACTGGTCTTTGATATTACCAGAAGTACGGTATACCCCTACATTGTACCCAGCTTAAAGGAACTGGACACTATTGGTTACTACTCAAAATAATTATTAGCATAAATTCTTACTTGGTAACGAGTAATGGGGAGCTGTTGATAGTATAAAACATTGTAAGAAATGGCTCCCTCTGAAGTAACATAGTTTTCGAGAATGAAGTATTTTTCCATGAATTTGAAGGTCTCGAAATCAATCATCTGAAAGCACACAACTTCGTGTGACAAGGGTGTTTTTTCTTTCATTATTATCGCGCGACTTCGATGACTGATTGAGCTCAAATTTTCAGAGGTTTGTTATTTGATGCATATGGTGAGATACAGCAAGTAAGAAGACAAGTCTTCACAATTACCAATAGTGTCCACTGTCCAGTGTCTTTAAGAGACTTGGTCCTGCTTGGGAGCCAGAGCCTCACTGTACCACGATAGAATGAGAATCCATGAACCTATTTATTAAACAAGCTTCATCTGTATCCAGGTTAAACACATTACATCATCCAATGGATAGGTGGGGATTTCACGCTTCAATCTTCCATTTGGATGCACAAACATTGCCTGGACAACAGACTACTTGTTATTGTGTGACAGGGAGTTGATTAAAAATCAGTCACGACTTTAGATGGTTCCCATTCCCAAATGATTTTAATTAGTCAGGAATAAAGCGTACATCTGAAATAAAAAATCTGTCTCATGTAACAAATGTGTTATTGTAATAACAATGTTAGAAAATGTATTGACAAAGTAAATGTATTTTTCTAGGATGTTAAATTCTTTTTTAAACTTTGAGCGAAATAAGAACATTTGCAAGTTGAGTTGTAAGTGGTTTATGAGAACTATTTAGTGCCAAGGGGTTTGGCAAACTTTCAATGCTCGGTGCTCAATGCTACAATATGAAACCGAGATATGGTTTAATTTGTCATGTAGGCAGGAAATAATACTAGTTTTCAAATATGTTTAAAAGCTTGTACTGCATCCATCGTTTCGATCTTAAAGCTCATTGAAAGTTACAATATTTCCTCCTTCAGAAGAAACCATTTTGCAAACGTGTATTAGTATTGGCGATGTTCAGTAGGGCTTTAAACTCAGGATTTCATGAATGTGTGTGATTCTTGTGTTCATATCCTTTTTGCTCGCTCGCATTTCATTTTTTCCCTCCAACTAACTTACCTAATTCTACCTCCATACCTTCTATGTACATTTGCACGTACTCTTTTAGAAGGATGAGTTAATCAGCCACTAAAACCATTCAACTGCGCTGCGCAGCGCAGTTTGCATTCATAATGGCACAACTGTGCACAGAACACCTCTTCACACTAGACTGTTTTAATAAAAGGGACCTTGACAGCATTATAGCTACAGCAAATTGAGTGCCAGCTACCTTTTTTTGCTAGATCATTTAGAATCAGGCCATGAAATTAACAACGGCAATTGCCCTGTGCCACTGACCTTTGAAGCCAACTGCCATCCAAGTTTTTTGGGTAAAATTATTTTAATAGTAAAACTGTATCATGCATTTATATTTGTACATTAATTAAAAACTGACCTGTCATCCTGCTCACGATTACACGTTTACATTTTAACAGTTCAAATATTCGTTGATAAAATCACTCAAAAGTTCACTCAATATGTTTGGAAACACAGACTACTATACGTGTACATTCAAGATGTACACAGCCCATACTCCCCTGACACAAAAGCAGTCACTTCGTATCCAAGTGGCAGGCTTGTAGTCTTTTTTAACCTTGCGCGCTACAATAAAGGCAAGAAACATTGAACACTAGAGGGCATCATTTCAGCCATATACATATACGTCTTCTATTTGTCAAATTTACCAGTGCATTAGGCAAAAGCATACAAAACCAGTTGTAAACGCCCCCCGAAATTCAAATACCCCCATATGTACAAGCCAAATTGATTACAAAATGACAAGACGTCACGATTTGTCAATCAAAGCGTGTTCTCTAAAACCAATGAGACTACTTGATCCATCGATCTTCATGAAATCTACACTTGACCGTACCTCTGCACTTTACTCTATTGACGTGGCTTGGCACCATACTTAACTCTCATGGAAATCTGACCTGCAGTAGGGGCAAGGCAGATGCGGATGCAGTGTCGGCATATGGTAAAATGCCCTCATTGTGGTCAAGTATAGGATGATTAGCATCACCGGATTAAGAGCACCGGATTCAAGCTCTGGTGTTTGACCAGCAGAGTGTGGGTTCGAATCCAGGTCGTGACACTTGCTAGGTAAAATTGGGGAGGTAGAGCTTTCTGCTCTAACGGCCAGGCTGCCGACTGATGATACCCAAGCCTACATCCGTATCATGAACTGTAAAAGGAGCAACCCTGTTTCAGCCCTATGAGTAGGTGGCAACGGCCTCTGGAGAAAAAAAAAATTGTAGCCCACACCTTAAAGTGGCATAAACATAGTAAACATAAATTTTCCTTTTAACTCAGAGAACAATTTCCTGTGTTTATCAAAGGAAAATGCTATACACAGTATCAGTTGCTACTCAAAAATCTGAATTTTCAACTCAATATTCGATTCAGTATGCACAAAACAGTCTGCTGGATGAAATCGTTCCTTGTATTAACTGAAGGAGGGAAATTACTGAATTAACTGTTATGTCGTTTGTTTTTGAATTTTGTGTATTTTTTTCACCTTCAAATCAATGTAGCAACACCGAAGCATGAAAGGCAAACACTCAGAGACCCTTTTTATGTACAATAAAAAGAACAAATCATTCATTCAAGCATTATTATTAATAGTCAAGCCAGCAGCTGAACGATTAACAAATAACTGTAAACAAAAGAAATCATTAGAAATTGCTACCTGGCTAGAAGTAACTGACATATTACACAATTACAATAGTAGGCTATGTTGATGTAGTCAACACGGCTTATAGCACACAAGGGAAATATGAAAGCGACATGAGAATAAAGGTCTGTGTACTTTAAAACAAAATCATTACAGCCATCAAAAGAATCAATATACAATTATCTGATTCAAGAAGAACGCTAATTACTTTGTTCTAATAAAATGTCAAGTAAAATGATAAATCACCACATGGCAAATTACAAATTACAGTAGACATATAATGCGAGTGTCGTACATGTACGATTCTGACATGATGTAGAATTGAGCTGCAGTGCTTGGTAGACGATTTCTAAAGGTTTGTCCCATAAATGTCAAATACAGAAATGGCAAATCTGCACAAGGCAAATTACAAATTACAGTACAAATAAAATGCGGGTGTCCGACATACGATCCTCACAATGACATGATGTATAATTGAGCTGCAGTGCGTGGTCTGTTTTCTAAAGGTCAAATATTCAATCACTTACTTTTGCCATTTTGAAGGGAAGAAAAAATACAATACTTTCTTAAATGGCACTAGGTCACAGATCTTTCACTACGGCATGGCAAACTTCACACTCAAAGTGCAGCATTGTTAATGACAACAATTATCAGCAATTAATTTCAATATGAATAGCTCAGGCTCATGTACCAGTCTACTGTGATTGAATGACGTACGGATAATTTAAATCTGCACTACTTAGGTCTATGTAATTAATTTTTCATTCCACACATTTTTCATTCTATTTTTCATTCTATTTTTCATTCTGTATGCCTAAAAAAAAAAATTATATCAATACACATGTGAGCGAAAGTTGTGTAATCTATACAAAAACTTAACTTGTTTGACGTTATTTTTAGCCTGCTGTTAATGATTGTACTGTTCAAAAATTTTGTTTAAAGATTTTTAGATCAAATTGCATTTTTTAATACTTCAGGAACTCAATTTATTGAGTTACATGTTTTACTAACAGGTTGAATGTTTTAAAGAATTTTTGCTCCTTTTGTTGCTATAATTCTGTTTCTTAATTTTTAATTTGTCAGTTGTTCATGTACTTGCTTAGTTTATTTGTTACTAGTGCCATGTTTAGTGCCCTAAGAACAAGTCAATTTGATTAAGTCGTTATAGGCCAAAGTGTTGGTATTATTATTTTACAAATGGTACTGGTGGTAAGCATTCTGTGAAATTATTTCTTCTGAAATGCACCCAAGTGACTGGAAATCAAAACTTTATTTTTCTTCTTCTTCAAATTCACAATCAATCATGGGTCTTTAGGATGAAACCATTTAAAAAGCCCAAAATACATGTTTTGTACACCTAGAAACACATATTTTGAGGACATCATTTCAATTCATACAGTCAAACTTGCAGAATGTAGCCTATGGCACCACAAACTGACATAATACATACATGAACATGTAATGAACATTTTCAATCAGTGATCTGTTAATTTTAAAGACTAATTCAGGGCCTACACATAATTCTGAAATTTCAATTCCGAAATAACAATTCCATCAACAAAGAAATAGATTGCACCAAACCAGTCAACCTCAACTTTATTATATAATACTTATTATGGATTACATCATACTATCAGGGACACCTGGCCTTTCAGGTTGCACATGTATCCAACAACCAGAAGGCATCTGGCAGCTGGTACAACATATAAAGCAACCCATAAATATCAAGAGAAAAAAACTTTCTGTTTGCCATCATCAATACATCAGCCCAAGGACACAACAAAAACCCTTGGGCTTGGCCACTAGAGAAAAAAAGCAAATGAAAAGAAAAATGAAAAAATGTGTACTTCATCAAGGTCAGCCTATAACTAACCAGCAGAATAAAATAAAACATAAGGAATATTCAAGGAGGCCCCTGGGCATGGTAAACATCATGGAGGACAAACCAATGAGGAAACATCCAGGGTGCTTTTAATGTTGTAGGATGTGGTGCTATGCAGGCCTGCGCCCTGCCCTGGCACAGTGCCAAGCTCCATGGCCAAGCAACAATAATTGGGTCACCAATGTGTATACCAAACCAGCCTAAAAATAGATTGTAAACATTTATATTAAAGGGATAGTGTATGCACTGTTTAATCACTGGACACTGATCCATAATGCATTTCCCGGTAGTACACACAGTGCAGTATAGACCAGAGTTAAAGACCCACTTTTTGTGTACAATACGCATGCACTTAAAACCAACCATTAGTCCTGCTGCATTTCCGCAAGGAGCTTCCTATAGAGTTACTCCACAGAGCCAAACAATATATGCGCATATTAATCTGCGCCCTTGCGATCATGCCACAGTGTAATAGGTTTACCTTCATGATCGAAGAAAATACTTTTTTTTATTTGATAAATGTCACTGCAGGCCTGTATGCTTTGTTTTTGAAAGGGCAAGGGCACCATTTTCTCCTCTGTAAAGGGCACAGCTTGAGGGAATTGTAATTTCCATACTGTTCCGAGGACACCGGAGGGCATCGAGGCAATAGCCTTCGTTGCCTCCATGAAGTATCAGGTCTGTGTCACTATAACCATCTCTTCCTTTCTCCATGCTAAACAACTGAACAGTTAATAGGATGTGAACCAAATTACATGATGCTGGGGGGAAAACAAATTTTAACAGAAGAAAAACCTTTTTGCTTTTCAAACACAAATAGTGGACCAGTCACAACAAAGAACGCATGTTTTCATTCCAACAGCTTGTTAGTAGGTTACCTATATTCATAAGAATGTGTTAGGGCCCACCTCTTTTTGCTTTGCTTGATTTGAAATATTTACCCCATGAGCTTACAATGCAACAAGATTGTATGTGTACATCGCTTCACAAAATTGATCTCAAACACTCAAATCCACCTTCCGTTTGGAATTACTTTGACACAAAAATATTCAATGAACAACTGGTTTGACACAGGTCTACGCTAAGGAGGTCCTGAGGCCTGACACTTCAAACAATTCTGTCGAGTCTTGAAGAATGCTACAGCCTGGTTTATACTTCCTGCGAATGCCATGCGAATTTTGACGTCACATGGCTGTTTTTGCGGTGAATGTTTCACAGGAGTAGAGCACAAGTCAACTGTTGCGAATTGTTTGTTGCGAGTTTGTGACTTCAGTTTTTTGTCCCATTCGCATGAAGTATGAACCAATCTTCTCTTAGTGTTCAAGTTCAACTGAATACAGTAAAACTTAAAACATTTTTTACCTGCAGGTATTTTTAAACACTTTTTCCTTTATTCTCAATCTGGTTAATTGTGAAAAAAAAATTCTGGTAATATAAACATTTTGAGCTACAAGCACGTAAGCTTGTGGATCCCCCCCCCAAAAAAAAAAAAAAAAAAAATTTTAAAAAAATTCAAGTCTTGCCCATTTTCGTTGAATGTGAGTATATGTGTAGGCCTACATGTATGACTAAACAAACAGGCTGAGTGCCTAATAATGTTCTGTACCATATATAATTTTCCTAAACAAAGCATTCTTGCATGAGCACAGTTTCAGGTAAACAAATGACAACTCCTTCGCTTTTCAAGAAGAAGGCTGATCATTGCACACAATTGTGCTCATTTTATAATGAAATAGAAAGATCTTCCAACCATGAAAAATGGGCCAAGATGATTCTTTCATTCAGATGGCAATTTTAGAAATGTCCAGGCCAGTCTGGGAGTAAATGTCCTTGAGTCGCAGACAATGAAAGGGGTTTCTATATAAACTAAGTCATGGAAGGATAAAAGCAATGAATGCAAGTCAAGTAGCAGTGTAAATTTGAAACGGGATGTTAGATACAGTCAGAGTTGTTGATGATGCGCTTTGAAACACATAAATGAGTCTGAATAACTGGAAATAGACTAATGAGTTTTAACTCATTAGTCTATTTCTAGAAAAATATAGAATCATTGCTTTGGTATCAACACAGAAAAACAAAATGTGCAAGTTTCATTCAAAAGCCTACTCAAAGATGGTAATAGTAGTGAACATCCTGCTAAATTACATTGCCTGAAGTGCTCCGGTTGATTAGAAATTAACAAACTCCAACTACAAATTATGACATTAGTTTCCCGAAAAAGCCCATGGGACCTGGAACCAAAAGGCTTCAGCTGAAGTCTTTAATTATTCACCTCAGAAATTACCTCTTTCTCAAAAACTAAAATACCGGTAGCCATTTCTCACAATGTTTTATACTATCCATTACCGGGTAAGTTTTTATGCCAACAGTTAGTTTGAGTAATTACCAAATTATTACTAATAGTGTCCTGTGCCTTTAAGTGTGTTCTTCAACTTCACAACCAACCAACACTGATGATTTATGACCAGTACTAGAGCGTAAGTGTATGATATCAAATCATTTCTGGAATGAGCAAAACTGCCAGCAAGTTTCATCTAACGCCAGGCCATATTCATGATCCCAATACTTGTGGGTACATTTTTTGGATGGTATATTATTACATGCATGTGACCATGAGGGAAGCGAAAGCTAGAGTTAAGAGGAGGGTTGCAGAGGAGGGTCCTGATAGACCCAGGGTAATTCTGGCCCAGATCCAAAATTCTGGTTTATCCAGGAATAGCCCACTGTTGGTGATTTACAGTACAGAGAACTTGGACAATGCAATGATCTTATTATTGTAGAGGCCAAAAATAACCAGTTCCTCCCGCAGAGCTTTTCTAATGAAACTAAATAATCACTGTAATGGTTTTTAAAATGAGTTTCATTCCCATGAAAGCAAAGTTCTTTTTGTAGTTTATACACAATGAAAGGGCAACAGCACCAAGGCGTTATCTCCTTGGTAAAGGGCACCTGTGAAAGTGAGGATATTGTAAATTTCTACTGGAGCATTTAAAGACACCAAGGCAATGACCAGGGGGCATTGTAGACTTGACTCAAGTCCCAATCCCGTGCCAGCGCCACAGAAAATAATTGTTTTCCATGCCCCAGCCTGTTCCGCTTGCCTCGATCGCTGCTGCAATAACTACATTTTGGCGATGGGGGCGCACTTTTCTTAAGTGGCTGCTGGCGCGTTACATGTTTGGGACCTCACACGATAAAGGGACTTGAATCAAGTCTAGGGGCATTAAGGCATGTGCCTCCGTTGCCCCCATAAAGAATCAGGCCTAGTATCCAATTGTTTTTATAGAGCCGTGTTGTGTAAACACGCTCATATATTTGACTTTGTGTATTTTATCAAATTGCCTTTTTATTGAATATTAACTACATAATTTATTAATTTGTAACCTTATCCCTTTACTTAAAGTTTGGGCTCAAAAACCTTTTTTAACAATGTCCTTATTTACTGTTTAAACTGAACACTGGCTCTTGTTTTGTTTTCAGAGTGCCACATTGGAAAACAAAATTGTTTTGTGTTATCCTCGGCAACACTATCTTTTCTTGTCAGTAGGGTCTAAACTGTTTTTCCTGCAATGTATTGCAATCTTTCTTAATTATAACAACCAGGTCCAGTTTTGTGTGTGAAATCTCTTTGCTAAATATATCCAATCTAACAATGACTTCAATGTCAATAATACTATGGTGTACAAATGTACAATACGTGCATTTTGTTCAATATGGAGCAATGATTGTACGTACGTCTCCTGTCAGGGGAGGGGGCATTAAACCAAATGCATGGTGCATGGGGGGTGGGGGTGGTTGAGATTACTAACAAATGGAAAGGCAGGTTTTCCAATTTTCTGTATGCATGAACATGTCCTCTTCTACTATTACATGTATTAGAGCATCAGGTTCCACAAAACAATCTATCGATCATCGCTCAACAGCACAAAGTGTGAAACTTTCTGATTGCTTTAAACAATGCTCCTATTGTTTTGTGCTCAACGGGCGGGTATTTAATTACTTAGTAATTGAGCATCTGTTTGGATTAAATCACAATTAATATGTAGAGGTTGGATCAAGATTCAAGGACCAATGATCAATGCATAGTAATTCCTGATTAACTTGCTTTTGTTTTTTGTTTTTCTGCCAGGAAAATTTACTTAATTTGGGCCTTGAAAAATGAAGGCAAAATACAAGGCCCTAAATTATCCTAAACAAAAAATTAATATTATGAAATATTTTCGATTAATTTTGCTTTATATGCTTCCTCAAAAATGTATGTCAAACGAATTAGTTTACTACACATAGCCCCAGCTGATGTAGGCACATCAACAAATAAATGGGTCAATCTTGTTATACAATGTAGTTATTTTATGTAAACATAAAGGTTTGCAATTATTGACCCAATTCAACCACACCATCATCACAAATTCACAACAATCCTTGTTGTGCCAATGGGAGCCACCACAGCATCAGAGTTTGTTTAAATTTAAGTTTTATCTATTTTAAAAACTGTTACACCAGTAACATCATATCAAAACTACAGCCCTGAGCCATTGTTGTCATTTTTACTACACATGAATACCCACAATATAATTTTATGTTCAAAATTTGGATGATTCCAAGTTGGTTGTGTAACACTAAGAAGAAAGGTAACATTGTCTACAGAAGGGACCATGTTCTTTTATTTTTAATCAAAGGGATGACAACAATTTCGAACAACGTGTCGCCCCAACTTCAATTACTTCAACCCAATTAAGAGAAATTGCGTATAATGTCAAACTTTTCATTATTCTTAAAAGCTTTGTTAATCTCACAATAGCATTTCCCTTGTGTTGTTGTTTCTTAGTGTAAGTTCTAAATTGTCAACACATATGGTGGAAAATTCTAGATTTTTTTATACAAATATATATAGATAGAAACTTTAGAATTTCATGAATATTTCATTAGTACAATTTCTGCCCTCCAGTGTGAAGCATTTTGATGATTTCTGGTTTGATCAGGCTGTGAATCTGGTTTGATCAGGCTGTGAATCTGGTTTGATCAGGCTGTGAATCGGATTTCAAATAAGTGCATCAATACAAATTGACAATAATGAACTTGTTTGCTTTGGAAACTAGAAACACCTGGCTGATCGGCCTCAAATAAAGAAGAAGTGGGCGATACTAATTTGTCCTCTCCGCGCTTAGAGCCCACGCACTCACAACTCAATGCTGCATACCTACTCACATACAACATGTCAAATCTAAAGGGACAATAAAAAAGACAATAAAGTTTCCAGCGTGACTGATCGCATTGTTGAATTTGCGAGGAATAGCCCAGCTAAATGGCATCCATCTCTTTCGCAAACCAAGGGGGAGTTAAAACAAAATGAGCTAGCCCGTCACTATAAAGCCATAACAAAATTAACTGTTATGCCCTGTGCAGGAGTAAAACGAAAAGTAGACCAAAGGTTGTGTGTCACTAGCACTGGT
Source organism: Asterias amurensis (assembly GCF_032118995.1). Taxonomy (NCBI): domain Eukaryota; kingdom Metazoa; phylum Echinodermata; class Asteroidea; order Forcipulatida; family Asteriidae; genus Asterias; species Asterias amurensis. The sequence goes on from NC_092660.1 coordinate 20,429,149, forward strand.
GCTATGGTTTCTTATTCCCTACCAGTTGTACGTGTTCATAACAACAACAAAACTTTAAAGTTGCAGAAAATTAGCACTTCTTCTATTTAGCCTACATGTACACCCCAGAGGGAACAAAAATGTAAGGGAATTATAAAACTTAATGGAAAAATTCTTGTTTCTGGAATTTGCTCTTAGTGAGTCTTACTGTACAGGTTAATGTTTTGGGCTGAATTGTGCAACAATACTAAACCCTGGTGTATTTGAACTTGTTCATCCAGTACAGTTTGTATTTATAATCAAATGGTGCAAAGCTACATCCTTGACATATCACACGTTCCCTGTGTAACGTGAACAGCAACTCAACAAGGTTGGTTCAACTTCACACGTTTACATCACTGATACAAACACCTGAAGGACTGACCTTGCTAAACCAAGGGGCAGGCAATAAATTGTTTAATTATTAAAAACAAATGATCCATACAAAGCAATCTGACAAATATTGCTTGTTCAGTGGAAATACATAGCAGCATGTATTTCCGCACTCTCCAGGGTCCACTTCAATTGACAGACAGATAGAGCTGAAAATAGTGTCCACAGTGTCTTATCAATGTTTAATGTTAAACATTAACCAAGGACCTACAAGGCCTTACATTAAAAATGCAACGTTACATGTAGTTGCTAGTGAATAACTTGATATCTGGTCATTGAAAAAAAGTAGGATAATTTTATCAAGTATTAAGGCCAAGGGCTCACATACATATTATATGCTTAAAGCCATTGGACACTTTCAGTACAGGAAAAAAAAATAAAAGTTCACAGATTTGCAAATAACTTACAGGGTTTACAGAAGGTAATGATGAAAGACTTCTATTGAAATATTATTCCATGAAATGCTTTACTTTTTGAGAAAACATTAAAACAATATCAATTCTCGATATCGAGAATTACAGATTTATTTTAAACACATGTCATGACATGGCAAAACGTGCGGAAACAAGGGTGGGTTTTCCCGTTATTTTCTCCCGACTCTGATGACCGATTGAGCCTAAATTTTCACAGGTTTGTTATTATATAAGTTGTGATACACGAAGTGTGGCCCTTGGACAATACTGTTTACCGAAAGTGTCCAATGGCTTTAATATACATTTCAGGCTATATAATTTAATCTCAAATTTTCAGACTTTTAGGTCAAAGTAGGAGAATATCATGCCTGGTTAAATTAAAAACACTATTTTATCAAGTACAGCAGGCTTGATACTGCATGGAGGCACTCACCTCCAATACCTTGGTTAATGTCAACCCTTGAAATGTCCCCGTAGAAACTTTACTTTTCCTCATTATTGAGTAGTTGCGATAACATAACCCTCCTCCTGACGCAAACGTTGGGAGGAGGGTTACGTTATCTCAACTTATCATTGAGGTGCCATTTATGAAGGAAAAAGTAAACTAACTTGTCCTTACAAGAATGAAGTCTGATAAACATGTACACCTGTGACTTAGTCTCTTTAACAAAGATGCTACGTGCACATGTACCATCGAGATATGATGTCATTATAAATTATTCATTGCAGCATGTGACATTAACGGGATTCCCTTACTCATCCCATGGGTGACAGCAAATAATTTGAACTGTGCAAATTCTTTCATCAATCATGAAAATTACGGAGGAAGTAAAGTAAATTATGGACAGAGCGTGTTAACATTAAACTATACTTTTTTCATTGCGCATTCTATACACAAGAAAACAAATTAAAACACGTATGTAAAGATATTATTAACAAAAAGGGAAAGAAAAGAAGCGGTTTGGGGATATGGATTGAAGAAAAAACCTTGTTATTTTATTAATTAAAGCCAGTGGACACTTTCGGTAAATAGTATTGTCCAAGGCCCACACTTTGTGTATCACAACTTATATATAAAATAACAAACCTGTGAAAATTTAGGCTCAATTGGTCATCGGAGTTGGGAGAAAATAACGGGAAAACCCATTCTTGTTTCCACACGTTTCACCGTGTCATGACATGTGTTTACTCTAATCCGTAATTCTCGATGTCGAGAATTGATAGTTTTAATGTTTTCTCAAAAAGTAAAGCATTTCATGGAATAATATTTCAAGAGAAGTCTTTTACCATTACCTTCTGTAAACACTGTAAGTTATTTGTAAATCTGTGAACTTTTATTTTTTTTCTGTTCCGAAAGTGTATAATGGCTGTAAGCGCATTTTGCCTTTGGATAAAATGGAAAAATGTCCGTTTCCTGTCACCACTTTTCCATTCGTTATAAAATAAATAAGTATCTAATTTACTCAAATCAGCAAAATGAGAATCCATTCCTTTTGCTTTTGTGTATTATTATTTATAAAAACTATTGAAAAAGTGGGAGGTGGCACTGGCAGGATACAGAAACTTTTCCCAAATTGTTAAAGTCCGAATACGTACCTCTAGTTCCCCATTTATTTTGACATATTGAGTACATGCAATTCGTAATTTTAAGGGTTTAAACATTTTAGTCTTAAACAAGCGTTTCAAATATGAGCAACAGCCGGCCCGCCAACACACATGGATGACGTGCATGCTGCTCTGCGCTCATCACACGGGCAGAATAGAGCGACCAAGCCCACCAGAAACCCATCTCACCTTCGCACATTCTGCTCCCCGTTCGGGATCCTTCGGAGCTTCTTTTTCTTCAATATTTTCACAGCTCTCCTACAAAGAGTCTCCGAGTCTAACACCTCTTTAACTTTCCCGTACGAACCCTCACCAAGCACGTCTCCAAAGAGATATTTCCCCACCATCTTGGCTTTTTTCTTGCGTGGTTGATAAATTATGTCCGCCGAATCCACTCGGTGTATTATAAACGGGTGCGCATCTTCGTCGTGCAACAAGAAATCCATTTGGTCGACATCTTGCGACCAATGTCGGGGAATACGCTCCGGAGCGTCCAGATCAGGATAACTATCTAATACCGCTGGATCTACCATCGTAAGTCCAAGAGGTTTTCGGCAGCTTAACGGTGAAAAAGAGCTGCATTTGCCTACACTGTCGGTGACAACTTAAAGCACGTTACTGGCACGACCGTTCTGTCGCCATGTTGTTTATTATCTGAAACCGAGGCGGTTTATTTTCTCACACACAAAATACACACTGGTCACGTGACATGCGTGAATTTTCATTCGGGCAGAAAATAGGTCAATGTTTCGATATGCAAATATTTCAAACTATATATTCATGAGATGATTAACATATGTAATTGCATTCTAGCCAATCCATAATCAAGCGCGTGCCATATCGTTTCCTTGTAAGGGCTTTGTACACAGCTGAACCGCAATACGCGTGCCTGTAATTTATTCTGGCACAGTAGCTGTGTGTATACCCGCATCTCCTTTGTGTTGAAGCTAAAAGCAGATGTGCAAAATATATTCTCACGGTTGTGGATCAAAATCAGTATGACGTGAATAAGAAGAAAACACGATCAAGGTAAGCTGTGATTTTTAATTTACCGTAACTATTCCTCTGTTCTTCTGTTTTAAAAATAAGTCTGTAATAAAAAAGTTATTTCAATAAAGAGACAGCAAACCCTGTAAATATTCACAACATAATCGAATATATTCAAGTTTCCCTCTATGGCTGCATCATCAACATTTTATAACCAGCATTCATGGTTCAATTACGGGTAGTATTATACTATTAAATCGAACAAATTGTATTAATGCTTGTTGTTACATTCCTCATTGAAAAATAATACAGACTAATCTTTTCAGAGCAAGAGGATTCGAACTTTCGAATAATTTTATAGACACCCTTTTTTTTTTAAAGTGCAACTTTGTTCATTCTTGTTCTGACATCGGAAATGTACATTCAAGAAAAATAATACACAGTATAAAACATTATATGATTTGAGGCATTGCAACAACATATTTACATTGATAAGCCAGTTTGAATTTTGTTTACTGTTTTTTTAATATGACCAAACCTATAAAGGCTGGAAGGACAATAGTCAACAGGAACACCCGTTGATAAAATGGTTTTAAATAAAGGCCTCACAGTGTACCTACTGATTCTAATTATTGTGACAACTATGGCGTAGAAGTAATCCCTTAATCGCACACACACGATAACGATACTAAGCCATTCTCAATGTTTTGAGGACTGATATTTTTTTGACGATCCCTTCTTCACAAATCAATTCAACTCGATATTTATTTTCATATTATTATAAAATGAACATACACGTAATTATAAGGATGGTCTATTGAACAAAGAGGTATAAAGAACTGCTAGAAAGGAGACAAGAGGCAAGAACAATAAGGAGACAAAATACTAGACTTTAGAATAAAACTTAAGTTTGATTAGGCCCTATTTATTAGCCCCTATTTATTAAAGAAAAGCTGCCGTCAGTTTAAAAACAAAAAAGGGGGGTCAACATCGTAAAACTTTTGGTAAGCTAGATAAATGCAGAGAATGCTATTTCAAGATCCGGCATGTTATGATTTCTTTTGTTCCAACCTACCGTACTTTGGTGCTGAGAATCCATGTCCAATCTCCGTTATCTCTAATGCCAGCTGGGGTCACCACAATGACTTCCTGCAATACTCCATTTCATACAAGTACTGCTTAATCTCGATTTGTTTCCTTCTGCTAAGCCTAACTTAGCAGGAAACCAGTCACAGGTGGTACATTAATGTTATGGTATTTTCTGACTGGTAACTTAATTCTGATCTAATAACCACAAGTTGGCAACGTTTTTTTGCTGAAGTGACAGTTGCGTGGTCAATTTCTTTTTAATAAAATTTTGAACGGCCTCGTTTCGGAACGATTCAAAACAAAAAACGTTTTATACAAAAACTTTCGCATATAATTAGTTGTACTCGGCAATCGCTAATTTTTAGTATTTATCTCGAAGTTATAAAAATAGCTATTTGAAATTTAAATTCAACAGTCTGTGTCATGATCGGCCCAAATGTCTGACATTGCATAACTGTCAGCCCCGGCAATACACGTTTATTTATGAAAATCAATTATTTCAGGAAATTTCTGAGAAGTAGGTTAATCCGATTTCCTCCGTCAAAGGATTTTGTTGAGGAAATCGGCACTGGTTGGGAAAAAAACCCAGCTTAGGCCAATGCAATCAATTTTATTTGACGTGTATTTGTTTTATATTCAAACAACATTCGATAGTTATTCAATTATGCTAATTTTATGAAAAATTGTACTTTTTGCAGGGGGAGCATCCACTTGATACAAAAGGCCAGTCTCATGTGCAATACTAAGTAATAGATGTTCATCTTCGTAAATTTTCTTCACTCTTCGCCGGTTTCGCAACCCAACGATGGGAACTTCTTCATCAAAAGGACGTAAAAAAGCTCCCTACAAATGCAAAAAGGAGCTCCCTTCACGTTTCTGGGTGCCCTATCCCCCGGAGCCCGGTGGCACAAACTCCAACCAGTTTGGCCGGGTGGTCAAGGCAGTGGATTTGACCAGTGTGCTCCGACCGTGCGGTAATTTCAGCCATTTACCGGCGATCAGATGGTGGGCGCATTGTGAATTTCTACCCTATGAAGACTCTAAGTTGTTGAGTTGTATTGCTCTGTATGATATGGGAGGTCAGAGACTGCCACCACATCTACCCCCATGCACTACAAATGGTATCATCAATGTCTGGAACTTGGGCAAAGAAAACAGAGGTAAAGTCACACCATAGAAAACATGACCATTAATTTAAAATATTTAAGCAACAGTATATTACAGATCATCTTAAAATGAATCTATGTCCTAATTTTAGTGAATTGATGTAATCTATTGTATCAATTTTCATTATTTCATGAAAAAAAATCCTAAGTAACATGGGCTAATGTGTTTGAATTATTTATTTGAAAATTTTGGAACTGTTCAGAAGAAGTTTCATGAAGAAAACATCCAAAGTATTAAAACATGGATCATTTATTCGCAAACTTTTGAAATGGTGAACATAAAGCAAGCAATTTTTTCAATAGAAATTTCAGAATAGCATTTGAGTCTAAAAAAAGATTTTTTTTTTTTTTGGGGGGGGGGGTGCGGTAAAGGGAGGTGGTTTTACCTTCAAAGTTCAATCAAGGAAGGAAGTAGATATCATGCTATTGGTGTGTATTCACAATATTACAAAATTGCAGATGGTATTGCTTGTTTTTTAGCAGTCTTTCTCAATGGCTAAAACGACTCCTCTTGGATTTAAATATGAAACCATTATTTTTTTCAGGATATGTTTGTGTGCAGGTTAAAGTTGCAAGATTTCATTTAAGCAGAGTCTTTCTAGAAATTTTCAGTGGCTAAAATGTATCCTCTTGAGCTAAAAAGTGAATTTTTTTTTTATTTTATGTGCTTGTAGGTTGTAAGACGGAGATACACAGGAAGAGCAGTCTTCGACAGCCTCATTGTCAGATGACGCCTGATGGAGACTTTGTCTGTTACATTGAGTCTAATGGTATCATCATGAGAAATATCAACGATGTACAACGATATTACAGAAGAGAAGCCTTCTTTAGGTATGCTGTGGACTTTGTCGAAATTGGGAGGGGGGGGGTGCTAAGAAAGAGAAGTACGTTTAGGTTACATCAGTTCCAAGGTGTCATTGCCAAGTGGTTAAGAGCATCAGATTCAAGTTCTGATGGTTAAGTCATAAGAGTGTGGGTTCGAATCCCGGTCAAGAAAATATTTATAAAATGTATTAAGCTCAAATCAGCCTGAACCTGTCTCGTGGTTACATCTGCTCTTGTGGGTTCAAGTCCCACCAAAAAGAGTCTATTTTCCTCGGTAGGACCTTTAAGATTTTCCAATGGAAGTGCCCTTTACAAAATGGAAATGGCCTTGCCCTTTCAAAGATGACATTCCAGGGCCGTTCCCCTCCCCACTTATCCTGATTAAAGAGATTACTGAACACTAAAATCAAATGTCTTTAATATTTTCAGGTATGGCATCTATCACTTCTGTTCCATGTCACCTGATGAGCTTTTCATTGCTACGATTACTAGACAGCGTCACTGCTTCCAGCTCTATGTCTTCTCAACCCAGTACTTCTACTCCTACAAGGAGTCAAATTGCCATGAGATCTTCCCGCAGTTTCTCAGCGATAAACCCGGCCTTGCCCACGAGCATATCGAGTGTCGTTTCTCACCAGACAGCCAGTTTATCGCGGTCAGTAGTTCCTTTGGTCAGCTCTTCGTGGCAAGGAAGTGTGGACTGACTCTATATCGAGGCGTCCTCCCAGGAGTGTGTGGGGATACTGCAAGCCTAGCCAATGCCCGCATGTTTGATTTTGACCCTAGGTTTGGGCATGAGGTCATGGCAGTCTGCTGCCTGGACCACGTCCTCAAAGTCTGCAATCTGGAGACAGAGAAACACATTTGGAAATTATGCTTGCCAGACAGTCTTGGGATTCCAGATAGTTTGAAGTACAATCAAGATGGGAGTATTCTGGCCGTGGCAGGGTCGGAAGCCAAGATTGGACTGTTCCACTCTAGAAACGGGGATCCTATAACTACCTTAGATGGGGCAGACCAGTGTATACACTTCTCAATGAAACGTCAACAGGCTTCGGGTTGCTATCCAACAGTCTTGCGTCTCTCCTTTACCCATAATGCATCACACCTGGCTGCGGCATCCACAGATGGGTTTGTGCGAATCTGGCGACTCCCGCAGACTTTAAACTTGCAAAGCCTCTGTCGTCTTAAAATCCTACGCCATGTTCCGCTGAATAAAGTAGCCAAACTACCACTTCCACAGAAGCTGCGAGATTACATTCTTTGCAGCCCTATGTGGACTTAAGTTATGAAATCGAGTACTGAAATCTTGCCAAAGAAATATTTATTGACAGTGAAAAGATAAAACATGAGGCTTTCCCCTAAAGTAGATGTGCCTTTTTTTGTTTCATGTTACTTTGCTGATAATACCATGATCTGATATCATGCTTGTAAAATGCTAAAATATTTGTGTCAAGTTGGGGGAAACCTACATTTCAACATATTTATTGTAACTTAATATTTAAAAATGTGACCAATTCAATTTACTTTTTCTTCTGATTAAAAATAACTCCAGACCATTGCTGCAAAATGGAAATTAAGTCCATTTTAATTAAGTGCAATCCATGAAATAACTATTATTTATATCTCGATGCTGAGAAAAATTTTGGTAAAATTCTGAAGAAAAAAATCTCTCCTGTAAAATAGATTAGTTGTAAGGAAAAGTACGACCAACAAACATTTCTGCTTTGTTTCCTTTACCTACTTCCAATTGTGCATTGCGCAGTGCATGAATACACATTCGCTAATGGGAATGAAAGATGGTGTTAACAACACTTTATTTTATGCTAACTTTTGGTGAATTAAATAACAATTGCACAGCTTCGATGTTATCACTCTGTGCTTTTATATAATCTGCAAAAAAAGGAGATATAAAAAATAAAAATAAATCATCATTAATAGGACTAGAATTAAGAGGTTCATTTTCCAATTAAAAAAAAAATAATATAATGTAGATAATACTTACATGTTGTTTTAGTTAGTTACGTTTCATTCCTAAGCTATGAGCTTCTTCAGACTATTGACCATGTCCAATTCTGAACTGCCTTTTATACTCTTTCTAGCTAACTAAGATAATATGCAAGTAACAAGTACATTTAAGAGATGTTAAATTTGCATCGGGGATAAAGAATATAACATGAATATAACATGTACATTATTTTTGGGTTTTGGAAAACAAACCTCTTAATTCATAAATTTAACCAATCCAGATGAACTTTTAATGATAAATAAGACAAAACTAGGGAAACATTATTTATTTACATCTTAAAGTTTATTTCCTCACACGTCATCGACAAGGATGTTTTGGTACATAATGTCTTCATATATTTTGCACATATACAGTGGAATATTAAAAAAACGACTTTAATCAATTTACAATTATGCTGTAGTTGTCCAATCTGTCATTTGAAAGTAAAATAGTCCAATAATTTCTACTCTAAGCGCTGACCAGAGTCCTATTTCCTAATAGTAATAACATTAATACTTGGTTCTTATAGAAAGCATTATCTTAGAAGCTAGATAGAGGCAGTTGTGATGTCAACATTGATCAGACGCTGTCAGGCTGTTTCACTTGTAGAAATAAAAACTATGATATTCCTTTACCGACGTGATTTTTACCAACTATGCTGGAAATAATATATGCAGAGGAGGGATTCAGATGTGCGATTATTCGCACTTATAATAATATTGAAGTCTTATATAGCGCACGTATCTACCAAACAAGGTACTCAAGGCGCTGAGTGTATACAAACTTTCAGAAAGATAGTTAATTACAGTGATGAATTTTGAGACCCAATTATTTAGCACCTTGTAAGGGTTTACAATGTGCTACGGCGCATTAAGCAGCCACAGCCAGGAACACCGGGGCGAACCCCTTCTCTTTTCGAAAAGTGCACTGGGTTCTTTTACATGCGTTACACAACACATGGGACAACGGCTTTAGGTCCCATCTGAAGGACAAAGCAAATGGTTAAGTGTCTTGCTTCTTGTGTCCCTTATACGGAAGCAAGGTTTAGGCGTGGGAATAATGTGTGATCGCACACCTCAAATATAAAGGACTGCTAAATATTTTCCTTAAACAAGAAATGGAAAAGAAAGATACATGTAGAGTTAGGGACTTGTCACACAGGGCAATTTGTAAAGGCAACAAATCGCACTGTATGATTTTTAGTAGCGATTTGTCTGTCACTAACTTAGTGTTCCACAAAACTTATGTGAAACGGGTTGCCTGCAAATTTCCCCATGTGAAATGGCCCAAAGAAGACCAAATTTAAAAGGAAAATTTCCTCACAGAAATTATTCCTCTTTCATGATCTGTATTCATAAAAAAAAAATCAATATCAAACAACCTTTTGCTGTTTCATTCTTCGGGACGGTTTCATCTAAAATTTCATCTATCAACTAGTGCTCAAGAATAAAATAAAGAATAACTATCCAGAAAGAAATGACTACTCTGAAGTTTTAAAAATATTGGTTTGAGTTTCATGAAGATAAAATGCAAAATAATGTTAGTAAAAGAAAAATCCTACAGATAATTCCTTTTTGATGTCACAAAGTGTAAAGTCAGCCACCTTAACGGGCAACAAAAACTTTTGTGCGGCATGTGAGAGTTCTATTAAATGCCTTGCATGATTGGCCACTTAGCTGCAGAACCACTTAGCTGCAGAGAAAAATTAGAATGCTTGATCCAGCCGAAACCAAAACCTAAGCTACCCGCAAAGATGGCGACTAACGGAACGTATCTTTTAAATGCTCCTTGCGATTCAAGAAGACTTTAAAAAAAATTGGGTTAAATTATTTTCTTCTAAGATTATCAACAAAAATATGTACATCAACTTTTAATTACATTATAAACATTATTTGGCAAGTTATTATTGTCTTTAATTTAGGTGATTTACAACCTCCTTGAAACATTGATAAGTCTTAATTAATGCCTTATAATAACACTCTAACCTGTGGGTAAGTCATGAATGCTGTTGATTAGGTCCTTTAGCAAACAGCCACAACCCTGACAGTTTTACACCGCGATTTAAGATCTCATCACCATTCTGTTAAAATTCCCTTAGTCAAAGTCACAGGCCCATATCTGTTGGGTACAGCAGTTGTGCATCAAAATGCAGGATGCCAAGTGATATTTCTACAAAAACCTATTGAATGATACACAGGATGTAAAGAAGTCCATCCAGAGTCGTCCAAGGAATTCTTCTCACAAGACCATCCCCCCCCTTCCCGGTACACCAGTAGACCGCCTGATCAGTTAATAATACCAATGACATGGTATAACAGGCTGTCATAGTGTCTTCTTAATCTACATTTATGTGAATAATAACATAAAATGATCAGCCAAACCAATACCGGGTTAAACATTGTCGCATTAAAGACTCTGATCACCATGGTAACATCACTTAGCAACCGTCTAGATTCCAGACATCTCCAGACAGACAAGTGAAATGCAAATACCAAGAATGGCAAAGGTTAGAGTCGTTCCCACTCTAGCCATGCAGCACTAACATAAAAAAAACACTATTCATTTTGGAATTGTGAAAAGCAAGATTTGTTTAGTCTAAACATTGCCGACAACAATCTCATTTAAACTGGTATACTTTGCAGAAACAAATCTCTTTTAAGAGTTGTGGTGGGTCTGATAAGAGCCGCTGATTAAAAATTCAAAGTTTCGATCAGTATGATGTGATTGTCTTCAGGAGAAAGCTGTTGTTGACCTTTTCTTCACACTACAGACATCTTTGTCTGGTTCCTAGTGTACACAGTGGTATTGATAACTGTAATTTTCACATTTTAAGAGGGATCTGACCTCATACCGAGCGAAGTATTTTTACGTCTCCCCTTCCTTTATATTCCGATCTTTCAATGAAATTAATTTCATTCCACAATCTGGGGATACACTATTCAGGAAAAAATTAATTTAGATGGAATAATTTTTGGTGTAGGGTAAATTCTAAAATACATTTTTGTTTAATGTGATGCAGTAATTGTTAAATCAATCTTTATTGAGCAAATGTAATTGTTAGTACCACATCTTCGCACAGAAAGAAAAATCCACTCCAGTTGTGTTAACAGTGCATATTTTTCTTTGCTAGACATACAAAAAGAAATCTGTAAGATACCATTGTCATATCCCATATTGGTGTCATCAGATATTATCATTGTTTTCAGCTCTTAATCCTGCAATACAAAGGTACCACAGACTGCCATAAAGTACCCTATCCAGGTTTCCATTAGGTGCATGGGTTTATTCTGTTTGTATGGCTGGTATTAACAGGAAACCCCAATGCATTCTTGTGGACCTTGAATGGTCTGCTATAGTTTTACCTGGTTAACCCTTGATCTTCGCAGACCTTTAACCGAGTAATTATCGGAACCTGGTTAACTAGTAGACAACTGAGCCGGTTGTAGTAGCACTTTTACTATACAGTAAATCGGTCCGCTTTAGTTTAACCTGGTTAACTGTTGATAAACTGACAACTTATTAACCAAGTAATAATAGGAACCTGGTTAACTAGTTGACAACTGAGCCGGTTGTAGTAGCACTTTTACTATACAGTTAATCGGTCCGCTATAGTTTAACCTGGTTAACTGTTGATAAACTGACAACTAATTAACCAAGTAATAATAGGAACCTGGTTAACTAGTAGACAACTGAGCCGGTTGTAGTAGCACTTTTACTATACAGTTAATCGGTCCGCTATAGTTTAACCTGGTTAACTGTTGATAAACTGACAACTAATTAACCAAGTAATAATAGGAACCTGGTTAACTAGTAGACAACTGAGCCGGTTGTAGTAGCACTTTTACTATACAGTTAATCGGTCCGCTATAGTTTAACCTGGTTAACTGTTGATAAACTGACAACTAATTAACCAAGTAATAATAGGAACCTGGTTAACTAGTAGCCAACTGAGCCGGTTGTAGTAGCACTTTTACTATACAGTAAATCCATAAGGCCCTGATTCATTAATGATAATTATTTAAAAACTTGCTTAGATTCCTCAAGGGTTTGCAGCATCCACTAAGGTGTTGTTGCTTCCTGAACCCCCTTCTACGTCAGCTAAGAGAGGAACACTCCCTTCACCTCCTCTTGGAGTAAGCTGAGACGAATGTGGTGCTCCTGAGGAGTTTGCTGATGGCTCGGAGTTTGGGATGAAGTAGGCAAAGAGGATGGCAACGATGACAAGGAAGGCACCAAATACAAAAGGGGGTCCGGGAATAACTGACTGTTTAGGATAGAGGAATAAAAAAAGAGAAATGGAATCAAAGATTGTAATTGTAAGGGTTAAATCAGGTGATTTTATTCTTTAATCTTTATTTTGTATTTATTTTCCAAACCAACAGCGGACGAACCGCCAATTACAGTAAAGTGAAAACAAAACAAAACTGAATCTTTAAATTTTAAAAAGATAAATTAATATTAAAATAAATAAGCAAACAAACAATAATGATAATAACAAACAGAACTTATAAAGCACTTAACATCTAAAACCTACACACACAAAAACGCCCAACAAAGAATTAAATACTGAAATGAACAAATTTTAAAAAAGCAAAACACATTAAAATTAACAATATGGAATAAACTTAGGTACAAAACCAAAGAAAAAATACAACAGCAAAATGTTTAGATATAAATATAGATAGATATAAAGATATCATGTAATATTCAATCATTGTGTTTTGGCAATGACACAGAGCTTCTTTAAAACAATAAAGAATCCCTAATCCCTGATTACTTACATCATTTACTGGTGAGTAGTCTGGTTTCCCAGCTTCAGGCTCAGGCTCTTCTTTACCCGCTACATCAAGGTTCATATCAAAGAAGTAAAATATGACACCAAAGAGACAAGGTCCCAGACCATTGCACAGTCCTCGGATACCTGTAATCATTCCTTGTACCACGCCTACGACAGGATCAGAGAAAGAAACTTCAGATTACTGAAATATTCAAGCATTTTTTAAAGGGTGGCTGCAGTGGTTTTTTTTTTAAATTTAAACGATTGAACATGACTTTTTAAACCTGAAATATTTTTTTTTTTTTAATGCGCACGTATTTTAAAAGTGGTTTTCAAGAGATTAGGGGAACCCACCCCGCCCCTAAAAGGGAGCCTTCATGTGACGTCATGTCGGGAACTCGAGCCGTCGGGGCCCCTGGCTGTGTGCATATAGAGACGTGTGCACTGTGGGCCTGGTACCTAGGCGCGTGTAGTTAGGGACCAGACTCTTTTTGCCGACGATATGTTTAAACTCCCGACGTGACGTCGATGGAAGGGTGGCGGTAACAATCCACAAAAGGAGGGGCATGACTTATTCGCTAATTACACAAGTGAGATATGTCGGGGAAAAAACAAAACACATTTTATTGATGTTCAATACATATATCAGAAATAAATGACAGCAAAATTAACTGTTTTATTTGAATTCACTGCAGCATCCCTTTTAAACTTTGCGTGATGGGAATATCGTCTAGTGAGGTCTGTAGAGACACCATTTAAACAAGAAAGACTCTGCTAGGATAGAAATATCAGGCCAGTAAAAGGGCACGCTGCCTTGGATCGGGCGAGTTGGTCTATGAAAAGCATTTAAAAACCTTTGTTATGAAATGAATATAGTTAGAAAGATGTTTTAAAAGTAGAATATAATGATCCACACAAATCTGCCTAGAAATTGCACGGTTTTACTTGTATGTCAAATTTTAGACTCCGGAAAATGGCAACCTTGTTAGTTTGCAAAGTAAAAGAAAAACTGTGCAATTTCGATGCATATTTCTGTGGATCATTGTATTCTATTTTTGAAACACCTTTCTAACCATATGCATTTTATAACCAACGGTTTCAAATGCTTTTCATACACCAACTCGCCCGATTCAAGATAACATGTCCCTTTCAGTTGGTAAGCAAATTGCAACAGCTAATTCTCTTTTACTATGTAAACTAGTATGATTTATAACTTTACATGGTGGGAATACAATCTAGTGAGGTCTGCAGACACACCATGTATGTGTCGGGCCAGTATGCTCAAGTCTGGTGTTCTTGGTTTTTCTTTTTTTTCAATTTGACATCTTTGTCTTAAAAGAATGATGTTCAAATGTTGAGTTTGAGTCTCACAAATGTCTTTCAATCCTGTGAGTATCACTCATAATTTATGAGTATCACTCATAAATAAAAGAGACAAATTTTGTCTTAGTGTTTTGTTCAAATGAGACAATTTGGATGATAAAATTGTGTTCTCATTTTGATTCTAGTATAGTTTCATTTTGATTCTGGTCTTGTAGAAAGACTCCAGTCCAGTAAAGATTCTGAGTTGCAAGTCCAGCAGTCTTATGGATTCCCACCCCCCCCCAAATTGGAGCCCTTGGTATTAGTTAAACGGACTCTGATGGCATGGGGTGGATTCTTCACATACCTTGCTTGTCTGCTGATGAACTTCTGCTAACCATTGCACTTATAGCTGGATAATTCATGCTACACACTGAGGCAATGATACCAGCAACCCACATCATCCATTGCTGTGATGCAAAACCATACCACATCAACTCTAACATCTCACAGGCTAGTGCTATCATAATGGTGTGTTTGTGACCCATTGTACGTATTAATACACCCAATAAGATTGTCTGTAGGGAAAGGCACGAGAGAATGAACATTAATATCAGGCAAGGAACTCATCATATTTCAAGAATGACAGGCAAAGTTTTTGAAATTTTAGACGCATTTAAACAACACCTCTTAAGGGCTTACAAGGTGATGTGGCACAATCTCCAGTCGACTACGCTAGAAACACTGCAGCGAACCCCTTCTTATATTATGTGCATTCAACAACATACAGGAACTGTGGCTTCATGGCCATACACAGCACAAATCAACGCTTTGCTTAAAAACACAAGTGTGATTAAAAAGAGAAGATGATGAAAGTGCCAGGCACAGCAGAATTTTGTACTGTGTTTCTCAATTCACAGGCCAAAACTTTTCAGCTGATCAGGGCCCAATTTCATGGCTCCGCTTACCGTAAGCAAAGAATCAACGCTTATGCCAAGCATATTTCCTAGTTAGCAGGGAATGTTGTTGTTGTTTATGTCTCGCTCAATGTTACTAGGCATTCTCTGCTTACACAGCTAGCACAACAATGTGGCACTTGCACAGTAAGCAGAGAATGGTGATGGTAAGCGCAGAATGTGAAGGTGAGCAGAACCATGAAATTGGGCCCAGCTGATTTCCTCCTTATTGGTTTCTGTTCGCACTGGATATAAAATTGTGAAGTTACCCATATATGCTTGGTTGGTTTACCCAGAATAAGTCCAATGAGAAGACGGCTTTAGTTTAGTAGAATGTTCAAACACTGTCTGCAAAACTATATAGTTACTCTTCCCATACCTGAGCTAAAACTGAGAGAACTCCTACAACTGCTATGTACGCTGGTACCTGCTGAGGAGAGAATTTACCAACCTACAGGACAAAAGAAGAAAATAAAATAATTTTCTTTTAAATTGACTTTAAACTGTCTTTGAAATAAGTTCTCTAAAGATGATTTGTAATAGTGCCAAGTAGGCACATAGATCATTTTCCGTATACGGACCCAGAACCTTGAACAAACTTCCACAATACATCAGAGATACCACCTCACTGCATACATTCAAGACACTCCTGAAAGCTCACCGGTTTCAGGAGGTGTATCATCAATAACGTTTCTCCTGTTTGTGCCCATACATCAGCGCCGTAGAGCAAACTTTTGATTTTGGTGCTATATACATTTATTTTGATTGATTGATTGATTGATTTCATCTTTGGCCATTTTCAATTTGTAAAGTGTACCTCTGTTTAAAAATCTTGAAGTTGCATCACATGATTTTTGTAGTAAAGCTATACATACTTTTCCTTCTACTTATTTTGATAGATGATGCTGATTAAAATTGAACACATAAAATACTTTCTTAAATTACAGGCACAATGCAAAAACAATCTTGAAAAAACCAAATTGTTTGTATCTAGCTGTAGAATCAGAGATTAATGTCAGGATCAGAATAGAACTCATTTATTGAATACAGATTTCTACTTACTATTTTGAGATACAGGAATATACAAGAGTATTGCCCGGCTTCTGGTAGATAGGATAGAAATACTGCTATGCACAACATTAACACTGTGAAATCTTGACCAACTTTCCTCAATGACTGTATGTAAAACAAGAAAAGACAACAAAATTAACCAATCAATTTCACACTTTCAGGGAAGGTTTGCTGCTTAAAACTACAACCAACATGAAACTAAGAAAAATTCTTAACAGCTTTAAAACAGAATGTCTTTTGCCTTTCTTCTGCTATGTCACAAACGCAGCAAAAGAACAAGCCACCTTTACTGCAAAATATACAACAATGTATCATCTAATACAATAATGCTATCAATGTTTTATAAAAAAAGGACAGCTTTGCGATTCTAAGGCCATCAGTACAAAATGGTGGTTAGTGTTTGTAAACACTAGAAAGGTCTATAAGCAGAAAATATAGACTTATCTCCTGGCCGTCTTAGTCTGGTTACCTATTTCCACTATGACAATTGACATTCTAAAAGCAACCCTACAAACAGGGAACCTGTAACCAGCTATGTATTATTATAACTGGGGTTGTGAATCTACATTTATTTTCCTAAATGTTTTGGATTTGGATTTTACATATTCTCATTGCTCTTATTAGAGCCAAGCGAGAAGAGAATAGACAACGAAGAAGTTTCACTTTAAAATGTGGGAGGAAAACCCTAGATAATTATTCCAGGAAAAACCCACGCAGTCAGGTAGAGACTGCAAACCCAATCCGGGGTCCGAGTGTTGGAAGGCGAGGCAAGACACAACTACACCAACCTAACTGTTTAAATGGACCATGTAACTTTCTGTCAGTTCTGGTCGGCAATCAAAAACTCTTTGGCAAAACGGTTGGCAATAAAAAAAAAAAGGTCTCCTAATTTTCTCAGTCTAGTCTTCTATTCAACTCACACTAAATGGATCTGCCTGTTCCCACGATATAGCTGCGCCCCATGAAGCTGGACGAATCTTTTCCGGTAGTGACTCTGGTACGGCAACCAATATAAACAAGACATCACATAACGCTACAGCTGTCGCTAGAAACACTACTAGATTATCCCCATAGACACTACCAAGGTAGGATCCTAATGCTGGACTGGTGATAAGGCTGGCTGCAAATGTCGCTGAAACCTGAAATAATAACAGAGTTTAGAAGATGTGAATCACAGGTCTGAAGTTTGCATGTTATTGTCATATTAGTGTTTTAACACTAAAAATAGTTTATTTATTTCATTAATACTACTTTAATACTAAAAAGACACTCTCAGTAAAAAATATTGAGTTAATATAAAATATAGGCGCTGTTATTAGCTGCGGCCTCGGGAGAAATGTTGCTCCCACTTTTTCTCCGGTTTACCGGAATCCGTCTTGTTGTATCGTTGATTTTATATCAACGTTTTCTTGAGTATGTCGTCCTTCATCCTGAAGCAGTTTGGAGCATGGGATCTTCTCTGGAAGTACACAGTTTGGAAAGAAATTTCGGACATCGAATCCAAAATGTGAGTAGGCTTACCAATAGCCATAGTGGTTGCCAGCACAACATCTTAACAATGGCTTTGAACAATGCGGTTTCGGTTCAGCAGTCAATCGACAACAGACCTCCCATTGTGTCTGCTACTGTGCATCGCTACACTAAACAACAGCTACTTGACTTACGCGTGAGTAGAACCCCCATATCTGACAAGTCCTATAACACTATGAAGGAACTGGGCATTGCTCGTCACGTAAGAAGTCGACGTGCAGGAACTCATATGTTCAAAAAGATCAAGAATTGCTGTGTCCCTCGACCTGTCAATACACGAAAATCCCATACCAGTAATCTTTCTAACTTGCGACCAATTTCCCTCGGCAAGCCATTTTCCAGTCTATCCATACATCTCTGGAATGCGAACTCCGTTCGCAACAAAACCACCACCTTATTGGACCACATTATATTGTTTGATGTTGATATAATGCTACTGACTGAAACCTGGTTATCCGATGACGACATGGTGGTAAATGG
Organism: Asterias amurensis; assembly: GCF_032118995.1. Lineage (NCBI taxonomy): Eukaryota > Metazoa > Echinodermata > Asteroidea > Forcipulatida > Asteriidae > Asterias > Asterias amurensis. Next base: position 20,447,769 of record NC_092660.1, read on the forward strand.
TGAGTTTACACCCCCTGGTTACAGCTTTATCAATTTTCCTCGTGGCGGTAAGACCTACGGTGGAGGAATTGGCATTGTGTACAAGAAATCTCTTCAACTATGCTCTACTCCATCCGATTTTTCATCCATTAACTTTGAACATTGCATCGTTACTCTCAACAACTCCATCCAACTTATCGGCATATATCGTCCACCTCCATCACATGCAAATGGGCTGAAAACATCTGAATTTTTGGACAAGCTTGAAACCTTTCTCGACGAGAAGTTGGTCACTCCTTATACAAAACTGCCATACTAGGTGATTTCAATGTTCATGTTGAATCACTTGATAACCGGGACTCCAATAACTTCGCCAAGATCGTTTCCAATGCAGGTTTTATTCAGCACGTCAACGGCCCAACACACAAGCATGGGCATACCTTGGACCTAGTTATGTCTCGTGATGATGAAGATCTAATCCACGAAGTTCAAGTTGACCCCTTGCTTCACTCTGATCACCACGTAGTGAAATGTACCATCTTGTGTGCCAAGCCTCCACCACTGAAGATCTCAACTACATTTCGTGAGTATGGCAAGATGGACCACGAGCGCTTTGCAGAGCTTCTTCATGACCGGTTCACAGTCTTTCCGGATAGTACCAACCCTAACATTCTCACAGAGTCTTACTGTTCAATAACTTCTACCGTCCTTGACGAAGTTTGTCCCTTTGTGACCAGGGAACGTACCGTCAAACCCAAACTCCCATGGTACAACAACTCCATCCATACTGAAAGGCGTGTTCGACGTCGGCTTGAACGGAAATGGAAAAAGAGCAACTCAGCGTTTGACGAACAAGCCTTCCGTTCTCAAAAGGAACATGTTAACAAACTGATCACTGATTCTAAGATTATGTACTTTTCCGATAAATGTACCAATTGTAATATCAAAGATATGTATGCCATAATTAATGTTCTTCTTAACAAGACTGCTCAAGTTTTACCTGAATGTGATTCTAACACAAAGCTTGCTGACAACTTTCTGTCCTTTTTCAAGGACAAGGTTGATACCATACGCTCCAATGTCAGTTCACACCCTGATACCAATGTCATTGTTCCTAAACAGACTTCCACTGTCTTTTGTATGCCAGAATTTGAGCAGCTTACTTGTGACGCCGTTAAACAAATTATCATGCGTCTTTCAAACAAATCTTGCTCATTGGACACCTTACCATCCTGGTTGGTTAAAAACAATCTATCCACTCTTCTCCCGGTTATCACAAAGATTGTTAATGCTTCCCTCTCATCTGGTATATTCCCGTCCAATCTTAAACACTCTGTAACTACTCCTGTACTTAAGAAGAGTTCTCTTGACCGTAATGATCTTAAGAGTTACCGTCCTGTAGCCAATGTACCCTTTTTGTCCAAGGTCATAGAGAAGGTGGCAACATGTCAAGTAATTAACCATGTGGACAGCTACACACTAGGGGAACAGTTCCAGTCTGCTTACAAGCGCTTTCATAGCACTGAGACTGCCCTCCTTCGGGTGAAAAATGACATTCTTCGTTCCCTTGATAAAAGTAAAGCTGTTCTCTTGGTGTTGCTTGACATGTCTGCCGCCTTTGACACGGTTGACCACGACATTCTCCTCCAGAGACTTCATACTCAATTTGGAATAAGCAGTACGGTCAATACTTGGTTCAGCACTTATATCAAAAACCGTACCACCAAAGTTTTGATAAAAGGCGATTTCTCAAGACATCATATCTTTACCTATTCCATACCTCAGGGGTCCATAGTAGGTCTGTTGGCTTTCATTTTGTACACCAATCCCATTGGCGAGATCATTCGTCAACATGGTATCTCATTTCATGAATACGCTGATGATATTCAGCTTTATGCTGAGTTTGACCCTAAGTCTGAAGGTGATCGTCAGCGTGTACTCAGCAAATTATCATCATGTGTGCTTGCCATCAACAAATGGATGGCTCAAAACATGCTTCAGCTGAACCAGGGAAAGACGGAGTTTATTGTTTTTGCGAACAGTCATGTTTTATCCACTCTCCCTAATCTTGAACTAATATTGGCCGACTTTACAATTCCTGCTTCCACATCTGTTAAGAACCTAGGAGTCTCGCTTGATTGTTCTCTGAATATGTCTCATCACATTAGCTCTGTATGTAAAACTGTTAATTTCCACATACGTAATCTATGGCGTATTCGCCGGTTTATTACACAAAGCGCTTGCCATCATGCCGTCAGAAGTCTGGTCTTGTCCCGTCTTGACTATGCCAACTCTCTTTTGGTAGGTGCCCGCGAAAATGACCTCGCTCGACTCCAGCGTCTACAAAACAAGGCCGCTCGGCTAGTATTTGCGTGTGGCCGTGACCAGCCTTCTGCCGGCCTGATTGCATCGCTGCATTGGCTCCCTGTTAAAGAACGTATCAACTTCAAAATTTTCACTCATGTATACAAAATCCTCCACACCCAATCTCCATCATATCTGGTTGAACTTGTTCATTCCCAAAACTCCAATACTGCTGATGAATACAGGCAACGACTCCGCTCATCAGCTGATCAGACCCGGCTTTCCGTTCCTAGAACTAGACGGAAAGTTGGGGATAGCTCATTCTCCATAGCTGCCCCTCGCCTATGGAATGAGCTCCCCGCGGGTCTGAGAGAGGCGATCTCGTTGCCTGTATTCAAAAGCCTCCTCAAGACATTTCTTTTTGCCCACCCATCCTAGTTTGTTTGTTTTTCTTTTGTTTTGTTGTCATAGTCTCATGTAAAGCGCTCTGTTCTCCGTAGAGCGCTATATAAATGTTTCATATTATATTATTATTATTATTATTATTATTATTATGTTCTCTAAAGTACAATATGGTAGTTGATACAATAAAAAGCAGTAAACGACAAAATAACAAAACTGTTGACAAAAGAAAATCATTTAGGGTGATCATATAAATACCACATGTATATCAATATGGATTCTTATGGCCAAGTCACACTGCAGCGATAACAAAAACGATAACGCAGAACACGCGCACGCTCATTCAACCAATCGAGAGCGTGCATTGTTAACGTTCTCATTTTCGAGGCCGGTGTGACCGGGGCTTTAGAAGTATTCACAGTTCCTTTAGAAGTAACCACAGTTCTGGAGAGGATATGGGGCAAGTTTGTCTCAACGCTCTGGACGTTAACCTCCTCATGTCTTCCAAGGTTACTAGACTGATGAGCACTATGTTCACTTACCAGTCCATAGGCTGAACTTCTCTCAGACTCATCAGTGATGTCAGCAACATATGCAAATATGATTGAGAAAGTTACTGCAAATGTTCCGGAAACGGACAACATGGCAAAGAACCACCTGGGCAGAGAAAAGAATGTAAATAGTTGGTAAGAAACAATGTTTTTGCTAACTTGACCTGTTTTGACGCAAAACAGAGCAAACAAACATTTATCTGTTCTACTCTCGACCACTCAATATATTATAATCCACTGTGGTTTAAGGAAATAAAAGAGTGGCGCTAAGTGTTGTTTATAAAATTATAGTAGGATTTGAAACTTTGCATGGTGGAAGTATTTAAGTAAGAGAGGTTTGCATTAGCATCATGTGTAAACCTCTTTTGAGTAGTGTTGGTTCTGAAAAGAACAGGTGGTTGACAACTCAATGTTTTGATCAGTGTGCTCTGATCATCTTCAGGAGGATGCTGGACTCTGTTGCTACGTAGATGCTACAAGGCAGTACATAAGCAGCATCCAGCAACAATGTCCAGCATTCTCAGATCATACCGATCGTATCATACCGATTGAAACGTCAAGTTGTCAACCAACACTACGCAAACGAGTTTATTAAATGGTGTTATTTATCACAAACCTCTCTTAGTTGTTGTGGTTGTTTTCTTATATTTTTCTTTACTTACCATGCACTGACTCTCATTAAAGGTATAGGCATACAAGTAAAGAAGACTGTAAGAAGCAGGAATGATTTACGCCCCCAGACATCAGAGAGCGCCCCCAGTAACGGAGCACTAAGGAATGACAGTAGACCCTGAAATACAAGGGAAGAGTCACAGGGCATTAAGAAATGATAACGGACACTGAAATACAAAGGAATAGGGCATTAAGAAATGATAATGGACTCTTAAAAAACACACAGGAACAGTCACAAGGCATTATGGAATGATAATGGCCTCTAAAATACATGGGACCAGTCACAGGGCTTTATGAACTGATAACATACTCTTAAACAAAAGGCAATAATCACAAGATAATAAGACATTGTGTACAATGGGACCTGAAATACAAGGTAATAGTTACAGGGCATTATTAATTATGATAGACTTTGAAAAGTCCTTCCATTTACAAATTATAATAAACCTCGATATATACAAAGGGGTAGTCACAGTGCATGAATAAATTATAACAGACCATAAAAAACAAGGGGATAACAACATGGTATTTAAAACATCAACCCTGAAGAACAAGGGAAGAGTAACAAGGCAAAAACAAATTATAATAATAACTTAATGAACTTATTATTGCGCTCTCTCCAGGACCAGCCTGTTCGAGAGCGCATAACAATTTAACACAATTCCAGAAAAAAATAAAATTATGAAAATGAATTAATCCAAACGAAAACAATCAAATGCGTAATTACATCAAAAAACCATTAAAAAGTTACAGCAATCCATTATAACATACCCAGATATACAAGGGAATAAGAAACAACAACATTGAAGTACAAGGGGAATAGTCACATGGCATTATTGGACATTGAAATAACCTAAAAAAGTTTGCAAATACTACAATAAACTTTCATCCAGGAAAAAGAAGGAAACATTACAAAACTAAAAAAATTATTATTACTATTGGTGTACACGAAGACCAAGTATCAGTACCAATGTACATAATTGAAGAGGGACAAATCAAGTTAACCTTTGACCTGCCACGGTACATGTTTGGACAGAGACCAATCCACTTAACCCCAGACTTGCTCCTGTAGAAGTTTTGTATTCAACACTCAAAACACTGGACTGAGGCAAATAGATATTTTGAGCCAAGTGGATTTTGTGACTAAACCTTTAATTCAGTGTTCACATAATGGTTATCAAATTCTATTGTATATATCTCTTTGCTTTTTGTTCACAGTTTCAGTAAAACAAATAGAACACAACAAAGTGTAGTGATAGACGTACCTTTACACCCTGGACTAGTCCATTCATGAGAAAGGTGTGTTCTGAAAATGTGTCGTGTAGCACCTGTAAAACAGAGGTTAAATACAAAAACTTATTTTAGTGATGAGTAGTTGTCTTAGAAATGACACTCACCAATGCCTGGAATAGTGCTATTGCAGGCATTGAAATACCCTGGTACCATGACACTCACAGCAATTGCCATGGTGGCCCTGTGAAAGGTGCCTAATACAAATTTATATTTTCATCAGAAGGGAATTGTTGTGCCCCTTCAAGAGCGAAGTTCAAGGCCTGTATTGGCTTTCTTGCAAGTGGTTTACAGGTCATCTCCATGGTAACACCATGCACAGGAAGTGATGTCATACTTAATTGCATGATGGTAGAACGTAGTTTGTAACTGTTTATCCTCCTTCCTGGATTACTTGTCATGATGTCAACCTGGCCATGACTAGTGATGTGACCCCGGTTGACCTTAATGACTTCCGCTCAGTCAAGGGGTATGAGGTGATATGAGATGACTCATGGAATCAGACTAAGGGAAGATTGAATCTGAGACTGTCAGAAATCAAAACACTTGTAACTTATCAAACCAACTATGACGAGAAGTATCATACTCCACATTCTCCTGGCCAAATGCCATTTAAAACACCTGTGGACCAGTTAAAATTCACTCTTAGTGTTCTGGCTGCCTAGTTCAGTGTTTAAAAGCAACCCTATTTCCTACATTATAGACTAGTGAAAAAGCTGGCGGACGGTTGAAATGACAAGCTAACTGGTCCTGCTGACCAGTCACTTCAATAGTTCAGGGCAATCCTTGCAAGCAGTGGCCATCTATGTTTTGTGCCCTTAGTAGGGGAAATGGTGTTTTACAGTACTTGTCGTGTGTAGTTGTTGTGTGTAATTGTCGTGTGTAGTTGTTGTCTGTGTACTTGTTGTGTGTACATGTTGTGCGTACATGTTGTGTGTACATGTTGTGTGTACATGTTGTGTGTACATGTTGCACTTGGAAGTGTCGTGGCCGAGCGGTCAAGATCACCGAATTCAAACTCTAGTGTTTCTGATCAGCAGAGTGTGGGTTCGAATCCCAAGCCATGACACTTGTGTCCTTAAGCAAGACACTTGACCATTGCTTCGTCCTTCGGATGGGACGTAAAGCCGTTGGTCCCATGTGTTGTGTAACGCATGTAAAAGAACCCAGTGCACTTATCGAAAAGAGAAGGGGTTTGCCCCGGTGTTCCTGGCTGTGGCTGCTTAATGCGCCGTAGCACATTGTAAAACCCTTATAAGGTGCTAACTAATTGGGTCTCAAAATTCATCACTGCAATAACCTATCTTTTTGAAAGTTTGTATATACTCAGCGCCTTGAGTACCTTGTTAGGTAGATACGTGCGCTATAAGACTTCGATATTATTATTATATTATTATTGTGATTGTACTCATTGTTCAGCAATCAGTGGTAGGGCAGTCCCATCTTGCAGCCTACATCCTGAACAAGAATTTTTACAACTTCATTAACCCGTCCCAGCAGTCTTGGCAGAGGCCAGTTGTGTCAATTAAAGTATTCAGCAATATGCAATTACAATCCTATTAGGTGGTGACAGACTTTCAAGGTAAATCTATTGTTCTTGGAAATGTGCACATGCTCTGATAAGCGTTAAACAACGAAAAATTATCCAGTCTTCTGCCACCTACAGTGTACAAGTACCATCGCAAAGCCCCCCCCCCTCCCGCCCCCATTGTAATGTTTACTCAAATTATCTAGTATCCAATGCAAGACCTTATTTGTACCTACGTACATGTAGAGCCCCCCCCCCCCCCCCCACCACATTAAAACCCCTTTGGAGCGGTACGGTTGCCCGGGGGTTGTATACTTCCCATGGAGCTGAGAAAGATTAAAGGAATGTTATTGGACCAATGATTAGGGCACTATTGCGCATCAATACGGTGATTGATCCAATTCACCTGATGTTATTATCAGAATCTTTAATGCGCCACTTGGTGCAAGGAGTCAATATAAGAACTTGTTTTTATTATTATTCTAAGCCCATTAAATCTGTCATGAGCAAAATATGCTGTAACCTTTTTGACCAACTGAAGTTCTACCAGACTGCATCACATTGCCCAAGTACAGTAACATATCAATCCCAAAGAGAAAGCATGCATTAATTAGTATTTTGAATGTTCCAGTGGTCCAACAGAGTGATCCACATGCATACAATAGGATCCAAATCAAAACTTTTACATCGAATTCCAACTTTTCAGACGCTCATTAACATCGCTGTGAAGCGGCGATACATGTTTATTACATATCTCTCATAAATGTCTCAAAATGTGCGAATAGAGCATGCATGAACCTAATTTAAGTGTGAAATCTGTCACATAATATTGCATTGTTTTTCAAGCCTTGGAGAGAGACTGAGCTAGAGTTGAAACTCCAGGCCATTAACTATGTTTTGCATAAATATGAATGATATACAAATATGACAACACATAAAGTTGGAGAAGTTGTGCTTGGTATTGTATTTCACACTCCCATTTCACCAGTCACCTATTTCTTTGTGATCATTGGGTAGGGACTGGGTGGGGGGGGGGGGAGGGGGTTGAACTCTGGCTCTCTCCTCCTAATCCCCATTAGCCTTTATGAAATATGGTGGACACAATAGGAGTACTGTTAGGTTTGGGTACAAATATAACAGAGGAATGTACTCAAACCTAATAGTGGCATATTGTGTCCACCATATCTCAGAATGACTTATGGCTACACCACTGGATGTCAAAGCAAATTAATTTCAGCTATAAGCTATGATCTTACCGTGAGCATTGGATTTGTGAGAAGTCCCCAAGCAAAGAACTCAAGGAAGATTACAATTAGCGCATGGTAGATACTTGGTTCACCAATTCCCTGTAAAACAATCACATCAGAAACACAACTTGATTTAGTGAACAGGGTCGTAGCCACGGTGGGCGGTGCTGGGCGGGCTTGCTTGGAAATAACAAATTTCACCCAGCATACTGAGCAAAATACACTGCGCTGACCAGCACAGATTTTTCCTGAATTGAACATTTGAGTGTTTGAAAGACAAATACAATATGGGGAAGTCTGTGGCACTGCTATGTAAGGATCTTTAATTGTTGAGGGTTAAATGGTTTGACAATCATGTTTCAATCAATGTTGTCTGTTCTTGTTTGTCTTCTGGATGCTGCATACTGCTGATAATAATGTGGAAAGACACTATCACTTTTAAAGGTGCCAAGATGCAGATTGCTTTGTCAAAGCAATATAGAATAGTCATAAAGAAAAAAATAGGATTTTATTAAAAGACAAAAATGCAGATTTTGCACCATTTTGCTTGTTAACAATACACAGCTAAGGGCCAAATTTTGCGCAATGTGCAGATCCGTGGAATGCACTAAATATCCAGATCCCATACATCAGCATGATCAGTGAGAAACAGTGTCCCATCTTCATCCCCAAAACATCAATTTGGAGCACAGCAGAAGATGATCTTGAGTATGCCTGGTGCTTCACCTTTCATAACGATATTGAACAGCTGGTGGCATGCAATTGTCCAGCTATTATTTTTTGTCATGCCTTTTTCATCATATCATTTGAGAAATTTTTGGAAGGTGTTGTTGCTGAGTGGAAAAAGCAAATTAAGTTTAGAAACAGAGTCTAGTTAAACAAGTATGGTTTACGTGTCCTGCCTCTGGTGCGAAGTACGATTGTCAAAGTCAAAACTTCACATTATTTTTTTAAAGACTAATCATTTTCTCCTTTGGTGTTAATATTTTGTGAAAAGAAAATTGAAATTGACGTTTCCCATTCCCACGTCTTGCACTAACTTCCGTGTAAACACTTTCTTGCATTGATCACTGGCGGCCTACTATTTGCAACCAAATCGCAGTCAACTTGCATCAACCAACCACTAAGTAGATGGATTAGTCAGCGAGCAATTTACACATAGTATACTATGCGGTACCGGGTACCGAGCATTGACCTCTGTTGTCCGCCCATATGTACATGCCCTGTGAAAAAGCAAAATGGCGGCAGACGGCTTTGCTGCCTAAAGAATTTTTTCTTTTTTCACCGAAATTCAACCTGAAACTTCTAAAAATTCTATTTGAGCTGTAATACTTTACAGTTTTATGCCTCCTGGTTTTTAAATGTATATTTGAGGAGTTGAAGAGGAGTTGACGGCACCTAACCAGTTGACGGCGAATAACGGCAAGATAATGCAAATAGCGGCACTGTACTCAAAGCTACGCGCACTTGGGCTCACACTATCAATTGGTACATGATGATCACATCGCCAGTGCAGAACTTCGACATATTTTCGGAAGTAATTTCTTCCATGGATATATTTGTTAGCTGTGAACTTGTTGAAAATGTATGACGGACACTATGAGGATGATCGAAATTTCAACTTCTCAAATCAGGTCAAATTTGGGTTCACATTGTAAAGAACCTTTATACCCAGGACGTCAGTGCATGCAGTGGCACTGACTGCATCCAACCAGGGCTCTAGCAGTAGTAAAACTAGTATAGGCCTAGGCCCTATCATGCCTATACTTATTTATAGTAGTGTATCGTAGGAGGTCCTGTTTTCAAGGTGTCCCTAAAATCGTGGCAAATCTTTTACCTCTCTGTGCGCGATGTAAACAGTCCCTAGATACAAAAATTTTGGTTTTATTTGCCAAGCAAAGAGTCTCCTCTCCCTTGACCAAAACTTAGAAACACGGAAGGCTCCACTGGATATTTGCACTTGTAAATGCAAAAAGTTTGGTATTTTAGACGTTTCTACAAGGTACAAAAATATGTCATAATGTTGAGGCCGTATCAAAAAAAGAGCCCACTGAAAAAGTTTCATCAAACACTATTTCAATTCACAATTCACGATGATCAAATCAAGTGACTGAACATTCTGCTGAGCATTCTGGGAAAAAAATACAGAGGCTTAAAGAAGCCATGTGCCTTATATTATTTTCTAATATTTGTTGAGATTTTTTTGTTAACCATCGATTCAATATTATTATAATTATTAAAATGTTACCATCAACTTGGTGATTCAATTATCACTTTTTATTTTTACACTTGATTATAAATATTAAGGAGAAAAAATTGTATTAAAAATCAATAAAAATAAGATTTAAAAGCCAATAATTGTTCACACTTTTTTTTTTTTTTGCAATTACCATGGTAATTTTCAAAATGTCATAAAAAATATTGTGAATAAAATAACGTCCGTCGATATATCGAAAATACTCAAAAACTCGATATTTTTTTGACATCGAAATCGCCGATGTCACTTTTATAATCATATCGTAATATCGGATTTTCGATATATCGAAAATAATTTTGATGTTTTGAAAATTTCGATGTTCCTAAATGATATCGAAAATACCAAAAGAATGTCCGATTATTTAAAAGAAATCTGTGTTTGAGTATTAGAAAAGCCGTCGTCGTTATGTAGTTTCATCATTTTGAGTTCCCCTATTAAATAAAATACATTTTACAACCAAGTATGTCTGCTTGTTCTTTGTGTTTTCGCCATCAGCCGCCGGCCCGCCGCAGAAGTTCACGACCCCGCGGCGAGCGCTCGGTAAAACCTCAAAAGAAACCGCCGCTGCTGCCCCATCGGCTGTTTAAGATGCAACTTCCCATTGCGCATGTGATCAAAATCAATGCGTATTCACCCCGCAAAAACTTCCCCGAATCAACAAGACAAAACAAAACAAGGAAGAAAACAATCTTACGTTATACAGTTAAATAATCTTTCTAACAATCCAAGGTATCGTAATGGCGTCATTTTGGTCAAATAAAGCCTACACGTTGTGTTGTTTTCGGTAAACAAGCTAACATTTCCGAGGAACTTTATGCTTCGCAGCACAGACCACGCTGTCGGCGGCTATTGCGTGCGTACCAGCGAAGACTATGCTTTTGTACGGTTTAAGCGTGCACACCAGCGTGTATGGTTATTGCAATTCGGGGGGAAAACCCGTTTGCCCAAGCATGCACAGACACGTGCAGTCTTTGGTCAAGGCGGTAACGCGTGATGCACTGCGTTATTTCGACAATAGAGGGCGTTCTAGCATTCAATGTTTCTTGCCTTTGTTATAGAATGCAAAGTAAAAAGACTACGAGCCTTTATTGGAGACTATGTGACTGCATGCTGCGTGCGTTGTATATTGTGATCGCGGAGTGGTAGGTCTGTGTTTTGCGGGACTTTCTAGTGATTTTTTTTTCGATGATTATCTCAACCATTTTCAACCGTAAAGGTAGTCCGGGCGCCCGTCGGACAACTTGATTGACACTTCTACGTCAATGCATCGGCAACTGACACCTTAATGTCGGCGAGTCACGCAACTCACAAAGGCTCTGTGTCATTTTGAGACGGCCAATCATGGCCAATCACGAATCGAGAATTGTGGTGAGCGTTCACCAAATGGCCAAGCCAGCGGTAGCGGCGATCATACTTTGTTGTAAAACCAGAAATAATCGGGGCGGGACTACGCAATTTGAAATTGTTTGAACTACAAACAAGTTCGGGGATCAGACAAAAACAGGTTGAAATGTAACCCTATTAAACTGTCAGTCTACGGTATATATCTTTCTACCTCCATGAGTATACCAAGTGCTGTTTTTAGGCTTCCATCTTGCGCGCGGGAAATACTCGATATATCGAGTATACTCGATATTAAATTTTCGATATATCGGTTATGGGAAAAAACCAACATCGACGGACGTTAGAATAAAATTAAGACAACTGCTGACTGTAGAGTCATACACAGAGTCTCACAGAACACTTGCAGTCACTGCAGATATTTCTTCCATGTATTGCTTCACTGGGAAACCATTCTTTCTCGTTTGCCTTGAAAACAGGAAAAACTCAAAACAAATGTGACCAGTTGAAGTCATTGAAGATCGGTGTGTGGTGTGAAAATTTCAATGTCCATCAAGTTTTAATTTATGTTTGCATACTTAATATAAACAAATGAAGATATTTAGGGCATCGGTTGATATATCACATCATTATTTTTTTCCCAATTCAAAGAAAAGGGCATAGCTAATACCGTGAAAACTGGTAAAAAGAGGAGGATCAGTCAATAATCACACACTAAATATTATTATTACTATATTGTAGCGTCATACGTTATCGACCTCATATGTTTTCGGTCCCCAACTTTGATTCCCGTTTACCGCGAGATTGTGCAAGCTGCACCGGTGACAGAAGCTATGCAGTTTACTCACGGTCTGTATTTTCATCAGGCTTAATCATGCTGAGAATAAAGTTTCCTATCGTTGGTTATACTCAAACATTTATAAAATGATTGATTTTCGGTACAAATCACTTGTGCATTATTATGCCAACATTCAAATGAGTCAAAGAAACATCTTCCAACCTCGAAAGTTAAAAAAAAATTTACTTTCATGCCTTATGACATCTCTGGATTCTAATAAAGTAGCCATAATGCCTTAGGACAAAAATGTAATTAAATTTGTTTAGTAATAATTGAATAATATTTTTGATTTATTTTGCACGCCATACTAGCTTCTGAATATTCAACAAAATACCAACCAATGAAAGGTGTGAAAACATATGATGTTGCTCCAATGTCGTGCATGCATAAGCACTGTTAATGGCGGACTGTCTCTCGCGACGTAAAACCAAAACTTTAAAAATTTCAACACACCATGAAGTGAAAGTGTTATTGTTAAAAAATTGGATAGATGATTGGAAAAAAATACATTTTTTGATTGTGAACAATTTTCCTGTTATCCTACTGAAAACACATGACACCAGGATACTGTCAGACTATTGAATGCTAATATGTGGATCCGCTAATGTTATATAAATCTCATCACTGACCTTCCTAGTTCAAATGACAATGTGTACATTGCGAGGACATTGCAACAAAATAGTTTAGTTGACACAAACAAACTGGTTCAACAATGTCAGCCAACCAACACATGTCTACTCAACCTTCTTCGGTCAAATTCCATTTAAAATAAAAACATTGACTCACTGTAGCACCATTGTCCTTAGTCATCAGCTTCCCCTTCGATATCCGCAACTTTTTCCGCTTCTTCGCAATCATTTTAACAATTATCGGAGATTAGTTTATATCGAAAACTCACGGGAAATCAACTCATTTTTGTTCAAGATGGAAAGTTAAAACCCCCGTCGACGATACAAGCTTGCTGTAAAATCATTAGCTGAATGCTGACGATACGCTAGGCATTGTGTAATAGTATAACACATGCAGTACAAGGAGGAAATAAGCAATAAAGGGGGGGGGCAATGTGGCACATAGATGCACCGCGGAAACCCTCCCACTTTCCCCTCAAAATTAAATTGCTGTTTATATAAATAGTTTGAGAATGCTAGGCCTTTGAGGAAAACAACAAAATTAAAACAAAAACCTGAATTATATTATTACTATATAAATAGGGCCTCGCCAGAAGTCCTGCCTTGGATATTGATTGTTTAGTGATACATGATTGTATGGTTTTTCAGTCAAATTGTTCATTTTTATTTGTCGATTTTTATTTATCGAAGCAAATCAGCAGTGTTTGAGAATGGCAATAGAATGGAGAGGACAGTTTATAGAACTTTAAATTTTAAGAAATGTTCAATATACCATCGGTTTAAAATAAATTTAAATAAATATCTCAATTTGTAGTTCTCCTTCAAGTTCCGCCTATCAAGTACCGCCGTATCTAACTGCATGGATTATACTAAAACGAGACGCAATCGAACACTGTCTGGTCCCTGCCGCAAAGAGAATCACCGACCAGACTGAACGGACAGTTTTTTGTTTATGTTCTCTTCTGATAGCGCCCTCTTTTGAACCAGCCCATGACATCGTTGGAATCGGTCCGTATGTAGCAATACTATAAAAAAAATTATAAATATTATTCAAAAACTCTCAAAAAATATTTAAAGTCTCTTAGCTTCTTGATACATTTTCATACCATTTCAGATTTCTTTTCAACCCTTGGTAGGAATTTTTGCTTAATTAGGCCTAGCTAGGCCTACATCCAGAACGCCTCAACCCCCGAAAATGTGTTTTCCCACATCGACTTGCCGTCAGCTTTTATGAGGCACTCTCATGTAAATCCCAAACTAAATAGGACCAATTTTAGTGCCAACATTTATCAAAGCTTCTCAATAGTTGAAACCCAGAACAGGTTGTGATGAATCATCTTATAATTTTACAATTTATTATAGTTGAATGACCCCAAAACGTTAGAATTAAAAATAAGTTGCGGGTTTCTTACAAAGGCATGGGTATTAATCAATTATTTATTCAGAAGTACACCCTGTGTCCTGTGTCCAGATTAAGGATTTGCCGGTTAAATAATAGACCAAGCTTTTCTCGTTTTGCACTTTTGTTTATTGATCGACATAAAAACTGTTCAATCCCACTTACAATGATAAAAACACCAGATTAATATTCCATATTTTATTTATAAGGCCTTAATTAATGTAAATAAAAATAAAATACGATCCATAATCGCCAAACGAGTTGTAATTACTTTAATAAACATTAGATTTACAAACAATTGTTAAAGATTTTCCCTGACCAATTTCGGGTTAGTTTCCAAATAATTTCCCATCATAAATCATGTATTTCCGCATGAGTTTGATGCGAGAAAAAAAATACGGGTTCTTTTTCCTCTTTGACGCATTAAGTTTAATTTCGCTGCATTCAAAACCTTCTTTGTTTGATTCTTACACTTTATGTTCTTGGCACCTCATTTCGACTTCACTCAAATTAACAACGCTATGACTGCATGCGAAGCAAATAAATATTCAATAATCGATAATCAAAATCGATGATGATTAGCAAAAATACTTTGCACAACCACGCCTTTTTCTTTGGTTCCATAAGTCATGTTGAAAAAGTACACTTGAAATGTGTAATAAAAATCACAGTAATTACATTCGTGGTTATAACTTTTTTTAAACATCATCTGAATCGTCCATGTTATTCACTAGGTTATTTTCTTCAAAATGTCTTCAAATTTCAGTCGCTGTAAAAGGATTGTTTCCAAATAATATTAATGTTTCATTAACATTTCGTATAATCATTTATATGGTTTTTATAATAACAATAGGTACACAATTAAAAAACATTTGTTGGTTATTCAATAAACTGTTAAACAATAGGTGTACATCCTTCTCCGGCAAAAATGACCAATTTCTTTCTATTTCGACAATAAATTATTCAAAATTTACTGTCAGTTGAGCGAGAGGATGTCTTAAGCTGACGCCTTCTCGGGACCTTGCTTATTCCAAACTAATACAAAACCCATTAAAGGTCACGTGTTCTTCATCAATTTGTTCTTCCTCCGGTGTAACTCAACCACATTAAGTTGAAATAATTTTATTATGTAATTTTGATATTATGTTATTTCGCGCTTTCAAGAGGGTGTTCTAGAGTTGTAACTGTCACCAAATATAGTTATCATTATATTCCTTTAATGTATGATAATAAGGGTGTATTACGAGTCATCTCGCGGGATAGTCACAGGTTACACGATGGGGTTAGAACCCAGAACCACATCATTATAGCTGAGTTCTTTGACTCAAATGCCGTTGCTTCAGAAATCATGTTTCTTTTCGCATGGCTGAACAATTTTTTTAAAAATAGTTTGCACCCACGAAAAATGTCTATTCCTCAATTATACAATAAATACACAAAATAATACCTGCAACTATAGTTGCTCACATTATATAGCTGAAGCACAAACAAGATTATATTGACAAAAACAATAACTGCAAGTTGAAGTAATATTGTATGTAGTCTTGGCTCAAGACGTATGTGACAGCACGCCCCCTACGGTATGATTTTACCAACTTGACTGCCTTGTGAGCCAAGACTATTATTTAGTGTACGAGGTGGCATCCAACCTCGCATTTTCAGGGTCCAATTTCATAAAGTCTGTTTAGCCAAAAAAAAAAACACCTACTTTTCAGCACAATTGTTTGCTTAGCAAAAATGGGTTACCAGCCTGAAAACAGCTACAAAGCTGCGACTGGTACCGCGGTAATTTCGTGCTTAGTTAAGCAATCTGCTAAGCAATAACTGCTTAACAGCTTTATGAAATTGTGCCCAGGAACCGAGGTATCTCGGTGTAGTACTCGGTGATTCTTTATAACTTCCATGTATCTTTAACCATCTTGACGAATTTAGCGTCGGAGAGTCGAGCCATCCCAGCATAATAATTCAAAAATTCCTCCTTGGATACCTGGAAGGTAAGAAACATTTCCTATATAAACGGAATCCTCGCACTTTTATAAACAAAAACAAATCAGTTAGGTTTTTATATGGCACCCTGTGAAAAAGACACGACTAAATTTTGTTTTGATCATTAAAAAAAATTCCTTTTAGACGACAAAAAAGTGAGCAGGGACCCATCAAGCGGCTTGATTGAATTTATAAGTTACAACTTATTTACATTCAATGTCCTTGGTCCAAAGATCAAACGAAAGAGGAAGAAGACGAAAAAAGAAGAAGACAAATTGTTTTGTTTTGTGTTGTTGCTTTCCAAACACGCTGTCATAAGTTTTCATATATTCATTTTTTTGCTGAAAAAATCTTACCTTTTTATCATTGTTCTTATCAAACATCAACAGAAACCGATTGGCCGCCTCTTCGTTCGTCATCACACTGCGTGCGCGCGCATTCTTGAAGTCGTAGCCGTCTTTCAAGTCGTCCATGTCGATCACGCCGCTGCCGTCCTTGTCTAGCTTATGGTAGGCTTGCATAACGACTTCGAGTTTAGCCTCTGACAAGCAGCCCTATGCAATGAGTAATAAAATGGATCAACTTATGAGGAACAACTTTCTTTAAAATGATTCAAATAAAACAGGTTGACGGAGAGACCACTAGCAACATTTCTATTCTTATGAACGATTTTTTCTTCTGTACACCAAAATTGCCACTGTCGTTTGGTGCTTTTCAATGGGGATTATTAAAAACGATTTGTCTTTTAAAACGATTGTTGAAAGGGAATCTGTAAAAAAAATCAGGAAATTTCTTGAGGATGCCAATAAGCAAAACAAAGGGTGCTTAGGCTATTGTCAGTAAACCAGTTGAGAACACACACAAGCGCAATACTGTCAAATCTTCTCGTTTGTTCATAAAAATACACTTTTGCTTAGACATAATATTCTGCTATGGTTAGCACATACAACAAATTGCTTTCCGGTAAGCAGCTTTATGAAATTTCGCTAGGGTTATAAGAGCACACCATGTTTGGTGTTTTTAACCATACTAATTGCTTTTTCCATTTTCCGTGCAGGCCTGCCCCAGCTTTACTTTAACAACCAACACCTTATTTTTTCACGTACCCTGACAGCTACGAAGAATTCATTCAAATCCAAAGTCTTGGACCCGTCTTTGTCGAGTTCTGTGAAGACATTCTGAACTTCTTCTTCGCTCATTTCAAGACCAAGTTCTTTGTTGATCCCGTGAGAGAGTTCATCCATAGTCAGTACACTATCTTTGTCTCTATCCATTTCGGTAAGGAGGCTGGATGACAAAATAATAATAATTTTAGCATCAGACGAAAAAAATGTTCAGTGTCTGCTCAATGTTTACCCTAGATTAGGGCCTACTTACTCTGCAAGTTTCTTGATATTTTCCACTCCACTGTCGAGCAGCTTGGATCTCAACTTCTCCATTTTTAAGTCTTTAATCTGCCTGAGGTTTCAATTTGAAAAGACAAATCGTAGACAACCTACTTCAATTATTTGAAAACCAGAGTTAACGTCTATAGTATTCAGCGAAACCACCGAGGATACCATTTGACACCAGTCACACATACATTATGATAACACACGAATCACCAGCATATGGCGCTGGTAAAACTATCTTGCAAGTGACACGCCTTGTATTAATATCTCCCGCGGCCCTCGCTCTGTCATTTTTTGAGTCAAATTGCAGTAAAAGACAATATGGTCAAAATTTTATAAAGATGCTTAAAGGCACCATAGACTATTGGTAATTACTCAAAAAAATGTTTAGCTTATAAACTTAATTGACAACGAGCAAGATGGAGAGCTGTTGATAGTATAACACATTGTGGGAAACGGCTCCCTCTGAACGGTAACGTAGTTTTTGAGGAAGAGAAGAGGTATAGTTTCTCACTCGCACCTATAAAGCCTTTTTTACAACAAAGGTGTTTTTTCTTTCATTATTTCATGCAACTTCCATGACTAAATTAGCCCAAATGTTAACCATTTTCATGAATAATGTTGGGATACACCAAGCGAGAAGACTGGTTTTGACAATATTACTAAAGGTATCCAGTGCCTTTTCAAGACAGGCTGTACTTTTGGTATCTAATCCAAAGGTTAATAACACCATCAATTACTTTTTCATCAAAAAACTTGAGTTACGAGGAATCATCAGTCAACGTCAAAATTAAATTTATTGACTGAATTTGATGGAACAATTGATAGTTCCACCATCTATACACAGTTTGTTGTCATATGTTTAGCAAAAAAGAAGTTGGAGAAGCAATTCAGAGTATATGTATCATAAGTAACAACAATTAATCGAGCAAGAATGTGTTATAAACATTATTAAAAACCTTTCAGGGTCGTTGCCGTGCGATAAAGGCCCGGGCCTTTATCACATGGCAACGACCCTGCCGGTTTTAAACGGCCGTTTAAAAACTCGTCGCTACCCTTTTATTCCCGTAATAAAAGTATAGTAAATGACAACGTATGGCTATAATTAAATTCAATTAAAGCTAATAATTCATATACCTCTTCTCAAGATATAACATATACAAAATATGACATAGATAAGCAAAATAATAAGCACACAGGCTGGAGGGGAAATAGTTAATTAATGTAAATCAAAATAAATAGATCGGGGAAGCCTTTCGGTTACGGAAAAGTCACTCTTTATTCTAAGACCACTGATTTATTCTGAACAAATTCATTTTCAATTACAGAAGGGTGCATCAAATCATTTGACTTTTTAAACCCCAGATTGCAGTTAGAAAGGCAGTTACATTTCACTTTGCTAAATTTAATCTAATCTGGTTCATTGATGTGGGAGAAAGACTGCCAATCAATGGCTCCACGTCACTAACTGGCCACTATTGGTAATTACTCAAAATAATTATTAGCATAAAAACTTACTTGGTAACGAGCAATGGAGAGCCTTTGGTAGTATAAAATATTGTGAGCAACGGCTCTTTCTGAAGTAATGCAGTTTTTGAGAAAGAGGTAATTTCACACTCAAAATATTAAAAGACCTGTACCAACAAGGGTCTTTTTTCTTTCTTTATACGTTTGCAACTTCATATTATTGGGGAACATTTTCACAGAATTGTTATTTATGCGGATGTTGGGATACACCAAGCGAGCATGCTTTGTTTTGACAATTACCAAATGTGTCCAGTGCCTTTAAAGATTTAAAGGGACGTTTGAAATGTTCCATTGAAGACTTATTCTTCACCCCAAGTTCCGAACCCCACTAAACCCAACCTCGAACTCAAACCGCACCCTAGCGCCCAACCCTCCAAATACCCAGGTTGTAGTCGTGTGCAATTGTATAAGACCGTACACACCTATATCTTACCCTACTAAATAATAAGTAATAGACACAAGTACAAGTTGAATTAAAATTTTGGTTTACGTATGTATTGAAATTGTAGTGGTTAATCGACAGAACATGGCAATCAGAATTTAAAGACCTTTGTCTCAGTCTATCGGTAACAAGTTAGAGAAAAGAGGTAAATTTAAGAAAATATAAGTGAGCGTTTACTTACATAAACCAAACGAGGTAGCTGGATTGTTATCACATTCACACACGTAGAAAGCAAGGGAGTGTCACTGTATTGCAATGGAGTCTAGGTCCGGTCCAGCGTGAAGCATTATACTGTAGTAGTTTAACTATACGCTTGAAAGATTCTATTCATCTAAACACCCTCATTGAACTGAACTGAATACCAAGGTTTACCTAGCCCCTTTTTGTGATTTTTCAATTCTGATTCAAATCCAGACTTTCAAAAGTAGGTTCTTGGAAAGACTTTCTGTAATTTCTGTCAAGAACATCTCGAGAACGAAGGTTTTTTTCCAGGGCTGGGATGTATGAAGTTAGTTTGTGGTTTTGAAGGCCCGTTATTGTGGGGGGATTCGCTGTTGTTATTTTAGTGTAATACAATATAAAAGGCTAACCTTTATGGCAACAATGGCTAATCACTAGACTGTGATGAGTTCAGTTTGGAATTATAATAAAATCTTGTTAAGGAATTTTGTCATCAAAAGCTTCAGACACAAAACAAATTGGGATGCTATGGCTTCATGCTATGGCAGAGGCGATATGATTTTGCCTTTGACGAAACAAGCTCAGTCGGGAGAGGAGGAAGGACATAGGCCTATACTGGGTTTAGAAAATGATGGCAGCATAATGGCAGCCAATTTGAAGATTCGGGAAAATGCTTTTTATTCCAGCTATATTTTTTTACATTGTAGCTAATTATGGTCATTGTGTACAAAACAAACTCATACTCACGGAAGAGGGCGTACTTCACCTTTCTTCTCCGTTGGTGTAAACCAGCGATAAGCGCAAAGCTGTCATTGAGCACAAAGTCTGTAACTTCCCAGACTCAAAGGCACGCAGTTTTGTCACTCAACATTTTTTCATGAAAACTGATGAGGCACCCAGGACATAGTCTGGATCCCCTTCACAACACAGTGCTATTTGGCAGAAGAAGCAGGGAACCCAACAAAAAAGGCCACACCTTGACGGTGCAAAAGCTAACAATATATAAAGTCTGAAACCCCTCTATCATTAATATCCATTCCACGTGTTAGGCCTATATAGTTGGTTCTTACCAACGATCGTTAAACCAATATTTGAATTGAACTTTTAACAACTCTTAGGAGCGTACTAAACAACGTTATTGAATACGATTGCACACAGACTTGCTGCCGGTGCTAGGCAGCTGGTAAGTATACTGTTGTCATGATAACACTATCAGTGCATTTAGCATCCGTCAGCGAATGGTGCCCATTTTTCAAAATTCAATTTTCAGCTCATGTCCCTCTGTATGAATATTTTCATTCAGAGTCCCATGCTAAGAGCGTGATTAAAAAAATGCAATAGCCAATGCACACGGAGCCGAAACCGTAATATAATGATATAACCTTCCACAAAAACCCAGATGAACGGTTTATTAATACAATAGGGCCTAATAAATTAGTATTGCTTAAAGCAATCGCACATCATCTGTAAACAATATTGTCCAAAGACCCACACTTCGTGTATCACAACTTATGTATAAAATAACAAACCTGAGAAAATTTAGGCTCAAGCGGTCATCGGAGTCGGGAGTCGAGAAAATAACGGGAAAACCCACCCTTGTTTCATAACACGTTGCGCCGTGTTATGACATGTTTAAAATAAATCCATTTCTCTCGATATCGAGAATTGATAATTGTTTTCATTTTTTTCTCAAAAAGCAAAGCATTTTATGGAATAATATTTCAAGGGGAGTCTTTCGCTATTACCTTCTGTAAACCCGTAAGTTATTTGAAATCTGTGAACTTTTAATTTTTGATCTGTTCAGAAAGTGTCCATTGGCTTCAACACTTTTCAGCTTGTCACATTATGGTAGCCAATAATGTGGAAGGGTACTGTGTCTGGTAACCTTATTCTGGTGATAACGTTTACTCTGCGAAGTTACAGCAGTTTGAAATTGGGTCCACATAGCACCATCATTGGGCCTCATCATCAACAACATCATGGGGGCTCATCAACAACATTGCGGAACAGCAACCATCCGCAATAGACTGTGCAAGTCTCGCGAGAAATTGAACTTCCGGGACCATTGTGGTCACAACCTAATGGAGTTTTACGTTGGGGAGATTTTGTTCTGTCAATAATTTTAGTTTAACATAAGTTATGACTCCAAAAAGTGAATATGTTCTTGGGAATGTAAAAACAAGTGATTAAAAACGGAAAAGTAAAACCAATTCAACAAATTAACGAAGAAAACTAAAGAAAAAACTTGACCTCCAGTTTCCGGTTACCTCTAAACAGTTAAGAATATTACCCAACTGACGTTCCCATTATCGCTGAACCTATGTGATGATCGCACTAATTAGACGTGATTCACAAACGGGGTTTATTAGAAAAACCATCCAGGTCGATGTCGAACAGCGATCCTCGTCCCGATAAATGTATAATTTTTACGTTAATTTAAACAAAACAATTATTATGTACACGAATTAAAATAATAATTATACAAAAAGTACGTGTAAAATAATAATCTTTGAGAATTTTTTAACAAATAACAATTTCAATACAATTTGGTTTTGTACAAAAATATACTTTTTTTCGAATTAAGTTCTCGTTTTCGCTACGTGCGAGACTTGCACAGTCTATTACAGTTACCTTTTTGAAAGAAAGCTTATGCAATCGAAAAGCAACAATTATTTTCGTACCCGTGAAAATACGCTAACAGTATTGTTTGCGGTATAAACCAGAATTATTAATGCAATTTTATGTTTCGAGTACGACTAAGCAACAGCGTTTATTAGACAACACAATGAGCACAAACCAAAATAACAATAAAGACATACTGAGGTTGTTATTTGCTTTAAAATGTTTATTCTCCTGAATACTTTTAGAGCTCTCGATATTAGAAAGTGTATCAAGAAAGAACAATTAATTGTTACCATTCACAGTTAACTTTAATTGTCTTTCTGTTCGAAAGAAAATGTTTTACAGTGGACAATTGTATGCTGATCGATTGATTAATAGTGATTCACACATGTTTGGACAAACTACCAAACCATTGTGGTTTTTCTGTGGCCAGGTCTAAAACTGATTTATTCTCCTTTTTTCTGACGTCAGTCTTGGTTTAAAACTGTTACACAATCATGGTTGTAATATTGGTCGCAGTATCAGATAGGGCGGGGTTTAAACTCGCTATGAACATTATTGATTTATAGACTTATCATAAGCCATTATTTATGCTGGACATTAGAGCTTCGAACTTAATGTATGCAAGTCGTTTTTTTATCATGGAACCTTTTTCATGTTTTTTCCATGGAGCCTTTCCATTTTCAGTTGAGCTTTTCGATCGGTTTAGACTGTCCAGAATGACCTTATCGCAGCCGCGAAGTCTGCATCACTGTAGGTAGTAAGCATGCTGCTGTAGTACTTGGTGAACTCTGCCAGTGTCACCTACACGAGGGGAAAGATTGACACTTTAGTCACTACAAGTACATAAAACCTATGATACCACGTCTAAATAATCTTCTTTCTGTACAATCGACTTGGCGGCTACAGTTAACACGACAGCGATTAAACTGGGCTCCTTTGCTTAATTTTAGCTTGGGAAAAAATGTAACAATAATTGACAAGACCTTGCAAAAGAACTTGGACAATAGAAACAAGTAATTGTTGTCCCTTTCCCACGAGGTACATTTTGTAAAAATGTATAACCATGCTAAAACTTAGCAAGGAACCTTTGCTAAATTAATTGCTATCGTGTGAAAGGGGCTTTGGGCTACGTACAGAGCCCAACACAGTAGCAGTAGCTGCAGGCACCACATGGTTACAGCATCAGTCTGCTAGTTATACGTCATTGCAATTGAAACCACTGGTTTGTTGAACTGTTGTCTAGTGTTATTAGCAAGGATTAATTAACATAGAAACGGTGTGGCACGTACAAACCTCTTATGATAGCGCCCTCTTTTGAAGAATCTCCGTCCTTGTGAGTAACGACACTTTGTAAAAGTGGTTCTGTACACACAGACCGTAACCAGAGTCACCAAATTAAAGGAACACGTTGCCTTGGATCGGTCGAGTTGGTCTTTGAAATGCGTTTGTAACCGTTTGTTATAAAATGCATATGATTGACAAGATGTTAAATGTAGAATATAATGATCCACACAAGTATCACTCGAAATTGCTTGGTTTTTCTGTTATCTCATCGACTAACACGGTCGGCCATTTGTGTGACTCCCCTAAATGGCCGACCGTGTTAGTTCGCAGAGTAAAAGGAAAACCACGCAATTTCGACGCAAATTCGTGTGGATCATTGTATTCTACTTTTTAAACATCTTTCTACCCATATGCATTCTATATAACGAGCGGTTACAAACGCTTTTCAAAGACCAACTCGACCGACCCATGGTGACGTGTTCGTTTGATCCCCATCTCACCTTCCCATCTCTAGTAGCTACATCAGGCTCGTAGTTATTCAATATTGCCTCGAAAAGCTGTTCCTCCGTCTTCCTACCGCTCTTATAGTCCGGGTTATATCTGACGTTAAAGACACCCTTCATGTCGGCTGGGTCGATGACGCCATCGCCGTTCTTATCGGCCTTCTTGAAAACGGTCTCGATTATTGTCTTCCTGGCCTCAGACATAACTGGCTGAGAAGAAGGAAAATAATACTCGAGCATTAAGGACCAGTGCATGGAGATATTAAATCAGTTTTAACTTTGTGGAATTCAACAAACGTTTTAATTGTCGAGTCAGTTTATATGGTGTCAATGTTGATTTTGTTAGTTGCCCCAATACGAGAAATGTCTAAACGTGACTCCCGTGGTAGGAGTGGGGAAAGAAACCCCGTGCCCGTATCAAAACTGAACGCCTTGGGAAAAGTCTAAGTCACGAGCCAGGGGTCGATTTCACAAAGAGTTAGGACTAGTCCTAACTTAGGACTAGTTCTAGGAGATATACAAATTGCATGGATAGTCTTAAGTTAGGACGAGTAACCGGTCCTAACTCGAGATAAGACTAGTCCTAACTCTTTGTGAAATCCACCCCAGATCCCCCAAATTCACCCCAAAAAACCTTAAAACCTTCTTGCGCAAAAAAAATAAGGGCAGATGGCCTTGAATTTGGCCTCTCTTCCACAAAAGATTTTCAAGCTGCGATGCGCCTCAAGTAAACTCACCCCTACCCCCTCCCTCCCTCCACTAACATCCAGGCGGCGCTCATGCTCCGGTGCATTTTTTTTTGTCATTTGCCTCCCCCTCCTCAGTACATCAATAGTCAATAGTAAACAAATCATTAAAACAAACCAATAGACAGCAATAGCATTTGTTTAAATACACCTTTTAGAATCAAATAAATTAATAAATTAATAAATTAATAAAATAACTCAAAATAGAATAACATTCCGGATTCCGGGCCTGTGAAATTAAACCCAAATTCATAATCCTTAATACCTTGGCTGCATCATAAAACTCATCTAAGCTGAGACTGCCGTCTCCGTCTACGTCCAATGAGGTCAGTATAGCCTTGATATCTTCCGCGCTGGCACTTATACCCATATCATGGATGCCTTCTGAGAACTCTTCCAAGGACAAAGACCAACTACGGTCGTCATCAAAGATTTTAAATTTCCTAAAACGGTCACAGAGAGAAATAAAGATACTTAAGGTAAGATCTCCATTTCGAAGGAGTTGGAAACTTTTAAACGCTAGGTGGCAGCAGAGATACGAGGTAAAAATAATGTCAATAGACCTTTTTATGTAGTTGATACTGAAAATATTGAAATATCGTAACTGAATATCCATATCTACACGTTTTTGCATATATCAGTATAACAATCAAGGGGCTAGAATGGCATGTTTTATTTTGCTTTCACTTTTTCATGAATAAAGACAGTTATTTATTTTTAAACAATTGTTTTACTGTTATCGCGTATTGTAGTCTAAAATAATGAGCAGAGTAAAACAAATTTATGCAAAACTAACATATAACATTTTTTACCCCCACTTTCTTAAACATATGACTCCTCTCACAAAAGGGGCAGAAATAAAGACAGTTATTATAGTTGTTAATTTTTAAATAATAATTTGACTGTCATTATGTATTTTAGTCTGTAGTCAAAAAACTGAGCTGAAGAAAATTAAAATAGTCAAAACTAACAGATTAAATTTGTTACCCCCACTTTCTTGAAACGTAGCCCCTCCCCTAAATGGGCGAGATCTGAGATGGTTCTAAGTCTTAAAATGATCTTTAGGGTATACATGTATATAACAACTTTAGGAAGCTTTTACCATAAAGTGAAACATTTTCCCACATGGTCCTTAGCAGCTGGACTATTTCGCAAAATACTCGAACTTTTGATAAGACTTCCATAAATTTAGGTTTTAAAGTTGGTCCTATATTTAGCTGGGGAGGTGGGTTATTGCTTTCATAGCAGAAAACCATATTTGCGAGGAAATGAGCAAAAATTCATAACGGCTGCCCTGCCAAAAAATGAAAAGAAATCTGAGATTAAGCTGTCCGAACCAATCGACCAGACGGCCGACGAACATTTCATGTCTCGATTCTCTAGATTATGTTATTAAGTGACTCACTTGCCCAGCCGATTCACTTTATTTAACTCGAACAACTTGGCTTGGAGTTCGCCCCTTGCGGAGATGGACTGCAGATACAAAAGAGAAGATAGTTCACAAATATATTACTTATACCGTTATCTACTGAGCGAACAGAAACTTTGCAGCCGTCGATTTCACAAAACTCTCCGCAAACTTAGGATTAATCTATAGGACTTAGGATGAGTTAAAGTTCCGTAACCATAGACGTTGTGACGCATTGAACCCATCCTTAGTTACGACGAGTAACTCGAGACTCGTTTCATAAAATCGGCTGCTTGTTCAGAATAATACATAAAACGTCACAGACAATGTACTGCCAAGATGGACATTGGTAAAAAAGAAATCATCCCAGAGTTAGCCACACCATCTGTATTGACATCAACTCCAGCTAGAACAGAGCCCAATTTCATAGAGTAGTTTTCAAAGCACATAAACTAGCTTTAACACAACAAAAATATGCTAAAATGCAATTTCACAGACTGATATCTTGCTGAGTGTTGCTTAAAGCAGAAATCTTCTATAGACTGATATCTTGCTGAGTGTTGCTTAAAGCAGAAATCTTCTAAGCAACATTTTCTGCGTAAGCAGCTGTATGAAATAGGATCCTGAAGCTCACTACACGGAACAAGATTTTTTAAAGGCAGTGGACACTATTGGTAACACTAAAAATAATTGTTAGCAGAAACTATTACTTGGTGATGAGCAACGGTGAGCTGTTGATAGTATAAAACATTGTGAGAATGGGCTCGCATTTTTTGAGAAGGAAGTAATTTCTCATTCAAATATTATAATTGATTTTGAGGCCTCAGCTGAGGTCTCAAATTCAAGGCATCTGAGAAAGCACACAACTTGTGCAACAAGGGTATTTTTTCTTCCACTATTCTCTCGCCACGTGACGGCCAATTGAGTTAAAATTTTCACAGATTTGTTTTTTAATGCATATTGAAATACAACAAAAGAGAAGACCTGCGGTCTGACAATTACCAAAGGTGTCCAGTGTATTGCAAAATGATTCGTCCCTTATTATACCAATGTGAAGAAGAAAAGAACCGCAGTCTCACCTTTTTCTCAAACAAGTCCTGGAGCTCATAGCCTCTTTCTTCATCTTCCAGACGCTCCCGAAGACGCTTGAGGAGGACTTCTAACTCTCCATCTAGGTTTCCTTCATCCTGGTACCCATTTACAAAGACGTTGATTACCAACGAAATAATTAACACAGCTTTGATTCCAAACATGATGCTCCTATAAATAAAAGGACAAGTGTATAACTCATGAATTGGTACAAAATAGGCGCTTTCTGTATACAAAACGCACAATATTTGGTCTACAAAACAAGATAAAAACGGCCTTTTTACATGTTTTTTTTTAAAACAAACCGCTCAGCCTTGTTCATTAGGTGAAACGATTTAATAACGTTGTATTCATTGTAACTCACTGCAACATGTATGGGGCACCCAACTTAATAAACTGTCATCAACATATCCACAAACACGAAAAGTACTTCGAATTTTGACAGTATTTTGACGATAATCCATCGAGTCTTAAAGACAGTGGACACTATTGGTAATTGTCAAAGACTAGTCTTCACATTGAGATACACCAAGTGTCCCACTTGGTGTATGACTCAACATAATTGAGCATAAAATAACAAACCTGTAAAAAATTGAGCTCAATCGGCCATCAAACTTTCAAGATAATAATGAAAGAAAAAACACCATTGTCACACGAAGTTGTGTGCGTTTAGATGGTTTATTTCGAGATCTCAAGTTCTAAATCTGAGGTCTCGAAATGTCGTGGAAAATTACTTCTTTATCGAAAACTTTGGTATTTCATAGGGAGCCGTTTTTCACAATGTTTTACACCATCAACTTCTCCCAATTACTCGCCACCAAGAAAGGTTTTATACTAATAAATATTTTGAGCAATAGTGTCCACTGCCTTTAAGCTTCATCTCCTTCAATATTCAATATATCCCGGGGCACGTAGATGTTTTCTCCTACCAAATATAAGCAGCCCTGGGTAAATTTCAAAACGCCCGAGCAACAATCTTGAAAAAGTTTCCCAACCAGAGATTAGCAAACGCACCAGACACTAGTATTGGTAATTACTCAAACCTATTTTAAGCTTATATAAACTTACTTGGTAAACGAGCTATGGAAAGTTTTTGATAGTATTAAACATTGTGAGAAGCAACGAAATTCTGAGAAATGGGTAATTGTCAGTCAAATAATAAGATAGTCCCAGCAAGCCTTTTGATATAGGGATTTGAAAGCACACAAAATGTGTGCAACAAGAGCGAGCTTTCTTTCATTATTCTCTTACAACTCGGGATACACCCAGCGAGAATACACGTTTTCAAAATCTTTATGCACGAAGGCCACGTAAACTGCTTAAAAGCTTACCATAGCAAGCTGTATTATAGAGAGAAACATCTTTCGGCTCACCGAGCTTGCTGAAAGATATTTGCATAGGCGTGAATGAGTTCCTTGTACCTTTTATTGCAGTATTCAAATTCTTTAGAAGGTTCTTTATAAATGGTGATTTCGGCCTTCGAAGGTGACTTTTGCACAAACGAATGAAAACGGTTGATGCAAAAACTACGGCACACGGCGCCTACAGATGCCGAGTTTGCAAGGTGCCAAGGTGCCGAATTCAACGGTGCTGAGATTGCAACGTGCCAAGTTTGTTGGTGCTGAGAAAGGTTTTCCTATCACGCCACCACTTATTCATTCGATATGAAATAGTAGGATATTGTATCTAATTTACCTCAATGAGATATCCCTTTTTATAAAACAAGTGAACAAGTGGTGGCAGGATACGGAAACTTATCCCGAGAGGAATGCATAGGACTAGGCCTACAACTAAACATACAAAGAACTCGCTTACATTATCTCGTTTAGAGATTATGCGGAAAACCTTCCGTTTGAGTAAATTGGGATGGATAGACCTACTATTTTATTTTATAACGAAGGAAAAAGTGATGACAGGATACGGAAACCTTTCCGATTATGCAAATACAACATAGGCTTACTGAATTTCACAGAGGAAATTATACATCGATACACATTATACTTACGAAAGTTCAGTCCGTCCAAGTTGTAGACCACTAGCTGGAGTGACTGTGGGGCCAAGAGATGCGCCTTGATTTTTTTTTTATAGTGAGATATGTCTAATGGTCAATAGACCATGGCCAACTATGAATATTCATCAGTCTGTGGGAAGGGCTGAGGTGATTGGTTGGAACATGGAGTGACCCCCCCCCCCCAATCAACCACGTGAGGTAAAAGGTCAAACGGAATAATAACAACTTGTCCCTCAAAACTGGGCACAAAAGGATGACATGTCAAGCTTTACTGATCACGATGTTTAGAAGGGAAAAAAGAAAGAATATATATTATGAGGCAACCAACCACAAGGTAAACCGACTGGGTGAGTTTGAAAGCATTTGAAGTATTCAATGCACATTGATGGCACCAAGTACTTTGATGATGAAAGCGTTTACCCCCTGGATATTTTTGGAGACGACCTTTAGATGTAGATTCGACTGACAAAGATAGGCCTGGATTAAGTGTACCGCTATCCTGGGGATTTTTGGATGAATTAAGAAAGGGGATTTTACTAAACAAACGAGTAGGGAAAATGGAAAATGAGAAGGGGGGGGGGGCGATCAACTGAAATGAAGGGGTGATTGACCGATAATGTTACTTGTAATGCGCATTATATCCACCCTGCTGTGTGTTCAAGGCGCAGTAAACCCCAAAAAACTAAACGAAATAAAACAGACTCAGCAAAATTAGTCCTTGAAAACCTGTTACATAAGAAGAGTTTTGAGAAGAGATTTGAGTTTTGCGGTACAAAGGCAGGATCTAAGATTAAGTTGGAGAGAGTTCCAGATGCCCAACAGGAGTGCTTATACAAATCAAAATGGAAAGCTGTGGTTAGTCTATAATGCACATGGCACATCGGGTGAAGGACAACAACTCCAATATTATTAAACATAACTGATGCAAATAAACATATCTACTTAATTATATGAACTTGACAAAATCCAATTGAAATAATATACACTTTTAACAACTATACACTACACGAACAAACAAATTATATTTGGTGTTTCGTGCATGAAAGCGAAATTGTTTATTATTGAGCACAAATCAAAATTCTAGCAAGACGTTGTTAGCTATAAAATGTTTATTCTCCATAATATATTTCAGAGCCCTCGACATTTGAAGGTGTATGAAGAAAGACCATTTTTATGTTTATACCATTCAAAGTTTTTCTTTCTGTTGTCAAGAAATTGTTTTACAATATTCTGATCAATTGGTTATACGGTGATTTTGAAAACATTTTGTTAGACAAACAATACACAACCAATGTTGCTTTTCTTTGGCAAGGTCTAAACTATTTTTTTGCTTAGTCAGTCTTGGTAAATTAGAATTCAGTTACATTATTGGGGCTGAAATTGGGCGCTTTTCAAAAGGGCGGGTTTTTTAAGCTTTTAAAAGTACAAAATCTGTATAAAACTAGTTGATTAATAAACTATCGCCGTGCTAGACTTAAGTTCGTATATAGCTTCGATTTATAATGCATCGACTACTTTTTGTCTGTAGTTGTTTTATCATGGAGATTTTTTCAGTTGTTCGACTGTAAAGCCTTTACAAATGGTTTATTATGAAGCCTTTTCCCTATATGGATCCTTTTCCCCAAATTTCATAGAGCCTTTTCCTTAAATTTATCATTGAGCCTTTTCCCAGTTCTATCATGGAGCCTTTTCCCAGTTCTATCATGGAGCCTTTTCCCTGGTTTTATCATGGAGCCTTTTCCCAGTTCTATCATGGAGCCTTTTCCCAGTTCCATCATGGAGCCTTTTCCCAGTTCTATCATGGAGCCTTTTCCCAGTTCTATCATGGAGCCTTTCCCAGTTCTACCATGGAGCCTTTCCCAGTTCTATCATGGAGCCTTTTCCCAGTTCTATCATGGAGCCTTTTCCCAGTTCTATCAACGAGCCTTTCCCAGTTCTGTCATGGAGCCTTTCCCAGTTCTATCATGGAGCCTTTCCCAGTTCTATCATGGAGCCTTTTCCCAGTTCTATCATGGAGCCTTTTCCCAGTTCTATCATGGAGCCTTTTCCCAGTTCTATCATGGAGCCTTTCTAATGGTTTTTATCATGGAGCCCTTCTAATGGTTTTTATCATGGAGCCTTTTCCTTAAATTTATCATGGAGCATTTTCCCAGTTCCATCATGGAGCCTTTTCCCTGGTTTTATCATGGATCCCTTTCACTCAATTTATCATGGAGCCTTCCTAATGGTTTTTATCACGGAGCCTTTCTAATGGTTTTTATCTTGGAGCCCTTTCCATGGTTTTATATAGGAGCATTTCCCATGGTTTTATCGTGGAGCCTTTTCCCTAGTTTTATGTTTGAGCCTTTCCCTGGTTTTATCATAAGCCTTTTTGAACATGGAATCTTTTTTTTCGTGGTCCAGTTGAGCTTTCTCGTGCTTTAGACTCCCCAATATGATTTCATCATTTCCTCGAAGTCTGCATCTTCAGGAAAAGCTTGGCCGATGCTTGCGTAGTAGCTCATGAACTCCGCAAGTGTCACCTATAACACGAGGGGAAAGATTTACACTTAAGTCAATACATAGAGGACCATGTCAAAATTCCTTCCTATCACAACCATTGTAAGGTTTAGAGTATTTAATTTGCATAAAGCTGTACTCTCATTGTTAGGCCTGGTGCATACTTCATGCGAATGACGTCACAAATGTTTTGCAGAAGTTAAGCACATCTCAACTCTTCCGAATTATTTTTTGCGAATTTGTGACGTCAAAGTTCGTTTCACATTTGCATATGAAGTATGAACCAGTCTTTGGAGGGACTATGATGCATGATGGTTTCGAAGCAGATAAAACGAAACTATGACCAAGATGCGGTGGGCATCACCTTCCACAATTATAAAATAATGAGAGGCCGATCACAAAACAACAACCATGCAGGTTCGCAAACCGAGTGCAATTTTTAAATTGTATTATCACATCGTAAAAACAATTTAGACATACCGATTGCAAGATTTGTATTTTCCTGTAGGGTCGGGGTACCGGGGAATTTCTACCACCGGATGTTCTGCCCCCCCCCCCCTCCCCAATGGAAAATTAACATGGTCTCGAGGAGGAGGAATCAAAAGAGGGCGCAATCAGCATAAGTTTGTACATAGTTCGCCCTTCCTCCATGGTTCGACGTATGGGGAAAGGGTGGGGGGGGGGGGGTGAGGCACAGAAAATCTCGTGCCACACCAGGATCTCACCTTCCCGTCTCTGGTAGCTTGGTCGGGCTCAAAGGTATTTAAAAACTCTTCGAAAAGTTGTTCCTCCGTCTTCTTCCCGCTCTTAAAGGCCGGGTTCCAGGAGACGTTGAAGACACCCTTCAAGTCGACTGGGGTGATGAAACCATCGCCGCTCTTGTCGGCTTTCTTAAAGACGGCCTCGATCAAATTCTTCCTGTACTCGGACATGGGTGGCTGGAGAAGGAAGAAAAAAGAAAAGAGAAGAAGCGTTACGACCAGTGGAGATATAGTTTAACTTTATGGAGATCAACTCACGTAATAGTGATTTTGTGGTGTGGTCGTTCCTTGTACGGGAAGCCTGTTTGTTTGCACCGCAATGAAGGGTTATGTACTGTAAACTGCCAATTCTTGGCATGAGTAGGAGACTACGCTTTTTAAAATAATCCTCCAATGAAGGAGGTGTGTATAACTGCGTTATAATAAAATCAAAAAGCAATCCAGTATACCATTGTGCAAAATAAAACAAACATCAAGTCATTTATACCCTTGCAGCTTCCAAAAACTCATCTATGTTGAGACTTCCTGATCCGTCTTTGTCCAATGTCTTCATTACAGCACTGATTTCTTCGAAGCTCATATTAATCCCCATATCACGGATGCCTTTCGTGAACTCCTCAAGGGACAGCGAACCGCTACGGTCGTCATCCATGATTCGAAATTTCCTAAAATGTTTTACAGAGAAAAAACAAAGATACCAAAGATGATATTGTATTTAATTCAAAAGAGTTGTTTGAAACTTAAAAGACACTTGACACCTTTGGTAATTGTCAAAGACCAGTCTCTCACTAAATAACAAACCTGTGAACATTTGAACTCAATTGGTCGTCGAAGTTGAGAGATAATAATGGAAGAAAAACACTCTTGTCACACGAAGTTGTGTGCTTTCAGATGCTTGATTTTGGGACCTCAAAATCTAATTCTGAGGTCTCGAAATCATTTTTTTTTCCGTGGAAAATTACTTCTTTCTCGAAAACAACCTAACTTCAGAGGAAGCAATTTCTCACAATGTTTTATACTATCAACCTCCCCATTACTCGTTACCAAGTAAGGTTTTATGCTAACAATTATTTTGAGTAATTACCAATAGTGTCCAGTGCCTTTAACGCTAGGTGGCCGCAGAGAGGGTTCTGATCTAGACTGGTCCCTTGTCATTATCCATATGACAGTTTTTGTGAACACATGTACGGATTTTATTGCAAACCTCATGAAAGCACGTGGCTTTTTGAGATATCAATTGACATTATGATTTCATGCAAACAGCGTACATGTTAATTAACCAATCGACCGGAGGGCCGACGACCATTTCATGTGTCGATTCTCTATAATATTTTACAATGGACTCACCTGCCAAGCCGTCTGAGGTTGGCCACATTCTTCTCAACAAGCTGTGCTCTGAGCTTCTCCATTGTGCCTTAGTGATGGTAATGAGTAGCCGTTTGCTACACTGCAAATAATTATGAAAGAAACAATTGTTTGTACCAAGCATAAAGCATTTTGTTATTACTGAGCGAACCATAGAGGGCGCTAGTGGCAAGCATGTTACAGACTTTTCACGGTGTGCATTCACTAATTACGGGGGGGGGGGGGGTGGTGATTAACATAAATTTGATACAAGATTTTAAGTTACATGGTCCGATTTTCGTCTAAAGAATTTTGTTTAAACTCTAAGCGGTTCTTGACAGATGGTGCAATTTTCAAATCGAAAAAAAAAGAACATGAACAAAATTTCCAGAGGAGCGTGATTTTAAGTCAGAACCCCGACAATAATCCATTGTTCCTTTTCGTGTAATTTCCTAAATTAAAGCAGTTGATTTCAAATTTTCACAGGTTTGTTATTTTGTAAATAATATGTTAAGATACCAAGTGAGAAGAATGCGATTTGACAACTAGCAAATGTGTCCAGTGTCTTTAAAGAAATAAGATGCCATTGATTGAAGATTTTCTAGTTTTAATTTAATTAGGCAATGGAACCACAAACAAGGAAATGATTCATGGGCTTTCCTATTAACTGCACACTGAAGTTTGTAAGTATGACGTAGTTCCTAAAGCCAAGCCCACATGCTGCTGATCAATATCAAGGTTTTCAAATAGTTAATCTGAAAGGAAAACATAGTTGGTCGTGCCTTTCCAAATAGTTCTCTAGAGCATGAGGTCTTCAGTCTCGCAGCTAATATCAGTGACATACGAACGTTCGTTGACAACTGAGAAATTGTTTGTAAATCTATAAGTACGACATCAGGCAGGGCTGTGCGATGGACCGAGCCGCTAGTACGACATCAGGCTGGGCTGTGCGATGGACCGAGCCGCTAGCACCACGTATTCAAAGTCTCCAAGGA
Organism: Asterias amurensis; assembly: GCF_032118995.1. NCBI lineage: Eukaryota > Metazoa > Echinodermata > Asteroidea > Forcipulatida > Asteriidae > Asterias > Asterias amurensis. The sequence goes on from NC_092660.1 coordinate 20,482,997, forward strand.
CAGCCGGAAACTGATTAAAAGTTTACAATTGAAAGTTCTATAAAAAGAACATTGTTCGGTTCACTGAGCTTTAGGGGAAGATATTTACCCGTCGTGAATTATTTCATTCACACAAGTTTTTACTCTTTACTCAAATTCTTTTGATGGAATGCACACATCGTGATGTTGTTGGTTGTCGAAATGTAATGATTTCAGATATAAAAAATTAAGGATACTTTACTTAACTCTCGTCGTGGTCTGCTGCTTTGCGTAGGCCTATAAATGGTGTAAGCCTAATCCTTTTTGCTTGTATGCATAGCTTGTTAATTACACTATACGTACATGCCCTTGCATATGTTTTTTTATATTTTTTTTATCCTAGTTCTTTTCGGGGGGGGGGGGCAACCTTTCTCCCCAACCATCTAAGATTTAAACAATATTTGTTTGACTGCTTTTATTAATGACCCCGCCGAAATAAAAATGCAAAATATACAAACAGTATAGTGAGCAGGAAAATACTTCTATATTCTGCCTTGCACCTTTTATCTACTCATTTTTACCTAAAGGAGTATCCTTTTTGAATAAATAAGGCACTTATTTATTTGTAACAAATTAAAAAGTGGTGGCAGGGTACTGCTTCTTTCGTGCATCATCTCGTCCCATAGAGAGTCGGGGGAAATAGCTGTATCAACTACCCTTTTCTTTGTCAAAAGCCTTTTCCAAAAGAACAAAATTTGTAATCTTAATTATTGGAACAATGTTTGGTCATTTGGAATAAAGAGTTGATAAAGAGTCGAATACAGTTAGACTTATGTCAAGTGGAAGACGCATGCATCAGATAATTGTCATTATTATCAAAGTTGGACTTTGGAATTGATTCAAAGAACAACATACCAGACGAATGGGTTTATCGACTATAATGGATACCATAATGACTCGATCAGAGAGGGTTGCTTTACGACTGGTATACCAACAACTCTTTTACATTACATTGTCTCATTTACATATTATGAAAAACAACAAACTTGTCGACAATTTGTTGTCAATCACAGAGGAAACTAATTAAAATTGTACTTACGAAAGTTCAGTCCGCCAATGTTTCCGATTACTAGCTGGAGTGCTTGAGGCCAGTAGATGCACGGTGTGTTTATGTAGCACCTACTACATGTATATGTATCAAACCCTTGATAATTCTACATGTCATGGGCAACGCCTTAATATTATTACTAATGAATATTCATCGATCTGATTCCAAGGGCGGAGTTGTTCAAATCATATGCTGCGATTGGTTGGAACATTGGTGGATTAATCCCAATCAACCACGTGACATAAAAAGGTCAAGAGGAAACTGAATAAAGTGTCCCTCAAAATTTGACAAAAGGCCGACCTGTCAGACTTGCCTGAACGCGATGTTTAGAAAAAACAAATGGAATATAAAAGTAATAAATAACTTATACCACAAGAGAAACTGACTGGGAAGTGAATGGTCGCCATCATCAAAGACTAATTGACATGCATATTATGGACGCAAGGCAGTTTGTACCAAATAGTTGATAATACATCGTCATTTGGAATAAGGAACACACATCGTCCACTTTCTAAATTCCAGGATTTGTATAATAACGAATAATCGCTATTTAAGTTGCGGATACTCTCCATATAATTAAAGGAACACGTTGCCTTGGATCGGTCGAGTTGGTCTTTGAAAAGCGTTTGTAACCGTTTTTTATAAAATGCATATGGTTAGAAAGATGTTGTAAAAGTAGAATACAATGATCCACACAAACATGCCTCGAAATTGCGTGGTTTTCCTTTTACCTCGTCGACTAACACGTCGGCCATTTATGGGGGTCAAAATTTTGACTCCCATAAATGGCCGACCATGTTAGTTCGCACAGTAACAGGAAAACCACGCAATTTCAAGGCAAACTTGTGTGGATCATTGTATTCTACTTTTAAAACATCTTTCCAACAATATGCATTTTATAAAAAACGGTTACAAACGCTTTTGTTTTGACCAACTCGTCCGATCCAAGGCAACGTGTTCCTTTAATGAAGCGACATTCCAGCAAATTGAGGCTACAAGATGATAATACAGGATCGATTGAAGAATGTGGACAGATGAGGAAAGGGATTTGCTATCAAACAAACAAGTATGGGGAGAATGGCCAAGGAGGAGGGGGGGGGGGGGGGAGCTACCGTCACTCATCTCCAACTGGACAGCGGGTTAGACACATCCATGTAGGGCAACAACCTGCTATTATCAATTATATCCTTTGTATTATGCACATGAATACATTATGAGCTTTCCGATATCCAATTACCCCCCCCCCCCCACAACTTTATCATTAACAACACATGGACAAATATTTCTATTTTAAAAACTTGTTATTGTCATTTTTCAGTACAACATTTATTAATATTATTAATGTTCGCAATAATGAATTACTTTGTTTGCCTTGATCAAATAATGTGAAACAAACTTTGTATAGAGTCCCAGCATTGTAATTTGTGGCTTAAAGTCTTAAAAAGCATTTCAGTGTATTTGATGAATCACTATAGACCTTTACTTTGAAAACTGAATATCTTGTATTGTTAACATCAATGTTATACAAGCTAAAAACCCAATACAATATTTTATCCAGTTACACATTACTCGCTGGCTAGATTATTTTAGGCGAAGCAGCTTTTGAAGTCGGATTTTGTTGACGCTACATTTGATTAGAATCCAATTGTCTTTTCTCTTCATTCTAATTAATTTCAGTTTATTTCATATCATTTTGAGAGACCCTGTATCATTAAAAAAACACCAAATGAACAAACATTTTTACGATCAAGGAAAAAACACATCACCTATCAAAACATAAAAACCCCATTCACATTTACCAATAAAACATCAGCGACAGCAGCAATCACAACTAAGCATAAAACCTGGGGTAGATTTCAGAAAAAGCCAAGACTGATCTTACTGCAAGACACTCTAAACTGCTTAAAGCAAAGTGTGATGTCATCATACAACTCACTATAATAATGATTACCACTCGGCTTAAGATGAATCCTAGTGCTTTGTGAAATTGAGCCCAGGACAACTTTTCAACTTCTTACTAACTGATTACTAATTTGCTAAGCAAAATTGAACAGGAAACCAGTCTCAAACAATCATATACACCACAGGTTAATTTGGCTGGTAACCTGTAACGCAGAGCATTAGTTGCTTAGTAAGTCTGCAAGCTTAACAGCATTATAAAATTAACCCCAGCTGTATTTAATTACAACAATACACAGCCCATTAACTACAGTAAGGTAAGTCATCCATGATGCTACACTTCTATAGCAACTGTTACTATGGTGATATCAATGTAAACATGACCTTCATCATCAGAGATGACTCAATGCAAGGTGGCAGTGCATTTATTTTAGGAATAAAGCTGGAGATATATTAAAACGCTGGTTAAAAAAACGACAACATTAAAACAGTCAGTTTAAAAGTCCTAAGATCGAATACAATAACATCAACTTGTCTTATGTTTTGTTCAAAAACAAGCTTGTAAAAAATAAAACAATATCTCTTGGAAAGTCGGTTTAAAAACATTGAAATTTGTAAGCAATAACTTTCATTTTAATTCAAACACTTTACACTGATTTTCTTTGAGCCACTCACATCCTTGCAAGACACAGACAGAATAACCATTCTAAATTGAACCATAATTCACCCAAGCTATAAAATATTGAAATGGATAAAAACATCTAGAATTACAAACAGTGATCTAAAAATAAATAGCTGTTTTGAACCCAATATTAATGGAATTTGATAAGGAAATGTCTTTGAGCATGGGAAACATAGAAATCACAGTTGTTTAGAATCTGGTCTGTACTTCTGCTATCGTTTTATGTTTTGAGTCAACCTTTTATTCTGAAGTTTAATCTTTCTTCTTTATTTATTTTTTTTATTCTGGACAGAGACATTTGAAACAGTATAAGCTTACCATCAAATGAATCTAGAATGTCAAATTTGACTCATATTTGTGCATACAAAACTTACTTTTAAAATTGAAAAAAAAAATACTGATAATTTAGACCTTTATTTGGGATAATCACAAGAAGGACGGGTTGGTAAAACAGGAATACATAGTCACATGATTTTTAGGGTTGACAAATCTCTTTTGATACTGTTTTTAAAGATTATTTACACTTCTATGAATTTGTACAACAAAAATGAAACATGATTTCTATTTTCAGACCCCTTGAAAGATAAAAAGATAAAAATTACAATTTAAGTACGCTACAATGTGACCATACTGTTCACAATGTCGCCCTCTAGAGGCTCCTGTACATACGCAGGGTTGACAAGTATGAGACATTAGGGGGCAGCAGTTATCTCTGCAGAGCTGTGTTATGAGAGTGAAATGTCGCCACTCTCACAATACACAGTGCTGTTAGTCATTGTGATCATGAACAGGTGTGCTATTTTGTAACCAAATCAGATTGACTGTGAGTAAGTCTACTGCCAGCGAAAGTTAAAACAAGTCTCCTATTACAATGACAAAATGACAAAATGACAATTTACAATGATATCTTAAGTACATGAAATATTTACAATTACACAACATATGATCAAGTTACAATAAATCTTTTCTTAAAACTTGATTTCTACTTCATGCTTAAGCGAATGCAAAGAGCATTCCCACGCACAAACAAGAAGTTTGCATTGTTCCCACAATTTGCATGAAGTAAGAGTCAGGTTTTACTATTAATTTAAAAATGAAGACGTTATTTACGCTTCATTTTATCAGTTGAAAAATAAATTTAGCCGCAAAAAAAATTGAAGAGGTAAAATGAGATCCAGAAGAATACATTTCAATTATTTCATTTTTATTTACACACTAATTTTTTAACATTTGACGTGAGGGGGTTGTGATTTGTATTCAAAACTTAATTCAAAACATATGAATACTTGAAAGACTGATTAAAATAGACTTTAAAATAAAAACAAAGCATATCAAAATAATCTATCGAGACTTATAAGAAGTGATTCATTCGGGAGCATCTCTTTTCTTATTTTTCTGAATTCCTTTCTTAATATTTGGTCACTGTGGCTTACCAGTCATTGGCACTTATGGTGGAATGTCTCCAACAGTCTTCAGACGCTTGTCATTCAAATGATTCTTTTTACATCAGGAATTTCCAAGACAGACGATGACTTGATCAAGGTTCAACTATTCTTGAAGAATTTTTATTTTCTATCACCTGCAATAGTAAGATAAATGTTATAAGAAAGGGTATCTGAACAAACCTTTGCAACTTACAGTCAGAAAATATTAAGCTGCACTTTCTTTATCTTAAGAGTGATTCACCATCTCCTCATCTCAACTTGATTTTAATAACTGCTATTAAAGCCAAAGCTGTTATTGTCCATGGGAATTCTGTCCCACATTAGAGGAAATTATTGTGGGTGGAAAGGGGATGATGAGAAGAAGTATGAACACAGGGGGGGGGGGGGGGAGGAGGGACGACACACACATAATCTCCAGCCATACCAGCAAAGAACACCTAAACGACTCTGAATTTGGGTCGAGACCAGATGGATCAGGGGTGAACAATCTTGAGAAGCAACTTGGCAGACCATTAATGCTTATAGTTATTGAAACAATGGTAAGTTACTTACAATTTATACGCATTCTGCATCATTAATAAGAAATAGCCATCCTTATCAATGGATGCACTCACACCGCAATAATAATTCTGGAACTCTTCTTTTGTTATCTGGAGAAAAAAAAAAAAAAAAAAAAAATAGAAGTCAAATACTGTATGATAATAACAGTACTCTCAGTGCTTTCCACAGTCTGTGAAGAGAGGAGCATTTATAGGCTATTAGGGTGAGATTCAAACACAAGACCACGCATTGTACAAAGGATACGTGTCTTAAGAGCAAATAATAATAATAATATTTATTATTTGAAAAAACCCTTCCATGTCACAGACATCACAAAGCGCTGTACAATTAAAACCAATAAAATTACAGAAAATTGTTACAACAGAAAACAGCAATATTAAACATAAAAATCAACAAGTATGTTATGAAAAGTAATTTTTAAAAAGGTTAGTTTTCAGATAAGATTGAACAGTTTCATATGTATCGGCTGATTGAATTGCTGCTGGCAGCCTGATCCACAAACGAGCGGCATATATAGAGAATGAATATCACCATAATATTTTGGTTTTGGCTACTGGCTGGTTTAAGTATACCGCACTGGAGGAAGATGAGTGAAGAGTACCAACAATTCACTAAGATAACCTGAGACTATTCTCCTAAGAATCTTGTAAACAAAGCCACAAAGCAACATTTGGCTCCCTATATAAAATCAAGCAGGATAAGGATAGCACTTAAAGACTAGAGCCCAGTTTACACTTCCTGAGAATGCGAATCACTCAAAAGTTTGACGTCACAAATTTGCATTGAATAACTTTCATCAGTTGAAATGTGTTCAACTCCTGCGAAACATTCCCTGCAAAAACAGCTATGTGACGTCAAAATTTGTATCGCATCCACAGGGAGTGTAGACCGGGCTTTACTAACGTAAACTACTGCATGAGCTTTCATAGCAACAACTACTTCAATCAGGTGCTACCACTATCTTCCTTGTTTTTATCTATCAGAAAAACACTTCTATTTTCTGTTATTATTGTCAAGCTTACCTGACCATCAGCTTCTGCCGAATTTGGCTCAAAACTGTCCAGGAATTTCCTGAAGAGTTGATCTTCTGTCTTCTGCCCGTTGAGAAACTCTGGATGCTTCTGAACATTGTAGACTCCCTTCAAGTCTTCTATTGTGATGACACCATCTCCTGTCTTGTCCAGTTTACGGAAGGCTCTTGAAATGACGTCCTTTCTTGCTTTGGACATTGGTGGCTGTGAACAGCGAAATTAACAATTGGAAACTTTCTTTAAATTATAGCTTTCCAGCTACAAGACACCATTATCTTTACTAAAGATTAAATAAAAAAAATGACAGGAATAAGATCAAACTATTTATTGGTTCTTACCCTCAACGATATAAGGAACTCATCAAAGTCAATGGTTCCACCTCCGTCTCTGTCAAAGGAACTAAACATTTCTTGAAGTTCCTTCATTTCAAGGTCTAAACCATAATCTGAGATGCCTTTCTTGAATTCCTTAAAGTCCAATGTTCGATTACCGTCATCATCCATTATCCGGAAGACGCTGTTAGAAAAAATAAAATAAATAAAACACCATGGTCAAAACTTGCTTCCTGCCCACTTCCATGACTGCAGGACGAGTATCAATGGTATTAAATAGAAAATATGCAAAAATCATCTGGGCTTCGTGTGTTCCAAAAAAGGTTGCGACTTCAATAATGTATGTAAAACGAGAATAATTGACACTCCCCAATTATGGAATTCTTTATCTATCCTAACTAGAAACTCCAACGGTGCCCCAGCCTTCAAACGTGCTCTCAAATCCCACCTTTGTCCCTCTTCGTAGCTGGTCGTCTTTGTCTTTGTTCCGTCTTTTCCCCTTCTTTTTTTGAGCGCCTTGTATACTTTGGCAATTTGGCGCTATATAAATTCTGTTATTATTATGACTACACGTCTAGTGAATTTCACTGGTCTCTCACAAAGTTAGCATCAAGTCTTCGTTTGCAATTGTCCAAGTCAAGTCAACAGATAATTTTTGCAAATAAATCTAAGTCAAGTCAAAAGTAAAATTTGAAAGTTTCAAGTCAAGTCACGAGTCAAACAAAAATAAAGCGACTCAAGTCCGACTCAAGTCCGACTTAGGTCCAAATCACATGACTCGAGTCAACAACTCGGTTATCAAGTACTAGTCAGTAGCTGCTACAGGAAAAAAGGAAGCTTGATTTTTTTGTTTAACCTTACCGTCCTATTCCTTTGATTCCAGCAGAGCCTCTGGCCAAACACTGCAATCTCAACTTCTCAATTGGATCCTTTGTGGTATTCAGTTTCTTCTTGGCACTTATTACCATCTCTCGGTCGTGCCTTGCTGTGCCTGCCATCCTATAACTAGCTCCCGATCTGACTGCCGATATCCAGTAGTGATTCTACAGATCACTCAATATCTTGTCAATGATGAGTCGGCCCTTGGGACCAGTTCCTCCAGTGATGGGTAAAATACACCCTGTATTTTTTCAAGAAGTGAATCCTTGGATGACTTTTCATCAATTTGTTCGCAATCACCTTGGTCTACAAAAGCAAATGAAGATAAACCGTTTTTAGAGTAATTAGCTTCAACATCATGTCAGATACAATTAGGATTATTTTCACAAAAGTTTGGTAAACTTCATGGTTAATTAATTTTAATACATTTACCATAGGCCAGAATAAAACAAAATTATCAGTTTAGAATAGTTTCTAATTTGAAAAAAAAACCAAAACCCTTTTAAGAGCCCATCTAATGGTAAATTAACTATTTGTCTTTCTAACAAACAAATAAGGGACAAATATTGACAGAGAGTTACGTAGTGGAAATCGAACTTTGAAAGTTTGCCAGCAGCCAGGACTGAATTGACTAAAATAAGCAATACCCATGTACATCAGGGAGTTCATCTTAACTGACTCTAACCTTAGCCTGGTAGGACGTCAGTCAGTGCCACTGCACTGCATGCAACGGAGGAGTCCAACCTGGGATAACTCTAAGCTATGATATGCCAATGTGATGATAGCTATGAACACAAACATTTTCTGCAAAATTCTTTTTTTATATTTTTAACAATTCCCCCAGATAAATAACCACATGTTACCTGAATCAATAACCACAAGCTGACAATAAATATAATCGATATCATGGGCTGCTAAAAAAATTGCAAAGCTAAACATAACAATAGTATGAAATTGACGGACCTTCAGACAGATTTAAAAAAACCATGGGATTTTATATCAACAAAAACACTGTAAAGATAAATGCATTGGTTTGATAGTTTACTGGTGATGGTAAAATCATCCATGTTTTGCTTATTTTTTTTAAGGGAGATCTGGTTGGCTAATAATACAAGGGGGAAACACACGCAATAGCCCACCCGCCTTTTTTTGTTTTACAATTAAAACAAACTGGAGCACGGCTATGCTATGTCTCGATAGCGGACGAAACCGAAATATTTCTAGGAGTACTGGCCGGCATTATGATGGCGAATCCGCTACAACATTGTATGGCACTCCTGCCACCGACTGAAAGTGAAATTATTATTTTTGGCATTTGCTTTCCCATGTGGTAATGCAAATACCGGGCTCGGTAAAATTGACAATGAAAGTATCCTCCCCTTACCAGTTTTCACGCTACTATGCCTTTTCTTTGAATTTGGAAAAAAATAATGATGCCTTATATCAACCGATGCCCTAATTACCTTCTTCTGTTAATATGAAGTATGCAAACATATATTAAAACTTGATGGACATTGAAATGTTCACACTACACACCGATCTTCGATGACTTCAACTGGCCCCATTTGTTTTGAGTTTTTCCTGTTTTCACGGCAAACAAGAAAGCATGGTTTCCCGGTGAAGCCATACATGGAAGAAACATCTACAGTGACTACAAGTGTTCTTTGAGACTCTGTGTATGACTCTATAGCCAGCAGTTGTCTTCGTTTTATTCAAAATATTTTTTAATGAAATTTTAAAATTACCATGGTAATTTGCAAAAAATAACAAAAATAAATAATTTAATAAAAAGTGTGAATAATCATTGGCTTTCAAATCTGATTTTTATTTATTTTTTTCCCCTTTTTTTTCTCTTAAAATTTATAATAAAGCGTATAAATAAACAGTGATAATTGAATCAACAAGCTGCTCGTTTAAATTTTAATATAAATAATATTGATCGAAGGGTTAAAAAATAAAATCTCCAAAAATATTAGAAAATGATATAAGGCACATGGCTTCTTTAAGCCTCTGTATTTTTTTCCAGAATGCTCAGCAAAATATTCAGTCACTCACATGATTTGATCATCATGAATTGTGAATTGAAATAGTGTGTTTGATGAAACTTTTTCATTTTTATATGGCCTCAACATTATGACATATATTTTTGTACCTTGTAGAAATGCCTAAAATACCAAAATTTTCGCATTTACAAGTGCAAATATCCAGTGGAGCCTTACGTGTTTCTAAGTTTTGGTCAAGGGAGAGGAGACTCTTTGCTTGGCAAATAAAACCACACAATTTTTATCTTGGGACTGTTTACATCGCGCACAGAGGTAAAAGATTTACCACGATTTTAGGGATACCTCGAAAACAGGACCTCCTACGATACCATTGGTACAATTTAGTTTGGCTTTTTATCGAAATAATTTCCATCTTTTTTTGTCCACAACCAGCGTGAGTCAATCAGCCAATGGCCATTCAATTTACAACACCTTCTTCAAAATCAAATCCTTTAACCACTGTGTTCAATACTCTGCTCCGCGCAGCGTCCACAACGACCACACAAAACAGTTATATTTCTCGAAAATTGTCATAAGGGAAACCACATAACAAAACTCTGTTCAAACTTAGGAGCAATAAATTATTGTACTCATTCGTAGTATTTACGTTCTCAAAAAAACACAGATTCAACACAATTGTAAATATTGAGCTTACCTCAGTAGAAATGTCGACTTTTCTCACGCAGTTTGTGCACGACTGAATGGCATTCTTGAAAACATGCATCGGCTACCTGGTGACGTCACAGTGTTTTGAAGCTATGGAAATATAAACCGCCCTCTTGGGTTTAGTCTTGTCCGTGCGCAAATTGCATCTGCTTTCGTATAAAAAGCGGATGAACCAGCCTTTTTCTGACGCGAGATAATTAATTGGTCTTAAACAGGTTGCAGTATTTTCAATATTTTGTTGGGTACTTGGCTTTTTCATTGAATGACTCGGAAACACTGCAGTTAAATTTATTTACTCTTTCAAAACTATCTGACTGTTTGTAAAAAAGTGTGATGAAAAAGTAATTAAAAAACTTTTTTTTTTAAATCACATAAAAAACAACATAAAAGTACAAATTCCTTCAAAGGCAAATCTTTTAAATCTCAAACTACACAGATAGACCTCTACTGACTACATCTTTGCATATCTTCTAATCTGATTACCATTTTCATATCCAGTCTTATTTTTGTCAAACTAAAGTTAATTAATAGCCTATGTATGTCCGTGCATTGATGCAACAAGTGAACAAACAATCGGAAATTCTACATTATGATTAATTAATACTTGGTGAGTTACAAAAACAATCTAAACCCAAGCTTCTCCTCCTATACACTGAAACTCTTCGGAAAAAAAGTTATCCTTTTGAACCCCCCCCCCCCTGCATCATTTACCTCAATGAGCACCCGCACATCTCTCATCAGTGACCACTATGACCAATCTCAACAGCTGTTGTGTATGGGGCCTAGTCGTTTCTGATTAGAAAAAATGTGGTTTTAAACCCCTGTGGGTTCAAGTTAAAAATATCCAACCTCAGACCAGAGATTTGAGTTTTGCTGTTCCAATCTGATTACCTTTTCCATAGTTGGGGTTTACTTCCTGAATCTGAAAACGGTATATTCTTCAACATTCTCTCCGACACAGGCAGACCTACAGGTAGGTCACAGGGCAAGGGACTTTGAGGGTTCATTGGTTTTATTACCAAAAATATATAAGAAGAAACCAGACACGGGACTTGTTCAGATTTCTACACTTTTTACTTTATTGACCCGAATTTCCAAGAGATAATAAACAATAGATCATCCTATATAACAATATTTCACAGTTATTTACTACAGAATGCAACAATTGCTGCAAAAAAAATATACAAAGAGTTTATGAATTGACAACATGTTGATAGTGTTACCATGGCGATCCATGGTTTGACCCACAACAGTTTAATATACAAGAGAAATTCACAATAATTATTGTTTCTTTAAGAATGACCATCTTCTTTTGAATCCCAGGGCCCAATTTCAAGTTGAGCAGAAAACTTTGCTAAGCAAAATAGAAATTGCTTGACAATATGGGTTACCAGCTGAAATACAGTGTAATGTAATTAGCTTTTGACTGGTTCCCTGATACATTGTGCAAGTAAAAGTGTTTAGCAACATTTTCTGCTTAACAGCTTACTGAAATCAGGTGGTCCTGGACGCATTAAGGCATAAACTAATGCCAATTTAGTATGACCACATAACAGGCACCAGTCTAACAATTTCAACTTCATACATCTTTTTCCAGTGAGGTGTTTTTTGAGGCAATAACTCATATCTGTTCTGATTGTTACTATAGAAAGCCAAATAAATAGCAAAACAGCTACAGTAAGCAGTTTACACTACAAAAAGACACCTCAACAATTCCAAGTGAGTATGTAACTCAGCAAGCGGCTTCATTATGGTGGCGGAAGCCACAGCCGCATCCAGAGTTTCTCAAAGGCCCCATGTGTATTCTTTAAACTGTGCGACTTTGGCAAAGGCAGTGGCTGTTGGCTCAAGCAGCAATGTTAAATTATACCGATTTGTCATTTCAGCCTTGGTCAAAGCCTACACTCTACAACCTTCCACTTCTCTTAAAGGAACACGTTGCCTTGGATTGGTCGAGTTGGTCCTTGAAAAGCGTCCTGTAACAGTTTTTTATAAAATTTGTTTGGTTAGAAAGATATTGTAAAAGTAGAATACAATGATCTACACAAATATCCCTCGAAATTGCATGGTTTTCTTTTTACCTCGTCCAGTAACACGATCGGCCATTTATGGGAGTCAAATTTTTGACTCCCATAAATGGCCGACCGTGTTAGTTCGCGACGTATAATGAAAACCGTGCAATTTTGAGTGATACTTGTGTGGATAATTATATTCTACTTTGTAAACATCTTTCTAACCATATGCGGTTTCAAACGCTTTTTAAAGACCAACTCATCCGATCCAAGGCAATGTTTTCCTTTAACCTTCACCGATCTAAACATCTACTTGACACCTTCACCACAGTTTCTAAAAAATAGAAATATTTTCTAGCCACAAAGCTTATCAATCCTGTTCTGCCTACTTAATATTTGCTGCAATTTGATGTGAAAATGTACCATGAGAGATAAAACAGTAAACCTGGGATCCAAAGAACTAAAACAAGTGTAGCAATAACAAGCGTGTTCGGGCTTTGAAAAATATTTAAATTCACGTTTTGTAAATCATAACAAACTCAGTTCAAACAAAATTTCTTTTAACAAACTAATAATAATTACAAACCTGGAAATATTTTCTTTTTTTAAATGCTAACAATTCAAGCTATAAAAAACTATTCTGTATGAGAACAAATTACCCGCCCCATCATATCTCAGGATAAGTGCATAATTATAACACATCCCAAAATCGACTAAATAAAAAAATAATTAGGCAATTGTTTTGCAGTTCAGACTTTGACCAATGTTCTACCTGCCCAACAAGAATTACTTATCACATTCCAAAAGAGATGATCAGATCATTATAATCTTGTAGAGAATTCTAATCCTGATATCCTGTATTCTTATTTATTATTGATGCCAATCCATTGCATTAAAATACCCCCCACACACACACACACGTGCAAAAACAAGACGCTAATTGTGCCCACTCAATTATTATTTGTGATTGTTAAACAGTTAAAAATACATTATCATGATTTTTCAAATTCTACTTCTTCACAAACAATTTTTTTAAGCGAATCTTAACACTTTCAAAAAGTTTAACAAGTTTAAGGTACAAAATTACTCCCTAAAAGTTCCCATTTTGGGGGAATTAAATGGTTCACTTGAATACTGTTTGTTTTTATGGGAAGATTGAAACACTGCAATGAAAAACATGGTTTAGGTTCGTTGAAATTGTTGCATACATTTTTGAAAGAACTAATGTTTTAAAGGTAGGAGGTTTTCATTTGTTTGTAAGTATTCAGCCAGCAGACAAGAGGGTTTTTATTAATGTGATTTATTAATGTAATTCTAACGCCTGCAAATGGCTTATTTCAGATTGGTTATTACTTAACAAAATTACCCCTTGCAAAATTTGTTACCTCAAAAGATACACAATTTTGCACAAATTTAAAAGAGCAAAATGTCTACAGCACCTTCCAAATTGTACTTATTTCTCCAGGACTAAAAAAAAAATGCTACGGAAGATTTGTAAATTTGCCATTTTGTGATTATTAAGAATTCTTGGATTAGTTTCAAAACTGTAAAACAGGTAACTGACCAAAATGCTTATCAGTATGGTCCCTCATCAACATATACTTTAGTAACACAATCTCCCAATGGATTAATCTGAGTAGCTTGAATAAGAAGCTGTTGGCTCCTTTATTTACATTGCGATTTAAATTTGCACACATTTTCTATCGCAATGTAACTACCCTATAAATCTCCTGCTGCTATGTAGCCCACCAACCGCACCTATAATTAAACCCTTAGCCTATACCATGTTAGTTCTTATAATTAGATATCAAAAACCTAGTCACCATTTATACACGATTGCTATTAATCCGTTATACCTAATTACTGTTAATGCCAATAACCTGGTTATCATAAACTAGTTAATGGATTCGGATTAATAAAAACTAAGCAAATTGCTTGTTGTTATTTTGTATGGAAGCAAACAACAGTTCTGTTAATGTAGCCCTGCAATTATTGATCATCACTTCTAGTGCACAATTTTGGAAGTTGAATCGTTGCTTTTTGTGTGCACTTGAAACCCAAATGGTTCAGGTATAACTAAGACCCCAGTAGATAATGAGGTATAGTATCCAACACAAACACAACTGCAGTAACCATTATACTTTCAGTTTTTAAAGGCAGTGGACACTATTGGTAATTACTCAAAATAATTATTAGCACAAAACCTTAATTGGTAAGGAGTAATGGGGAGAGGTTGATGGTATAAAACACTGTGAGAAACGGCTCCCTCTGAAGTAATGTAGTTTTTGAGAAAGAACTAATTTTCCTTGAATTTGATTTTGAGACCTCAGATTTAGAATTTGAGTTTTCAAAATCAAGCATCTGAAAGCACACAACTGAATTCTTTTTTTTTTCCTTTCATTGTTATCTCGCAACTTTGACGACTGATTGAGCTAAAATTTTCACAGGTTTGTTATTTTATGCATATGTTGAGATACACCAACTGTGAAGACTAGTCTTTGACAATTACCAATAGTGTCAATTGTCCTTAAGTAACGGTTCATTAGTTAAATTCTTTTTTTTTAAATTTCAGCCTTGGGTCAATTGTTTCAGAACGGCATTAACAAAAAGAAAACTCTTCATCCCTTCCCCCCCCCCCATGCCGAAAATAAAAGTATGTAACATTTACCCATCAGGTCATTAAATTAATTTGGGGTAGAACAAAGAATAATTGACAAGAGCTGCATTTGAAGGAATGGCCTCCAGATTAACATGCTGTTGCTCTACCACCCAAGCTCTAGCCCTAATATTGGCGATCTCCCTATATTGTCAATATACTTGTTTGGGGGTGCCAGTCAGAAGCCAGTCAACCTGTAAGAAGTTGCTTCCTCTTTAATGCGATCCCTAGGCTGACGCTTCCCTGAATGTGATCCCCGGCTATTCGACAGTCACACAGGTTGAGTGGATTCATCCCCAATAAAAAAGAAAACATGGCTCAGTTGGTAGAGTGCTGACACGTTAATCTGGAAGGCGCAGGTTTTTACTCCACACTCAAGTAATTGTTTCTTTGTCAAACCCCAAGTTAGCTAAAATGTACCTAGTTAGTTTCCCTTACGATTTATTATTCATAAAATTATCTGATACCTCAAGCCCTTGTCCAAAATTGTCAAAAGTTCAAAATTTTACAGCGATAGAAAAAAACAACGAAGCAGTTTCTCTCTGCAAACCTACAATGACAGAGAAATTGCATTAATTTGTAACCTCTGAAATACTTTGGTTTTTAATTTATTTAAGGAGCATTGATTCTGTTACTCCACAGACACACAATAGCACCACATTAGGACAATTGCAAAATCCACCAATTCATATGCAGCATATGGAGCCAATACTTAATTATTTCAACAAGTCTTAGCAAACTTTATCACTAACTTCTAGTGCATTATGTGTTTTTATAGAACAGGACGGCGCTAACCTACAACATTATACAAACCCTTAAGGCTTATTCACATTTAAGATCCCTGCATTAAGTAGGGTGTGGGTTTTGGCCACCCTGAAAACCGGCTTGGTAGTCAGAAAAAACCTGTCAATAGATGTTAAATTTCATGAAAAAGTTCATGAATAGAACCAAAACAGTGTCTGGCTGCAAAACTAAGTATTCTCATCTGACCAAAGATCCCAATTGTTGGGAAAGAAAAAGGTGACTGAATTTATCCAGAGTATGCACAAGGCATATCATTTAAATCTACCATGTTAGCAGAAAAATTAGTTGAATATTAGAAATTTGTGGATAGATGATGTCATCTAAACACGACTGCAAAATGAACTTCCTGAACACCTTATTATTATAAACTCAAGGGTTTCAACTTTGATCCACTTTCCACAACGGCTCAAACGACCTACAATCTAAACTCTTCAAACCTGAAGCTTTAACGTTCACAACAATCCAACAACAGACACAGCTAAACAACGCTAATTGGGAAACATTTAACACTAAATATTCTAGAACGACGGTAGAAAGAATGTAAAACCCTGCATGTATTATAGCCAATCAAACTCTATAAGACTTGGGATCTGACCTATGGCCTTTGACCTATGGCCTTTGACCCCAACCTAATTAATATTCATGCAGTGTTGGTTCTAGTACTGAACAGAAAGAATATCAACTTTCACACTTACTTTATTTATTTATTTTAATTCCTAATTAATGAGTAATAAATGTATATCACAACATTGATATACTTCACAAATGCACCAATTAGTTATTGTTTACTTATAGACGGGGGTGAACATTTACCCCAAAAGTTCAGTCAACATTTTTGTTTTAATCAAATCTAGTTACGTAAACTGTAACTCCCAAAAATTGATAATTTAAATTAAATACAATAAGATGGATATGATTAGTCTTTTTCTCTCTTCTGTTACAACAGACTTAAACTTACTTTAACAATTTACAAAATGCAGCATGATAGATTGTGTACAAACTTGGCCTTCAATTTCAGGAAGCCATTCACTGCAAAATTAATTAATTAAGAAAAAAACAAACCACAAGATACCCCTCGGTAAATTACACACTTTGTAAAAAAAACAAAAACATAATTCTGCAAACAGCTTACTCTACCTAAAAATGTACTCACTCTACCCACTTCAGCATTGGGAAACAAAACTGGGCATACTTTGTAAGCCCTACAGTTTGTCTTATGTTTTTATACAAAAAATAGTTACAGTATACTACTGTTATTATAATTTGACAATAGGAATAAATAATATAGACCTGTTTTCCTTTACATTACTTCTCAGGTCTACATATATGTTTGGTCCCATTAATATGATATTAATTAATACGTACGAAATTGCATTTTTTGCAGGCAAGCCTATGTTTATGCAGCTGTAGTAATCATTTTGAACACAAGTACTTCATATATATCAGCATTTTTTAACGTCAACTCATCTGCTTCACAAATAGAAACTAAAGAAGTGGCAAAGCATTGCATTATAGAACCACAGAGAACAATCAATCTTGCAAGACTTCTTGAAGTTTTATAAGGATTCTGTTGGAATTCTTATATGAATTGTGAAGCAAAGCAAACATTTTTAACAAAACGTTCTTGCAAAATGTTCTAAGCAAGGTTGTTCTTGCAGCCTTGGCTGACAATATTACATTAGCAAAAATATGGTCGAGATCTTGCGCTGTATTTTGTTTCTTAAGAAGTTGTTTCAGACTTACACTGTACTCACTAAGATTGAAATGTCTGTACAAAGTCAAGGTTGTTGTTTCTTTACATTTTCTAAATTTTTACTATTTCATTTTTAAACATTTGTCATTTTATATAACTCTTTTCAAAAAATAATTTGTGACCAATCTAAGAATTTGCTTTTTCTTCCCTTTGTAGAGAAAACAATTTACATCTTTTAAAATAATTTATTTGTTGTTATTTTTTTTTATAGAAATAGTGATGGCAGTGACACTATAGGCGAGACATTAAGATAAGAGGTTGGGTTCACGCATACTATAGAGGGCGCTCTTGTGCCTCAAAGTGCGCGATGAACAGATCATCAACAATATCGTTATGAGAAGTCATCTAAGAAGATTTGCAAGATTTTGGGGAAAACATTCTGATGAAAGACTCGCCCTGAAGTAGGGCCTCAGGAAACTGGGTAACCAGCCAAAGCCAATATATTTCACATGGTATTTTGGCTGGTACCCATTTCTGCTGAGCAGGTTTTCTAGGGCTCAGCAAATTTCAGCGAAAATAGGAGACAAAGTTCACTTTCAGTACAATCATTCCGTACTATCAGTAAGAGGTACTGCCATTTCCAAAAACTAACAAAATGAAGGAAATTCACTAAATCCCAACAAAACCTCTTAAAAAAGAAAATCTGTGAAAATACAACTTTTCAGATCATTGTCTGTTTTTGATGCAGCAACCGAATACTGGGAGTATTCCCATGTACTGGTATTGTTCTTTTACTCTATCTACAATTCTTTATAACAAAAAACACCATCCATGACTCTCTAGAAACATTTTACAAGTAATGAAATATAATTGTTATCTTTTGTCTTCTCAATTTGGCAGTTTGAAAAATCCTTACAATTGCTATACGTACTTTAGTACAGAAACACACCCTGTCACATTAATGAATGCCAACCATTTATAAGCGTTGCACTCAGTAAGTTTTGACATCTCTCCTCCCCCTTAGCCCAACCCCTTATTCTCAACCCCTCATAAACTGAACTCAAGGCTTATTCTCACCGAGGTATTACTGGTGCTGATTTTAGGTCGTACCATCCTGGAAACACTCACACAGTGTGTCTGCACCGAGAGACTCTCAGACGAATCTGTAAGAAACACAAGATGAAAACAGTTGGAATAAATATTACTGAGTGTTCCAAGAGAATTTGTGTTTCTGGTTAGAGAGAGGATCAAGAGGGAAGTTCGGCAGATAAATCTCAGATATTTTTGTGATAAATTTAACCAACAATACGTGTAATATTCCTTTTATTTAAAAAAAATATCTGCATAAGTTCATTTAGAAGTTTGATTTTTAAGTCATAGTTAACAGCGGGTGATTGTGAACAATTTGAAATTAAAGAAAAATAATTTCAATGTCTGGTACATTGACTAGATTTGTAACAAGTGAACACTTACATTGGGTTGCCCAGACTATTATGTTGCTACATCCAATGATTAAGGGAAGGTTTTTGTATATCAACCTCAAGATGAGCAAAGCCTGGTACAAAAGTGCCGTAAACATATTCAGAGTGGTGTGACTCTCTTACAAAGACACACAAAATTCAATCCCTGAACCCTAGAAACTGTCTGTAGTCTGAGGAATTTAAACTCAAGTGGTTATTACTAAACCAGACAGTCTTTGTACCAGATATTATCCAAATCTACTTTTTCAATAATCTGGTTTTTCTTGTGTTTTAATGTTTTCTTTTGTGTGATTTTTAATGTTTCAGTGCAATCTCCTTTTTATATTGTACACTTATATTTTTATCGTTGGCAGGGGTCTGGTTTTACACACCTTTTGATGACAGTTTTTTAAAACTTGTTTTAACCTTGACAGCACCTGTACAACTTGTAACTATTGTGTATGTCTAAAGATTTAAAATAAAAATAAATAAATAAATATTGCAATAACAATTTGATATTTTGGTGGTTCAATATGACATTTAAATAACTTCATAGGCACTGATCTCAATTCGAAACATTTACTGACCTGTGTTTGTTATTCATCTGGGCGTGGTCCCATACTGCATGACATAACCGGGCGTGGCATTAGGTGCGGTAAACCCAGCTAGGTTAGCCTGTGGGTGTGGGTAGGATGAGTGTAGGTACGTAGGTATTCCTATTTCTGGACGAGTAGGCATTGGATACGGTGTTAGCATGGAGAATCCCGGGGAGATGGCCATACCAGGTCGCATGCTGTTGATGCGTGGAGGTAGTGGTCTACCAGGGGGAGGAGGGGGAGGCGTGGTCTTGTCATTCCTAGGGGGAGGAGGTGGAGGAGGGGGTGGTTGTTCAGTTGGGGAAGTCAGTGGTGGTGTCGACCCTTTTGACATCATCCTATTCTGGTGAGGGGCAGGGGGGCTTGGGTATGGGGGTCTAAAATGATTTGGGGAGGTCGGCGATGGGGTGTGGTTAAAGTTTGAGCGGGCATTTTGCAAAGGTATCCCAGCACGGTTTGGAAGACTCTGGATGTGATTATATGGAGTCTGCTGAGCAGGCTGCTGTTGGTGCTGCAGTGTGTTACTGTAGTGTGGTGTATTGGAGAATAATGAAGCATTGTTGAGGTAACTAGCAGTAGCACTATTCTGAGAACATGACTTCAGAGTCGGTGACACTTCTTCAGGTTCATTCACAGCCATGTGTTTCACTTTAGAGTTAAGGTTTGCATCTCCGGCACCTTTATACTGTCCTGATTGTGCTGCTCCATGCTGGGGTGGCCCATTCCTCTGATGCTGTGATTTGAGCTCAATATACGGAGTATTGACCCTCCCTTCCTGTCTAGTACCACCACGTTGGCAAGAATTACCGGCTGCCGGAGCGGTGATATTACTCTCAGCAGCAAACTTGCCTTCCCAGTTTGGCGCATACTGCTTGTTGCTCATTTTCCAATCGCCAGTAAGCTGAGGATGAGAGAGTTTCTGAGTAGCAGCCGAAGTCACGTTGTAACCCGAGTGTTGATGACCCTGGTTTGACCGTGGATGTTTGGACGTGTTTCCTGGGGCCGTGTATTGCATCGATGCGCCAGGTTGATGTTGGTGATTCATGGATGACTTTGGTGTAAAGTTTGCTTGTGAGTTATAGTTAGCATTCATGTGGTGCTGTCTCTTCCATTTATGGTCAACAAGCTGATTGTCTGTCCTTACAGCTTGAGGTCCAATATCAGATGACTTACCCTGGGTTACACTCGGAGCATTAATTTTTGGATCATTATTTGGATTCAGTTGATGCTGAAGCCAAAGCTTTCCGAATTTCCGCCCCTCCTTGCGGGAGAACTTCTTATGGAACTGATCGGCAGGGGCCACTTCGACAATACTGTTGGTGATCGAGTTAGCCGTGCTAGTCTGGCTTACAGTTGAGGTGATGGCTGCTACAGATCGATTACCAATCGGCATGGTGGGACTGCTGCCAGACATCTGGACAAACTTGGGTTGTCCTGCTGCATGCTGAGGCACAGATTGCTGTGTTGTTCTGGCAGGCGCTGACTGCTGCGATGGTCTGGCAGGCGCTGACTGCTGCGATGGTCTGGCAGGCGCAGACTGCTGTGATGGTCTGGCGGGCGCAGACTGCTGTGATGGTCTGGCAGGCGCAGACTGCTGTGATGGTCTGGCAGGCGCAGACTGCTGTGATGGTCTGGTGGGAACAGACTGCTGCGATGGTCTGGCAGGCGCTGACTGCTGCGATGGTCTGGCAGGCGCAGACTGCTGTGATGTTCTGGCAGGCGCAGACTGCTGTGATGGTCTGGTAGGTGCAGACGTCTGTGATGTTCTGGCAGGCGCAGACTGCTGTGATGGTCTGGCAGGCAAAGGTGGTACACCTTGCCCAGATATGGATCCTTGCCCAGTTATGGCTCCCATCATCCCAGCTAACCTTTGATGCTGAGCAGCATACTGTCTGGCTATGTTTGCCTGGTTGTACTGCGGTCCTTGGCTAGGTGCAGTGGTATTCACAGACCGATTGTTATTGCTTACTTGTGATGCTGACATACCCCGAGTGGAAGCAGAGAGACTTAACAAGTTGCTCTGTTGATGTCTGGCCTGAGTAGGCGAAGGGACTGCTGCCTCTGTCTTAGCCACGTTTGAAGGAGTCTTCTCTACCAGGATCACCGGCTTCTCTGGCTGAGGAGGTAACTCTTCTTCTTTTTCCTCATCAATATATTGCAGAGCCTCCTCATCTGCCATACGTCTCCATCCTGGAGTCCTTGGTTTAAGGAGCTCCTGCATGGAGTCTGTTTCCTCCACGTCGATGTGTACATCATCGTCGTCATCAATGTCCTCAATAAGACGGCGTTCAGTCTCTCCAAACCTCACACCATCTGCAGCATTAGGTAGTGATTGCACATTTGCAGAGTGATTCAAAGATACCACACTGTTTTGAGAGGAAGGGACGCTGGGTCCCAAGTGGGAAGTCAAAGCAATCATTGGAGTGCCTCCAGCCTTCTGGATATCCTCCCCTCCAAAGCTGACTGAACTACCCTTCTTCTTATAGCTCTCCATAGTCCCTTCTGGGCTTGCTACCTGAGGTACATGGGGTGAGCGTCCTCCTGCGCCAAGAGGACTCTTTGAAGCATCTCTCCTCCCTTGGTTCTCCGGGCTGTTCCCAGCACTCTGACGACGGATTTGCTTGCTACGGTCTAGCTCGGTGGATGCAAAAGCAGCAAGAGACTCAAAACCACTGTTGATCTTAGCTTGAAGCTTCTTGCTGTTTGGCGACTCCTTGATCTTAGGTCTTGATGGCTCTGGAGATACAGGAGAAGGAAGTCTCTCTGTGGTGATGAAAAGATCACAACAAGCTCAAAGTTAACAACACTGCTGAGTACATTTCAGTTAATAAATACAAAGATGCTTTATTATATGGAACTGCTTATCACAGCAGTTTTCACTTACATTTACTTTAGCCAAACCTAACATACAATTTTTGTAAGGATTCACTCTTCCACAGACTGGCACAGCAAGACTATGTACCGTGTTTTTCAATTTTCAAAGGCACATCTAAGAAACTGCTTAACAGATTTGGAAACCACTTAATAGCATTTGATATTAAAGATGCATGCCTTTTCCCTTCATAAATCCTAAAATAAAGGAACAACTAGCTGAATGCATGTACAATGGGTGTCTTGCAATTATTGAGCTAGTATGTGTAAAGACGTCATGGCTTATAGTGGAATTATGTCACATTAATAGACAGTAAAAGGCATCCAAGCAGACAATAAACTGGAGAGCAATCTTA
Source organism: Asterias amurensis (assembly GCF_032118995.1). Taxonomy (NCBI): domain Eukaryota; kingdom Metazoa; phylum Echinodermata; class Asteroidea; order Forcipulatida; family Asteriidae; genus Asterias; species Asterias amurensis. The sequence goes on from NC_092660.1 coordinate 20,506,048, forward strand.
GCCAGAACTGCCTCTGAGGTTAAATTAACTTACCTTTACTTTGTTCTTTTGAAGGGTCTGGTGTCTTACAGATGGATCTTTCAGCAGTTACTGATGCAGCATTGTTTGGGGGAATAATCGCCTTACACAACTTACTGTAAAAGACCAAACATGTAACATTGATGAATAACAAATAGCTATAATATCCGCTTTAATATAGGTTTGAAGAAGTGACCATTTGAAAACAAAATCAAGCTCTTTTAATTTGAATCAGTGATCTCAAGTCATCATTGAAAGTGTACTTTGAAGACACACTCTAGTCCTGGGGGTCTTTGGTGAAAGACCCTCCCAAAATACTCTACTTTTATGGCAACTCTTCAGACAACATTGGTACATTGTATGTCCGGCTTCAGGAGTTTTTATTCCGACTCCGAGAGCGATTTTGTTTGTACAAAAAAAAAAAAAAGATAGCTCAATGATGACTCTGATAATTTTTAACAGATACAAGTTTGGTATCTAACAAAACTCATTTTCTTCTGCACAGACTCAATTTTGACTTCAGAAATAAGAAAACTTACTTCTTTGGTATAGGTCTTGAAGTTGATCTGGCTCTTCCTCTTTGTGTCGTCTGCCCTATGGATCGATCCAAGGATGACATTTTACCCTCTGGGGAGGGAATTGCACTGATGCGCAGCGGCTGGTTCACATTGCTCAACATCGTCATGATGCTGTCTTGGGTTTCAAGACTTCTCTGTCTTGATGTGGTGGTCAACTTGGCTGGAATGTGAGTGGTCACTGTGGTGGTTGAAGCTCGCTTACGACTCTTCTTGGGTTTGACAAGCTGCTGCTGTGGCTGTGGCTGCGGCTGCGGCTGTGTCAAGACGGCTGTAGTCATAACCGATTTCGAAGACAGCTGTGCAGCGGACGGATTTGTACAAGTAGACAACAGCTGAGGTTTCCCTGCAACTGTTGATTTCAGCACCGGGGTGGAGGTTGTGAAGACAGCCACCCCGCTGGAAGTTGTCAAAGTGTTCTGTGAGGTAGTTATGGTTGCAGTACTGCTGGTAGGCATATGTTCTTTACTAGGCTCACTGGGGTATAATGTAACATTCATGGGACTGAGGGGAGCATCCAGTGATGCCATGCTTGTGTCCATTGCCTTATTTACCTGGCTCGTAGTTAGCAAGTTGAAGAAACCACGATGCTTGATGTCAAGCGGGCTGATCAGAGCCATTGGGGGCGTGGTCTGGGAGGTCTGAACTGTGGGCGTGGTCTTTTGGAGTGTTCCAGCGAGTCCCACTGATGTAATGACTGATGTTACCATGGCATTACTTGCCATCATGGAAGGAATTGCTTGCCCAAGGTTGGAATGTCCGACGTCACGCTGGCTTTTAGATACAACTGGTGGCTCGTTGGCCACACTGCCCTTATTGATAACAGCGCCCTCTTTCATTCCGTCCATTCCAACTCTCTGTGTCGATGCTGGGTCTGGTAGACCGGCAAGGATTGCAAAACCTCCCTGGATCTTGTCCTTCCCATTAGCGCCTTTTCCTTTGACATCAGAATTCACAACTGGTTCCTTTTCATTGCTACTCTGCGTCAGACCCAGTTTATTGGGTGACTCCTTCGTGATAAGTTCATACCCAGAGAGTCTACGATGGAGGGCTGCTTTACCGGGGGATAGATGCGCGTAGTCTTGCATTCCGGCGGCGAGGGCAGCAGAGCGTGGGGACAGATTGGGTGGCAGTATTTTGGTGACTGGTGCAGTGGGGGATGGACTCTCAGAGCTAACCCCCTTGGCACATCCTGGGCTCAAGCTGTTATTTCTACGATGCTCATAGTTACCATTAACTAGACCTGAGTGCAACGATACAAAAATGAATCAATCATTACTTCATCAATTCAAACAACTTGTGTTGAATCAAGGATTCACACCCAATCATGAATACAAATGAAATATTAATAAAACAATTCTACACTGAGAAATTTGTTGGGATTGCTATGTTCTGGAAACCATCCCTGACCCCCTTCCTTGACCTCATAGGCGACTACATTCTGGCTACATTCTGCTTATGGTCCGCAAACTGCATGTAGAGATTGTAAACATTGCAGATGGTATGGATGTGACCATTCGCACACCTGCCCAAAATACACACTCAGTACCACACAAGTTTAAGCTTAGGGTCTTGTCACACGAGGCAACTTTTACAGGCAACTTGGAGGCAACAAACTGCAGTGCATGCAACAGGACCACTTTGGCAGCACATGAGTCATTCTTCAATTAACACTAACGATCTCCAAGAATTATAAGTGAACATTGAAATGTTAATGGCTTTTCTCCAAATTGCCTCGTGTGACAAGACCCTTAGTCTTTAAGGTTTTGAGAACACAAGTGAAAAGCACAGAGCAATGGCTTCAGGAGAGTCGCTTAAATCCTTTGTACATGCTAGAATAATTTTAGTCTCACTGAGATGAAACTTATTTTTGTGAAATTGTTTGACTAGTTTCTCAAAAACTAAAGCACCTCAGCAGGTAAACTTTAAAGAGAAGCTTTATACCATCATTATCTTAAAATCGTGTAAGTTTAATGTAAATCTGTGGACATTTGCATTTTGTGTCAAACAAAACGTGATCAAACCAAAGAACTACACAAAGACTTGCAATCTCTACTCCTTCTCCCAAGTTCACTCCTTGGTAAAGTAACAGAGCCAACACTTACCTGCAGGACTGCCACAATTCCGCTTCACACCTCGCTTGGTTTGGACAAATAGATGATTATCCCCTGGAGTAACTGACATCTTCTCTAGTTTATGAACCTGGAATAAACATCAAATCAGGTATGATGGTTAGAAGATACTTTATGCCTGAAAAAGACCAAAGCTCAGTAATTGATTGTATTGATTTTAAAATGCTGAAGCCATTCTAGAATGAATGCTACAATGCAGCAAGCAAGCGTCTGCCAAGAAGACTTCAAACATTATTTTGTGCTTAGAATGAGCCTGATTTTTATGACACTACTTACCTTAAAACTAAACCTTAAAAATGCTGCAGACATTCCAGTTTGAAAGATACTAACCCCACCAAGCTTCCCTCACATCAAAGTTAAACTTGGCAAAGATCCAGGGCCCAATTTGATGGCTCTGCTTACCGCCGAACCATGTGCTTACAATCACCATTCTTCGCTTACTTGCAAGCTAGCTGTGTAAGCGTAGATGCCTAGTAATGTGAAGTACGCACACACGTAAGCAAAAATTCCCTGCTAACCCGTGAGATACATTTGACGAAAGCGTGGAATTCCCTCCTTCCTAGAGCATTGAATCTTATTGTACGCAGAGTCATACAATTGGGCCCCAGTCAATAGCCAAAAGGGTAATTAAAAACAAAGTCTCACCTCAGACTCCAACTTCTCCAATTCTTTACGAAGATGTTTCTGTTGATTGTATTCTTGTATAATCTGCTCAGTGATTAGCGATGTTGGATTGGAATGACTCAGCACTTCTTGCTGACTCTCCTGAACCTGAATGCAAAGAAGAATCACAGACATAGGTTACCAGACATAATATCATATTCTTTATGTCTCTCTACTGTTTGGCTGGGCAAAGAAGCACAATGGTCACTACTTCAATGTCTGATATTACTCAACTTTTCAGATTGTGTTCTATTTGTTCTAGAGTGCATTTTCTAGTTCATTTTGAATATTGCTGTCCCAATACGACGACTCAAGGTTTCTGTTCTTCTTTATCTTTGAGATTTAAATGCCCTGTATTGAAATTGTACAGTGAACATGTGCATGTATACATGCCAATATGACACTTTATGTTTCTTTTTTTGAGTAAGTATTTGGTTATGGCCAAACTGTTGTGAATTGCTAACATAAAACCATTCTTTTCAACAAACTATATAACACTCCACTAGTCTATGGTTTGATTTCTGACACCTGCAATACCAACCAGATTATCTTAGAAGAAGAACTAGATTATCAGAACGAGAGTATCTTACCAATTTCTGATTAGCTGATTCTATAGATAAGATTTGGTTCTGCAAAGCCTCACATTGAAGCTGTACCTCTCTGCGCTTTCCAACAATCTCCTTTGACTTCTCTACAAGCTCCGCCGGCGTCTTAGCTTCGATACCAAGCTGTAGACGACAGAAATCAATGTTAAAGCATCTCTATAGCAATGAGGTTCCAAAGTAAAAGGGGATGCTATTATCACAATGCCTAACCTCAATTGGTTAGCCCCATATAGTTTGCCCCAAAGCCTTTCCAAGGCTCAACATTAAACCTTTCCTAGGCTAACCTCAAGTTCCATTCCTAGCCTAACCCCTTAGCCTTTCCCAGGCCATCCAACTAGCCTTTCTCGATTAACACTTTCCCAGACTAAACTACTAGCCTTTCCCAGGCTAACCCCTTTCCCAGGCTAACCCCTTTCCCAGGCTAACCCCTTTCCCAGGCTAACCCCTTTCCAAGGCTAACCCCTTTTCCAGGCTAACCCCTTTCCCAGGCTAACCCCTTTCCCAGGCTAACCCCTTTTCCAGGCTAACCCCTTTCCCAGGCTAACCCCTTTCCCAGGCTAACCTCTTTCCCAGGCTAACCCCTTTCCCAGGCTACCCCTTTCTCAGGCTAACCCCTTTCCCAGGCTAACCCCTTTCCCAGGCTAACTACTGCAGGATTCCATCCACCTTTAGTGGCTGGATTATCTTGCCTCCTCACCTCATCTACACATACATTTATATTTCATGCTGTCTAGTCTCAGATGATCAAAGCCTTTCCCATGCTAACCCCTTTCCCAGACTAACTCCTAGCCTTTCTCAGGCTAACCCCTTTCCCAGGCTAACCCCTTTCCCAGGCTAACCCCTTTCCCAGGCTAACCCCTTTCCCAGGCTAACCCCTTTCCCAGGCTAACCCCTTTCCCAGGCTAACCCCTTTCCGCGGCTAACCCCTTTCCCAGGCTAACCCCTTTCCCAGGCTAACCCCTTTCCCAGGCTAACCTCTTTCCCAGGCTAACCCCTTTCCCAGGCTACCCCTTTCTCAGGCTAACCCCTTTCCCAGGCTAACCCCTTTCTCAGGCTAACCTCTTTCCCAGGCTAACCCCTTTCCCAGGCTACCCCTTTCTCAGGCTAACCCCTTTCCCAGGCTAACCCCTTTCCCAGGCTAACTACTGCAGGATTCCATCCACCTTTAGTGGCTGGATTATCTTGCCTCCTCACCTCATCTACACATACATTTATATTTCATGCTGTCTAGTCTCAGATGATCAAAGCCTTTCCCAGGCTAACCCCTTTCCCAGACTAACTCCTAGCCTTTCTCAGGCTAACCCCTTTCCCAGGCTAACCCCTTTCCCAGGCTAACCCCTTTCCCAGGCTAACCCCTTTCCCAGGCTACCCCTTTCTCAGGCTAACCCCTTTCCCAGGCTACCCCTTTCTCAGGCTAACCCCTTTCCCAGGCTAACCCCTTTCTCAGGCTAACCTCTTTCCCAGGCTAACCCCTTTCCCAGGCTACCCCTTTCTCAGGCTACCCCTTTCTCAGGCTAACCCCTTTCCCAGGCTAACCCCTTTCTCAGGCTACCCCTTTTCCAGGCTAACCCCTTTCCCAGGCTACCCCTTTCCCAGGCTACCCCTTTCCCAGGCTACCCCTTTCTCAGGCTAACCCCTTTCCCAGGCTAACCCCTTTCTCAGGCTACCCCTTTCTCAGGCTAACCCCTTTCCCAGGCTAACCCCTTTCTCAGGCTAACCTCTTTCCCAGGCTAACCTCTTTCTCAGGCTAACCCCTTTCTCAGGCTAACCCCTTTCCCAGGCTAACCCCTTTCTCAGGCTAACCTCTTTCCCAGGCTAACCCCTTTCCCAGGCTACCCCTTTCTCAGGCTAACCCCTTTCCCAGGCTAACCCCTTTCCCAGGCTACCCCTTTCTCAGGCTAACCCCTTTCCCAGGCTAACCCCTTTCTCAGGCTAACCCCTTTCCCAGGCTAACCCCTTTCCCAGGCTAACTACTGCAGGATTCCATCCACCTCTAGTGTCTGGATTATCTTGCCTCCTCACCTCATCTAGACGTACATTTAGTAGTTTCATGCTGTCCTGTCTCAGATGATCAATCTGTTTCTCCAGTTGCTCTTGTCTTGCTCCAAGCTGATCCTTTCGAATCTGAAAAAAAACCCCAAAAAACGTAAATAGACCATCAACTTGTTTCCAAATAAATGGAAGAAAAAAAACCACCACAAGAATAAGGCCTCATCAAAATTGGCATCTACAGCTACGGCTACGGGTATTGCTACGGGTGTTGCTAAGGATGTCCTATACCTCACTGCATAATGATGCGGAAATCTAGATGTAGCCCTAGCTGTTGCCGCTAACACGCCTCACTTTCCTCTGTGCAATCCAAGTATATCACTACAAATTGCTTGACGTTTAAGTGACCTTGACTATGACCTATGACCTACCTTTTCTTGGTCCAGCTGCATGTATAAAAGCTTGAGGTATTCAGGACTTCTCATATACACCATAAACTGTAGCATCTGCTGCTTGTACGAGTCTAAAAAGAAAGAAAATCGTTTTTAAAAAATTGACATTACATTTTTATCTGAACACCAAGGTGAATTTATAACTGTTTATACACACACAATCTGCTTAGCACTGAATAATTTTGCTTAGAAGGCAAACATGTACCAGAGAAAAAATCATGCAAACTGCATTCTTTGTGACTGGCACCCTTCACTTAGCAAAGAAGCCATTCAAGCATAATTTTCCTGAGTTTTTGCAAAAAATTTTCTTAAAAAAAAAATAGATTTGTGATATTGACACCTTATGCTAAAATGGATTGCTGCATAATAATTTCTAGAAATACTTGAAGTGTACTCACCCAGTAGCCTGTCCAGGGATTTCTCCACATCATGCTGTTGTTTCGTGCTTAGCGTGGTTGGACTCGTCTTGATTTTATTCTTGGATGTGACCATACTTGGAAGATTGAATTGGGTATGACTTTGCCTTGAATCTAGAGAACCAAACATTGTCCACAAATAAATGCAAGGCTTATATTTTAATAGAATCTAGACTAGTCCACAGGCTAATTTCACAGAGTTGCTTAACATTTTAAATTTTAATTCACTTCAATTTAATTTAATGAAACATTTATTTCTGTACAATAAGAAAAGACATAAGTATTAGGACAAATTAATAGTAAATATAAGCAAAGAGTAAACATGACCAATGATATGATATTGAAAAAACCATAACAAGTGTATAAGGAAGCTGTTCAAAAAAGCAGAGGCTTGTGGGGAACAGCCCTAGAGAATGCAAAATGTACTGGTAAAGAGCTAGTTATACAGATATCAAGCCATGATACCTTGTAAACTAATGTTGTGTAAAGCCCCAAAGTCACCCTTAAGACTCCTACCTTTCTTATCAGGAGGTGACTGACTCAAAGACACTGTATGATTGTGCAGTGCTTCCAATCCAAGAACTGCAGATTGCTTCTTAGTCACCGAGATCTCATCCTGACCAATTCCTGACTTGCGAGGGCGCCCTCTCTTGCGTTTAGTCTCCGTCTGAAAAAACCCAAACCCAACAGTTATTTTGAAGCTCTTGAGAGTCTAAGCAAAAGCCTTAAGCCAGAGCCATTGTTTCCAAACAAACATAACTTGTCATATCCTCATAACAGGGTCCAAGTTCATGGCTCTGCTTACCGTAAGCCAAGAATTGGCACTTGAAGAAACAGGGAATTCTGCGCTTACGTCAAGCCTATTTCACGGGTTAGAGGGGAATTTTTGCTTGCATGCATGCATTACTCACTATACTAGGCATGCTTTGCTTACACACCTAGCAGAAATTGGGCACTTGCAATGTAAGCGGAGAATGGTGATCGTCAGCGCAGAATTCGGCGGTAAGCAGAACCATGATATTGGGCCTTGGTAATCAAGTATTTGAAACTAACCTCAGTAAGTTGATCTGTTACATCTTTCCATTTTCTTCTTCTCTGTCTCCTGCCTGGCTCGGAACACTCAGAAGCCTAGAAAAGCAAAGAAAACAAATATCATTTACAATTCATGGGTTATATGGCTATGGCTGCTGGCTTTATTAGTGGGTACATCAATCTAGCCACAGCCATTGAATTATAATAATAGTAATCATGTTTGTCTATAGCGAGCCATGTTTGTCATAAATAACACACCCTATGCCTATTCATCCAATTAGGAACAAAAATGTTAATGATTTTACAAAGCATATAAAGTAGCTTTGCTGCCATACCATTCCAGCTCTTTCTCGCTATAAGTCTACTGTGTTCTTTTATATGCAGTACACAAATTCATGAACCAATGGTTATAATATCCCAATGGACACAAGTATCACAGAATAATCCAAAGGTATTTCCTGGCATCCTTTGAAGTACTCTTTGACACCCCGTTTTTGAATTTTTTGAAAATTTGGAATTCTAATTACCAGATCCTGAAGACAATCAGAGCATACTGATTGAAATGTTGAGTTAGCCAACCAACCTCACATAATTACCAGATCCTAGTTCAGACTTAGGTTTGAATTTTTTTTTTAATGATACCCTGTTTGATTTCTCCCTCTCACCTTATCAGAATTCTTGTCAACATTCTCCTTTGTGTTGTCTTTCTGAATCCATTCTGTCCATTTGCGTCTCGTCGTCGGACCAACAACGGGCGACTCACTATCGCTGGAATTCCTACTGAAGTCTAGATTCTTAACTGCGTTGAATTCTACTCCTCTTCTATTTCTATTCTTCCAGTTCTTGTATTCTTCTTCCTGCATGTCACAATAATTATCAGAAATTAACACTTTGCCTCATGTTTTGAAGGCGTTGGTCTTAAGTCATAGATGTCACCAGTTATCAGTTGGACTTTGTACTTCAGTAAGTTACTTTGCTAATTATCTGCTCATAAAATTCTTCGTGAACTAAGTTATTGAGGTTTGAACTGCAAGACCGCCACAAATACAGTTACTTCTTCATTTATTATTAAAACTTTCATTCAAATAAGGATAACCTACATGTGTTACGTAAATAGTTTTTCAAATAAGGATAAACTACATGTGTTACGTAAATAGTTTTATGAAAATCATCGCAACGTAATGCTAACCCTGACAATTCTTACATTTAAAATTAATACTACTGTCAAAAAGTGCAAGCAACTGAAAGGGAATAAGTAAGAGAAAAATATTGATGAAATTTCCCAAGAATTGTTTCTTCTGATTTGACAATAAAAATATAATCACCCTGAGTTTTGGATCTTTTAATCGCTGAAAATACTTCTCAAGCTGAATGGTGAATAGAAATGGGGGAGAAACAATGAAATTATAATTAAACACAATTAATTTGATGGAGGGGTTAACATTTAAGCCATTTGCAAACTGAAATCACATTAACATAAATAAGTTTAACAACAAAAATTGAGACAAAATTGATCCATCACAAAATAAATAAATAATTGATATAAACAATTTGTGAGCACAAAAATATTGATCATCTTGAAATCCAGCCAAACGTTATGTCTGAATTAATGGCTTTAGCTATGACCGGTAAAACCAAAAAGTCTTCTTCTTTGCTGTTAAACAAGCTTTCATGCCTTGATTCACTGATGCAGCTATCTACTGATAAAGCTTGCTCAGCCGGCATTCATTGCTTAGCATAATTTCTCATTGATCACTACTTACTGTGTCCAAAGCAGAAATAAGTAATGTACTCCAGATTACTTCTCCAATAGTAAGCACACATTGTTGCTTAGTGTTAAGCAGATTTACAAAACGAGTTGATAGATTGTAATGGTTACTCACCAGTGTCCTATCAATAGTATGGAGGTAGTAAGAGACAGGTTTGCCAGTCCATGATACAGACCCACGTAGTGGAGATAACTCAACAACATGCATGATGCTACCAATATCTGATGTATCAAGAAATAATCAACAGAAAATAAATTAACACAAAAGTAACAAACCCCAAATTGCATGAATTGGGAGGAAAACCCCCAAACCATGCAACCAGGTAGGGACAGAACACCCAATCTACATGCAAGACCCTAGTCCTGGATTCAAACCAGGGGTCCATTGAGGTGAAGGTAGGTAAAAAAACTTGTATTGGCTCTGAAAGGAGCAGATTAGTTTGTTCGAAATGTTTGGACTCTTGGACTAGTTTGCTCTAAATTGACTGGATCACCTCAGGAGTCGTAGTTTTAACCATAGCACTCGAAACAGTCAATATTTGTATACAATCCAATGGCAAAACTTACCACTTAAATTTCTATCTGTGATTCTGAAGTTGAGCGGGCAGAAAGCTTTAGATGAGACGATCTTAGCACCTTCTTTCATATTGGCAAAGCGTTCCTTCAACTGCAATGAGAGAGAGATTACAATGAACTTGCAGTCAAAGTAGCTGACTGGTAACAACCCAAAACAGAATGGATGAGTTTCAATCTGAAAGCTCACACCAGACCCCAATTTCATAGAGCTGCTTAGCACAAAAAGTAAATAAGCACAACAAAATCACGCTTACCAGAATAAGGTTACCAGCTAGACTACCATGTCACATGTACAACTTGTGACTGGTATCCTGCTCATTTCTGCCTAGCAGAGATGTGTCAAGCAATACTTTTTGGCTTCAGCAGCTCTATGAAATTGGGCCCAGTACTATCTAACCCTCTAGAGCAATCCTTCAGTCTGAAGTACTATCAAAGTCAATAAACTAGCGAATAGTATTATAAGACGACCCTAAAAGTCTCCAGGGAATGATTCCAGACCTGTTTGTTTCGTTATTGAAAGGGCACGGGCACTCAGGCATTTTCTCCTTGGTTAAAAAGGCCACCATAAGTTTCTACTGGAGCACCAGGGGGAATAGAAGCAACGCCTTTAGAGGCATTGCCTTTGGAAGAATCAGGCCTGTGATTCCCACTTCTTTTCAGCATACTTTCTTCATGATACACCAACAAACAACTTTCATAACTATATGTCATTTGAGAAAAATTCAAAATAGCAATTACCTTGTGGTCCACATTTGGTCCAAACGCGAAATTGTTGACGAAGATGATGCTGAAATGAGGAAAATAATCTCCAATGTTAACTTTCACGATTCAGTAATATTCCTCGAAAAAAATCTCTCAGGACTCCATTCTATTATAAAGTCATCATTCAAAATGGTTAAAAATGCAACTTACTAGAGCAGCAGGAAAAAAAGTGGCTTTTACAATATTTATTCTACTGCTAATAGCGGGGAAAAAATCGTCCCAATCCCTGGATCAATGAGAGTAAATGTCAGCGAGAAACTCTGCAATCTCTGGAGATAACAAAGTGATCTAACTTTTCTGGGACTATTACTTTCCAGAGTACTGACGTCATGTTGTGCTGAAATATTCATCAACTTTTCTACGCATTTCGAGACCTTGGTACCCAAGGGAAGAGCTGAAATTTTCTACTTTTAAATTTTATTCATTCTTTTTTTCTTATTTTGTTTGCTGTTTTTTTTTCCTGTAACAAATATATGTCATCAGTCAAGGATTTCAGCTTGATTACTTCAGCAAACCTCAAGGAATTTTTAATCCTCAAGCAAAATAAGCTTTAATTTGCTTGCCAATTTGCGCAACTCTTGAAAGAGCTTCGGGTTTATTTGAGGCTTTTTTTCTTTGCTACCTAATTCAGTTTGCTATGTACTTTGAAAAACACTTCAGGTGGGGTATTTACACAACAGAACAATAGTACAAAACAATCTCCCTAGAAATCGTTCAAACACTGCAAAATTTATAAGAAATAACTGTTGTTTTAGCCAAAACACTATACTTAGAAAATCAACAATGCAGAGTGGAAATTACTTCAAATTAGGTGTTCAGGCTGGCTTCGGCCAAAAGCCTCTAGATATTCTTGTAGTCTTTGTGTTAGTTAAAGAAAGAGGTGAAAATGATATTTATTTTCATAAATTACAATACTCTGTCATCTGAATATCAGAACCTATTCTGAACTTTCTTTTAAGTTGAATTTCTTGAGAAGAGATAAGGACAAGGTAATCTGCACTGGACAACAACTAGGTCACTTCATCACAAACAGTAATGAACTCTTGTAGCTTGGACATTTGACTTCAATAGAGATGTAATCATATCTCTTACTATGTAATATCAGGTCGAACATTTAGGAGGAGGGTTGGACTTAAATTACTCAAAATAAATGTTAGCATGGAGAGCTGTTGATAAAACATTGTGAGAAACGGCTTCCTCTGAAGTAACATAGTTTTTGAGAAAGAGGTAATTTCTCACTCAAATAATATGCACCTGAAAGCACACACAACTGTGCAACAAGGGTGTTTTTTCTTTCATTATTTTCTTGCAACTTTGACGACCAATTGAGCCCAAATGTCACAGATTTGTTATTTGATGCGAACATTGACATTTACCAGAACATGTCCTGTGCCTTTAAGTACACATCAGTAAATCTTAAATACCAGTAATGAGACAAACTTACTTGGCATTGGCTATTTTCTCTTTCATCTCACTAGACAGAAAGTCACCTTTGTGGAGTTCAGACGGACTGTACTCCTTCCCATACCATTTCATCCAGCGCTCAAATTCTTTCATCAGTTTCTGCAATTAAACATTGTTCAAAAGTAGTTTTTTTTCTTCTTTTCTAATCATGGCCCCCATTACAATCTGAACAGATAGCTACAGAGAAGCTATGGCCCAATTGCTGAAAAGACCTGTTCTTCATTGCTTTTGCTGCAGAAAACAGCTAAAATTGCTTGATTCAAAAACAAATTGAATGGTATATTCAAATCTGTGAAACAAAATCAAAACTCACAAATTGAGTAACTTCATACTTTGGCCGTCATATTATATATTGGAGTCCTGTGCACACACTCAAAATGATTGTTCTTTCTTTTTGTTAAAGTTTGAAGGAACATGACTATACTTATGTCTTACCTTTCATGCCTTTGTTTGGCTACATTTAGTTGAATGGGAAAGAGATAATGTTGGGAGAGAGGGGGAGGGGACACACTTACCACTCCATATGCTGAAGGGACGTCTGCTTTCTCTATGCCGTACGTCAACTTACACTTTGCAGAGGCAGCCACCTGAAGTACAACCTGACCCACACCTTCAATGCAATAATAACAATGACGTCGACTCGGGGTTTAAACTCAGGAGGGGGAATTGGGAAGGAGGGGTATTGTTATTGGCAGCTAGACCAATTTTAGTCCACTGAGGGCGAGCAGTTCAACAAAATCATTCATGGTTAGATATGTTAGATATTGGGCCAACAGTGCTGAAGTGTAATCTGGGGGAAATCTTTTGCTCAGAGTGCTAGGCAAAATTTGTTAGTTGTGGGGAGGCCAGCCCAGCACCGTCCACCGTGGCTACAACACTGGTTATTAGATTGGAAGCCAAATTTGTTCTCTTTCTCTCTAATTATATTACAGGCATTAATTTAAATTAATTTTTCAAGCAGTTTTGTTCAGGTTTAATTATTTCTATTGTCTGATGGTCAGGGTAAAATTTCATTAAACCAGTAAGCACAAAAACAGGTTACCAGCAAAGGTTACATTAAGTGTGCATTGGGCGACTGGTGCCCAACTCAATATTTGCTTAGCAAAGAAATTTTCAAGCAGTATTTTCTGCTGAACAGGTTTATGAAATTGACCCTGATCTAGGTTAATTTTATAAGGCTGTTTTTTATGAAAGGAATAAAATAATGTGTTACTTTGGTAACGAGATATGATTGATTTAAGAGATGAATGATTCAATCTTACCACTGCCAAGATCAATGAAGGTGTCATCTGGTGATATCTTAACATGTTCTAACATCTGAGCCACAAGATCAAAGGACGTCTCACCATAGACCTGAAGGAGAGTAGAAAACACAATGGACAAATTAGTAATACATCTTGCCTGCCAGGGAATGCCATGGAACATGTGGAACATACAGGCCTGATAATTCATGAGGGCAACGGAGACGATAACCTCTGTGCCCCCTGGTCATTGCCTTGCTGCCCTTAAAATGCTCCTTCCTCATAAGGTGCTCTTTACCAAGGAGATAATGCCTTGGTCCCCTTGCACTTTCAACATGTTCAACCTGAAAATGTACAATGTACAGAACAAGGTCATCCTTTTTACAAGCACGAAGATTTTGTGTTAAAGACAGTGGACACTATTGGTAATTGTCAAAGACCAGTCTGCCCAGTTGGTGTATCTAAACATATGCATAAAATAACTAACCTGTGAAAATTTGAGCTCAATTGGTCGTCGAAGTTGCGAGATAATAATGAAAAAAAAAACACCCTTGTCACACGAAGTTTTGTGCTTTCTGATGCTTGATTTCGAGACCTCAATTTCTAAACTTGAGGTCTTGAAATCAAATTCAGGGAAAATTACTTCTTTCTCAAAAACTATGTCACTTCAGAGGGAGCTGTTTCTCACAATGTTTTATACTATCAACCTCTCCACATTACTCGTAATCAAGAAAGTTTTTATGATGATAATTATTTTGAGTAATTACCAATAGTGTCCACTGCCTTTAAACAAAAAGCTACAAATCTATAAAATACAATGCACCTAAACCTGCACTGTACAGTGTATAGAATATGTGTACAGTTCAGGTCCAATGCACACTATACTAATATCATGATATTATAGGCCTACTGTGTACATTGTGCATAGTACATGATTTACTTCATTCATTAGCCTATTACATGTACATGCATTGAAGTGTCTTTGCATACACTGTACAAAGTGTCTTTGCATACACTGTACACACAGTACATGAACGTGTGCAAATTAATGCAAGTTCAATTCTGCCTGTTATTACCAGGGCCCCATTTTGTTGTTTTTGTAGCTCAGGATTCTGTGCTGATTCCCTGCAAAGGCCCATCAGAAATATGTACTTCACAAAGCTGCTTAGTAAATTTGTTTGGTTTGGAAAACCAATCCAATTTTGAACCAACAGTGGTACTCTGTCTCAGCTAAGCAAGATTTTTCTGTGGTTACATAAAAAGCAAGTTTTTCCTCTTTACATGCCACATTGGGCTGAGTCTTCTTTGGTGAGGAGTACCATGTTATTTGGCTGAGCATGTATGCATTTTATGATGTAAAATGCATACACATTATAGTGCATCACAAAGGTTTCAACTTTTGCGGAAGGTATTTCCAGTAAAATCCTGTCACAAAGTTTGATGTGACTTGTTTGCAAAACAGTGTTAACTGTATCTTTGCACTTTCAATGATGAGTAGAGTATGCACTGTACATTTATAGCAATGGAAGTTTGTGTAGAGCATCATACTGATACATAGCACTATCATGTACATGATCAGTGTACTCAATCAGTGTTTATGTTTTATGTACAATATGTACCATACATGGCAGCCTGTATGTAATGTACCTTGCTGATGTTAAGAGGCCTAGGGTTTACTCCTATAAAAAGCCATTATGATTAGCAGCTGTGTACTGGCTCTATACATCTAATTACAACCATTCCAGCTGCCCTTAGATGCTTAGATAACCATCCAGACAGTGCTACTACACAATGTACATCATGTATACGTACATCATGTAGGACTGGATGAATAATAAGCAATAATGAAGCATGGGGTACATTTAGGTCTCTCTGAATGCTTAAAGCCATTGGACACTTTCGGCAAACAGTATTGTCCAAGGTCCACACTTTATGTATCACGACTTCTTTATAAAATAACAAACATGTGAAAATTTAGGCTCAATTGGTCATTGGAGTCGGGAGAAAATAACGGGGAAACCCACCCTTGTTTCTGCACGTTCCGCCTTGTCATGACATGTGTTTAAAATAAATCCGTAATTCTCGATATCGAGAATTGATATTGTTTTTAAAAATGTTTTCTCAAAAAGTAAAGCATTTCATGGATTAATATTTCAAGAGAAGTCTTTCACCATTACCTTCTGTAAACCCTGTAAGTTATTTGTAAATCTGTGAACTTTAATTTTTTTTTTCTGTACCGAAAGTGTCCACTGCCTTTAAAGGGATAACCACACAGACATGGCTGTAGAATAAATGAGCATATAACACAAGCATGGGGTACATTTAGAGTGTTCAAAAAAGCAGTGTTACCAGTCACATCAATGTGAATGACACTGTGGCATTTTGTCTGGTGACCCGTTTCTACTTATTTCATGTACATGAAATACTTTTTAGGCTAAGCAATTTGTGTGTGCTTACTAGTTTTATGGAATTGCTATCTGATTGTACAATCTACATGTAAGTCATCATATTTTGTGGCTGGTTCACGATTAATATCAGCTGTGCCCAAACGGAATGCCATTTTGAAGCAGTAATGGTACAACATGCAATGAGCACAGAGCATGGAGAGTGATAGTACCATGTAGATGATGAGGTGATATTTTTTATTAAATTATGTGATGATGATATAACTACACTGTAGGACAGGATGCCATGGCAACGTGATTGGGCTGTTTAGGGAATTTCGATCAAAGTTTTCCTTGACTACAAAAGACGAACATGAACAGTAACATGAACATGTAGCCTAATAGGCAAAACGTGCCATAAATCAATGCATTTAGGCATCAGACTATTTACCTTCCCCTGTGCATACATTGTATACGTATGTACATTGTATGCACTGTGTACATTGTACCTAGCATACATTGTATGCACAGTAAAGGCAAAGCTATCCAAAACAATCCATACAAAGAACATTTCCCTGCTTAAAAAGATACATCCTCTTCCTTAATACGCAACTTAATTATTTATGTTGGTTTTTCCTTTCAATTAACAAAATTCAAAACATGAAATAATGCATGGAGTACACTGGGGATGACATTCAATGAGCTGTGGCCTTTAAAATTAAAGAACTGACCAATTACCATGACAATGGTCAAACAATGATATATACACATTGTAGGCCTAGCGGACAAGATTGCAAATTAATTTTGATGTTGAATATTGACAAACCTCTGGTGAGAATGGCTCATACGCATTCAATCTGTCGGGGTCATCGATGGCATGGCTGTAAACCTGCTGCATGATGTGTTTCAGATGGCCACGGGTAGTTTCCTTGTTCAGAGGTAGTACACACATTGTCCCTTTCCACTGTTGGCAATCAAAACAGAGAGGCATACATTTATTGCATTAACATACTGTGATAATAATAATTATAATAACAATAACAATAACAATAACAATAACAATAACAATAACAATAACAATAACAATAACAATAACAATAACAATAACAATAACAATAACAATAACAATAACAATAACAATAACAATAACAATAACAATAACAATAACAATAACAATAACAATAACAATAACAATAACAATAACAATAACAATAACAATAACAATAACAATAACAATAATAATAATAATAATAATAATAATAATAATAAAAATAATAATAATAATAATAGTGGCTTCTTGCATAGCACCCATAGGGCCTATCCGTCACCCAGTGACGGTCAAGGCGCTTTAACATACAGTATTTTCCTGGAAGGTCTCTGGGACTACAACATGTATGTTTGAATTATGAGACCTACTTCTATTGTAACAATGTAAAGTACGTGCATGTAAAGCACCATGTAATGGTTTACAAGGTGCTGTGGCGCAATATGCTGCCAATCAAACCAGGAACACCGGGGCGAACCCCTTCTCTTTTCAATAAGTGCACTGGGTTCTTTTACATGCCTTACACAACACACAGGACCAACGGCTTTATGAACGTCCCATCTGAAGCACGAGATGCCTTAACCATCCAAGCCAATCTTGTTTGTTACACGTAGTGTTGTTAAGGGCAACATTCATGTAACTATTCAAATGTAAATTTACATGGATGTTGTGGATGTCTGGGACGGATCTTTGATGCCCTCTTTTATCATGATGTGTGTACACATTGTATGTAAACAATTTCTTGGAAAACGTTTTTTTATCCCCACAGCCTTCCATCTGATCAGTAGGGCATACATTGTATATTGAGGTTACATAGTACATGATGTACCTGCTTGAAGACCCATCAGGAGTACTCTCGTCTCCAATTCAGCATGGTTTTAGGTTAATAGAAACCACAATACCACCCCCCCCTTCACTCTTTCACTCGCCCCTCAAGATTGCCCCCTTAGTACAAGCACACACACAATTTATGCAAACATGAAAACGCCAAGTACAGAACTACAGTATACATACATTGATTAGCCAGGTGCTTGGGATGAAGTACGGACTCTTGGGGAGGGGGGGGGCACAAGATCCTCAATCACCATGGTAACAGAGGGGGGGGAATGTTCATGGTTGATCACTTACTGAGAAGCTCTGAATACATACGTGCAGAATATGTTTAAATCCCAACAGTGTAAAACACGAAATTGATGCCCAGGGCAACCAAAACCACAGAAGCAAGACACACAGTGTATGATGATGGTTACCCAATGGGCGTCCTGATGTTTTGATTGACCATTAAATATATATAACTTTCAGGTATGGTACCAAGAATACCCACATACTGTAGTAGCTGGCAGGCATCATCTAAGATTCAGACTCAGTTTGTGATGACCCATTACAACTTGATTACCGCCTGCCCTCAAAATGATGAAGTCAAAACAACTCTTAATACCGTTCTTAATCGGCATAGCAACCAAGGAGTTGTCAAAGTCAAAGTTGGAGCTTCTCTTTTAATTAAGAGAAACAGTCCCAGGGGCCAATTTAATCCATTCTTCTATTAGAACAAACTGTGCTACTGTAGCAGGTTATGTACCATGTAAACTGCATGCAAGTGGTTTACCGTCACATTCAAGCTAATACCAGTGAATAAATTTAATTCCAATCCTTCACACCGCTACAAAAATGTCCATCCACCACACCACCACAATATCCTAAACAAGCTACATGTAATGAATTGCAAATATAATTGAACCAACTCCCAGGAGATATAACATTAGCATAACTGCCCAGACTAGTAGTAGTACAACAGAAGGGGGGAAAATGCATAATGCTAGGCTTGCACACTCATCACACTCCTCTGTGCATACAAGAACAGTATGTCTTATCTTGTACCTTAGAGGGGGGCTCAGTACAACACCTCAAACCAGACTTGACTGAAATAAAATGTCAAATCTATTTATGCATTTGGAATATTTGGGGTCAATGGAAGGACAGGTCACAGGCTTCCTCTTCTCTCCCGCAAGAACTCACAAGAAACACGAAGAAAAAAACCTAGAACACTAGCGGATGACTAATGACAATGAAAATGAAGGTCGATCCATGAACTAGGCCAAAAGCTCTTTATACATAGCACTCTGAAATCCTTCACTATGTGTGCACGTAACACGTGAAGCGCTCATAGAAATAAACATACGCCGTTGCACTATAAATAGATTTGCCCGGTTGATAGTCTGCAATTTGCCTATATTTAGAAGCGGTCAGCTTTTCATTGTGAAAAGAAAGTGTATTCAGCATTCACATCATCATATCGAATCGTCACCCAGTACTAAGCGTACTATGCCTTAAAATGACTCGGCAATGCACCCGGGCATCATCAAATATGCAGATGTGATCTGAATAGGGAAAGGGGGGGTGGGTACACAACAAGCATTAGCCATACTTCCTACAGATTGATCCCCATGTGATCATATCTCTATAGGATGACAGGGCCTCTGGCTAAAAATAACCCCAATATACTCGCGCCCCCTACCCTTACAAAAGGAAACGTCTAATTTTATTTTTGTAGATCGGGGGAGGGGGGGGGGGGGGAGGAAGAGTATCGCAGGGTAACCTAAGAACAGCAGACGCTTGCGGACTCGTCTTGTATGAAGAGATTGGGTGCAATATGACACTATTCACTGACGATTATTTTTATTTCTAAGGTTGAACTTGAATACACAAAAGGTGGCAAGCTAGCCCGTCAGGGAGATGGGTAAGAAATGATGTGAATGAATGGGCAGATCACTGGCACTGACGTTAATTTATGCCTGGGGAGGAGGTGAGGGGGTGATGGCGCAGATGGTTCCATAACAAAGGCTTTTGTTTGGTAATTTTAAGCAAATGCTACCTGTATGTAAAACCAAACATGTTGTTGTTTTTTAATCATTTATCCAGTATGTCCAAGGTTATTCAACGTCATTTGAGAATGGCAGAAACATGTCAATATTTTGCACATCTAACTATAGTGACGTATGATAAGTGAAAGTGTACTAAAGATGCAACATGGTGATTGGTGATTCTATGCAACCAGTTCTCAAAATAATGTTTGTGTACTTAAAGTAACTAAATCATTAACTCAATAGAACGTCATCCAAAATGCTACATTGAAACAGACATGATACATGTACAATGTAAATCCCTTCCGTCTACAATTTAATATCAAACCTACACCAATGTTTGAAGAAAACTCATTTGGTTTACTAAAATCGCTGTCTGCGTCAGAAGTACATGTACCTACATTTGTCCAAACAATCTACATCAACGAGGTATGTGTACATGCAACGCCTCAGTGCTTTAGAGAAAACTCTCTATTTTGGCGCTCTAGTATAAATGACTTTTGATTTGACGAGGGAATTTATTCCATCAGAATATTTGACAATTAATTGGTCCAAGTTCTTGTACGTAAGTTGGAAAGTTATTAAAGTTAAGCAGGTAATTGAACTTTTTCTACACAGTGAACATCTACGCAGCTAATGAAAGTGCAAGGGTCAGATCATCAGACCATTACTTCATGGACTATTGGGTGAAAACATTTTAATTAAACCCAACAAGTGTTTATAAGTTACATGTACTTACCAGCTGTCTAACTGCATCAATAGCTCTGTTATACTTCTCACACAGTGTATGCATACTTTCGTAGCTGTTGAGTGGGAAAGGTAAATAATTTGAGTTATCAAGAATTTGATAAAAATATAGAAAGTTTGCAGTTGTTCAAAGCTGAATCCTTGAGATTCCAAACACCAGTACTGGAATTCTTGAGAACCAAACAAGTCATTGATTTCATTGCCCTGGTCTTGGTGCTCCTTAACATGTTCATGGGTAAACCAAAAATGTTATTCTAAATGTGGTATCCTTTTCCAAATGAAACTCGCCTTGCCCCTTATGAAGTTAAGTTCAAGACCTCAGGCATGGAATTACACAGAGGACACAGAGGCTAGGGTTTCTGTTGTCCCATGTATGTTGGCCTTGGTGCCCCAAATATTTTTATGGTAGACTGTGTGAAATGAAAATTGCCTTGCCTTTCCCCAGATGAACTTGCAGGTATGAAACTTGCCTGTACACAGCAGTAAATGTGGTTAATTTGGCTAGGAATTGCTTTCAAAACAGTGTGTGGTGGTGGAAATTATGGAATTCAGATTGTACAATACACAACATCAATATGAAAGTATGAAAGATGTTTTGACATTGGGAGTATCTTGGGGCATAAATTCTCCAGGAACCAGGAATTTTCTGGGAACCCCCTCTGAGAACTCCCCCCCCCCCACCTAACCATATAGGAACTACATACATGTAGTCTGAGGCAAGTCATCCCTGTTTTGACTGACTTTTCATGCACATTTAATAAAACTCTTCCTTGACCTGACAAAAACTCTGAGACAGTCTGGGGACCTTCAGGAAAGAATTAGCCTTTTTGAGGTATGGTGTCCACCACAAATTTACCCTAACCAAATAGTGTTATAGTGTGTCCACCATTCTCAAAAAGGCTTACACTCAAAGAATTATTAACTGGTTGCCTAAAGTTACTCTGTAGTGGGATACATGAAATGTCTTCGTTCTTGTAAGTACACACTTGTGTGTACATAGTGAAAACAAGACAATTATTTCCCATCAACGACAGGGGTCGAAATTGCCACTAGCCCGCTAGCCCGGGACTACCAGATATACAGCCGGGCTACTGATTTTTCCAGTTGATAGCCCGACGGGCTAGTGGAAAAATAATGCAAAAATCATCATCACAAACAATAAAGAACTATGTTATTGATGTATTGTAAAGTTTGAGCCGTGACGCGAGACATAATGTGTCTTTCGGGCTACCAAAATCTAATCAGGGCTACTAAAAATTATTGGTCACTAGCCCTGCTGACTACCATGGAAATACACTTAATTTCGACCCCTGAACGAGCTCCATAGAAACCATGTAAACCAAACACGTTCCATAATTCAGGATCCAATTAGTTTGCACTGTATGTAGATCTAGTCCTCTTGCACTTCCAGGATGTTACACTTGTAAAAATAGAACATTATGTTTTCAACATGACTTGGGGTTTCCCGGCCTTCTCTTCTTTCAACGAACAAACATTCCTAGCATCATCAGCATGAAAGAGAAACTGATATCGTAGTTCCCCCTTTAGAGCAATTGTACATTTGCTTTTGTTTTTGAAAGTGTGAACTTTCTTGGAACATGCTACATGTATCTATAAAGTCTTCAATGTGGGAGAAACAAACCATAGGAGAGCAAGTTGTTAGAAACACTTCTGTAGGTGCCATACAAATCTTGAAAATTTCACGAAAGGGAAAGCCTATTTTTGTTTTACATTTGTAATTTCCTAGAACGACACAATGAGTGTTGATTGAGAGTGAATCCCCCTCTTCCTTGAACTTTCAAGGCTCCCCCTTCCCAATCCCAAAGGGGAGTGTATAGACCGGATTCACCTGAACACTAACCCAGGAAACATCCTCAGGTGACAATGACGCTCAAACCTTTGTCATCAGGATGTTTTTAATCATTTAATTTTTATGTCACAATGGTGGCTGGCCAATTCTTGTTTCAGTCAGTCACCATCCTAAACCAAAAGGGAGAATTAGCCAAGTTTGCTATGGACAGTTTCAGTTTCTTGAGGACATCAGAAATAGTCCTAATGAGAAACAAGCTTCATCATCCATGAAAAACAAATTCACTTATAGGTCCTGTCGAAGGTGAAGTGAGCTGAGGTGGGATTGGGCCAGGGTCCCAATGGCTCCCGAAAAACCCATAAGTCACAATATGTAACAAACTTTATTAGCAACTGCAAACCCTATGGCCAGAAACCACATGTGTTGTATGTTCTTGTTACCAAGTCTTTTCAAGATGCACACAAATCATCTTTAAGTTGACTTAACATCTACAAACATTACTTTAAGTAACCTGTTTAGAAAGAAACTGTCATCCTTAGTTTTAATTTATTTTTGCTTTTTTGATTGTCCAAACGTGTTCCGCATCTCCCAGATTGATTCCCAAATTAAGACTCTCTAGACAGTTGGCATTGATCCAACATTTGCGTTGCCTAGCAATGACACACCCCCTCACTCACGCTGTACTTAGCGCGGTAAATTACGGATGTGCACTACTCCAATCACATGTACTAGTTATCAAGTTCACATGCTGTGTGTCTGCACAAAATATCAAGATTGTTATTTTCAACAATGTTTGATTTTCAAAAACACACAAGGCGAACACTGGTGAACTTAATGTCAATGTAATGTAGATTGTTTCATCAATTCATCTTAAAGTAAAACTGCTTTCCTTAAATTATTGACAAGAGATTGATTCCCCAAATCATACATTTTTACTAAAACTGTGAAATCCAACAGGGTTTTACAGAATCAGACTGTTGATTTTGTTGAATTTTAGTCTGTATGATTGATAGTTCATTTCTTGCTGGGAATAAAATTCTGGGTTTTTTCCCCCAGAGATATTTTCAAATCAACCACAAATTTAGTGCTGTTGGGTCATCATACACAAAACAGAAAGATTTACAAATTAAGGCTTTTGGATTTCATTAACAGGCAATCAACAACAATTGTTCCTTCATTTTGTCTCAAAATTGTTCTTCAGAGTTCTACACATTGTCAGCTGTGTAACAAACAGCCATTCCTAACTCCCATTGTTAAAGTCATTTACATACAATCTTGTCTTACCTTTTTGCATCAAAATCATTGAGTACATTTTGCTGCATGGCGGCCATAAGCTCTGGTATATCATCACAGACCCATCTGCAAGCAAGACACAAAAAGGAAGACAGTTGAGTCAGGCATCAAGGTAAAGTGAAATCATTTGCACATAACCAATTACAATCACAATGCAGTCTTATGGAATTTTTGTTTTAAAATCAAAGAGGGGACTTTATGGGGACTACCCTATTCCTACTACTCTGATGGCAGGAGTAGAATAGGGTCAACATTTCAAGGGCACAATTCAAATACAGGTAAGTTTTTTAATTGAAGTTGCGACTTGCCCCAAGCAGATTTTCTGCTTAAGTGGTGTGTGCTTAGCAGCCCAATGAACTGTTGCTCAAGTCTTAGTGATAGTTTCTAGAATTTAGTGGTCTCCCTGATCAGCAATTTGAGTGAACACAATACGTCTTCGTGCCTGAAGATTATTATGTTTTTATAGCAGTCAAGAAGACACATTGTATGCAAGTAAATTTAAGTTAAGTCAGACATGTACAAGTAAAGCCACAGGCAATGAAGAGTGCATCAAATCTAGAGCCATTCCTCATGTCAAAATACCACAATAAAAAAAATGACTGGTGGGTGGGAGTGGGGAGGGGGGGAGGGTATTGGTGGGTGGGAGTGGGGGGGGGGGAGGATATTGGTGGGTGGGAGTGGGGAGGGGGGGGGGAGGGTATTCAATACTAGTTTACTGAACTTGCTTTACAATAGTTGTTTCATTACAACCAGTAAGAACCTACAAATGTATAGGTGGAGATGTAATGTGCACTAACGGCAAGTTTAAACCCAAAAGGTGTTCCCACCCTAGTTCCCATCATAAAAAAAAATCACAGGTGAATTCTAGTAAACTTGTCAGGTGTGACTTCTATCGTGATGGCATTCATCATTTCAACAAAAAATTAAGGTTTGCATTATAAATGTATTATGCTTATTTTGTATGCTGGTGCATGACGGTGTACAATGAAGTCCATAAACTCAAACGGATTATGCTTTTTGATTTGATTTCAAGGCTACTATGTAGAAGGTCAACTTACTTGATTGTGTCGACGATTTCATTTGCTCCATCATTCTTATCCTGCAAAGGAAATGAACACAAAAGAGTGAAAGTTAGTTAGTTGTTCTGTAGAAATAACAGGAATACTCGGCCAATGGATGGGGCAACTGGGACAAAATACAAATAGTATACAAATTGCCCCACGGTCTCAATACATGTACATGTACATGTACATGGTGAACATTGCTTATGTATACACTGCATGAATAATACAGAAAACACTCGGACATTAGCATACTCCCCAAATGAATGATAAAGTGAAAATGATTGCTTGTAACGAAAATGTCTACGAAAAATAGTTGCAATTTATCATAATTCAGAGGATAAAATCACAAAACTACATCCCAATGATCGATGAAAATGACTTTAGTATATTTATAAGACTAAGACTGAGAGTTACAATCCATCACAAATGGTCCTTAACATAATGGCCACTGATTTTATATCTTTGGGGAATTGAAGTTAAAGTTTCTGTTGTTAAAAGGATCAATATTCAACTGAATTTTAATTATTACGTATTCATTTTAGAACCCCACTCATGGCTTCTTTCTATTTTTACTGTCCTCCAGATAGGTCACTGACTTTTGATAATATTTACCTATAACTTGGACTGAGCATGGAGGTACATGTAGCTACCTCC
Organism: Asterias amurensis; assembly: GCF_032118995.1. Classification (NCBI taxonomy): domain Eukaryota; kingdom Metazoa; phylum Echinodermata; class Asteroidea; order Forcipulatida; family Asteriidae; genus Asterias; species Asterias amurensis. The sequence goes on from NC_092660.1 coordinate 20,531,599, forward strand.
ATGGACTGAGTAAGACATATATCAGAAGAAAATAATAACTGTAATGTAACAGGAAAAATTGCCCATAGCTTCCACATGACATGTGGTGATCTATATCAATAAAATCATTAATATTAACAACAGTGAGTAACAATGTTTATAAATAGCACACAGACAGACATCATGCACTCCTCTGTGTACTTTCTACTGCGATTCGTGAATCAATCAAATGAATAAAATAAAATGTACATGGAAAATTCCATGATTGGACTTGATTGAATGTAGCAATTGACAACACTAATACCTATGAGTACAGATATTAACTATTGTCACTTTGATTTTGAACAAATAGCAATTTAATACACACAAAAGGCAAGTTGTAAAGGTTTACGTGCTGACCGTAGTGCTGGCACCATTAAAGTACATGGTGGCACACACACACCGTTTTAGTGTGGCATTATTTGCTTGGCATTCTCCAAATCCCAATCTCAATTTTAATGACAGAAATAACGTTTCTGCAGAATAAAATAATAAATTTTTCACTGAGAAGGGTGTCATGATGTTGAACCCCATACCTGTGTGTAAGAATAGGCTTAGGTCAATAGTCTTGTCATTAATTTACCAATTAAACATGCACGTTGAGTTATTATTTTGATGTTTATTGCCATCAAACCAATGGTTAAATATTGACTGTACACAAACTCAATGGGTTTACCGTGTGCTGCAGAGGCCAAGTGTAGACGGCAGTTTCTGCTCCGGCAGGGCTGTGTAACCTCAATTCCAACGGTCCATTTTGCTCGCCTGAGTCGTCGTCCATCCTGCCAACTCGATCCGTGTCCACAAAAATGATTACTTTGACGGCATTTTTCCAGAGAAATATACTATTTTCCGGCCTGTGTGCTTTCCACAAGCTACACGCACGACGTACGTACAAAGAAAACCCACCCCATTGGAATATCACGTGGCCTTCATAAAGCCGTCTGATTGGTTGATTGCACGAACATGGGCATCTCATTAATGGAAAGGGGTGTGCGTTTACGTCACAAATCGTATATAAGCACGTAGCGCGTATGCATAATATACCATAGAAAATCTCTATAAGTATAGAAATTCACGAAAATGATGAATTACGGCCTACTTATAATGTAAATGAAAGTAATTTATTTATACTATCCCTATCAGTTTAGTAGAATCGTCATTGTCATTCATAGATTCTTTACACAAGCAGCGTCCATTCACAGAAACCTGTCGTCGTATATCAACAAATTTGTTCATTCATGGAAATGAATCCCTGTCAATGGGACTTCAGTGACCGCAAAACAATAATTTTAAGTACTCACATTTCTGCAAAACCGTGTCAAATAAATCGAACAAAATTTCACTGAATCCCTGCCTATAATATTAACCCCGAAAACTGTCAAAGAAACAATGTGAGTAATTTATGCCGGAAACAAATAAAACACAATTTTTTTAAGTGGTTTCTAGGCCTACTAAAACAAAAAAATTATAACCGACAATTAAAATGACAATTCACTCATGATCTGCAAATGTATAACTTTGATCACGAAGTATTACAAATTCCTCCCTATACTTTCTGTATCACAATATAAAACTGAAACAAGGGGAATTACCCCTACAGTTTGATTCAATTTACTACTAGTCACAATTACACGAGGAAGTTCTGGTATTTTCCATCTGCTGCACGTGACGATGACGATTTGGCGGGAAGGGCTTGCGGTTAAACATTAATGAGCAATAATGACTACATACTCCCCACGCAATACTGGAAACAACTATTAAAAATGTTGGGGTTTATTTATACGTCAGATGCAAATTTGATTGGAATGATTGAGAATTGACGTCAATGAATCAAGTTAAAATTAACAAAAAAAGTCAAGAATTAACCATTAATTTATTAGAGGTTCCTATGATAAATAGGGCTACATCAGTGGGAGTACCGACAATATTAATGTGCCGGACACTTAGATTTCATGTTTGTTGAAACATTGATGACCAGGAGCTATAGTAGGATCCCGTAATAATTACAAAGCCTTTAAAACCCCACAAAATATATTTCTTTAGGGAATGCTTAGCAGGAATCGTGTACTTAACAATAATGTGTATCGCTCGTGACTGGTTCCTATGCTGGTTACTTGCTTAGCAATTAAGCAAGACAATGAGTAAAGATAAGCACTATTTAAAAGCAAGAAAGCAGGGAATAATGTTATTGCAAACACATTATTTTAGGAATTTTGACCTGCAAATTTCCTGGATGGTTTTGGTGACAGTAATTTTAAAGGAAGTAAGTTTACTATAGAGTAGTTTTTGTCGACTAATGATTGCATCTTTAAGCCATGCATGTGGTTGTTGCACACGTGTGGGTGTTTTGAGTCGGGAAAGCCCTAGCATGGATTGCGGTCGCATGGCAGTCGTTGAGTCATCGATATCAACATTAGGAGTGTGTCGATGGCCGCAAGATGGAGAGGTAGTACAGCAGGTCTACGTGATAAAATCATTCCATAACACTGACAACAATGACACTGTATACGATTAACCTCATCCAACACTAAGGTAACTGATTTACAATTTTTAAGTCTACATAATTTACACATTTGATTGTTTATTCAATGTATCGACTGATTTATATATTATTACTAGTGTAAGCATGGAGGAGTAAATTTATTCCTCCATGCTAGTAGTGTTACCTGTCATCAATATTAGGTATTTTATTTGTCTATATATTTATTTTGTATAGCAGTGTAATTAGGTCTTCTTGTGTTTCTAATTTATTTATAAACTTATTTATTGATTTACAATTTTTATTTTTGCTAATTCAATGAATTAAGAATGTGAATAAATAATGAGCCTCTTCCAAAAACGTTAGTGACAAAACCCTTATCACGCAAAGTTAATTGTTTTCAGATGATGAGTTAAACAATGGAAAACCACCAGAGGATCTGCTGCCACCTAGCGTTCATTTATCCTTACAGATAAAGACAGGCACTGGTCTTTTGTCTCATTGAATGGAATATTATGCATATTATGCAAGCTTGTGCTCTGGGAGCCCAAGTAAGGTCAAGCCCAAAGTGGTCGAGGCCATCTGACCTATGTCGATCTGCTGAAAAAGGACACTGGATTTGTGACAGCTGGGGAAGTGTCCACATGCATAAAGGACAGGAAGACATGGAGAAACCTCAACCGTAATATCATTGACCGAGGACACCACTCGAAATAGAAGGAAATGACGCGTAAATGAACAAACTCACACAGTAATGGTGCGCAAGGTAAACATTTGATGTCAAGTTCAAAACGCCGCGGTGTATGGAGTTTTCCACGAGACTCGAATAACTTGTGACGTCAAATTGTACGGGCTTCAATTTGCCTGTTCTTTCCCGTGCAGACTAACAACATTGGGCAAATTCTTTGCTCTCCTAACCATACCCACCAGCAAGGTCTGGCCCTTACGCCGGAGAAGTAAAGAATCGGCGCTTACACGTAAGCAGTGAATTCCGCGTTTACGTCAGTTGTTCTCCTCCGCGTTTAGCAGAATTCCCCCTGTAAGCGAACAATGGTGATCGCAAGCGCAAATTCGGCGGTAAGCAGAGCATAAAAATGTGTCCATTAGGACTATGTCCATTAGCTAAGGAAACGCCTTCTCGTTGATAGGGGAGAATTTTTTATGGTATAAATGTAAACTAATTTATGCAAACTTTATTGAACCACGAAACCTCCGATCCTTTTTTAAACCTCCTTATTGTGTTATTTTTCTCGGTAGATCGTGCTATTCGACTGTGTCGTCATGCTTTCGTCACATCAAGATAAGCAGTTGAGCCGCGCAATTTCCGAAATGACCATATATCGCCAAGAAGCCATCACTCATTGCTGACGTCAGAGCTACTATTAAATGAAGGAGAGGGGAAAACGCGGGAACGTGCGAGAGGATGACGTAGGCAGTGGCTAGGATAGAATTACGCGCTATCAGAAATTCATGCAATGCTTGTGCAGGCGGGTAGAGCTGAATGACATACGATATGATTCGACTATACGGCTAGGTCGAAGAGCGATTTCAATGCAGCGATTGCCTCTTAGCACCGGGCAATTTGCACATGACGTATAATACATCTATGTGATTGTCAGGTTGTAGTGTTTGCAGTGCAATGTCAAATACAGATTATGTGCCGTCATGGGAGTGTGGTTTATGTTAATGAGTGATATCAATGTACTGGCCCGGAGTGTTTTAATAGCGCGCCATTCTGGGCGAAGTATGAGGCTTTGATATCTTGTCAGCTGAGCATTGTTTGTGCGAATTAACAGACGGCACATTATGTACATAGTTTACATTGAAACAGAACCCCATTCACCTTAAGAAATGCAACTAATTATTGTTTTGTTTAAAAAGAAGGTGTATATTGAATCGAAAATTTGGTGGTTTAGGGACAGTTCAAAGCAATACACAAATCGGAAACAAACCATCACAATATTGAGAAGCAAATGATATTTTCTTTTATCTACAGACATTTAATGGTGCTCCTTTGAAAATGGCGTCTCAGCCATCACCTCTTTAAAAAATAATATGTCAGGCCATAACATTACTACAATTTTAATGTTTGTATCATTCGCAGAATGATGGCAAATAAATTATGCTCAAAAATAGTTTTAATTAACTCAATCAGTTACCTGCAAAATGTCAGCTTAGATCATCAATCATTCTAGTTTTGTTAGATTTTTTTCTTTTTCAAAATGAAATATTATGACGGGCGTTTGGTACCCATTAAAGAAGCATACAAACCATAGCAACACACGATGTACAAAAACTATAATTTGACCAGATAAAAACAAAATATGACGAGTATTCTTAGGTCTTGTGCATCCTCCTCATCCTCCTACAACCATACTTCAAACCCATGATGTTATGTCAAGTATAGTACCTTTGTTTTTTCAATCAATCACAAAAGAGATGGCAGCTAGCCATGACATCATAGTTTGTGGACGCTTGTACATAATTTGTCCTCTGATGTTGTTTGATCATCGGGTGGCAAAAGTCTTCACGAGATGGGTTTAAACGAGTTTTAACACAACTACTTTTGATCTTTGGTGTCCAAATCTTGATGTTTGAAAACGGCGAAAAAAGGTATAATGTGGGATCACTATCTTGTCTTGAATCCGATCCAAGTGAACTTAGACTCAATTTTGTTATCTTATGTATTGTGCTTAGGTTACATAAGCGGGGATACTGGTATTCAACATTTATTAATGTTGTATGTTGCTTTAAAGAATGTAAGTTGTCAGACTGACACCAGATAAAACACCCCATGGTATCCCTTCCCCAGTTACAGGCGAATACTGTACACTGGGACTGGGAACAAGACCACTATATAGAAGCAGCATGATAATGGCCTATAATGCAGTTTTAGGTCAAAGGTCACAGTTATGTTAAGAAATGTTAGGGTAGAGTGTAACATTAAAGACATCCATTTAAGTCATTGAGCTTCAGCCAAAACTAAGGCAACAATTTCTTCTGTATAAATAATATATGAGTTAAATATTTGTTTGTGTTGACATAACTTAATATAATTATTACACTCTACAAAAAAAAAAACTAAACCTGGGAGTTGGCTCTATACACAAAGATGGATTCTTTGGTTGAAATACACGTTTTTACAGTTAAAGAAGATTAAGGGAATAGTTTAATTTAGCAACATTTCAACCAAAAAAGAAACAGGTAATGAGCTCTGTGGCAATCCTGAATCAATACATTTGAATTGATGTGTAAGTCTTACAGGCATGCAAACATCTTTGGACATCACTCCAGACATCGTATGCAAACTTTCCAACAGATGAAGTGAAATTAGAAAACTTCCAGAGACAAACACAATCGTTAGTTTTAATAAAATTAACCAATAATACTGAAGATAACTTTATCTTTTTGTAGGTAGCAGAAAAGAAAATGTGGTGTAGAATCTGGGCTCAATTTCACAGAGCTGCTTCATCAGAAAAAGCAGCTAAGCACAAAACATTAATGCTTAGCAGAATAAGGTTACCAGCTAATAACGCCATGCCACAAGATATCATTTTGCAGGAGTAAATAATTCAAAATCACAATGGATGATATTGAATGGTCAAATAGTTGAAGGATTAGCAGCTGGGAGTGAACAGAAACACGTCTTAAAGTAATACATCTTGCAGATTTTGTTTCTTAAATTCATGTTTCCTCAAAAGTCTCAAGAAAGCTGCCACCTTTATGCAAAGCACACAAAATAACAACAGACTGGTTTCATAAAAAAGCAGCTGCTGAACTTTAGATATTTCTCAACAAATAAATTAAAAAAGCAACAGAATTGGGAGGGAACCAGTCTGATCAATGTACTTAACATGATGATTTAGCTGGTAATACCTATCGTTATTAAGCAAGACTCTGGTGTGATTAGCAATTTTCATGCAATTAACAGCTCCATAAAAGTGTGTGGGGTGGGGACCCTAGTCACACTCATGGTGATGCTTACTGTTTCTCAAACAATCCCTGCTGTCACCTTTTCCTGACTTGATTCACCCTTCAAAGTATGTCATATCATTAGATTTTTCAGAAGAATAAATTCACTCCCATCCTCTACTTTTGATTCATCACACAATTGGGCTATTCTGTGAAATCATCGTCAAACTTGGTTGTCATGCTTGAATAAAACAACAAAAACTATTGTCTATTATTTGCAGCATTCCGACTGAGCAACGCTGATAAATGGTATCTTCAAAATGCAGCTCCCTTGACCGTGAAAAAGTTTCATACAGAAATATTTCTCTGGCAGATTGTAAGCGCTTCAAATTTGATCGCTTTTTGTATAATGGCTGTCAGCAAAAAGCGTTTTGAAGTAAAGTAAAGGTATGACTGAGAAAACAGTAGTGACACTCTAAAACCACTTCCTGCCGAAACACAACATTTGGATTAATAAAATGAGATGAGAATAAGAGCTTTCGAATAACACCTCATTAGGGTCTTTAAGTTTAGTCTTTGTCAACATGTACAATGTTTAAGACATCACATCACATTGACATCATGACTGATGTTGCTTAGGCTGTCTTAATGTTTAATGCCATGTCACTTTTTCCAAGAAATGCTTGATTTTGAAGTAGGGCATCACAATTTGTGGCTGAGCATAACGGCCAATACTTTTAATAGAAAGAAAATGGCCGCCAAGATGTGATGTCTCAGTTGTTGCACCGAAAGCTCATGCAGTTTTTTACTGTCATTAGTTAGACTTTGAGTGCTAACAATACTTTCCTTCTCTTTGAGTGAATGATGATGTATGCCAGCTTTGGAGTCAGAAGTAGCTAAATCCTTTAGCATAAGTAGGATTTGAAACTTTGCATGGTGGAAATAAGATATAGAAGAGTTTGCGGTAACACCATGTAATAACTATCTCTAAATGAGTTGGGTGGTTCTGAAAATCTTCTGGAGAATGGGTTAAACGTCGAGTTAAACGAACGATTCTTTTCAGAACCATCATTTAGAGATAGTTATTACATGGTGTTACCGCAAACTCTTCTATACCTTCAGCATAAAGTAAATGCGTTCAAGTTTGATGTAATGATTTCATCCTCTGGATAGGGTTGGGTAACATTTGAAAAAAAACTATGCCAATGTTAATGCTGAAGTATAGAAAGACACCCTTAACAGTGTATAACATTTAGCAACATAAGTTTAGGCATCTGAAGCAGCCCAATCTGCCACTAAAGCACAAGAATTGGTAAGCAAAGAAAAGTCGTACCAAGCAGAAATGGGTTATCAGCCGAAATACAGTGTATTGTTCCCACTCATGGTTGGTTCACTGCTCTTTATGGCTCAGCAAAAAGAAAAAGGGGCAGCAATTTTTCTGAAATCTGGCCATCAGAATTGATTTTGACATAATGTGCGTTTTGTTAAAGGAACCTGACTAGTATAGTACCCTGACTGCTTCCTCTGTATGATGGGTTGATTGATGCAAAGATTTGTTTGATGGTGATTGGTGGGATGGATTAGTTAACGTTCTTCGATAAACAGCGTCTCCTGTGGGCATAGGCCGAGCCCTTTAAGCGTCTCAGTAGAATCTAACAATGTCAACTGCAATGAATAGATAGAGACATAAAGAATCAGTATAATCTGCCCGCACTTCCATACACTTCCATGCCACTTCCATGTCCTAAAAAATCATCCACTCCATTCTTAGATATTTACGTAATTTTTATATCAGAATTTCATTATGTGATTTAAAAAGAAAAATTATTATGTGATTTTATGTTTACTTTTTAATATGTTAGTCTGTTTGCAGGGCTCAAATGGAAACCAGTTATTTTTACTGATTTGGCTTAACCTGAGTAAATAAAGGAAATAAATGGTAGCTCAGGCCATGAACTTCGCTCTTGAAGGAACATGATTGTTGGAAATAAATGGTAGCTCAGGCCATGAACTTCGCTCTTGAAGGAACATGGTTGTTTCCCTCTGGTAAAGAGCACTTCTATGAGGAAATTGTGAACTTACATAGAAATTTGCAAAGGGCACCACAGCAAAAGCACAAGTGCACTACAGTAAGTGCTTTGGCAATTTTGCGCTTTATAAATAAAGTTATCATCTGTAAGCAGGGCCATGAAATTGGGTTATGGTGTCTGGTCAACTGGTTTGCTGGTGTGTGCCTACGGGAATGACTTTCCCAGTCAAGTAACAAGCAATGAGGAAACTTGTTTGTATATAAAGTACATCTTTCTAAATCTGACTCAACTCACATCTTTCTTTGGGAAGGTTGTCAGCACTTTATATTCCTCAGTATGGTAGCCTTTAGTGCCTAGGTATACCATGACCATTCTGATGGGTTGATCAGCTAAGAATCGTCTGGTCAGCATGTCACCGCTTGGGACACGCATCCTGAGTGTGGTCATTGGATCTGGACAGTCCTCACTCGGCTCGTTAGCTAGCTGCTGTTCAAGTGATTGCAACAAGGCCTGACAAAATGAAAAATAATAAGTAAATAAATAAGTAATAACATATCTTTTCGCAAAGTAATAATAAGCTAAGCCCAACTTCATGTTAAGAAAATACTGCTTGACAAATTTCTTTGCTAAGCAAAAATTGAGTCGGGCAAAAGCCACAACAATGTAAACCTAATGTAATTTAGGCAGTTAACATGATTCTGCTAAGCATTACAATTCTGTGCTTAGCGAGTTTTTGTGCTTACAGTCTTTATGAAATTGAGCCAAGTTAGCCATTCATAAGAAGTATACACGACATGGTATTTTGGCTGGCAACCAAATTCTTCCTTGTTTTTTTTGGCCAAGCATAATATTTTACCAGGGAGGCTGTCATGAACACTGTACACTATTCGGTATTTTGGATGGTAACCTATTTTTGATGATCAAAAAGTAATAAGGAGCCAGTCACACGTAATGTACATAACATGGTGTTTTGGCCAGCAACAGTAGCAACAAGATAAACAATACCTTTTGTTCTGCCTCTCGTTCTCTGATTTCTTGTTCTTCCTGTTCCTTCAATCTTTGATCTTCCTTCTCTTGCTTTATTCTTTCTTGCTCCTTTAGGGGAATAAATTAATAAGAACTGGTAAACATAGTAATCGTATTTCCACCAAGCAAACAAACATGGGTTCTATGACGCCCTCACATCATATTTAAGTCTCATCCAAAGGATCAAGGTCTGGGAGAAACTCATAATATACCTCCCAAACCCAAACCATCCTCTAGCCACCAAAACCATGTTAATACCGTAACCTTTTACAGGGTAGACTAGCCACACATCATTTCAATACTGTACCATTTTACACCTGACTAGCCACCAATACCATGCCAATAGATCCTTTGCATGACGCGAAACGCTACAGGGTCGCTGAGGTCACGCACACATTACGCGCAGCTATCATCAAATGAAATCCTCCTTTGGCCTCAGTGAGGGCACTTTTTGAGTGTGTGACATCATATGCCAGGGGTCGTTACCGTAGCCCTTTCACCCATCGGATTTAAACAATGTTAATACCTTAGCCCTGTCTGCCATTAAGGAAGCTTGGTAAGCAGCATCTTGTTCTTGCTTTAGCTGCTCAGCAGCTCTTCTATCATTCTGTAAATCAACCAAAGGAAGAAATAGTCAGACAAATAAATAGATATGAAATCGCTCTCATTGACACTTGATCCTAAGTCAAATCACTGTATACTGGTAAACAACTTTTGTGCCAACTTTAGCAGAAAAACATACAAACATGTAAGTAAAGGTGTATTTCATAAAAGATAAAGACAATTTGAAAGCGCTTTTGTGCATACACATTGGATATGTATGGTTACATCAATCATTTTAATTACAGTAAGCAAGGGAAGGTAAGCTTCCTTTTTGTGTGCTTGCAGTTAGCAGCGCTATGAAATGGAAACTTGAACAGTAGGCATAAATCAGTCATCAAGCAGGGCTGTGTTTTGGCGGTCAGAACCAATAACTGTTTTGGGTGAATTGGCAATTGGTTAATCACTAGCCATTGAGCGAAACAGTTATTGGTTACGACCGCCAGACGAACCCCAGCTCTATGAAATTGGGCCCAGATTCATAACTTTTTCTTTTGAAAATCTTCTGAAATTTCTTACCTCTTGTTCAATCTCTGTTTGTCGTTGCTCTGTGAACATATCTACTGCATGGATTAAACTGGTCATCATTTCATCTATACCGGTATTGCCTACACATAAAAGAGAAATAACCCCAAGTTATGAATACTGATCTACATAGTAGAGATGTGGTAAAGGCAGTTTGCCGAAATTGCTTAGTCCTTCAGATGGGATGTTAAGGCATAGGTACACTGACAAGATAGAAAGAGAATTTAAAACAAACTTTGCTGGAAAGCAAGGATCGCACTTTGGTGTTTCTTCATCATAGTAAGCATTGTTATTAGCAGGTTTCCTTGGGCTTCAGAGCTAAAATAAAGAAGTTTACCATGTGAGGTATCCTTGGTTTTGGGTGATTATCGGGGAACTTCCTTTTGAAAAACTCTCCTACACTTGGTAAAATATTCACGCAGGTTAATATTGAATGGTCAAACCGTAGGAGGGTTAGGTTAATTCATCAGTCTAGCGGAAGATCTGTTTATTTACCTTGAAGAACTGAGAAGACTTCTGTGTTGGATCGTATCCTCATTACAATTAGTAACAAAGGAAATTTATCTTGGTTTAAATTACGAACTGTCGCCGTGGTGACGCTGCCAAACAGCTTTGTACAGGTGCTTAGCAATCTACAGAAGAAAAATACAAAAAAAGAAGTTATCAGTTCTGGAATCTTAATTATACACCAACCTTTTGTAGAGAAGACAATGAAGAAACTCATGATTTAGCCGTGGAAGAAATTAGTCTAATCGGCAGTGAGCCCAAAGTTCTGAAGTTTTTCTCCTTACCTCTCCTTGTTCTCCTCAGCTGTGACATCCCACGCCCACGTTACAAAGTTTTGCGTTAGGAAATTGACAATGCTCTCTGCGCAGAGGAGTTGACTACAGAAGACATTGCTCTGGACGCTTTTATCGCTGTGGATGTAGATGGCTAACAATTTCCTCTGTAAATCAAGAGTGGATCAATAAAAGTTATGTACATCAAAATAATAACAACTTCAATTAGGAATGATAGATAAAACTTTTATATAAGGTATGCAGTGAAATCATATAAAAACTTGTGGGTAGTGATGGCTCTTAGAATAGCCGGTTTCTGCTTGCCATTTCGATTAGTGTGGCTCTGACCGTCTTTTGGAGAATGCAGACTATGACAGCATGCAATACAGTCAACCCTCCTCCTGTCTTACTACTCATTATCATCCACTGTGGTTTTGAATGATAGATGCATCAGCCTGCAATAGTTTTCATGTGTGTGATTGTCTCTCCACAGTACACTGCACACATGCACAAAGTTTGTTGTGTACACTGTTCACAACCCATGCAGTTGAACAGTATCAAGTGGGCAGAAAATGTAAATAACTATTTAACCAAAACAGCAACAAATCTCTTCATGATCTGACGTTTCAACCCTTGCAGAGTCTTTCTCAAAGGTTAGCATTCAAGAAAGACTCTGCTAGGGTTGAACCCTCAAACCATTAACTATTTTTTTGTATTTATACCATAGGTCCTTATGGTTGGTAAGCCGTTTCCAACAGCTAATTCTATTTAACCAAAACAGAACACATAAACACTTTGTTTACTAAGACGAAACTATAAATAAATAAATAGTAAACTTGCGGGGAACAACCATGTGTAAATCTCTTTTATGTGAGTAATGGCTATGAGATGAGACAGTTTGGTCTCGGCGTTTTTAACAGTATACTGGTCTTGATGGATTTGTGCGCTTTATAAGTTTTCATTATTAATATATCTTTGTATAAGAACTGCATAAAAGGTGCAAATAAAGATAGAAAAATTTCAGGGGGTGCCACTCACCTCTATTGCTGCACCACTGAATGCCTCCCTGACTGCATCCTCTAATGGACCCATATAAAACTGAGGGTGGGTCTCCCCATACCTTGAGCTGAATTCATGACTGAATTGGATCAAGCCGTCTGTTTCATTTTCAATATCCGCTGGTACTAAAATCAAACAAGTAGTGAAAAGGATGAGCAAGTAAACAAAACATATAAATAAGAAGAAAATCAAGTTTAAATTTTGTTTTAAAAATAAAGTTGAGTGCTTATCACCGTGTGTTTCAAAACGGTTTAAGACAGATTAGGTATGCAAAGTCTTTTGAAATGTGAGACCCATTTTTTGTAAAGCATCTTGAATTAGTTGACTAGGTGTTGTGGTGCATTCAGCAACTACTGCCAGAAACACCGCAGCAAACCCCTTGCTCTTAGCGGTAAGTGTTACTGGGTTCTTTAACGTGCATTACACAACACACTGGATCAACGACTTTACGTCCGATTGGAAAGACAAAAAAGGAATCGAACCCACACTTTGCTATTTATCAAAACAACGGAGTCCAGTTTCATAGAGTTGCATAAGCACAAAAAGTAGCTTAGCACAACAAAACTATGCTTACCAGAATAAGGTTACAGACTTGTTAATTTATGAATGTGTTTGGAATACTAGTCTTTGACAATTACTGAGGTGTCCAATGCCTTTAAACATATAAACAGTAAGAGAGAAGATAGGAAACTTACATAATGGTTCAAACTTCCATGATGAATATTAGTTACTTACATAATGGTTCAAACTTTCATGATGAATATTCATTACTTACATAATGGTTCAAACTTCCATGATGAATATTCATTACTTACATAACGGTTCAAACTTCCATGATGAATATTCATTACCTACATAACAGTTCAAACTTTCTTGATGAATATTCATTACTTACATAATAGTTCAAACTTCCATGATGAATATTCATTACTTACATCACGGTTCAAACTTCCATGATGAATATTCATTACCTACATAACAGTTCAAACTTTCTTGATGAATATTCATTACTTACATAATGGTTCAAACTTCCATGATGAATACATCACGGTTCAAACTTCCATGATGAATATTCATTACCTACATAACAGTTTCTTGATGAATATTCATTACTTACATAATGGTTCAAACTTTCTTGATGAATATTCATTACTTACATAATGGTTCAAACTTTCTTGATGAATATTCATTACTGAAGATGGTGGTATCATCGATGTCCATCTCAGGCACGTCATCTTCACTGTCGCTTATACTAACACCTTCTCTCGACGTCGTAGGCTGGAAATAATGGACAAGATTTCTTAACAATTATTGGCCCATCCTGATTGGAGTGCAGTTTTTGTTAGGGCTGAGGCTGTACCCTTTCAAAAGTAAAATCTGTCCTGCGCCAATATGGCTCATCAGACAAGTTCTTGAAATCCTATTTCCTTGGCATTAAACAACTGAGAATATTCCTATTCCCCCGGGACAGGATGCCAGTCCATTGCAGGTTACTCCCAAGCTCTCCCTGGTACCCATTTGCACTCATTCTTGAGTCAGCCTGAACATCAGACATCACACTTCGAGGCTCGTGAATAATGCCAGAGACCTACCACCAAACCGGCGTGTATATTCACCTTTGACCTACATTCATTTCACATAGAGATACACAGTCACATTCTATGGCGGACGTGATAGGAGTGTACTGTTTGGGCTTCTATGGAAAGCTCATGTCACTGTGCACGTTTATCAAATATCATTGTATCCAATGGAATCACTTCCATATCTGTGTTTTGATTGGTCGTCCGAAGTGACCTCAGACCAATCAAAACAAACCCAGATACGGTAGGTTTTAGTCAATGCTTTTATCTAATGATATCATTGTATCCAATGGAATCACTGGATCTGAGTAGCAGGTAGCTATCCTATGGTACATGTAGCCTGACCGTCTGACGCCATTCTTCGAGGCTCGTGAATAACGCCAGAGATCGGGCTAAAAAAATTGCAAAACAGGCGTGTAGTTTGACCTCTGACCTCTGTCGTTTCACATTTAGATACGCAGTCAAATTCCATTGCGAACTTGAGAGCAGTGACTATTTGGGCATCTATGTGGCCCAGTCTGTTAGCCAAGTCTGAACACATGGTGGCGCTATAATAATAATGTGAAGTATAACCATAGATTATAACAGTGAGTGGATCTTACCTGATCTGTCTTATTGTGGTTCTGTGGTCGACAGAAGAATAAGTTATGATTAGGGAAGGATATTCCAGAGGCCGCTAGCGTTAACTGAGAAAGTAAGAGAGAGAAATAGAACAATGTTAAATAACAGACAAAGCTACGGTTATCCAAGAAGTTATAAGACATGTCCCTGTTTATTGGAAAGAAAAGGTTTAACTTAGTTTAAGTTAACGTGTTTATGTTGTATTATTAAAAAAAATATTTGCTGTGCTCATTGCTCAATATTTTAGGCAATAATGGCCCCCCCCCCCCCCGTTCAATATTGGTTCTTACTGCACGGTCTGCGCTCCAACTGGGGTTAACAGCATTGAGCAGAGAAGCGGGAGAGGGTGTGTTTACTTTCAAATGGCCCAAGCATGTTGGCCGAGATTGTAGTTCCTACAACTCTACTGCCAAACCCAACCCCTGATCTCCACCTCGTTCCAACTTAACAAATCGCTCTCATCCGGCCATCCCCTCCACTGTTGATGCCTGACCGATACATTTGTTAATGCACTAATTCCCTGTTTAACATTTAAGAACCGCTCAACTGCCAAACCCAACCCCTGATCTCCACCTCAGTCCTACTTACCAACCCCTGATCCCGACCTCGTTCCAACTTACCGAATCGCTCTCATCCGGCCATCCCCTCCACTGTTGATGCCTGACCGATACATTTGTTAATGCACTAATTCCCTGTTTAACATTTAAGAACCGCTCTACTGCCAAACCCAACCCCTGATCTCCACCTCAGTCCTACTTACCAACCCCTGATCCCGACCTCGTTCCAACTTACCGAATCGCTCTCATCCGGCCATCCCCTCCACTGTTGATGCCTGACCGATACATTTGTTAATGCACTAATTCCCTGTTTAACATTTAAGATTGTTTTGCAGCCTTCGTAGCGTAGTCTGTACTCTTGCGATAAATCTGTATCGGTGATTATCAACTCAAAGGAACGTGTCAGTTTTTCCGAGTAGCTTGGCCTGTGGTGGATTATGACAACAAACAAATAGTGAGAAATAAAGAAGACATTAAGATAAGAACCTGTAAACATGACTCTGCTTATCGTAAGCAAAGAATTGTCGCTCACAGAAACGGGGAATTGTGCACTTATGACAAGAGTATTTCAAGAGTATTACAGCAGGGATTTTTTGCTTGTGCGCGTCGAAATCCACATAACTACGCATTCTTGGTTCACACAGCTAGCGCAGCAATTCAGCGTTTTCACAGTTAGCAGAAAATGGTCATCGTAAGTGCAGAATCCAGCGATAAACAAAGCCATGAAATTGGGCCTGCAATCAACCTCTGGGCAGACAAAATTGCATGTCGGTTGACAGAGGTCTTTTCAACAAATATTTCATTTTAGTATAAAGATTTTTTTGTTAGTGGCCTCCTTTTTAGATTTTTACTCAAATTTAAACAGAGGTCTGTCTAACCAACCCTTTAAATCTTCTTGCGGATACACAAGAAATGGGTTGTGGGGTGTACTCCCAAACATAACTACTTTATCACCAGGGTTTCCAAAATGTAACTGAGCTCACCTGCGGAATCAATTTTTCTTTAGAATTCTTGACAAATTTTTGTTGCTGATGATATTTTTGATACTAATGAAACCATGACTAAACCACATAAAGACAACAAATGTTTTCACAAACTGCACCAAGAGTTCTTGTTCTCTTTCGAGAAAGTGTGGTTTGTGTCCATCATAAATTGTTCGGTCAATTTTCTCTCGAAATGGTCAAACTTGAAATCTTGAGCAATAACAGGTTTAAGATAACGTATTTTGAATAACTTACTCTTGCCCATTGGCCTGGTCAGTGCTGGTTGTTGGTACACCTGGTGTGAGTACATACAATCGGTTCTTGAGCGGTAATTCCAATGTGGACAAGATTTCCTGAATAACATAGAAAGAGACTTCTGGTTTCAATGGAGGGTTGACATTGACACCTAAAGTCATCAATTCAATTCAAAATATGTTTAAGTCAACTAATACCTGGGTTGGATTTCACAAAGATAGTCTTAACTTAGGACTAGTCCTATGACTAAATAAATAAAAATAAATAATCAAATAAAAATTGGTTTAACATGTGCCAGTTCCAGACAAAGCTGTTAAAGGCGCATGACAGTGTATATTAAAATATTAAACCTTTAAAAAACCACATAACACATTATGACAGAGAGAGAGGATGAAATCTATGAAGTAATCAATAAAAGTATACATTACAGTGTTAAAATGCAAAGAACAACCATGACAATTTGAACAAGCGACAAGGAGAGATAAGACTAGTCTTAACTTTTTGTGAAATCTACCAAGGCATTTTGCTAGCATGTGTCATCAATCTTTCTACATGTATCCTCTTTTTCATGCCATGGTTTATTGTGAGGCCTGTTAATACATTGTAGGATGGAGGGAAACATGCACCAAGCAAAGTGTTCCAAAGAGATGCAGTACATGGAACAAAGCTGTTGGAATAACTTTTTATTCTACATCTATTATGTAATGGGAGACTTTTGAATGCTAGGTGGCAGCAGACTTACCAGGTACAATTATTATTGTTTACGTAGTTCTGAGCATGCGCACATTACCGAGAACAGTGGATTTTACCTGGTAAGTCTGCTGCCACCAAGCTTCCTGAAAGTCTCCTATTGCTATGTTGTTTTGGAAAGTTCTCAGGCCTGATTCTTTACGGAGGCCATTGCCTCAATGCCCCCTGGTCTTTGCCTTGATGCCCTTGAAATACTACAGTAGAAATATACAGTTTCCTCAGATGAGAAAATGCCTTGGTGCCCTAGCCCTTTCAAACATAGCATACAGGCCTGTGATATTTTTAGAGTTTTGTACAGCACCATGAATGTCAAGACTTGATTGAGAAGGCTCATAATAAGAGTTTATAATATAGAAGAATTATCTTACTGAATCGCTTGGTGCCGGTTTAGCATGTCCCCAACCTCCAATCATCATCTTCTCTGCTGGGATGTTCAAACTGGCTGATAATAACTCCTTTACCGTACCTGTTATGAAGTCATAGACAATCAATAGTAGAGTTAACCACTCTGGGAGTCATTTCACTTTGCACCACTCTATTTGCCTTGATGAATTATGGTTTCACAAACATGGCATAACTAGACCCATGGGGGGGGGGCAAAGAACAGATACAAAAAATGTATCCTTTTATACGATTTGTTGACAAGAACTCATTGGAACAGAAATTGGGGACCAACTGTGGCCTGTCAAGCCATAGAGGTACATGTAGATGGTCAAACAGGGGGTAGTAAAAGAGGGTAAAAAGGCTTAAGGTCTCTACGGTCTTTCTCAAAGACTACAAAAGGCCAATGAGAAAGACTCTGCAAGGGTCCAAACTTCAAGCCATTAACTAATTTTTGACATTTTTAAAATCACTTCATTCTAATCAAGAAATTTGACTTATAAACTTTTCTTGAAAAGAAAAACTTGTAAAATGTAATAGGTTTTGATACAGCCTTTCTACTAGATCAAGGATGAGCAAGGAGATAAATAAAGAATAAAACTCATCATTGAATTTAATTTAGTCCAGCTTTCTCCAGAAGACGATCAGAGCATACTGACAAAAGTCGAGTTGAAACCAATGGTTCTTTTCAGAACCACCCCATCTCATTGGAGATAGTCATTACATGGTGTTACCGCAAACCTTTCTATATCGTTTTTTTTACCATGCAAAGTTTCAAATCCTACGAATTTAATTTAGTTAGGTGGTGACCTTGTTGTTTACAGCAGACACTCCGGACTTTGTGTTACACAACTGCTCGTATTTTCTCAACTTGTTTTCAATTTATTGCCAGATGTATGTCAACAGGCAAAACAAAGTTTATGAAGAAATCGAAACGAAAACAAACTACTCCAGTTAAAACTACCTTCCCCCCAACAAACCTACAAAACAAGTCAAAAGTGTCATAACAGGAAGTAAGCTTGTGAAAGACTACTATCACAAAACAAACAACAAAGAGTCAACATCCAGACCAAAGGAAACAATTTTACACACCGACAGTTCTGAAGTCTTCCACGACTAGTTCTGTGTTTGTATCTTGGTAGGTGATATTAAATTCCAGCATACGGACTCTGCTTGGTGGAGGAGGACTCCGTGAGCGGTGAGGTTCGAAGGCTCGAGGGACTGAGGTGCAGGGTGTTACTCCACTGAATTGAACTACGCTCGGCCTGCAGCAATAATAATGTGAGTAGAAAAGTACAAGATTTAGTGTTGAACAATGGAGTGTCAATCCAGAGCTAGGTTGTGGTTCAAATCCTGCTCTCGTCATTTTTATTTTTGTCTACCCCGAATCATTTCAAATTTACTCGTCAGTTTCCCTTGTGGTTTATTAATCGATATAAAAAAGTAAAAGTAAATCAAGAAGGGGAAGGATGGATCACTTTGATAAGATTATGAGATATCATTGAAATTTTGCTTTTTAAGAAGTATGTAAAGACCCTTCCATAAAGAAATCAGATCATTTTAAAATCTGTTACAAGACTAGCGAAATGGATTTACTGGAATCCATTTTTAAAAAGCACTAAATTCATCTCAGTTTGGGTTACAAGTTTATATCGTCAAAGTGATTTGTAATGTGATACCACATGTTTCTTAGCAATTAAGGTCAATACGCATCAGAAGATGATTTAAAACTCGAAGTGAGAATTGAGCCCTGGTCTTTGTAGTATGCTTTTTTGAATTTGCAGCTTTGTCAGGTTAAGGTTTACGCGGTCGAATACTGCAAGATCACTGCTCTCGAGCAAAACTGCCGGCTGCCGACTACTCCTCCATGAAAGCAATGGTCTCCTGCCAGTCTCAAGAGAATATGGCCAGTGTCAAAATGCTATAAATGCAAGCATTCTGACTATCAATGCAACATTTAACAACTTGTCCACAAGTCTACAGTAAGCACTATTGGCCATAACATTTGACCTAGTGATGGAGATGCTTTAAAAACTTACATAAGACCCTGGACAGTAGGTGCTTGTGGTAGTTCCTCTGGCATCGAGTCCGGTACGGATTCTGGTTCTTGGGCTCCCATAACGGACACCACAGCTCGCTGTAAATCCCATTGGTTCTGTTCAAGGTGGGCTAAACATTCTTCAAAGTTCTCAATTCCTGTACACGCCTGTAACAAAAATTGCATCCGGAACGTTATTCAATACCGTAAGATGTGGAAACTTTTAGGGAGGTTTAAATCTATTTCTATTTATCTGATGTGTAACGCTTGCATACATCATGGTTGTGCGTACTATGTATATATTTCATAGATATTAAATTTGCATTGGTGATAATGGATATTATTTTGTTTTTTACCCCCAAACCAAAAAATAATATTCTTTATCCCCGATGCAAATTTAACATCTATTAAATCGTTTGCAGTACCCGCTGCTAAAACATAGGATTCGAACTGCCTCTAGCTACCGGGCAATCTCGGTGGTCTAGTTGGTAAGACATGTGCTCTAGAATGGCAAAGGTCATGGGTTCAAACCCCACCTGAGTAATATGCCTGTAATTTTTATTAAGAACTCAGAAAATTCCTGAGTACACAGTGCTAACACACATTGGTCTCCTAAGGGTAAAAACCAAAAATAACTCATATATTTTCATAAAGGTGCGAGTCGACTACACAAGTATTAGTAGTTACATCAAGCTACACGTTAGCAACATCAAAAGGGCACTCTGGTCATTTTTCAAATGGGTATGAAAGATATTTGTTACTTCTCAGTTATTTCCTCTGTGAAGGTACATGAAGGAAAACAAAGAAGCCGAAGGAAAGAAATGCTCCCAAGTATAGTACCTCAGCAGGCATGGAAAATAGTCATTCCATGAATGACACCCATGACTCATTTGGTCTTTAAAATAAACAGACAAGATATTCTTTCTTTAGATGACAAGTTGATACAAATTGAAGGGTGACATTTCTATGAAAATTGTAACATTTGATGCATTAAGTGTAGAATGACAGATGTTCTACACTTTATGGTTCTTAATTGTCACTGGTTACATGTACATGGTCTGTACTGTCATAACTGTGGCTAGGTCTGGGCTTGTATTTAACCCCTGACCTTAACTCCCAAACATTACAAGTTATTACGGTACAACTTGCTCATTTTCTTAATTCCCTGATGGAATTCTGTATAAGTTCATGACTTTGGTGAAGCTGGAAGTTAGAACAAAAATATTCACCATTTAAATGTATTATAAAATCAATGGAAAATTTGCAAAAAAAACAACAAAACAATAATTAAAAACATCAGAGAAAACTCAAACCAAACAAAACGCAACAAAAGCAACACAGCACCCCAATGTAAACACCCTACTTCGTAAGAAACAGTAACAGCCAAACAGAAAAATCAAAACTGTCCCCTTTAAATGGAATAATGGGACAGGAAGTCTAGACTGGGTTGGAGAACAGCGAAGTGAGCTGTTACCTAAATCTATAAAAAGGTCAACAGGAATTATTTAAAGAGATAATCACATTGCCATAAGAAGTAAACGCCTACAAGAATTTGTCCAGACATTTATTTATACTTTGGCATCTGTAATGAATTGGTGACTTTGTGTCGACACGGGGCACAATCATACAAGCAGGAATGGAATTTCATCTTTGAAAAGGCAAGGCCATTTTTATTTTATAAGGGTACCTCTGTTGGAAGTCAAGTCAATGGGATACTCTTTGAAGGGGCACCAAGGCCAAGACCAGGGGCAACATAGGTCATGGCCTTGGTGGCCTGAGTGCAATTCCAGACTTGTACAAGGGCCCAATATTATAAACCTGTAGAAAATAACAAATTGCTTTCTTGAGCAAGATATGAGTGGGTACTGTATGGTATTTTGGCTGGTAAACTATTCCTATTGCGCAAGATTTGTTTGTGCTTAGCAAGTTTGTTTGTGCTTACAGGCTTTATGAAGTTGGGTTAAGCAGGTACATGTACATATAATTACACAAAATTTTACAGCAGTTTGCAGCATGCACTATTTCTGAAGTATGTCCGAAGGCTTTGCTGACAGCCACTACAATGTGATGTTTAGGTTTCTATTGTTTTTGTCATATCAAGAGCCTATTTAAAAAAAATTTTTTTTTCAAGTATTTAATATATTGTTTCTGATTAAAAAGGTGATATTTGAAGCTTTGCATTGTGTGGATAGCAAGAAGTAATTAGTTTACGACGTGACATCAGGGCCCAATTCCATAAACTTGCTCAGCACAAAATAATCTTGCTTAGCAAAACCCCACTCATTTCTTGCTTAGCAAAGAAATTTGCCAAGCAGTACTTTATGCAGGATTCGGGTAATTTTTCAAAATGTCCACAGATTTACACTAAACTTGCAGGGTTTTAAGATAATGATAGTAGAAAGCTTCCCTTCAAAATTACTTACTTAGGTGCTATAGTTTTTGAGAAATTAGTAAAACAAGTCACAAAATAAATTTTTTCTCAGTGAGATGTAAAAACCTATTAACCAGTTATGATATTATATTATATTTTTCGTGACATTGTTTTACTCATTTCTAAAAAACTACAGCACCTAAGTAAGTAATATTTCAAGGGAAGCTTTCTACTATCATTATCTTCAAACTATGTAAATCTGTGGACATTGTGTTTTGAATCCCCACCCCCATCTTTCTTTGATAAATAAATTAAATTAAACAACAAATAGACAGAATAGGAGTGGGGTAAAATGTACACCAAACATTAGCTCACAAGAGTCCAAATTACAATTTTGTTTTTCCATAGGAATATGTTCACAATTGAAACAACCAAGTCCTAACCACAATTATCCCCTCCACATTATCCATGAATATAGACTCCTGGAGATCCAGTGTGTAGAGACTCCCTCTATTGACCCACGGCAGTCCAGTGTTGGCAAGATATTCATCTTAAGTCAGTAAGTGTTAAACCACAGAGTGTTATTTCCTTCCTTTGTCACACCATGGATGGTCACACCATGGAGGAAATTAAAATGACTGACAGATAAAATGGGATTGACCTGGCTGATTTTGCTGAATTGCTGAAGGGCACTGTGGAAAAGAAAAGGGGGCTTACAATTTTACAAGGGGACTATACAAAGGACAGTTACTGGATAAGGCTTGATAATTTCATTGTTACAAAATTTGGTAAGTTTATTTTTTAATGTCATCATAAAATTATCAATAACAATAATAGGGCCTAATACAAGAATAAACCATTACTAACTTAATTAATTCAGACAATGAGACATTATTCATAAATACCAGACAGTTTCGCTATTCCTATTGGTGGAGAGCGCGTCACGTGGGTGTGTATATACCTTTGTTTATGACCAGTAAAAAGTGTTGAAACATGGGCGTGACACGCAAGCTTGCACCTGTGATTTTAAGACAGTTTCTTCGTTCCTATTGGTCGAGAGCAACGGCCAAGACAGTTGTGCCACATCACGCGATATGCGCGACGCGCACAGCATTCCCTTTATAAGAAAGGAGTTGTTTACCTGAGGGTGGCGGAGGGCCTTAACATTTCATAGCTGGAGGGGTGTTGTGTTGAACACGTTTAATTTTTGCATTTATTTTACTTTTTGACCCAAAGACAAAGTGTTGATATTTTTTTTTTCAAAAACAAAGACCCACAAAGTGTGTTGAATCATTTTTCAACAAGTGGTTCAAACCCGCCGAGGCCTGGTTCTTGATAATTTACCTCGACTTCGTCTCGGTAAAATTATCAAGAACCATGGGAAAAGTTTCCGTATGGCGCCACCACTTTTTCATTCGAAATAAAATAATATAGTACCAAATTTACCTGATTGATATATCCCTTTTTGTAAAAATGAGTGAAAAAGTGGTGCCGCCATACGGAAAGTTATCCGAACCATGCCGGTTGGGATTAAACCACTAGTCGAAAACCTCTTCACCACACATCCCTTATTTTTCACCTGTTCACCCCACTGCCCACACTCCCTTCCATCCAGGCCACATTGAATATAAATACAATTATGATTTTTGATCATTACAAGTAAAAAGTATCGGTTGGATACAGCACTTGTGAGCACAGAACCCGGAACCCTGCCCAAATCTACATGACTCATTTATCATTGCGCAGTACAGAGAAGAAAAGTAAGGCACAATTTTAATGATCAATATTTCTCCGTTGTGTGTGTTGTGGGCGCAGATCAGCTGTGTCATCGACGACTCAACGCCAAAATAAAAAGGCTTATTTTACAACAATAAAAGGACCAGAAATCCAGACAAGACTTGGTTATTGAAGAGTTAGACCCACATTAATGAAATGATGACGATAATATCAAATATTCCCCTGATATACAGAATAACCACTCAGACTTTTACCTGAAAATCTGCCAGAATTTCTTCTCTGTTGGCCGCCATTGTTGTGGTCTTTCGTCACTATTTTTAAGCATGCGCATAACAAGTCGTCATAGTTCGCAAACACTGTAGAGGGCGCTATAATGTTTACATTGTTGACGAAGTTCTTTTGTTACGAAAAAAATAATGACATAACAAGTCTGGGCCAGTCTTGGGGGAACTTCGTGTTTGTTGTCAAATAAAATACCATAGTTATAAATTGTCATTGTCCTGATACTATTGACTTTTACAACCGAAATTATTGAAGATTAATTTATGCGTTGAAAAAGCCTACTTTATCCGCTAAAGGCAAAGAACTTGGTGAAATTGGCCACTATTATTTACTATATGAAACAAGAGAAAGGTAAGTTACGCACTACTTCACTCATGCGTAAAGTTAATTTCAACCGTGTCTTTGAACTAAAAATAAACGGGGGCTTATCATGTCTCAACTTGTTCATGAAATCACGGTGCATTCCCTCTAAACAGAAATTTGGACCAACCAACACAAACAAGTTAATTGTTGTAACCCGGTCGGATAATTGACAGTTAGAAGCAAACAAACTTACAAAATAGAAGTCTTCTTTCTGAGTGCTTTTCTCCGTGAGCGCGGGAACGCCAAGGAATTTTCCCGCGCAAATATCTGGTTAAACAAGAAAGACTTGGTAAGTAGGTGTAATGACGTTGTATTATGGTAATTTGGTGATTACAGTCGCATCTAATTTGATTACACTGTACAAAACTACTCAGGTGGTGATACAGGTGTATTTTTTACAAAGTAATAATTATTGTTTCCTGAAGTCCAATACCGTCCGCAGTGATAATTTAAGGTAAAGTTGCTGGTAAAATTTGACACACTAAGGAGAATACCCGACTACTTAGAATCAGAAGGACAATAAGCGCAGTTATGTTGGCTCAGTGAATTATTCGTCTTATACCACATTTCCTCCCTGCACAGAGTAGTGTTTAAAATTCTTTACAAATTTTCCTGACGTTCAAAGGATCCTCTTTTTTACTCGATTTAGAAACAAAACAAAGTTCACAGTTAAAAAGCACTACGACACTGGCAGTTTCGTAGAGCAGAACAAAATTGCACCCAGTTCGAATCCAGGACTTTGCATGTACATTGGGTTACCAGCCGGAGTTTCCTCGAACACCTAACCCCCCTCCCCGACTATTATTCACATTATTGTCTAACCGTAATTACAAAAATATAGACTAAAAACAAAGAGTCATATTATTCACTGTCCAAACAAAGAGAGGCTATGAAAACACACAATAATAAAAAACACTCCTATTTAAAAAATATTTTCACTATGTTTATTGAATGTTGTGACCCGAGTTAATGTCAACAGTGGATCATTTTAATGGTACAACACAAGTTAAAACGTGGCCGAAAGCAAAGAAGTTATTAAATTGTTCACATTAAATTTGTTGACGATTTGATGAGTATGCAACTGTGCAAAGCCAACAACGAAGACAGGTTCGTCCGGCCCACGTTGACACTAACAGATTTAATAGGAGTTGCTTGAGTCACCCACTCTACCGTCCATGTAGAACGAGGCAACCGCTCAATAAAATAAATAGTACTTATAAGGAAATAAAAACAAAAACAAAGACAAAGTCAGTGGAAGTACTATAATAGCACCTATTACACAAACACAAGTTTAAAAACCAAAACAACAAAGCAGACAAGAAACACCAATCAAAAGATGACGGTTTTCTAAGTTCATTTTAATCACTAACAATAATTTAGTGTTATATTTTAAAGGCAGTGGACACTATTGGTAATTACTCAAAATAATTATTGGCATAAAACCTTACTTTGTAACGAGTAATGGGGAGAGGTTGATGATATAGACCATTGTGAGAAACAGCTCCCTCTGAAGTGACCTAGTTTTGGAGAAAGGAGTAATTTTCCACGAATTTGATTTCGAGACCTCAAGTTTATAGAACTTGAGGTCTCGAAATCAACCATCTAAACGCACACAACTTCGTGTGACAAGGGTGTTTTTTTCTTTCATAGTTATCTTGCAACTCCG
Organism: Asterias amurensis; assembly: GCF_032118995.1. NCBI lineage: Eukaryota > Metazoa > Echinodermata > Asteroidea > Forcipulatida > Asteriidae > Asterias > Asterias amurensis. The sequence continues at coordinate 20,557,611 of NC_092660.1, forward strand.
ACGACCGATCGAGCTCAAGTTTTCACAGGTTTGTTATTTTATGCATATGATGAGATACAGCAAGAGAGAAGACTGGTCTTTGACAATTACCAATATTGTACACTGTCTTTAAGTTTCTTTGATAAATTTACTTTTTTTAAAGTATAGTATGACTACACGATATCAAAATAAAACGGGTCTGCAATCTCTGGCCACTACAAACTACGTCCCTGGTCTGCGCCTCATCATTATCGAGGACTGCTGTACCACGAAATATTGATGAATTCGTGAATATTCATGAAGGTCAACCCATTCAAGCTCGCTAACTATCTAGCGTATTTAGTGTAGATTAAAGAGCGCCATCAAACCGCCCACTCACACGGTTACTGGTGGATCTGATGCCAAAACATGCCCACACATGCCTCGCCAAAAACATGTTGCTACAAGAAAAATTCCCAATAAGAGTAATTATAAGGTCCTTTGGAAGGTTAAAATCTCAGCATTTTGGGTCAGCAGTCCATAGTAACGGTGGAGAGCGGTGTGTCATTTTATTGTCAGACTCGGTGTAGCGTTTGATCACAAGTTGAAAGTTGTTTAAGCAAATTAAATTCTGGGAACATGGCAAGAGTATCTTTAAGTTTGACATTTTCAGTGTTTGAGTGTCATCAGAAATGGCACGGTAAACATGTAACAGCTGATGACAAGAGTTCATTGACCCTGGATTTGTTATTGGCAGATAGCGGTAAGTTCCTATTCAATATTGTTTACATTGAGTTGACTGTTAAAGACGCACCAATCAATGACGTCATACTATATTTAACTATGACATCATCACTTTCGTAGTCGACCCCTGGTAACTGAGGGGGGCGGGGGGGGGGGTGTTTCACAAGGAAACAACGTTTCGTGCATCCGTTGTAAACAGTTTTATTTCTCTGCTTAACACACAATGGACATTGTGGACAAGCGTTTATTTACCACAGCGCCATAAACTTGGTATGTTGGTCCATGAAGGCTACATTTCTACCAAACTTTGCCTACGCAAAAATTTTACTTGAAGGTAGACTGGACTTTAGGCTGTTTTGTCGTGGTTGTTTCTTTTAAAGGCAGTGGACACTAATGGTCATTACTCAAAATAATCATTAGCATAAAACCTTTACTTGGTACCGAGTAATGGGGAGAGGTTGATGGTATAAAACATTGTGAGAAACGGCTCCCTCTGAAGGGGCGTAGTTTTCGAGAAAGAAGTAATTTTCCACGAACTTGATTTCGAGACCTCTGATTTAGAATTTGAGGTCTCGAAATCAAGCATCTTAAAGCACACAGCTTCGTGTGACAAGTTCTTTTTTCTTTCCTCGCAACTTCGACGACCAATTGAGCTCAGATTTTCACAGGCTTGTTATTTTATGCATAATGTTGAGATACACCAAGTGAGAAGACTGGTATTTGACAACTATCAATAGTGTCCAGTTCTTTAACAACCTCCCATTGGTTGTGAGGATAACCAATACACGAAAGCCTTTAGGTGGTTGGTAAAGGGCGATTGGTCAAACACTTTTGTTTGTCAAAATATAAAAAGCACTTATTCACATATACTTTGCGGTTATCTTCACACCATTTATGCCCAGGTATATCTAAACGGCCATCACCCAAAATAGATCATGACGTAACCTAACCACACAATTCATTAACTGTCGAACCCCGTCTGTTTTACAATACTTCTGTTTTCTTTTTGTATAGGCCTTGACCTTGTACAAGATAAGCCATTGGGACAAACAATAGAGAACAAAAAATAAACACGAAAGTCATCCACCATGACCATTATTTTTTTTATAGGTAAAACTATAGTAAATCTGCGAACAGTTATAATTATGTTCAAACTTACCACTGTTCTGCACACCTTCAATGAATTTATCGATAATATTGATTCGTTTTTAAGAATTTGACAATCGGCTATCTGGCCCTAAAGCAAGTCTAACTAATAAGACTATTAATGTAAAGCCAATACACTTTACCTCCCGATTACACACGTATTAATTTACAAAATGTAAATTGAGGACACTATTGGTAATTACTCAAAATAATCATTAGCATAAAATCTTACTTGGTAGCGAGTAATGGGGGGGGGGGGGGGCCGGTTGATAGTTTAAATTTTGTGTGAAACGGCTCCATCTGAAGTGACATAAGAAGTAGTTTTCCACGATTGATTTCGAGACTTCAGAATTTGATTATGAGGTCTAGAAATAAAGCATCTGAAAGTAAACGTCGTGTGAAAATGGTGATTTTTCCTTTCATCATCTCGCAACTTCTACGACCAATTGAGCTCAAATTTTCACAGGTTTGTTATTTTATGCACATGTTGAGATACGCCAACTGAGAAAACTGGTCTTTGACAATGATCAATAGTGTCCAGTGTCTTTAACATCTGAAGGCCTCCAATTGTTAATTTGTTTACCAATCTTCCTTAAGTGAAAACTTTGAGGGATTTTCGACAAATACCCACACTCCCACAAAAGAGGTTTACACACCCGCAAATTTACATGTTATTTATAGTTTCTTCCTAAACGCCCCCTTGTTTCTACACGTGGAGGTAACATTGTGTGAATGCACTGTGAATCACAACACACCAACGCACGTTTGATGGTTCTCAAATCTTTGATCTATAAAAACTAAACTCAGCGAAGCGTCAAACCACCAATAAATCTAGACTTGGTTCCAATAAATCTAGACTTGGTTCTAGACTTGGATCGTGCCTTTTAGTCTACACGATAGCCAATACATTATTGCCTGGTCGCGTGATGGCTAATCAGTGGGGGCGTTTTGCGTCTGATGCAGAGGAATAACCGCGACTTCAGTCTTGAAATCAAGTCTACCGATTATCAAGATGATGTAGTTTTCTATTAAAAACACTGACGGGTTGAAGCAGTCAACTTTTATTTAAAAGTCAACGGTTCGTCAGGTTGGCGGGAGAAACACCAAGCTTTCTCGTCGAGACGAGCTCCTTGCAAAAAGTCTGGAGGAGGTTTATTTTACTATCTGAACTGGTACTTTCTACTGGCGTCGTAGCTTTGATCTGTTGGGTGTAATTTTGTACGCTTCCATGTTGCAAATTATAGAAGACTATTGTAGGAACATTCATCGGAAATTTTCAGGTAGATTATGCATATCGAATTTAAGTTCGTTTATGGTAAAAGTAGGCTATTGCAAATAACAGCTTGAAAACAATACCTAAACTAATTTAGTTGAGCTACACGATACAATTATGCCAATCCCTTGTTTGAAATACATTGTGATGGAAAAGTGTGTTGTACGTGAAGTTTTCACTGATATCAGAAAGTTTGTCATGATAATAATGTAGCTCTCTGTACAAAAAACAGCATGTGTTTTTGGATGTGCAATGTTTTTTTTTTTGACAGGAAAAGGCACAGGACACATACTCTTCCGTCGTTTACAGGGAACCCACTTTCAACTTCTGAATGCTAAGTCTATATTAAACACCGATGTATGTTTTGTTTCCTCTATTACTAAAGATGTATCAGTCATCATGGCCAACAACAACAATAACCAACACCTAGTGCAAAATGACTTCACACAAGCCGCTGCTAATGGAAATCTTCAGCGACTGCATGAACTGAGTGACCATCAAGATGTCAATATCAACGGCCGGAATAAATATGGAAGAAATGCGATCCAGGTAGGAGTTTGAAGTTTGAAAATATTATTGAGCAAAAATCATATATTTTTTATACAATCGCACCCTCCAGCAAACGTGTACAAAGTTTATTGGATGAAGTTGTTTTGTGTTGTAGCTTATGGTTAATGTGTACAAGTAAGAAATATAAACCAAGGAACACCACAATTCGGTTTTAAAACAAGAAAACCGATTTATATTTTTGTCATGGATTTTATTTATACGTGTCTGTTTAGATTGCGGCAATTAAAACAAGCAATCTACTTTTGAGGTCTTCAAATGCTATTTCCTCTACATGTTTTGTGGGTTTTTAGCTGGAGTTTGAATTTTACTGAGAATGTACCAATTCCAGTTATTACTGACCATCAGTAGCTGGCTGATAGCCTTTAGAGCTTCAAATCCTCAGCACATGGAAGAAGAATATGTCTGTCTCTCTGATTTTATTTTGTTAAACGCCGAAAACACCAACTATTCTCGTTTATTCGACCAGGTCATGACGATGACCCGGCCAGAAGTGGCTGAATTTCTGCTTGGGTTGGGTGCGAATCCCAACGAGCCAGACCCGGACGTGGGTCGCACGCCACTGCACGACGCTGCCGAACATGGGCATCCGGACACCGTTGAGTTGTTACTGAAGTACGGGGCAGACCCCAGGCTGAGGGACAGTGCCAGGGGTAACACACCGGCTCATCTTGCCGCTGGGGAGGGACGACCTCTTAGGGTAAGTAAACACTAACCCTCGACTTTTCCAGTGTTGGTAAACAAACTGCGCTGGTTTGCATGGCCATTCGATTGCTAACAAAATATATAATCGTTGTTGTGTCCTAATTCAACATGTTTGCAAACAAGTACATCCCATAATTGGTTGCTTTGTTTCCCAAAAATTCAACTTTGTTCAAACGATGGTGTGGCATTACTGCAGATTGTGGCTATCTGGTTTGTTTTGCATGTATGGCTTTCCATGGTTTTCCAACTTCGGTTGGCAAAAACTCAGGCTGTGACGTTGCGATATAAACGCTTTAATTTTAGCCATGTTTGTCTGATTCCCTGTATTTACCACACCCATCAACACTGATTATTACAGGGATGGCTATAGACCCATCAGTGCCGATCATTAACTTTGGTGTGCTGATCTTTCCTATAGATTTTAGAATTGTTGTCGAACGGTTGCACCCTCCGGGAACGGAATAGCGCTGGACTTACTCCCCACGATGTGGCAATAGCCAAAGGTAATGAGGACGCTGCAGAATGGATCGCCAGTTATCATAGTACGTGAGTAATCGTTCCCGGTAGAGGGCGCTATCCCGCACAGTCGGTGAGAATAATTCTTTACTCCGACCCCCCCCCCCCCCGTACATTTACCAGCCTGGCGGACATGGCTTTGTGTTTATAACCAACAACCTCAAACAAAAAATCGAGATTGGATATATATTTTAAAAAGTACAATTATTTTGTGAAGTCTGCAGAGGGTGTCATAATTTCAATCACCAAAACGTTTTGCATATATAGATTACTTGAAGTTTTGCAAGAACCGTTGGTTTGCTTCGACGTTTCGATCAATTTATATGGTCTTCTGATGGTCTTCATCAAAAACATTTACAACCTATTTCTTTGTTTGATTGTTCTGTTAGGTTTGGGTAGAGGTGTTCGACTAATGCATCTATGCCGCCTTACCATTCATCAAGCACTTGGTACACAGCGGTTGTGTAGAATACGGGAACTTAGCAATTACCCCTTGCCAGATATGCTTGTCGACTTTATAAAAATGTATCGGTAAATTGTAACAGTTTCAAGGAAACATGATCGAAAAAAGACAATAAGCTGGAAGTTGTAAAGATCTTAGCTTGATGTCATACAGGCGCCATCTTGGAAGTAAACCATAATTATTCTGAAAAAAAAAAAAAAAAAATGGAAACGAATATGGGCAACTTCTGGCATTCTCACAGTACCCTGTTAAGGGAATGGGCCACAGGCGCAAAATCATTTCTGCATTTTTTTATGCGCTGCCCACAGGATTGGCCAATGAAAAACAAGGGTGAGGGCTACTCAAGTTACGTCATGTGCACAAGTTACTAAATAATAATACTTACACATTCTCATGTTTGCATTATTTTAGTGGTAATAGATTTGAATTGAGGCTGAGTAGCTGTACATAAAATAAAATAAAAATTGTAATAACAAGTTTAATAAAAGTATATTGGTTCATAGGCGAACAATAGACGTGCGACCTTACACAAAGAGGACCATTACCTTAACCATTGCAGTTGTTGTGTGGGTTTTGTGTTATACGCCTTGGGTGTATTTCACAATAAAACTAAAAATTAATCGCAAGACAAAATCACTTATTACCATAGTGATCTGTATTGTGACATCACACTTTGCTTAGCAACTACGATTGGGTTGCAGTTAAGATAAAACTAGCTCTTTGTGATATCGGCCCCAGGTTCTTTGATTCTTCTGAGATGCCCAGTAAGGACTCTCTCGACTCGCCCAATAAGATGACTTCTTTTGTAAACGCTGCTCGGACGTTGGTATGTTGTATCTTCAAACCTTGCAGCATGTACGTCCACAAGTAAGTCCTAGCTATATAAAACAAAAACTAATTTGTGCTGCCATAATAAAGTGTGAGCTAAGCAGATTATGTGCGAACGTCAGCCCCAAGATGGAAACAGAGATGTTTTCCAATACAAAACGTAAGATTGTACTGCGGCCTATCTCGTGCAATAATATAGACAGTAAACATAATTACTATATCTTAGAATTTGTAATAGGTTTTGTAAATGCAGAAATGTAAATGGAATAGTCGTCAATAATATAATAACGACGAATCAAAGTTATAACTTATATGTCATTGTAAACAAAATAGCCAAAGTTATTTACACAACTTTTTTATATAACAATAATTGTTTTTAAAACAAATATAGTCACAGACTTATTCGGTGTATGGTCAAATATTGATGTAATTATTTAAGTAACAAACAAGTTATATTTGAATAAAACGCCAGTGATATAATCGGAGGCAATATTAGTGACTGTAGATCTCAATTATTTTATTCAATTACAAAATCCCCAAACCAACGGGCCATAGTAAACCATGGACCCTGACAAGTGCCCAGCGCTGTGATCCGTTTTAGGCATAAAGTTACATGTGAATAGTGAAGAAGAAATGTCAGTTTTAGATGCGGAGAAAGACCCTTATTTGGATGGGGAAAACAAGGGCAGTCATTTTGAAAATTGTGAAAAATTCCCCTTTTTCAAAGGACAACTGCAATGGCCGTAATGGTCAGATATCTTTCTCAAGGCACGCTTTGACTCTGATGTGCCAAATTCCATTCCGTAATTATTATCAAAGCAACAATCCCCCATTTCCCTTTCATTCTGCCATTAAAGGCAGTGGACACTATTGGTAATTACTCAAAATAAATATTAGCATAAAACCTTACTTGGTAACGAGTAATGGGGAGAGGTTGATGGTATTAAACATGGTGAGAAACGGCTCCCTCTGAAGTGACATAGTTTTCGAGAAAGAAGTAATTTTCCAAGAATTTGATTTTGAGACCTCAGATTTAGAATTTGAGGTTCGAAATCAACCATCTAAACGCACACAACTTTGTGTGACAAGGGTGTTTTTTTCTTTCATTGTTATCTCGCAACTTCGACGACCAATTATTGAGTTCAAAGTTTCACAGGTTTGTTATTTTATGCATATGTTGAGATACACCAAGTGAGAAGACTGGTCTTCCAATAGTTACCAATTGTGTCAAGTGTCTTTAACTATTATTACCTCGCAGAATAAAAATCATTAGGCGAAGTGTGATGTCCCAGGGAATTCTGTCCGCCGGAGATAAAAAGTGGTTCCCCAATGGGAAATTAACGTGGGCTGTAGGAGGAGGATTCAAAAGAGGGCGCCATCAGTTTGTCACATAGACCTTTTCGCAAATACTGGGGCGCGCGCGTAAAGCTTGGAATTAGGTGCATTGTGGTCTAGCTGATTACAAATTTGATTCATATATATCCCACAATGCACCTCATTCAACAGTCTGCGCTTGCGCATTGGTATTTGCGATAAGGTCTATGTTTTATGTGGGGACCGATTGAATATCCGGGGGACAGAATCTCATGCCACAGTGGCATGTGCAGATTTACAGGATGCACCCCACCAAATAATCTCCCATAGCACACAGTGCAAAGCGTTAAATATTCAAAAATACACGAAAAATACTTAAAAGTCTCACAGCTTTTAACTTGAAGGGGAAAATTAGTGATTGACTCTTGAACTTTTATTCTTTGCTCAATTTTATATGGGGAGTCTCTGGGCCCGTCGAGTTATTCTCCTTCCAAGTAAAAACACCACTTCAAAGGTCTAATTTTCCATTTAATAGGACCATTTATTTCAGGGCCTATGTCATCCAAAATACTTCAAGCTGGAAGTCAACACCCCCAGGTCACAATTGGGCAACATTTTCCCACTGAAATACTTTCTGGGGCTCTCAAAAATCTGTCTAATAAAAAATATTTTCAGGGCCTACAAAATACACAACAGGAGTTTGGATGTTCGGTACATTCGGGTACATTTAAGTAGCGCCCTCGCTTGAAAATAAATAAACCAAAAGTCATTGGTATTTGGTATTCCATTTAACTAACAGTGCGCCCTCATTGTCATTGTGAAGATAATCAACTTGAATTACTCGAAGATGTAGCCTGAACGTCTGACGTCATTCTTCGAGGCTCGTGAATCCTTGCGGATAAAGAGAGGGGCCCAGTCTATCGAAGATGTTGTTCCACGATTCCCGAGCCATTGAGTTACAACATAGAGTAAGGGTTACAACTACTGATTTATCCATCGTAAGAAATTCAATTGGTAACGATTCTGAGGACTCAACGTTGGTTAGTAAAAAGTAAAATACGGAAGACACGAACGAACATCGCACAGAGGAAAAACGCAAAACAGACATACAATGCTATATAGTCTTAATGACAAAATGCAGGATTTGTAAATAACAAATTTCATGTGAAAGCCGACTGATTGTCAAGTGTATACCAGTAGCCCATAGAAATAGGCCGTCTGAAAAACTGTTAAGTCATGCCAAGAAAAATAAGCATCTGATGGTACCACTTATCGCCGTTTGTTAATTCTATTGCTGGCTGCAATTAAAATAAGCCCAATTGCACATAATAATCCCTGACAAAAAGTTAGTCTTTGTTTCCACTCATGACTAAATTTAAAATTGATGCACTGGGCATTTTATTGACACTTTCCTTTGTTGTCCAATGCCACGTCAATCAAACAAGTTGACCTGTCAACTTCACCATAAATCACTCAGTCATCTAAGAATATAAAAATCCATTAAAGACCTGGAGTCAAAATCCGCTACTCCGTTGCTATGCGATTTAAATCCCTTCCTACCTTTTTTATGTTTGTGGGAAATCAGACCCACCTGCTACTCGCAAACCCAACCGGTGACAGAAGAGACATACCTGAGTTTCCGGGGCGACCGTGCACCTGTGACCGTGGACAACGGGTGCTGGTTGGGCCGCGTAGGAACGCGATTGACCGGGAGCATTTAGGGGGTTGGCCACGGTAGATGGACAAGCCTGGAAGCTGGAAACTGTGTCAGGGTTCCGGTATGTTTGAGGCACGGTTGTCCCCCCCCTTCATGGTAAACACTTGGGCCATTGTGGTTTTGATAATTTTAGTTTGACCTGGTTGCTGAAGTTTTATACACTAACTGTTCTTTATTTTCAGATTAAAAAAGTTATTCCTTTTTTAACAAACATACACAAAAACATTTACCTTTCCACTTTAGAGAGAAAAAACACAACAAATAAATAACTTTGTTGTTAAAAACATACATATCTTTGATAGTTTTATTTTACAAGTGTAGTAAGCTAAAATAAAAACAACTGGTCGAACGAATTAGCATAATTATGTAAAACTACTCGTGGAAGATTACTTTTATTCATAAAACTTGACACTTTTCTGGATCAATCCTGCCCACAATGTGTATTCCACATAGTCTCAACATCAACAGTATTCCAATTTTCTCCTCAAGAAGACCAGAGTATTCTGTTTGAAACGTCGAAACCACAAATTGCTCTTCTCAGCGGAGCCAACACTCAGAGACAACACAGAGATTTATTGAGGATTGTTGAAGTCCAGCATTCTACTTAAGATGAATGAGTATAATGTTTGAAACGTGGAGACCACAACACTTCCTCTCAAAACCAAGACTCTTTCCAAAAGAGATGATACATGTTGTAGTCTAGCATTATGTACAAGATGAGAAAAGTAACCTTTCAGAGCGTCAAGACCACACGGTTTATTTTCAGAGTCAACATTCCTCCTTAAAGGCAGTGGACACCATTGGTAATTACTCAAAATATTTATTAGCATAATTAGCATAAAACCTGTCCTGGTAACGAGTAATGGGGAGAGGTTGATAGTATAAAACATTGTGAGAAACGGCTCCCTCTGAAGTAATGTAGTTTTCGAGAAAGAAGTAATTTTCCACGAATTTAATTTCGAGACCTCAGATTTAGAATTTGAGGTCTCGAAATCAAGCATCTGGAAAGCACACTACGTGTGACAAGGGTGTTTTTTTCTTTCATTCATATCTCGCAACTTCCGAATCGACGACCGATTGAGTTCAAATTTTCACAGGTTTGTTATTTTATGCATATGTTGAGGTATACCAACTATGAAGACTAGTCTTTGACAATTACTAATAGTGTGATTGTAACCCGCTATAGTTTAGTTACTACCTATCATTCAAATCATCATGACCAACTTCAAACATCGTTTATTTTTCAAAACGTTGAATCTTCGACTTAATCAGATATGAAAATCTCTATAAAACCACCAACACAGATCTTCTTAAACATTTTCACAAGCCTGTGGATGTAATGCTCTTGTAAAATAACTATAGCGTATAAGATTATTGATTAAAACAATGCTAAAACACTGTCATGTTTAACCGCCATTTATTCTTTCAATTCAAATTCTTCGTCACACATTGTCTTCAACCTCAGTTCCAACCCCCTGCTCACTCCCACCCCATCCCTACTCCCCTCACCCCCGGCACGGTGGTAGATATTATAGAAGCCTTACAAATTTAATCCTTTCACCAAAACATGCTCAGCAAACATCAGCTCTTCAGCCGAACAATACAGCAGTGAAAAATTACAGCAAGAGAAAGTCTCAACAAAAGCCTGTGCAAATAACCCATGAAGAACACACAGCCACTGGCTAAGGCGTAAAGCCGAAAAGTTCACTCCAAAGATTTTCCCTTTCAGTTGGAGTACACCGATTACTCTAGAGTTTCTTTTTGATTTGATTTTTCAAGCAGGGGGTCGGTTTGGAGAACAATAAAGAGATTATGATTTTTGTTTGTTGTTGCTGGAGCGATACATTAAGTTGCTAAATATGAAAACTGCCGACTAACAATACTCTGCAGATAATCTGTGTTGGATCGATTGACTGGCTAGGGATTGACATAGTAGACGCTTGTAGTTATATACATAGGAGTCTAATGTTATAAATGAGTTGGAGGAAAGCCTTGTGTAATGTTGACTCGAGCAGCCAACGGCCAGGTTGTCTCAGTGGTTTTTGTCACTGCCTTTCACCTAGGTGGACCCCAGGTTCGATACCCGGACAAGAGCCTTGCATGTGGATTGGGGTTTTCTTCAGCTCCTACCTGACTGTGTGGGTTTTCCCTATAATATGGGTTTTTCTTATATCCTAAAACTGGAATGTCTTCATTGTCTTCTCCACACAAAATGTTGCGATGCTTTGCCGACAAGATAATTCAGATTCAGAAATTTCTAATACTGTTTCCAGTATCATCTGCTAAGCAACAGTAAGCAAGAAACTGCTCAAATACAGTGGGCCTACAGGTATTTTGGTATCAAATGCCGACCTTAGCAGAGCGTTGCTGATCAATACTTGCATCAGCCAATTCTTTTTCGTTTCATCAATATTTGTTCATTTACCATCTCTTGCAAACAAAGATTTCGATGCAATTTCTTACCCTAATTCGCTGGAAGAAGGCGTTGTGGAAGCCAGCGTCGGTTTGCCAAAACCGTATCTATCTAGAGTGAATACCAGTTAAAAGGTTAATTACCATCAGTGCCGCACACTAAAAGAAAGTGTGGAATTAAAGACACTGGACACTATTGGTAATTGTCAAAGACCAGTATTCTCACTTGGTGTATCTCACCATATGCACAAAATAACAAACCTGTGAAAATTTGAACTCAATGGTCGTCGAAGTTGCGAGATAATAATGGAAGAAACTAATACCCTTGTCACACGAAGTTGTGTGCTTTCAGATGCTTGATTTCGGGACCTCAAAATCTAATTCCGAGGGCGCAAAATCAAATTCAAATATTTTAGTGGAAAATTACTTCTTTCTCGAAAACTACGTTACTTTTTATACAGAGGGACCCGTTGCTCACAATGTTTTATAACTATATCAACAGCTCTCCATTGCTTGTTACCAAGTAAGTTTTATGCTAACAATTATTTTGAGTAATTACCAATAGTGTCCAGTGCCTTTAATACAAAAGCACCCTTTCATTTTAGTTTATCCTCACTGACTATTAAACATGTTTTATAGCTTTCATGTTGGCTGAGTGGATTCCGTAGTTTACTCGACGTTTCGATCAGTATGATTTAGTTGTCATCAGGAACTTGCTATAGATGATAACTGGGAGCGGATATTCAGTACTCTATAGTTCTTTCGAAACCACGGGTTCGTCTTCAGCTCCATCCGCCTGATTGAAGCTCAGTGCACAAAGTGCAAGTTTTCAATTTATTGACAAAGCCAAAGTTACTGCGGTTTAGAATGATCAGTCAACAAGTTTAAATTCCTAAGTATAATTTGGTACATTCGACAAGTGCATGAGGTTTATCTTTGTTTGATACCCAAATGCTCAAACGATATCAGCAACACGTGACCAGACAATCCCACACAGCCTCTCTCTGGTAACGTGGAGTTGCATATAAAACAAGATGACTGCCTACATCTCCATTGTGGCTGTTGTTTGTGCTGACTCTGGCTGCTGATCTGAACCGGATAGCTTGTACATACGTGGCTCGCCATACACAGTACAACCATCGCTCTATGGTACAACTACCGCTTTTGGGCACAAGGGAAAACTACAACACCACCTTCTGTCCACCGTATGTTCAAAGCACATGGAATTAGCAATATTCCGTATGTACGACATCAGAAGGAAATGTGCTGGATCAATGAACAATGCCGAGACGTTAAAACCAAGTATCAATATCAAAGCTGTATTTATAAGGTCATTGGTTTATGGGGGATAATTGAGTAGTACAGTAATTCCCATTAAGATAGGCACGACAGGTGGTACTGCCAATGTAGACGGATCTAGTGTTACTACAAACTTCAGAAACGTCTTGTGTGTTTCTCCGTCAATCCCTTAGTTCATCCAAGTGATAAAGATGGCCAATGGAGGATGCCGACAGGGCAAAGTGATATTAAGTGACGATTAGAAACTCATTCAAAGACAGTTACGGTGTTGGTTTTGCCGGGCTGCACTCCCGGACTCACCCTGTTATCAAGGCGGCAGATGGACGGTACCAGAGGAGGGTTGGACCCAGCATGGTCGGCGTTTACGGGGACGGAAACGGAGTAAGATCTACGGGTATTTTATGACTCATTAGTCGATGTTACAACACTTGAACCGGAGAGAAAATGCGTCATAAGGTGGTATGGAATAGCGTGGACAGAATGTCCAATCGCTCGGCGAGTTGGGTCCAGTTTGGGGGTATACTGAGGGCTTGAACAGTTGCAAAAAATTAAAATAGGGTTCAAGAGTTACTTTATGGTCCACTGGACACTATACTTTATAAACAGACACCAACCAAACTGCCTGAAGATTGCTTTCCGTGTGGATGTTTCAACATCGGGTCTTATCCCCTTTTGTAAATAAAGTAGCGTTTAAATAAACCTTAATTTAACTGTTTGATTAAAATAATGATTGCATAGTCACAGGAACCTTCTATGGGAAAAAACTTCGTGTATCAAAGCCGATACTGTTTTTGAATAAGGTGGACGCGTGCGTTTATATTTATCACCCCCCCCCCCCCTTTCAGTGTAGGCTACAGGGTACTAAGCTAACATGGCGGCCTCCCCAGATCCAAACAATATTTTATTTAAGTAATAGGATGGCTTTGTTAGTACCGGTAGAAACACTGATGAGAAGAGGCATAGCCTTAGCCATGGCCCTAGCCGTAGCCATAGCTGTAGCCGTAGCCGAAGACGCCTGGCTTCATTGAAGGGAAGACAGCGATTGTATACAACGGCAGGATGTGACATTGTGCCACAACGAGTATGGTGACCTGACCATAAAGTACAAATTAATGGTACGAATGAAAGCACCAGGCTGTTGGGTCCTAACCAACATTTTAATAACAAACTCGGCCACTACAATTCACACAGGTTCAATTCCCTTTAAAATTAAACTTTTCATTCTTGACGAAAAACAAAAGCAAACAAACAAAACAGTATATATACACTTTTGCCGAAACACTAAGCATATCAACATTGCAATGGTTGTTTTATTTGAGCCAGAACAATCCCCACTTATGGTTTGAAAACTAGTATGGCTCCTTTCGGTAAAATTAGAATCAGTGAGTTACAAACAGGGTATTTACACAAAAGTATGGTCCCATTTTGGTAAAATGAGAATTCGAATTTGCAATTGTGTTTTCCCAAAAGGGAACACGACATCAATATTGACCTTTTTCTTGAGTAAAATGAGAATTAGCGAGTGGGTTACTGTTACAAACAGGGAACATGGCACATATGATCCCATACTTAGGGTATAATGAAAACCATCATGATTGCTTTTTAAACAGAGAACAATACAAACAAACAATGGTGGCACAATAAGTTATCTGTAAGTTTTTGTAAGATTGGTGAAACTATACATCTGACTGTAAAGCAACCACTCGATTGCCGTATCTCCCTTTAAGTCCGAGACATCTCCCTCCATCTTGGTTTTTTAATTATCAATGATAGGATAGTTTTCACGATATGTGTCAATCCAACAGTGTACCGATCCAAGCAAGCGACCGACCATTCGCCCCAGTTTTCACTCCCTCCATTCCTCTCTATATTTCTTCTCTATAACCCGTCTCAATGTCGCCTCAGGCTTTAAACGAAAACGTCTTCCCTCTTACCCCCTTGAAGTGACAGCGGCTGTCCAATTCCAAGTATAGTCTCCCCTATCTTACCAAGCCCTAGCTCGGCTGAATAGAAACACGGGGTGTTCAGGCTGTACGGCGTAGAGAGGGCTTGGCGGTGAAATCGGATCTTGTGCGAGCCGCCTCTCATACACTGCCTGGTCCGGCCCTCTTGGGCGTTCTTGACGAAGAACTCCGGGAGAGAGGGGGAGTTTTGGATCTAAGCTCGGCATTGGAGAAGCAAAGGGACAAAGGCAGGGAGATCTCGAGTGGTACAGGCCCGGGACGATTTGGGGCATTAGCCGTTCGAGGACGTCGTTTCTTGACCCAAAATGACACGCTTGCCGAGCTGATTTGACTGTATCTCAAGCATCCCTGCAATACACTTTGAGAAACAGCAAACCCGGCCAGCAACAACAGTTTAGATTGAAAAGAGCCTCGTGGTTCCAGTTTGATGCCTGCAGGGACGTGACGCGAATCGGGCTCCATTCCAGAGGTTTTGGATGACATATTTCTATATTTTCTCTGCGATTCTTGATGAGTCTTTAAGTATCACACGCTCGTGGAGACATTATTGAGCATCTTAAAGATGTGTGTCATCCCAAATGTTCGATCGTGCTGCTTTCATTTCGAATGTCACATGTAACAATACACGCTTTATCAAACCTGCTCATGTTGCCAACCGTATCCCACAGTTGTTTTGCATAATTGCCGTTTTGCTCCGAAATTCTCCTCTCAGAATGTTCTCGCACATCAGAAAAAGTGAACAAACCTACGCACAGCTACATGTACGTACATAGCATTCGAGGTCAGAACCAATAAACGCACTACTGATTGTGATAATGTTCCCCCTTCCCGAATAGCATCCCTCACAAGTATTCAAACATTGGGATCCTTTAAAGTACGCATTCTGTTTGATTCGGACGAAAAATCATGTACAAAGGGCCTTTTACAAACATCGGCTTAGGCTTCGGGCTCTGGCTTCGGCTCGGATTCCATCATTTATGTTGGAGCAGTGTGTCGGAACATTTTGCACGGTGTTTTCAACATCAAACGAGGCCCGGAGCCCGTAGCTCGAGCCGAGGTTTAGAAAAGGCCAAAGGCTCCCAAAAGGTATCCGGAAATTAGACTTCTCGCGAGACTTTGGCAATCTATTGTTATCATGTAATAGAATCACGACCTCAATCATGTATTGTAGGGGACACCGTAGACATATCGTATACCTGCAACTCAAAACCGTCGTGCCACAAAGGCAGTATTTCTTATCACTATGACATTGACTATAACATCCATCAATAGCTAGAGAAAGTGTTCCAACACAATCCACACTAAAGATTTCTTCTAAACTGACTAGACTCCGGCGATTGAGGGGCTGGTACCGTGACAGAGCTTGGTGTAATGCCGTTAATTAATGCTCAGGCACGGCCTGCGAGTCTATACCCAACCCGGTACGAGGTATTGGACACGCCGGCCACGTGGGTACGGAGAAAACTGATAGGTACAACATACAACTATGGTTTGAAATATAAGACCTCCCATCTTTATAACATGTTCGTATACCATCATTTCATTTCACGTATTGATCAACAGGTGGTCGATATGATAGGAGAATAATAGTCCAAACTAAGTCTCCGTTTGTTCATTCAAATCAAATTAGAAGGTCGGGGTCGCCAACCTGTGGTCATGTGACACACTTCTTGCAGGTTTTCACCAAACTCGAACATTGTCGTTAAAGGTCGGCAAACTTACTACTATAGGAGGAAATTGGAAATGACGTCATCATAAGCTGAGACTCCCATTTGATGACGTCAGAGTTATTCACTTTCTCAGAACTTTAAGAAGAATTTGACCTTTTAAAAGTTTGAGCATTCACACAATTTGACCCTATTTCTCCAATTCAAGTCAATACGATCAAAGCTGGGAGACTGGAACGTAGTCTGGTCTCCTACTTATAAAATCAGAACAAGTAGTCGCAAAAATACAGGGGCACAGACCAATGAGTGATGGAGGCGTTCAAGCTGCCGCCATGGCAATCATCAATACTGAAGCAAATCACATTCAAAAAAGGAACAGACTACTCTCTACCCAGTCTCAGTTTGGTTTAATTTATTTAAAAACATAAGAAACGTATAGTATTACTTTGAAGAGAAACACGTGTAAATGGTGCTCAATGTGGACCAGTGACCCTATAGTATAAGCACAAAGAGGACACCAATATTGATTAGTTTTTATTTAATTTATTTCGTTTTTATTTGTTTTAATTCAATGAATGACATTATAAAATGCCGTTGGGATTTCTCACGATTCTAAATTTCAACAACGTGACCCGTTTATAAAGTCATAATTATTTGGTGTCGGTTTATTTGATCCACTCTGATACCATATCTCCGTAAATTATAATCTTTCTAATCCTGCTCTGATATAGCTTTGAGCTACCCCCAGTTTAGGACTAAATGTTAGAGAGAGGGAGAGGGAAATTAACAGTTACATTTTCTGGCTGATGCAGGAAGAATCTAAGCGTGCTGAACGCCCTTTGTTTGAATATTGCAAGACCGAGATTATTTCCAGTCCGGCTTTTGCAACCCTTTTGTAATTCGATTAAGAAAAATTAGAAGAGGGAAGCTTTTGTGCAAGTCCCTCGAGGGGACGAGACAAAAGCAAAACGGAGGTAGTCTCTCTCGATTACAATTGATTTGGGTTTGTAGAGATATCGAATCTAATCCTCTGCTACCCACTCCAGTTGCCTGCATCAGATGATACGGACCTTGCTAACTACTACTGGGAACGTATGGTAAGTGATTTCCCCAATTGGATATGGTTTCAGTGAGCGGGGAGGATGGAGGGAGTCCGGCATTCAACGGGGACTGGGCCTTGCCGGTGGGCCGATCAATTGGCCGTGTGGGCCCGCATCTAGACGGGGACCCATAGCCGGTAACTATCGAATTCCGGGACCGTTTTGCTGATATTATACGTTGTTGTTCTCTAATCAATCGACGCTCAGGCCCTTTGGCTTTCTCCAAACACAACCACGTGCCGTTTTCACATTATTCAAAAAGAGAAGACCAGAGAAACAGAGAGAACGGTCTCTGTTGCATGAAGTTAAATAATTGCATGTATTATCCTTAATTAAATGTTGGCTTCCTAAAGACACAGTTAACTTCAGTTTACATAAGGGTTATTTTCAACTAAGAAGTTAATATGAGTGTCAAAACAATGAGGCAAATGATCTTGTCGACCACATCCCAAAAGACTCGCAATGGTCATGAAACTCACATAACCAAGGCTCGGGTATTGATTAGACTGGTGCCGTGAAATAAGTGACAGTGAAAGGTCATTTGTATGGTCAAGATACCGTACAGCCAATAATGTAAATTGGCTTTGACGATGCCTAAGCTGCCTTTACTCAAAGAAAATGAAACAATAAAATGAGCAATGGCCGAAGTTCATCGCAATGCAAGCACTGCTGCTGACATTTAATGCAATAATCAGACTAAGACTTCTGAACAAAGACAATAACTTCAAGACGGACAGGCAAGTAGTTTGAGAAAAGAAAGACAACTGCAAGAAGATACGTGACCATACAATGACTACACATGAAGAAGTCACAATCAAAACACTCGACGACGAAAACGGTCTACGTTCACCCCCAAGAAAACATGCAACAACGAGCGCCGAAATGATCCTTCGCTAAACATGAAGTACATTTACAGTTGACATTTTGTTGGAGAGAGCACCCCACGAGTATCTTGTCTAAGCAATGTAAAAACCATTACAAAGTCCGAGAGTAAACACGCACCGGTACGAGGAGCAGCCAACAGGGCGGTGCTATCGTCGCGTTGTCCCCCACCATACATGGCCCTTGATCAGCCCAAACACACAAGGTCAAGACGCTATCGCGGCACTACTATATCAAACTCATGGATGTCGACAGTGCGATGGCTTGGTTGCTAGCATTCTAGGATAACTGTCTTCTTATATGACTAGTCTCGTTGTCTGAAGAGGTTGCGTGTTGTTTCTAGTGTTTTCTTTTCTTATTAGAGGACCTTTTTCTGCAGTCATTGCTAGAAGCAGTTGCTATTTTTATAAGCATCGGGAAGAGGCTACTTGGCTTATTTCTCTTGGTTTGTGCAAAGAGGTCACGAGACCCGGACAACTAAACTATTTTTTATTCTCAGCTTGCAACTGAATTTTGACGCAGTGTTATGGGCTTAGTAGATTTATAGGTTTCTAAATAATCTAGATTGTGTTGTTATTGTCCAGGTACGAACTGTCGACATTGATGCCTTGAGTGGAAGACTATAGCAATCGCAACATCTTTTAATTTGATGAAATCAAACACCAAAATAATATAGCGCCACCACCGGCGGTGCATTGTAGGTATAGTTACTGCCGTGCATGTCATGTAGTGAAAAGAAAATAGGAAACCAAAAACTTGTTCTGTTTTGAAGTTGGACTCGCGAGGCTAAAATATTTCGGGGGAAGTTTGCAACCGAAACCATCTGTATATCGTGTATACGTTATGTGTTAATCTGCAGACATGTATTAACAATTCACCTTATAGACAACGGGACAGCCTGGTATGGAAGGCTAATCATCATTATTAAGAGCAATAAATGACAAGAGTAACTCACCTGAATCGATTATAAGCCTCTTACATCTTGTTGTACTTTCCTAAAATAAGTTGTTGCTGCCCCGGAGAGGGTGTGTTGCAGTTCCATGCGAGCTCTTTGTTTGTTCTGTTAGGGTGCCTAAATCATTGGTAGTGATAAAACAAAACATTGTGAAAACATCTTTATTGGAATGTCGTTTGAAAAACAATCAACAACCTCAGAAGAAAAAACCCAAGCACTTCCCACTGTGTACTCTCGATGTGCAAGAAAAGTTAGTTTTTGTTTCGATATGCCAGATCAAATTGATATATCATGTTCAGTTGTGAGATTGTTTTGACATGGTGTCCGAGATTTAAAGAAGACTTCAAACCCTACTCAACCACGCAAAGCCTAAAATCATACACACCAGACAGTTTTAATATAAAGCTTTACGTCTTTGTTTCCCAGTCACCGCAGAGAACAAAGCATTTCCATTATTTTCCCTCTCAAAAATTATGTCTTCCTCATCAGTAATCAAAGACTGCATTAATCTAGAACCTTAACCTAGAGACGGCAAGGGTTGCTTGGTATTCAACTAGCCTCGTTATCCGCTCACCCCCACTACTGATAGATCAATCACAACTAAAAAGAAAGCTCTGCCTTTCACGCCTCATGGTTCCCGCCATTTATAGCGAGTTCGATTAAAGATAAGGCGAAGGATTGATTTAGGAAAAGAGTAAATTCAGTCAAATGTCCCAGTACTGAAGCAGTTATGTTGTTTATCCATCCGATCTGGATAATGGTTATCAGAAGTTTGGTTAATATATTTAGAACATTAACTCAGTTTTTGAATTTGTATTGTTTGTTTCATGACACATTGATATGTTATTGGATATAGGCCTACTGCAATTTGCCTTGTCTTTAAACTAATTTAGTAATTCTCTATTGTTTATTTCATTGTGTTCGTCTATTCTGCACTTTTTACCTTTGTTGAAGACACATTTGCTAGTAGGAAAGCAAATTTTACTTTGAAGATAAATTAAATGTTCGGATTCAAACAACATCATTCCAGGAGAAATAGCTTAAGTTAATACCTTTTAGAACCATAAGTATTATTTCACATTGCCTCATCGTTACATCTGTCTCATCATTTTAAAACTGTAAAAAAATAAATAAAAAATGAACAATTAAGGAGAACATTACAAAGAGGTTTGGGCCAGAATGTCTGTCATGTCTGCCTTGTAGCTCCATTAAAGTTCACCTCAGATTTACAAAGCTTAAAGGTAAATGTTTCCCTTGAAAAACCCCCCACTTCACCTTGGATACCTCACGGACAGCTTTTGTTTTCACTTTGTAATTGTTTTGGCACAAACATAATTCCGCAACGCTTTAAATGTGGTCTGCTTCGTCCCGCAACGGCACAGAGATGGAAACTTCAGCGAGGTGTCCAGAGAGAATAATTGGTGGGAGGTTTAAACGAAATGCTCGGTGTTGACTCTGAGGTGGCTGTTTGCCGAGGCATTCATTACGCCGTTGCTTTTCGTTGATTTCCCATCGATTATGGGGGGTTTAGACTCTGGGGCCCTATGACGAGAGAAAGCCTTATTGGCGATGATGTTGCTAAGGGGGAGAAAGTACAATTCTCACCCATCAAAATCAATGACTACACAACCTACCTATCACACATCAATGACTACACAGACTAACGGTAACACTTCTCAATCTAATGATAGTTTTTAACAATCTTCACATTCGTAAATTGCAAGATTTGCTTTCAGCCTTGATTTGTTGGTTTTAAATTGAATGGATTTCTAGGAGATTTCATATCAACCATCATTTTATTGAATTCAAACGAACGCAAGGGAGTAAACAATTACTTATGTATACACGAACTGTCTTGACACTAATTTGTTTCGAAAACTTGAGTATCTTTAAAGCAAATAAAATCATGATATATTTTGAAAGCTAAATACTTTAATATTGTCTCTAAGCCGTTAGAACCCCAACAAAAAAATTAAATGAAGAGTAAACCCCACACAAAATAAGTTGAACTGGAAACTTGAACTGAACCAGTGCAGCTCTGAAACAAGACTGATCTTGAGTGAATCACTCCATAGTGGTTACCAGTCTGATGGTTACCAGTCTGGTGGTTACAGAGAAAGTGTTGCATTGAAACAGCTGTAACCCTGTACCATTAAATGAATCATACATCATTGTTTCTCTCATAGAGTACTTTCATTCCAATCCTTTATAGTTCAGAGGCAGAATAAGACAGGCACGCTCGCTGTTCTGGTTAAGACATCTGCTTGAGAATTAGTGTGATGTTGCAGAAAGGGGAATACTTTGGGGGAATTTGACAAACAATCACGAGTATGTCACGAGAAAGATCGACTAGGGCCATCGCATAAATGTCCTTGTAAAAGATTAAAAAATGGCTGCAATTGCTTTACATTCTACCTGTAGACATAGACCTTATGCACATGACGTCATTTCAGTAGGGCGCCCTCACCTAGAGGTCAAAGTGAGGTTGTTCATTGGCCACTCCTGTGCGCCGCGCGTACAAATCTGTGCGTTTCGATTGTTTCGTCACCGTTTTTCCACTAAGATGGCCGCTGGATGACGTCAATGCATAAGGTCTATTTTCAACCAAAGCTCTTTGTGTAATCGAGCCATGGTTTGAATTTCAGAATCAGCGAGCTTCAAACTATTATGTTTTCGATATTTACCAACACTTTCTTTAACATTGAAATATTCATTCAACATGAATAAAGTCACAATCCACCCATATAGTGGTACTATTCTTCATACTATGGTAACTTAGTGAGCAGTCAGATATAAGAATAAGTTTATTATACTTTAAAATTTTGGCTTTGAATTAGTTAACTTGTTAATATTGGGTTTTGGTATAGAGCTAAGTTGTATGGAGCAAGCGGTATAGGAATGAAAAGTATAAAGGCACCCTAGGGTCGCCCCACTTTGTTCATCCCAAATTGACTTTTGAAACCTCAGCATTTTAAGTATTCCTGTACACCCCATCTTCGAGTGGTGCATCGTTTGCAACCGGAATAAAGACAATCTTGTCAGCTATTTACCCCTTGATGCGGTCACGTCTGCGCAACAACGTTACGTGCGCAGGCATTGAAGTGGCTACGGACGGGTGAAGGTTGGACTCGAGACTGTAGTCATGCGTTATAAAGGCACCATGCTCAAAGCGAATCGGCTGGCACTATTAAAACCGGACTGGATCGTATGCCCCATGCACACCGTGCATACTCATGCATGCACCCTCAAGAAACTGGTTCTCTTGTCTCTTACTTAGTTTTTTTTTTTTTAAACGTAGGTCAAATGTGTTGTCAAACCTGTATGTTTGGAAATGAATGACCGATTTTTAAGATGCTCAAACACAAATATGCTAAACCAGGTTTTACAAAGAAGCTAAACCAGGTTTCATAAAAATGCTAAACCAGGTTTTACAAAGATGCTAAACCAGGTATTACAAAGATGCTAAACTAGGTTTTACAAAGATGCTAAACCAGGTTTCACAAAGATGCTAAACCAGGTTTCACAAAGATGCTAAACCAGGTTTCACAAAGATGCTAAACCAGGTTTCACAAAGATGCTAAACCAGGTTTCACAAAGATGCTAAACCAGGTTTCACAAAGATGCTAAACCATGTTTCACAAAAATGCTAAACCAGGTTTCACAAAACGATTACACAAAGTTTCACAAAGATGATAAACCGGAATGCACGAAGATGCTAAACCAGGTTTTACATAGATGCTAAGACTAAGTTTCATAAATAAACCAGGTTTCACAAATACGATAAACCAGGTTCCACAAAGTGAAACAAATAAGTTTTCAGTAAAACAAAATATATAAAACAGGTTTTCACAAAGATAATAAACCAGGTTTCCAAAGTGATTACATGTCTTTTCCTGAAACGGATGTTTTGCTCATCGAGATTCGACTTATTCTGGGAAAGCACGCGGTGGACTAAATTAACTGTTGTCCGGATTTCCAACGCCTTTCTTTACCCCAATCAGTGCATAATGTATCCTCAGAAACTTCTAATAAATTGTTGTTTTTCCTGATTTTTAGGTCATGTCAGGGGAGAATGACTTTGTTGAACAAGGAGCACGCTGTGAACTAGATTATTCCGTAAACAGTGATTTTATTTTCTGTATGCCAAGCGAGTCATTCCGGTGACGGGCCTGAGGTAACGTGTTCATTAGGCGTTAACCAAACCCCGCTAAGCAGCGGGAAGCATTTTTAATTCAAGATGAAGATTGGTTATTGAAGTTTAAGACTAAATTAATTAAAACAAAAATAAATCTATAAAAAAGTAACGATGATATTTGTTTATGACCCAGATTTATTTTGAGTAAATGGCTAAACAATTCCGAGGATGGTTAAGTCCAACGTTTTCTTGCATATTCAGTTTTTTTTTATTATGTAAAAATTAAACTAAATTCTAAAATACAAGAACCAAAACAAAACAGAAGATTTTCTAACGTATTTTTTTTTGTCAATTGAGTAACCAAATAGACTAAATTTTATGATAAACTACCAGGTTTAGGTTTGAAAAAGTATGTTTTAGAATATAATAATTAAAATCGGATTATAATCGACAGTGTAAAATGGAATGTCAAGTGAAAAACATAAAGCTAACCCAACCCATTTTAGTTTTACCAAAGTAAAAATCAAATTAATGGTAGCTTTTATTGTTTCAATCGGTCACAATCTTCAATCTTCGTAATCATGTATATATAAGGCCCTCAGTCGGAAGACTTCATTAAAACGAAGCCCCTAAACCACCCCTCAACAAATTAATACTACCCCAGTCTTAATCCATCGGTCTTTAACACTTTTAGACAAAGCAAGTTGTCATGTAACGCACAGGAAACATTTTCTCCCCGCCGACTAAAAAGCAGCGGTCGGTCTCTCGCTCACTGCTTCCCCCCGACAGGAAGCCTTATTCTTAGGGAAACAAGAAATTGCTTTTACGCTCCCTGACAGATTGGCGGTGATCTACTTGAATAACCGATCAACCATCGTGGGGTGAGATCGAGGGGGCAAGAAACAGAGAGTGAGAATGGTTGCCAGGGTTCCGTTTCGGGCTCTTGCGAGTTTCAACGAGAAACAACAATACACACAAAGAATAATTAGCACCTTCTAAAAATAAACTCTTGACATTTTGGTTTTCGTGGTTCTGTCCAGACCCTCTTGACCGCTCTGCTTTTAGAGTCTGTTCCCCAACTGCTTTCAACACATCTACCACTCCAACGTGTCAACTCTACCAATTAAATATCAATTATATGGAAGCAGATTATAGATGTTTCCACAGCTTGTCTTAAAGCACTTATCTAATATTTATGACACCATTAACTTCCATTATCTTGGTCATTTATGAAGTATGGTTTTGCTTTTATGCTGAGGAAAGGTTTAAGCTGATAAAAAACTCTGTGTACACTTTGCCCATCGTTTTGGTAGTTAACCACAACGCACTTGAGTGTTGGAGTGTAACTATGGAAACAGGCTGAAATTGACTCTTCAATGTGACTGATTAGGGTGACATTATAGTGGCGGGTTTCCTCGCCAACACACGTGATTGATTAGTCACCAACCTTCAGTACAACATTTGATAACTTTTTATTCAATTAACTGAGTTTTTTTTCTTCTTCTTTTGTCATCGATGCTTGCGTGTGACAGTAATCCGAAAAGGCAGTCAGTTTTAGCACCCATCCAATTCATTCGCACTGTTTATTGTTGTTTAGATTAGGCGCGCAATAGGTTTTACAATATTTTAATATATCCTACTTCTCAATCCTGATGGTTTATAAAAAGTACACGTAACATCTTTTACTTCTTCTTCATTTCATTCTCCCCTCAATCTCTGGAAAAGTCCTTACCACATGGACTGATCCCCGCGTGTGAAATGTATAAAATGCCCTTGTCATGTTCTCGCCGATTTAACACTGGCAGGGCCGCGCGCGAAAAAACAAACATGGTTTTAACTTCGGATTTGGCTATCCGGGTGACGACTGGTCCGGGTTGGGCCGTGTTTTCCTTTCCTTTCTCTCTACCGTGGATTGCTGTGAGATCACGGTGGCCACTGCAAGCAGCTGTTCTTAGACAAGTGACAACCAAATACTGGATGACTTGTCACTTGTCTCGCTCGCTGAAGGTGAAACAAGATGTAAGGAGCGATCATTGGCCTTACTTGACGTCGCTGTTTTGTTGCGGGGAAAGAAGTAAGAAATAACATTCTTGCTTCTGCTTTGAACGAAGTAATGTATACGCCGTTCCGGTCTGACGTCATCGTGTGCCATAGTGAGGCTATGGAAAGCGCGGGAATACCATTTTGAAGAGTGTGTCTTTTATACAACACATCTTTTTGGGGAAATTGTGTATGGCTTCATTTCTTTCAATTTTAGTACACCATGAATTCGGGCACAGCATTAAAACCAGGGCAAAATGCTACATCAGAAAAATAATTTTATAGCTGAATAAATTAATACTGTGAATAGACAGACCTAGTCGTCATGGTGATCGTGATCTTACTTTATAAGCTTTGAATAAAATACATGTTAAATTGTCAACATTTAAAGAAGGTATAAGTCTGTTAAATGACGACTCCCAATTTCTGTAATTAGAATAAAAACCCAATGGAAGTTTGTGGATTTCAAATTTCCCAACCAGCTTACAATATTTCTGCTAAGGACGAATCAGCAGGACACCAACCACAAACAGCCCGCATGACATTGTGATTTAATTGGTAACCCTTTTTCGGTTAGCAAAATTGGTTTTTGCTATTAAGCTTCAAGCAGCTCAAACAAATATACGGTGATCATTGAACACTCTCTTACTCTACTCAAACTCATTTTTTCAGGTTGACCTAGCTTGATTAAACAAAAATCAATGAACATCAAATTAAGAATCGGGCAACTGCTCTTTCAGTCCATGTCTGTTAATCATAAACAATTAATAATGTTGTTTGTCATAACTGGAGGGTAAAAACCACAAATAAGACTCTGGTTTGCAATAAAGTGGCATTATTGATTTACAGTTTTATAAAAACCTCCCCCGCTGCGCCCATCATAATTTGAAGAATAATCAACACCCATCCTCTCTTTTCCAACAAGGACGGAGTGCCAAAAAGTGTCAGGACTCTCCCCAACCATCCTAGTTCCGGTTGACGATGTACTTTTCTGGGCAAACTCTCGGTCATCAACTGTTAATCCATCTATTTACACGTTCCGACTCTCAAGCATTTGATTAAACCAACACGGGTCTTATTTTCACACTTTAACGCTTGGCCTACTTGTAAGGTAAGTAAAAAAAGATGAAGAAGAAATACCTCACTGCCACCACCACCAACCTCAAACCTCCACCGGTAACCCCCCCCCCCCCCGCCCGCGTTCCTACTCTAGTCTGGCAACACTTGTCATAATTGGGCCAAAAACGTGTAAATACTTAAACCGTTCTTCAGTTATGATCACTCACATGGCATTCTACTGCACGATGTGATTCTTGACTGGCTAGCTAACATACCCCCTTGTCACACTGTATATTTATCTGAGGACCTCTAACCATCAGCACAAGTTCACTCGACGATAGAGAGACGTACCAGGGAGAGTTTTGTCTTCTATGACGAGGTATCGCTCGTCGCTCGTTCCTCTTGGTAGAGTGACTTGGATTTGACGATGTTTGGACAGTCTGGCGTTGATTGACGGGTAAATCACTGCCCTCTGTGATTCAATGCCTTGTTCTCTTCGTCTTTTTTTAAGATCCCACAAACTCCGGAAGGAAAGTTATGATAACAGTGTTTGGAATTTGATTTTTTAGTGACGGGATGGTCTCAAACACTAAAAAGGAAACTATTTTTCAGCTCCCATCGAATTCTTTTTCAAATAAGGCAAAGGATTTGTGAAATGAACAGCATAATAGTTTGTTTCATCATTTTCGTTTACACTATTCGAAATAACTATTTGTTTTTCCCAAACTATCTCAGTTTGGGAAGAACTTTCTATATGGACAGTTTGGGGATTGAATAATAAAAATATGTATAATTATAACTAATAATGGGAACAAAAATCAAGAGACAAAAAACCCAAATTATTCTTAGACAATTCTCTCGGTGAGTTCCGAAACATGATATATAACTGTTTTAGAAATTGACTAACGTGATAGTGGAAGCCTCTTTACCAAAATTACCTTTGTCTGGATCCACTTTCACACAACGAAAGTGAACATTCCAATTGGCAATTCATAGAAAGATACCAGACTATTTTGTCACTTTGGCCTCGGTTTCGGTGTATTGGTGTGAATGGGAAGAACCCAATGCAGTACTTGTGAAGTACATAGTCCAGCATCCTCCTTAAGATGATCAGAGCATACTGATCAAAGTGATGAGTTGACAACCACACTCCTTCTCAGAACCAACTATTACTCAAAAGAGACTTACATGTGGTACTACTGCAAACCTCGCCTTATGAACCAATAACAAGATGTTTCACCGTTTGGAATCAATCTGATTATTACAAAATACTCAAATTTAACATCTTTCGTCCCTTAAAGAGTGTCGATCTTTCGAAGGACTTATGTTCAGAATGTGTATGTTTTCATGTCATCACCATTTCTCAAAACCGTGCAAGGCATAGATGACACTCAACTTCACCAAATATTATTTCTCGAAGATCAGAATGGACTTACTCCACAAAATGTATAACAACTTGTTGTTTTTGGCTGTGTGAAGTCCTATATTGATTGGAGAAATATTGGCATATTCAGAACCGGTTAGGATGACCGACTGACCACTCTACTCGCTCTAGTGCCAGCCTTAAGCTTCGTTTGACGTAAAATGCACGGCTCAGAAAGAAACGGAAAATGCCAAAATCTCCATGACACATTATACCATAAAGATCGACCTAGATTCGTGCCGTATTCTACAGTTTGGAATTAAGACAGCTCTTCTTGTCAAACTACGAGGATGTTTTCGATACCTTCACCTTCCATCAACCCAACTTCGCATCTGGTCTGACTCGTAAAGTGTAGCAACAAGCAGAGTGCTTAAAAAGCCGAAAATAAACACAACCCCAGGGATTAAAAACAATGAGACAACTGTCAGCTAGGACTTGAACGTGACCGTTAATAGTGCGATGGTTGCGATGTTAGTGGCAGTGTGGAAGGACAGTGTGTTTCAGTAATAGAAACTAGCACTTCTAGAGGTCGATGTGGGTCGAAGGACGAAGGAGTCTAGTAGTGATGGAAAGCTGACGGGACGAGCTGTCAAAATGACGGCGATGGTACCGTTTGAAAGAGACGTGGGTGGTTCGTTCAGGCACGAAGGTACCAGTGGATAGTGGAATGAAACAGCGAACGAGACATGGAACTCATGAGACTATATCGCCCAAAAGTGATATAATCAAATGTCATTAGGTATTTGAAACAGTTAATCCTTGAATCCAAAGATTTAATTAAATTGTATTCAATCTAGTCAGTATGGTGTGTTGGGTTAACATTTTAAAAATGTAGACATGAAAGCAGAGAACAAGCGAGTTTTGAATCGTACTTATATACAACGGCAATGTCGAGTACAAAAGAATAGCAATAACATTAAACAAATAAAACATTTA
This sequence comes from Asterias amurensis, assembly GCF_032118995.1. NCBI lineage: Eukaryota > Metazoa > Echinodermata > Asteroidea > Forcipulatida > Asteriidae > Asterias > Asterias amurensis. The sequence goes on from NC_092660.1 coordinate 20,586,714, forward strand.
CATTCCGGAGCAATGACCTAATTGTGAACTACTCAAACATTTCCTTTAAAATAAGTTTTACTTCAGATAATTTACTCAACGCCAAAACTGTCGTACTTAGTTACGATAACGTTTACGTAATTATTGCCTATACGTAAATCATTCCCCAACTTTACGCAAAAACACCAAACACACCGTAACGAAAGTGTTTCATTATGGTCATAATATTCTTTTAAGGTGACGGTATTTTGACGATTGTCACATTTTGCTGTCAACACTTGATGAGTGTTGGTGTTTTTGTTTGCTGTGAAGGCAATTTCAAGAGTGCGCGAAGAAGAATGAAGTATTTAGCTGATGCCTACCCGTATGAATACATGAATGGCTGGCCATTGGCCAGAAAAATCAGATGGCACAAAAACCCAGACCGATTGGCCAAAGTATGCCTAGGATGCCATGACATCTAAAGGCATTGGACAGCAATGACAGGAAAGTTGCCAATAAGAAACTGGCATCGGCAAAGTTGGCCACAATGAATCTAATAAACTCATCAGCAAGCATAAATGCGTGAAGAGTGACGTCACCAAATTCTGGCAACTTAGGGTGCTTTATAAAAAGAATTGTTTTGGCTTAAAAGCGTCAGGAAGCTACGATGGACAATTGAGGACATTTTGGACATTGCAGAAAAAAATGTCTTTCTTTATGAGTGGCAGAATTACCAGCCAGTTTAAGACGGCGTCCACAAGCCAGATTATAATGGCCAGAGTGGACAGGTTTATCACCATGGACCAATCACAGCGTGTATATATGCCTAATCACAATGGACAGTGTATCGCAATAGCAAATTGAACTGACAGTTTACAACAATCAGACAATATAACGTGTTGCCGGCAGCCATAATGTTGTTATTATCAGGCAGCCATAACAAATTAATTTCAAAAATCAACAATCTGTCACAATGGTGGACATTGGGTGACCAGTAACAATTTACACATCAAGAAGCCATAACAACTGCCGAGCATCGGTCATTCTATAGCAACCGTTCAACACGAAACAATGACAACTTTTTATTTGAGAAAATGACAATACAAGAATCGTAAAATAACAAAATTGGCTACACCGGCAGGCGGCCACAATGACCGAAGAGTATGGACAATATTGACCATTCGTCTCGGTGGGGAAGGGGTCAAATTCAGCCCCATTCAGATATTGATGTGGCGGCAAATAATAAAAACCCTGGTCGGTTTCATCCTTGCCTAATTGAATGATCACATGGTCGCTTCATAAAACAATCCAAGTTTTTTCTTGACAGAGGAGAAAATCACTTTTCCTGTATTGATGGGATAGGCTTTTTGGAGTATGGGTTTCCCCCAGGGGCACGGGGAACTTATTAATGCTGACTGACTTGAAAAAAAGGTAGGGTGCTGGAAGCGAGACCTCCTTGCAATGAGCTGTTGCACTTTCAGCTCATGTCAAAACAAATCAACGGGCATCTCTCGGGCGTGATACGTGATCGAGCAAGCGACATTTGACCGCACCAAGTTTGTTATTATAGGGGGCTCACCGCTCTGCCGAGACCGGGGCAGTCCCACGGCAAGCCGCTCGGCCGAGTAATGACTGCCCGACCGCTCGGTGTACGGGTCCCGTGAATACACCCCACAACACAGGGCGTGAAAAACTCCCGACTCGAAATGACAGGAAATTAGCTCCGAGGTTGAATTGAATGTCTCTTCTGTTGACACTTCTTCGCTTTCCTCCTTTCGAGTCAACATTGGGAAGTAAAAAAAAAAAAAAGTAGCTAGGATATTCGAATAATTGATTAGATTGAAAGCAACACGTTAGTGTCTTGTTTGAATGTGTTCAAGCCCCACGCGGAAGAGGTATTTAATTTTATTTGATTAAACACACCACTACAGCGCCAAGATTAAAAGCCACAGCCCCCAATCAACTGTGGCTAATTAATATAATCAATTAAACAAAAATCACTCCTTGGTGTTTAGGTCAGTGTCTAGTATTATAAAAGACCCACACCCGGTGTAGCGCTGGAACCACTTCATGATATCTATCGAGACTCTCAAAGACAGCACTAATTTTAGTGTAAACTTTGGGTGTTTTTTTTCTACATGGACGATGGAAACCTATTTGCCCCCGTTGTTAAGCTGCCAGTATAACCTGTCATTAGTCTGCGCCTTTGTGTTGATTTAAACGATGGACAGTGAAGCTGCAGCGTAATTGATTGACTCAGTTTAGGCAAACAATGCTACAAACAATTAGCTTTTACCCTTCATTTATTTATCAAATTATTGTTACTAGTTATACTTCCGATTAAAGCTATTAATTAATTACATTAGGTATACGTTTATCTCACGATAGAATTCCAGCTTGGATCTGTGTGAGTGGTGTTCATGGACCTCTTTTAGGAAAAAAAGTTGAAACGGTAAACTAGAGAGAATGGCTGATAAAGATTCATTATACCGTATCTTAATAAAAACAGTAAGCCTGAAATATCACAATATATTCATTTTCATTGTAAAAGCAGATTATCAAATTACCAGAGCCTACGGGATCCCCTAACTGCCATACAAACACCCACAGTCTGCAAGAATACATCAGAGCGATAATAGGACAAGAAGAAGCTGGTAATCTGCATAACTGGTCCCCGGGCGCACCTATCGGATTCTAGGCCCATCGTGTCGGTAAGAGAGGGTGTCCATAAGACATGGAGGGGCGGCCCATTATGACTATATGGACAACATTCAGCACTTCGGTAGGGCTGCGAGCCCTCCAAGGGATGCTCCCTCGTGTACCATTATCTCTGCCCCAGTTTTGACATAATTGATGTAGTCGATGGGATGAAACTAAAAGAAACGCCAATGGCTCCTAAGAAGAAAAAGATGGGGGAAAGAAGGAGGGGATATCAACCCCATAGGTGGCTCGTAACAGCGAAAAGGGATGTATTAAAAAAGGTAAAATATGGGTGTAGTAAGATTGAACCCACTAAGCCGTCAGCGCCGATTATTTTTGAAAGGCCAAGAAAAATAATATCGCTTGTTATTAACGTGTCGAGGATGCCTTAGGCGGGAGTATCTCGCAGTCGTAAGAAAATATCACGGACGCAACTATGCAAGAATTATGCATATAAATTATACATGCGAGTGCGATTGGATAGCATAGGGCGGAAGTGAAGAGTGCGAGGCTCGAAAAGAAATGGGAGACCTGGATTTGCCGTCTTGGGACCCGGGAGGGCAGAAGAGGAGAGAGGGAGACTGAGTAGGGGAAAGCGAAACTGGGGACAAAAAATTGGAAAAATGATCGTATCTGTGGCTAGGGTTAGTTTTACGAAGCGGCACTACGACGCAGTAGCGTCACGCGTGATTGGTGGCTACTAACGTGCAGAATATAGACTCACTAGATCAATCCGAGGCTCAGACCGTATGCCGGCTCGTCGCCTGCGGGCCCTTAAAACCTAATCCAATCTCGACAATATTTCAATATTAGCCGCTAATTACTCGACCTCAACGGGGTCCAACTCACAGAAAAAAAACCCCATCTTTAATCTTAAGAAAGGGAGACTTTGATATCCTTCATACATTGGTTGATTGCAATAAGCTTTGGACCAATACGAGTCAACCTTAACAATAAGACTAGACACGTGCACATGAAACTATTAATGCTGTATCTTGTTTGAAGAAGGTATTGCTAGGGTAGGGGGAGCGACACAGAGCCGCATCAACGGATATACGATACACAGTTAAAAGCTGACCAGCCTCGCTCCACCACCTCTGCAGGCGAAGATGGAAAGACAGAGAGAGAGAAAAAAGCGGGAAAAAAGTTGCCACTCTTGCCTCGTACCTCTTTTGCATTCTTGGTTTCTGCAGGGTTGGTTGCTTAGGATCCCCAATACGTAGGGGCATCCGTTGTTAATTGCTGCTACCCCCATGGTATCGGTAAAACATACTGACTAGGGCCTGCGGTCGCCCAGATAGTCTTACCGTTGACTTCCGGTTTTTCCCGCGAACCGAAGATCAATATTAATGACTCCTAGTAGCTTCGATTTTTTTCGCCTCCTCTTTCTCTTACACTCTCCTCCAGACTCTAGCGTCTTAGTCTACCTTCCCTTCACCCATCCTCAATAGACTCATTTGCATACGGGTTTGTCGGGCTAGTCTTTGTCTCATTATTAGTCTTGTTTCATCTGGTTAGTCTTATGGAAGTGTCAGTCAGGCTAAAGATGCAGCACTTTGGAATGTCTTCCTCTACTTTTTGACCGCATCCCAAAAGCATTGTTTAAAGATAAAGAAGACTTCGCTGAACACATTGGTAAAACAACCAGCTCTTCTTAGAACACTCAGGTCGCAACGCCGAGTAAATCGTTGAATTTTATTGAAAACAATTGTGTTGTAACGCAGCCTTTAACGTACTATTAACGAAAAAACTATAGTTGTCAAGAAAACAAATATGGAACAGGGAAATAAACTTTTAGTAAGACGCCAGCTCCTTCTTAGAACACTCTGGTCAAAACGTCACACAGCTCAGTAAAACAAAGCCAACACAAAATCAAGAACATACCAGTGCCAAATCCTCTGAAGATGTGTTTCCGTCTGAAATACTGTCAAAACCAAGAACAAATAGTATTAAAAGATCCCCTAATCACCATTCCTTGTTTGGATTGCTGCACTGTACACTAGCGCATAACAAAATAAACAAGAAACAATAAACAAACAACTACAGCAAAAGGCAGTGATTTAAATGGTAACAAACATTACAAAATAGACACAACAAATAGTTTGAAAGTTAGGAAATACCACAATCCATAAATGATAACACAAGACCCGTACAAAACTTCTTGTGCAACTGCAATAAGTTCACACAAATCACACAAAATCCCCGAACAAAACAAAACAACAATTTTTCCAGTAAATCATGATTGGATGACAATTCCACTGAATTGTCAAAAGGTGAAAGGATTTGGCAATAACCTACTCCCAACAAACTATTTAAAGCACTTGACATTTTGACAAACATCGGTGACTCAAAGACCAGCACCCACACTTGATTTGGACCAACATAAACATGAAACAATAAACCTGGGAAAGTTTAAGCTCAATCGGTCACCAGAGTCAAAAGAAAATAGTGAACAGAACACCCTGTTTGCAACGTTCAAACATTTCTAAAAATCTATGGCATTTTAATAATCAAAACAATTTCAAAGTATTTAAAAAAAAGACAACAATCACAATGGAAGTTTTCTACCATAACCCTCTTTATTCCATGTCAGTTATATGCAACTCTGTGCAGTTATTTACTTTCAATCTTTTGTGTACACCCTTCAACATTAAACACTTAATTGAATAAGTGCATTAGTTGATATAGTTATTATTATAAAGACAGACGAAGTGAAGAGTGAGAGTGAAATACAATGTTTATCTAATAGCTACAGATGATTTCCAAATAACACCCAAAAGCTATTTCTATTAGTCGAGGTATCCTCCTCTTAAAATGAAATCATCTTCTATGAAGTTCGTCTTATTTGCCCTCTCTTCTGTCTCCTGCGTCTTCCTTCACCGTTGACTCTATCCAACCATCTTCACCCTTATCTAAACAAAAAACACTTTTTTTTCTTGACACTCTTGTCTTGAAGCTTTCCCGTAAGCAATCTGAGAGCGATGTCCACTTCCAAGCACTCTCACTCCCACCATCTTGCTTTCTGTCTTCAACTCCGGAGTCAAGTTGTTGATTCATGGTTGGGCGGATGGCAAACCTTGCCGCTAGGCATGACGGGTAAAGCACGGATTCGACGTCATTGGGGTTTGCGGGGAAGAGTCCGTGACCAAACATTATTTTGTTGGATGGGGTTGACTCAGACCCCAACCCCCTACTCTCTCACAGTTTCAACCCTGTTGACAATTATGATGCACCGATCTTTGGTTTTCCAGTCGAGAGAGAGAGAGAGAGAGAGAGAGAGAGAGAGAGATAAAATATTGTTCTACTTTAGACCTGGTGTTCGCACCCTCAGGTTATGTGAGTAATGGATTGATGGTAATTGTTTTGCATACAATATTGTGTAAAAATTACTACGAGTGATTCATTTCCTCGATTAGTGCTTTACAATTAATGAATTCTGAGAGTCTGTGATGAAGTAATGTATGATTGACCAGAAGGAGAGTAGGTAGGAAGGTTTTGGTGGAGTGAAGGTATGGGGGGAGGGGGTATTGTAAGTAGGAGGGGGAAGGAAATATCTGATGGCTGAGCGATGAAATGGGAATCAACAAGGTGTTCATTCAACAGGTGTATCCACTTTGAGTAAGGTTTGACTGGCATCATTATGAGAGGTGTAGATAGTAGTGCTGAGTTGGTTCACTCAAGATTCCAAGATGACACAATGATCTGAAGTATCTTTATCCCTCAAGAAGGAGAGTTTGGAAAGTAACCGTTGCAACCATCAGATAAAGCCAGTACAAACGGATTGATGGGATTTTCACATTTCGTATTGATGAGTTATTAAGACTAGACTGTACCAAGCTAACAAGAGACTCACCGGGCACAGTAATATTAAAACACATGTATATAGCGCCGAATACATTGCAAAAATGCTTCCAGGCGCTTTGCGATAAGAAAACTATACCATTTAACCATGAAAAGTAAAATCATGAAAAGTAACGGTCATATCCGGTTTCCTTGACATTAAACAACTGAAAATATTTATATTTCCCATTTACAGACTGCCATTCCTTCGCTGGTTTCCTTTGAATCGCTCTAACATGTACCCTTGTCATCCTCGGTGGAGAGAAGCAATTATGATAAAGTGCACCGCAACAGCTAGAGCCCAAATACAGAGTCACAGCCGAAGCCATGTTTGGAAAAACACACAGTGGTTCGACATCATGTCAATAAATTAAAGTGCATTTCCAATTAAAGAGTATTCACAACCCATTCTCAATTCCTTCAATATCCAACTGATTTTCAGTTTGTCTTTGCCTGCGAATCCAGCTATTGTTGCTCTACATAATCCGTTTAAAACCAATATCATAATTCTAACCATATGCCACATGCTTTCTTGTTTTGAGGATTACAAAAGCGTGCCCCAGTTTTTATAACCATCTGGTTTTTCTTTCTGATAAAGCGAGGACAGAAAAAGTTTGTTTGGTGTGGGCCTTGATAAAATCCGTGACAGCCACAAAAGAGTCACACCACGAACGATCCCTGAAGCGGCCTATCGTCCAAACATTTACCGCTCCAAACACAATGTTTCACTATTGTCTAGGACAAGGGAAACCAAGGTATTTACGTTTCTCAATATTTGTAGAGTTGCTAGTTTGCCCCCATTTCAGCTCCAAGTCTTCTTTTGAAAAAAATAAAATAAACACACAATTAGAACCGCTCAAGTATACATTGTGAATGATAAAGCACACATAAGACTGGAGAGAAAAAAACAAGAAGAAAAAAATGGCTATTAACTTTGTTGGTTTGCCAAGGTCACGTATGAAAGCTCAGATGGTAAAATTTTCTCCTTGATCCTTTTATTACCTTTACAAATAACCACCTGGTGGTTCCTTCAATCTGACCCAAATACTATCCAGCTATCCACACAGTTTATGTTTACCTTTTCTAGTCCCCTTCTTCCTTTCTGAAGTAGCTAGTTTGCGGTTGCAAACTACCTCCAACAATAGGGACCGGAGGCCCTAGAGTTTGTCCTCATCGCAAACATAGAGAGAGAGGAAAACAAAGTTTTCCGTGAAGTTGTCAGAACTCCTCTAGTACCGAGCCCCAAGTTTGCCTTGCATACAACTCATCACACGAACACCCATGGATCCCGTCCTCTCGTAGCAACCATCGATGCTGCTTGACACATTATGGGTTGACTCCCCGCCCCCTTTTGGCAATTGAGGGGTTTACTGTTTGCCCGGTTGTGCCCTTTCATACTTCAAAATCACACTCTAGATTTCTTTATCGCAACTCCAATATCATGTTTCACAACTCTCTTGTATTTACTGTTAAAGTTTCGAGCTACGCTGTCAATAACAACTTATCTATAGCGAGGCTTCCACGTAAGCAGAAGTTATTCAATACAATCTATTTTGTTTGTGTCCTTAACTGACTGCTTGTTCATGTTTTCTTCTACTTCCCGCAAAATGAATTGTACAAATCTTACTTACCGCATAGAGGATACACTTTCCCAAGTGCTCAAAACCCCTCCAGCGAAACGGTATGTTCTATGTCTGAAGCATAGTCAATTATAAAGAGTTATTTATGAGACGAAGCAACCACAATACAACACTTTGAAAGGTTTGCAAAGTGAGGTTGCCTATAATTGCTGCCAGACCAAGACAACAAAACCAGGGGCAAACCTATTTTGTGATTAGTGAAAAAGTAAAAAAAAAGAAGAAACCAGTATTCAATGCCACCTTAAAAGACAATAGTCCGCCTCTAAAATGTCAATCGAAATAGATCTTCATGTTTCTAAGTAAACAAAAGTCAACAACAACAAAAATCTCGTTTATTAATAGTTAGACCCTCTCGTGAAACATCAAACCTCAGCACGCCCGAACGACTCCAGTCTTTGCTCTTAAACCAAGGAACTGCTAGTGCGTTTCACAAACTTAATGATGTCACTTTTGTCGGGTTACAAAAGTGTTTTTAATGAAGGATATCAATTTATGAAAAATAATCAATTACAGATAAGAAGGCAAATCGAGTATATAATGATTCGTAAAACGGGCAGTTCGAAATTAAAAAAACATCACGGGCTTGACCGAGGGCAAGTTGGCTGTCTCTGCGAATTACGTGAATTGATGCGACAAAAGTGTTAAGCTTAATGGTATATAATATAATATTTATTGTTATAAAGCCACCTTGTGTCTATTGCTAGCCTAATTTAACGAATAAGTGTCAGTAATTGAGAAATTGACTCAAGTGTTTAGTTGACGCATACTCTATAGAACCCCATGTACTTTATGATGCGTCTTAGTGCATGTTGTTGGGGTGTAGTGTACCTCACGCGTGTCTGTATCCTTGCTTACGGCATAGAGCAAGGAATTACTCCTTGCTCTATGCTTACGGCATACAATGTTTTCAATCAGACCAATCATACCACTTAAGACTGTTGACCCAACACTGCAATGATTTCCTTACCATTTTGCCAGCTCAATAGTCTGCGTCCACAAGTAGCGCTAATAATTCTCCATTTGTATACCAATTTCCCGCGTTTTTTCTACTGAATGTGTGGATACAGGCCGTCATTCTATTGTGATTACTCACATAAGCCACGTTTTCATAGCTAGAGTTTGTACACTTGGTTTGTCTTCTTTTTCCCTGTAAAGAGCAAACCTAATTTAATGTAGATCTTACCGGATGGTCGTCCATTAATCGAAAGGGGGTATCGTGCACGATTTTCACCAAGTTTACACTCTTTTGTGAGGACGGCCGGCGCTCGGACAATGTCCGCGCCATTTAATTTGTAGTTTGGAGCACGGTTTCGCCACTCACCGTGATTTGGGCAAATCATAGACGGGGCTAGAGCGCTGTGGAGTCGGTAAACAGATACGGAGAGACACGAGCGGGCTCCGGAGACCGCATTGTCACCAAAGCTAAAGACTTAGAAAACTGTCTCAATTTTGTGAGCAATTTTCTTCCAAAGGGACAAAGACAACATTTTCATCGCCTGAGGAGCCGGGCAATCTTCTTGAATATCGTCTGTATGAAATCGATGTATTTTGGCATGTTTGTTATGGTTGACCGTGAGTAGAGCCAACAAACACTCTGAATCGAAATGCTCCACCGCAGAGGTTTTAGACCAACAAGAAAAAAGAAAAAAAAATCAATTTTCAAAAGGAATTTCAATTTCAGTTAAAAGGTTCATTTCAAAGCGTTAAGTACACGGACAACAAATACTACCTCAAGTAAACGTAATTATCGACTCATTTTAAGAGAAGAAATTGTATAGATTAACACTCTTGATTTTTTAGACTATGCCTAATCGGTTATTCTACTTCACACGGACGATGAACAAAATACAATGTTTATTAAGTCTACACTCACCAAGTGAGAATAAAAGACGCGAAATTCTGAACGTTGTTTGAGTTGCTTAAAGCGCCATCAACGTGCAGTAGTTCAACACACATTTATGAGCTGAGGTGTAGATGCACTTCACACGTGCTGGAGACTACATGTTAAGAAACGTCCAGAGAATCAGATATTATGAGAAAAGTTTCTAGACAGAAAACATTTAAGGTTTGATTAAGTGAAAAGCGTCTGTCTCGAGTGTGTAATTTCGTCCATAAAAAACAAAGGTCAATATTGCTAAAACTCTAAAGAGTCCAGAGATAAGAAATTAATCCGGATCCAGGATCATGTAATCCTGATCCCGGATCATGTATGCGGATCCCGCATCATGTAATCCGGATCCCGGATCGTGTAATCCGGACCCCGGATCATGTAATCCGCGTTATAGGCAGACTCGGAATCAATGTCATGTGGATTAGAAATCCGTTTTAAAGTCTTTCATGGTGAGACTTAGGATCAACAAGTTTAAAATAAATACATAAAATACAAAGTCCAAGATTTCTTGAACACACTATGGAGTGAATTGAAGACAACAAAATGACAGCATTTGTAACTGAGTACAAGTGAGTTAATGACAGAATGAATGAATTGCAAATTATATTCAAACAACCTATTTGGCAGTTTCTAGGTAGACTGGACGATTGTCTTTTGTTTTTACGGACAACAGCTATAAGGCGTTGGATCTATTTGTCTTTGCCGGTCAAAACATGCACGTGTATACAGCTCAGCAAAAGTCGATTCGAAAAGCTTGAAAATGCCCCGGATTCGATAAAAGACGGTAGCACTGCGCTTCCACCTCCGAGAGAGAGAGAGACGGATAAAAATGTTTAATTTACAATGTGTAGTCGCTTCCAAATAGGTCAGCCGCTCGGGTCGTGGCACTGGTGCGTGAGGTCCGAGGCACGAGGCTCCCTCATTTGGGATTTAAATCACCGGAGAAAAATGGTTGCGATCTTGGATTGGCTTGATGGGATGTTTCCTGCTGGTCTTCGGAAGGAGACTAATTGCGACAGAGGTTACTGCTAAGTTATACTCCCGATAAACACTTCCCTTAGGTCCATCGGGAAGCTCTTGCGGGGGAGAGGGGGAGAGAGAAAGAGAGTCTCCCGCCTCGGACTTTGTTTGTTTGCAAGATTTAAAGACAGGATTTCGGATGGCCAACCAAGACATCGATTCCGCATCATCTCTACTGTCTTCAACTCGACGAAACTTTGTAAATCTATCTTTGCCGAGGGCCAAATCGAAAGCGTGTTGGGCACATTCTCTCAGTGTCTGTCTCTCCCCTCTCTCATTTTCTTGCTTTTTGATATCCCTTGGGTGCACATTACTGCACTGCGTTCCCCCCGCGGGGCCGTAAAAGGGCGGCCTAGCTTAGCCATTAGTATGCAGGCTCACTCGTCAAAACGCCGGCTTCCCGGCTTGGCTTAAGTGAAGCAACTTCGATTCTATGCAAAAAAAAAAGCCTCTAACGATCGACTCGAGCCTAGATTTCTTGTTTGCCATTCTTAAACGGTTGCCACAGAATGTCACAGCCGTGTATGACATGACTGTTGCTTGTAAAATACATGGTAAGGAGGTTGGGTTTGGGGACGCTCGACGTCTTTAATAAGTTAGGTCACTAGCCGGAAACTTGCAAATTGTTTCGATCTAAAATCTCGCGCCAATTCTCAACAACTCGTCTGCTGTCACATGTTGTCAGTTTTGAGATTGCCCGATGATACTTTGATGGTTGGTTACATTGTAATCTACAACACACGTTTCTAGAATCGCTATCGAGCTTTAAATAATAGAACAGTTTACCTTTCGGAAACACACAGTGATTGAGCTGTCGACGGTTGTCGGTTGTTACCATTGTATTTGTAGTCAGCTGCCGTCAGTTGTCGGTCGTTTTGTTGGACTTACCAAAGCTGTTGTTGAAGACAGAAGTGTTACGTTAGTGTGTTTGATTGGAAGTGTGTCTCATTTTCTTCCTACATTAACCCAAAACAATCAATAATTCTCATCATATGTAAATATTTTGTCACAGAACACATACGTAGGCAAGTACAGTTATTACATTTCAAGCTAAGGCTTAAAGGAATCACGTCATATTTGTTTTATCTAACAACATAACTCATCAGTGACTTCAATAATGGGGCAGCCATCTTATTTATATATCATTTCACTCGACGTAACCAAACCCAGGCTGTGGTTATCTTTGGTGAAGAAAGCCCTCTTTTCATTGTACCGGAATGGACTGCGAATGAATATCAAAGAAACTTGTTATAAAGGAAATAAATGTCCTTTGAAAAGACAGATGAAACAAATAACAAACAGAACAGAATAAGTAAAGTTAAAAGAAATAACCACAACAAATAAATATTCTGCTGCCACCATATTGGTCACGTTCCCTGTGTGCGATAGAACTATTTTATGTTGTTTTTCATATACGGAAATGGTGCCAGACTCTTTTTCGCTTAAAGTCTCTGTTTGGGTTTATACATTATGAAAGGGGAATGACAAAATGGCGGCATCCATTTGGATCACCGTCGAATGGCTTTATTCACCATAAAGCAAACCAACCAAACTTTGAAGCTTACAATTGTAACGTTTCCAAACAATTGGAAACAATATAAAGGAGATGAGTCATGTACATTGCATCTTATGAAGAAGCAATCTTTCCAGTCCCCCCTTTTCCCTCGTTCATCTGTACTTTGCTTCCAAGTCTTCCCTTACTGAACATAAACACTTGAAGGCGCCGGGCCCCCGTTCGCTATGAAAACCAAATTTTGAAATTGTTTCTCCGCTTACCGCTCAACGAGCGCCTAGCAAAACAATCCCGAGCTATCCAGAGTGGATAGAAAATCGCAGCAATTGAAGATATTTTCCAGTCTCCTTGTTGGCTCTTCTAGCGATGGTTCTTTACGTAGGGTAGGGCGCGAGGCCGTAGGGACCACACTGGCCGGGTGAACGCCCGCACAAGTGACTCGAGGGTCCGCTCTCACCCCAAGCCCCGGCTCTTCTGAACCTTCGAGTGCCTCGTTCCCAGACGAAATCACACAATTTAATGTTCTTTTTGGACGGATTATGGATTTAGTATGGATTGCTTTTGTAGCTATTATGATGAGTAGCCGGCTTTATTTTACCAGGTACTAATCAAGAGAGGACAGAATACTACAAAATGAAAAGGTTCTCCTGCTGTATCGTTTAGAATATGGAATCTGATAATGGGGTTTTGTGGCAAACCGTTTGGAGGACCTTTACTTCAAATAAAACCCAAAGTGCTCAGGAAAAGCTTAGGACTCATATTACAGACAAGTACTGATAGCTGGGTATCAAATTATTAATATTGCCTCTTTAATTTGACGACAACGATTGAGATAAGAACAGTTATGGGTTTATAAAGTTGATAATTCTTTTACTTTACTTTCCACTCTTTCAAATCGAATGTAACTGCACTACATGCTATAAATATAAAAGGGTTGAAAATGAAACTCAGAAACAGGCTCACGTTGTTGGTGTCATTGTAGCAAGCCCTTAAAGAAAAGAGAGAGTCAATAACACGTACAATTATTTAATTAATTTTAATTCATTAATAAATTGTACTTTACAAAGTTTAAGTTAAACTTAAGTCATATTGAACAGTCAATCAGATAAAAGCTCTTGTTTTTTTCGTTAACTGGATAAATCGTCCCTTTATCCGCCATAGACACCGAGTAATACACGTTTTCAAAGTCTTGCCTTAAAAGGTCTCCTCGGTTGGGATGTGAACTCATGACCTTCGTATTAGAGTATTTGTCCTCGCTCAGTGGCGACAGAATCCTAGACACAAATCCTAAAGTGTCCTTTAGAGATTACGTATTTAACAAGTAAAGATGAATCATTTTCTATACAAGCGACGTTTAAGATATATTTTGGTACACCTTCACAACAACTCATCTTAGAGGGAAGGTACACGTTTGGTAATTGTCAAAGACCAGTCTTCTCACTTGGTGTATCCCATCATAACCATAAAATAACAAACCTGTGAAATTTTGAGCTCAATTGTCGTCGAAGTTGCGAGTAAATGATGAAAGAAAAAACACCCTTGTTGGACGAATTTGTGTGCTTTCAGAAAGAATAAAAGACTTCTAGCTAGAAGTCTTTTATTATTTTAGTGAGAAATTACCTATTTCTCAAAAACTACGTTACTTCAGAGGGAGTCGTTTCCCACAATGTTTTATACTATCAACAGCTCTCCAATGCTCGTTTCCAAGTCGGTTTTTAAGTTAATGTTTGTTTTGAGTAATTACCAAACGTGTACCTTCCCTTTAAAGCACTTGGAAAACATTGGTGATTCAAAGACCAGTATTCATACTTTGTGACCCAACATAAACATGAAGCAACAAACCTGTAAAAGTTTAAGCCCAATCGGCCATTAAAGTCACAATAAAACAGTGGTATTCTGCCTTCAAATTGGTTGGAAACATCGGGTGATGGACTCTCTCGATCAAAACTAACAAATGTTTCATAAACTATATTACTTCAGCCAAAAATATTTCGAAGGGAAGTTTTCCACCATGACCATGTTTATTCCATCTAAGTTATGTGCAAATCTGCGAACAGTAATTTGCAATCTTGCAATGTTGTGCACAACCTTCAAAAGAAATTATGAAAAATGATAATAACAATCTATAATGTCACTGAAATAAAAATATTGAGGACGTGGAATAGACACCATGTTCTTTAATAATGTCTTATTGTCTAAAATTATAAAGGCCTTCCCCTTTACCAAAGGCAAACAATGTTGATTCGATCACTTCATTCCCTTCAACGGGTTTCATATACGGACCCATGTAAACTGCATAACGATCCTTAATTTGAAAAGTTACATTTAAAAAAAGTACTATTTTATAGGCTGAGCACATTGTAGCACGCATGCACAGACAACCAGACTAAATCGCAACCAGACTAAATCGCAACCAGACTAAATCGCAACCAGACTAAATCGCAACCAGACTAAACCGCATTACAAAATTACCAAAATGGTGAATTTGGTTCAAGACTGGCAACAGTTACTCTCTTTTAAATTCCTGCCAATTTAAAAGATAAAGGTTGGACAGCATACGAGTATACAACCATCTTAAATAACATGGAGTTGTTATTGTAATAATCTAATTTGTTTTCGCAGCTGAAATTGATTCAAAGTCTCGATGGCGGCCGCGCTGATTTGGCGGGTTTTGTCAATAGCGAAATACTCATCATCTTACAGCCAGCGTTTCCCGCCTTTTATACAAAACTAGGCTAAGTCATCAATGCGTTGAATAGGAAAGGCAATTCAGGACAATTTGAGCAGTACTCAATGAGCATCCACGACTAAACAGAGACACGTTGAGTATTGTATGACTATCGTCGTGTTTTTGAATTACAGTTAAACAAGTCGACAGAATACTAAAGGACAGATGAAGAATTGGGAAAGGAAAATATGGCGTGAATGAGGCCAAATTCTTGCTGCTGATCAGGCGTTATTCTTTACTCAGCTGCTACGGTGTGGGGATTGGCCAATAAGCTGTAGTCTCTAACTCGGACTGTATTTCAACCAGGGAGGCATTTCTGTACTTTCTTGGACTGTGGTGTGGCAATAGATATCATTCCATTCAGTTTTTAATAAGATGTATATTTTTGCTTCTCAAACCTAGAAAGTGGACTACGATTAGGTTACCATGGAAGCCCTTGAGATGTATTGGGAGGGAGCTATCACCGATGGTTTTGGAAAGCCTCATTTTAGCGAAGCCCCTATTTGGCATGGATAGTCTCCGTAAGTGTCTACAGCTGTTGCTTGGTATTTTCCCGCGCTATGATATGGGATTTAGTTTACGGCGTGCCTTATCGAACGGGTGAATTCTATCGCACACAAACACATTGCGCGCGAAGAGGGGAGGGGAAATACACCCAACGGAGAAGTGTCTAAAAGGTGTGTTTTAAAGCGGCCATTGGAAGGGGGGGGGGGGGGGGGGGGTGACTAAAGCTTATTACTTTCCCGTAGACACTATTGACTGAAGCTTGCACGGAGCAGGTCGATTTCTTCGTTTGTGTGTTCTTGGGGCCCCATTGCGGACCGACTGGGCCACTCAAAAAACAGTACATTATTATAGACAGAAGACTCTTCGGAAAATCGCTGCAAATAACAAACTTTGATTCAGAGTTCGATGACATTTTTTTTTTGCAGCGCAATCTTCCGGGGTTGGCCAGAAGGGTTATAACATTTCAGGCCGTAATTGGATTTGAGGTGTAGTGTAGAGACTAGGGGACGGTTAGAGGTGATTTGAACGAGCAAACTCTGCACGTGGCAATTTGCAATTGAATACGTTCCCTCTCTTTGTTACCACACAATCACGTGACCTTCCACGGTGAACTTTTGGCCTAAGAAACTATACTTCTTGCCAGTTTTCTTTTAACATATTTTCATACTTCGTGGTGCCAGACAGAAGGGCGTTCTCTACGTCCTTGCTCCAGGCACATAAACTACTTTTTGTCCAATTAACAGAGGGTCGTACAGAATAGATATGGCTTCTGAAAAATACGTAAGTATGGAGATACAGTAATACTAGAACTACCAAAGACAACCAAATCTATCAAAAATTAATTTCCACCACGTAGATTTCAAGAAAAAATTCATGCTGCCAACCTGGGAACATTTCATCCAATTCAGTGCAACGTTTTCGTGTCAACAACGACAAGTTTGTAAACTGGTTAAGTTTGTTCGTATAAATTGGCTCGCGGCTATCGAAATAACTAACTGTGGTTTGTGGCAACTTTAACTGATATTTTGTGAGCTTAAACAAAATGATTGAAATGTTTTCCCGTAGTAATGGTTTGAACTTTCTAATCATCGAGCTTTTCAAATTGAAATGAATCAACTTTCCCCGTTCACGTTGTTCTAACCTCTCGACTGTTTCACGTGTGTAATGCAGTCATCACACCCTTGTTATGTACACACTTTGTACTTGAAATAATTTCATACATTGCTCATGGTGTTAACTGACTCACTCCACTAATGCATATCATTAAACCTTGGGGTAAGTTCATGCACTTGGTTCCACCTTGCAACCGAGAAGAATTATTAATAACGATAGTAGCCATTTGTTATGTACCATGTCTGTAAGACACTAACGGTGTAAGATAACTGCAGGTAAAAAGAAGTGGGTCTGAGTTGCAGAGAAACAAACCTTAAATAGTTTTATAGTTTGCAAATCCGGTTTGTTTTGGCTACATTAAAGTATTAGCTACATTTAGGAATTTAAGAACTTGAATGGCTACATAAAGGTATTGGCTATATTTATGACTTATGGCTACATTGGACTTGAGGAACATTAAGGTATTGGCTACTTGGCTAGTGCTGAGCTAAATTTAGAACTTGGCTACATTTAGGTATTAAGGTACATTAAGGTTCACACACCAACCACACATATTTGAAAACAGAGAGGTTTCACAACAACTTGCTTGACATGTTAAAATGGCGTTCATTTCAAACCGTAAAGTTGTTGGTTGAATTGAAACGGCGCGAAATTAAAGACAAGACACCCCAATCGATTCCTAAGCTTGAGCGGGAAATTGTCCCGCCTTTACAGCTGACGCATCGCTAGCCAAAACTCTCCATCACTGAAATTGCCTCAAATATCGATGCCAAAAATAAACTAATGTAAAGGAATTCTCCTCGTGTGTGTTTGTGTCGTTTCCCCCGTCTTTCCCCCTCTATTCACCCGCGAGTTCAGTGATCGTCTTAGTTGATATCCTTTAAAATCACTCTGCCTGTTCTTTGCCATTGAGAATATGCAGTAAACGAATCATGTTATTCTGGTGGGTATGATCTATAACGCAGTAACATGAAGTTAACATGATTGAAAATAATGTTCAAGGAATGTCAGTATACTTATTAATTACTTGCAGTTCTATACAATTATCAATCACCAGTAGGACAAATGTGTTAAAAAGATACACTGTGTTGTTTCCGACTTGCCTTTTAAAAACAAATCCCAACAAAACCCATTAAAAAAAAAAAATTAGAATAAAAGTGAACAATTATCAACACAAATTGTTTTGCAAACGGTGTCCTCATTGATGCAACATAAACACCATGGAACCATAAACTTGGCAGTAAAACATACAACAAATCCAAAAAGTCACCCAATAGTCAATCAAGACTCGATTTCTGTGTGCAAAGATCAAACCTTAAATCAAAGACCAATAATTACGAAGGCAAGCTGAGCCGACCGCTGCTTCTGTTTTCCCACGTTGCCTAAGGGCCACTTCATTTGTAATTTGTTCACGTCTCGTGACTGGCTAATCAGGGGTGAGTCAGTATCATATATACTTTTTGGCGGGAACGATCCTAAGGTTGATTATAAAATCATTAACAGGAATCGGCCACTCCGATTTCACATTTTGCACTTGACCACACCGTGAAAATTTGTGGTGGAGCGCCATTTTTGAGAACACAGTTTTCTTCAGGGGGTGTCGGTCACATGATAGCCTTGATGAATTATTCATCGTCACGTCATGGTTTGTGGGCGTGGCTTTGTTATCCCCAATACGGATACCGGATGCAGACAGACTTGTTAATAATGTTTTACTTAAAGTAGTATAGGGATTATAACACAGATCACAATAAGACATCTTTTATCAAACAGAGGGCGGAATTGTTAACAGGTTGAAGTCTCAATTCTGGTAACGACACCAAAAGATCCACGAGAAATTGAGAATTAGCAGTTAGACTACTTGTTATTTGGAGATTAAAAAAAAACCTTTCCTTAAAAAAAGAACCAACAAACTATCGTTCCTAAACTACGAAGTGGATATATCACATACAGGCTTCTATAAGAATCCCTATAGTCATTAAAGCTCACTCCTTCATTACCCCTACTACCACCAGCGGAACCAAGTCGTTCTCAGACCAATTTAACCCAACAAGTCTCACCGGCATTAGTGGTAGCCTAGGGGGGTGAGTTATGAACCATTATCACCCGGTCTCGCTTCAGCTCCAACCAAGCGGAACTTAACAGTCTCGGACAATTCATATCATATTATTGTGTGTGTTTTGATTGAATGGAAGAAGCCGAAGATTGTTTAATAGCTTGGGTTTTTGAGGAGGAGGCAATGAGGCAAGATGTGATTGTTAACGAGTCAGTTAAAGTGTGAAGAAATTGAGATCATTTGAGGATAGTAAAGTACGCATTGATTAGGGTCATGACTCGACGAGAAAGAAAGGTGCTGGAATTTGACCTTAAAGGGGAAATTCATAAATTTTCATTATGTGTTTTAGTACTTTTTTGTATCCAATATTTCCTCTGCGGAGATTCAAACGGTTTATTCGTTTACACTTCTTTTGCATATTACAATAAACCCATATAACAAAACTGTTTATTACAGAGACTCGAACATAAGTCCCTTTTCAAAATAAAGTTGCCGAGTCTGTAACAATCGGTAACAGAATTTAAATAGAAAAGCAAACAAACAAACAGTTGCAACTCTTAATTTTTTTTAAAATAAAATAAATGATGGTGCTACCCTGGTCATCCTCATTTAATAGAATATTGTAATAATCATTAACATATTAACTCAAAAAGCAAAGACGGATTTTGTTTTGAACATTCTGTAAATATCAGATTTCTAAATCAATGCTGAGTCTCGATGGTGTTTTTTTTGGAAGGCATAAAGTCAGTATTCAAGTGCTGTTTTCTTGCTCTGAAAAACAGCAGGCCTTTGTGTTCCCCAGGGAACGATCGTGTGGCCCAATTCCACTTCATAAAAGCATTTCGAGGTGTGACTTCTGACAATACGTTATCTTGAAATTTAAACAAACTCCCAATTCAAACATACTTATTGGGGTGAATGCAAAATTGTTTTTCTTCAAAACATAATAAAATTGACCCAAATGCCAGTGAATGGTTTCATTTAATAACAGAATGAGATCGGCTAAATGATTCAAGTCAACTTTGCGGTAAGATTACCGCACACAGAAATAATACACAACAGTTGTTAGCACTACCGTTCGTTTAGTGCCGTAACAATAACCAACCCTCGTGGAATCTCACGGGATTTGAGATTATATCCGCGAACATATGCTGGACAGTTTTGCCATACGCTATAAGGACTGATTCCAACTAATTTAATCATCAATCAATAAGGACCCTGGGTATAAATTAGGAGAAGACAAACTTCATTGCACTTAATCAAGATACTGAAAAGGATTTTATTGATAATTTTTGGAGAGACTTTGGCGGGGTAATCCCTGCGGGAGTTGTGTTTTTATGATGGCAAACTGACTTAATTGCCGCAACTGTAGACAATGTCTAATCGGAACTTGGCGATTCACCGTGAAATCGTGCTCGCCCCTACCGTCCAACGCCTCCCAAACCTCCCAAGGGTTTTGTAGGAGTGTTGCTGATCGAATAACAAACGGCAACCAACATTGAACTAAAGCTTTTAAATGTGTTTTGTTTCGTAAAAAATCTATTATTGAATAAATTTAAAGTGGTTTAACAATTTGACCTCGCAGGTATATTTCCAAAATTTCTTTATCGTAAGTTCAGCCATTTTTTTCATCATTCAAACAAAGTGTAACAAAATCGAGGCCGAATAAAAAATTAGCCTGGTGCATAATTTTAAAAACAGGTATTTGATGCTTGGCTAAACGGGGAACACGATCGATTAGATAATAACGCATTATCTTCCTGCAACTGCGTAACAAAAAGAACACACCATTATGTTTTTTTTATTTAAAGGAACAACTTAAATCGGGCATAATTTATTTCTTTTATTTATTTTAGCCTAAGATGAGAATAGTTTCGGTAAAAACACAAACCATTGAAACATTTTTGCTGTGATTTGTTTTTATTAGTCACTTTAATACATTCTTGGATAATTGCAAATAATATGATATAATTTCAATGGTACACTACAACTTTTCTTAAAATCAATTTGTAGGCAAGTCAGAAACGAATCAATAAAAATATAAAATTCCCAGAGAGCGAGCGTGAGCTTATTCCTAAAAGTCCCACATCCTCCCCAGTATACACAACTGCCACTGATGCTAAAAATAATGTGGTTGACATTTCCATTTGTTTATATTATATATTATGCGAATTATGGAAGACAGCGAATCAATGCAATCGACTGAAAGCTAACTCTCTCGCACGTAAAGGCCTACTTATGAAAATCGAGACAAAATATCGTGGGGAAAAACTGTTGCATTTTACATGAGCGCCGTTCGGAACTTGTCTACTACGGGGCCCTGAGCCGAGAGGGTTTTGATGTATGGCAAAAGCCACACGCGGACCAAAGCCCAGTTCATCGATTCCATGAGGATCAATGTTTGCGCGCGCGGGAAAAGAAGTAATAATTTAGCCTAAATTGAGCACTAGTGTCAAATTTGAATTCTCCGCCTCACGAACAATGAAAACACGGCGAGCAATTACTAAGAAACAAGATATCTTAGGTTTAATATCAACCCAGGAGAGAGTTAGACGCGCATTATAAGGTGATGGATTGCTGGCACTAGAAATCGAAGTCATAATCCCCCAACACTGGACCGGGCAGAGCCCCACTTAGCCCAACGTCCAGTGCGCCACAACGCCCCCCTGCTCAATCCAACCGCTTGCCGTAACAAATTATGACGAGATTTATTCTGAGTTTGTTTGATGTCATCCAGGTCATGGTGAGATAAAATGAATTACACTCAGTAAGCGCTACCTCTATGTGAAGAAGGAAAAAAAAATTTCCAAGAGTAAATTGGCAATCAGGTTGTCAGTCCATTTCCTTGTGTTCCTTAAAGGAAGCGTTTACACACTGATTTCAACCCCTTCTCTTGACAGTGTGATCCCATCCAGTCATCTCTAGCCTGGGTTGGACGTTGTCATTAGAGATGAAAAAGAACTACTTGACAACGACAGAAACGGATCGTGTGCTTAACAATACCGAGGGGCGGCCTAGCAAACTTAACCAGCGCAACATGGTGGTTTTTTCTCTCTTTTCCCACTCTTCCAACCCTTGAATCATCGCCTCAATTCGGCACGTTCCTTTTTTTAATACCTACTTCATTTTTTTCAATTAGGGGGTAGGGTCCGGGTACCTCTTCAGTGGGATCCTGGCTTGGTGTGTTGATCCTACATGAGTAAAGACACTCGTGTCATCGATTGGGGCCCTCTCAAGCCCGAACACCTCGGCCCAATATCGCGAGGCAGACAAAAACACACCAAAACAGACTCACTCAGGAGTAGCGGTTGAGAGCCAACCGCACGGGCTGAAATTATATCCCCGTAGAGTAAAGTGATAATTAAAAGCGATACAGCTGGCGGAGTTGACTTTACAATCATGTCCAGTACGAATCGTCCTCAAAAAAGATTACACCTCAATGTAGTCAATCAATTAGTTCCCTTAATAAATCCACTTCTGGTCTTTTTTTCGGGGGACACCAAATAACCGAAAACTTAATAGTGCCATCGATTTTTGTGTTATTTATAAACGGAGTTTTTGTTGTTGGAGTTTAGAGCCCCGAAGCTTCGGTTGATGTATTTTTATTCAGACACGATGATGAGACACAATTCATACATGGTTTGGATAAAAAGGCAACCCCGGTCGGGGGACTTTACAACGAGCTGCTGGGGTTGTTTCTTTTCATGGTGTGGAGATTGCAGAAGGAAAAAAACGACTTCTTAGTCTAAATCACCTCGGCAACATGATTGCCATTATTTTCAGGACGGGCGAGAGGAAAAGAGCGACAAACAAGCCGTCGGATGTGCTGCTTGGCGGGGGAGAGAGCGGGGAGAAAGAGCGGTGCGTACGGTCATCTGATCCGGTCTTTCCTCCTCATACTCACCCAGCAAGGAAAGCGAACACCACCACTACTGACTCGCAGAGGAAACGCACCGTTAGATACTATCAGACAAGACCAAATCATATTTTCTATTAAAATTAAATCCTTCCCTCTGACTTCTTTTCTTCCCCCCTTTTTGTTGAGAGGGGTTTGATAAAGAACAGAGCAATTTCCTCTTGCGAATCGTGTAGGATTTAGCTCCATAATCAAACAAGACTTAGACTCATTAATTCGCCCCTGATATAACCCTGCCACGGTCAGAGATTCAAGCCCGAGTAAGTGGCTTCTCTCGTTGCACTTTTGACGGGCGCGAATGGGGGAGTTAACCGAGGGGACTTCAACATGCGACCGCGGACTATGCAGGACGTTTTTATTTTGTATATAATGTTTTAATATTCTTATATAATCTTTCTCTTTATCTTTTTCTCAGTGAAGAGTTTTTCCATAATTTGATTAGAAGAAACATTTACTACGTATGAAATCACACCAACACTCGTGGTTGATCAAACAAATTATGAAAGAATAAAATAAATACAATTAAATAAATAGCTAATTAATGTGATTGCAAGACTGTGCCTTCTCGATTCCCTTCCTTCAAAGTAAAGGTACCAGAAAGACATAGAGGCTGGGACAATAAACTGGTTCATTCTAGCCGTAAAAGAGTTAGCAGTATATATAGCACTCCAACAATTGTTGAACTGTGAATACGACAATGACAACACCACGATTAGCGCCAGTTTCACTTGAGTCTTGTCCCACTGTTCATACTGATAGCGATTGTATACTGATTCTCATTCAACATCAAAGGGCACAGACTACTTTGGTTACTCAGACGTGCATGAGTGGAAAATAAGACACCTGCAACACAAAAGAGGTATTGACCAACAGAACGACAACAATAAGCTTTTGAAATCAACAGTGTTAAAAATAATTCAAATCTTACATGTTGTTTTGAAGTATTATTGTATTCTGGTTAATCAGTTATAACTATGGACATTTCCATTTTTTTTAAAAATCTGTCACGAATGAACAGGTTGTACTCTAGCCCTGGCAGCCTCACAGTTTTCTTATACGACATTACATCACAGAGGAAGAGTCCTATTGTAGGGCTAGTTATACTCTCTTGGGGGACGTTATGGAGGGGTTAGTTGAGGGGGGGGGGGCTGATATTTAACCAAGCACTCTTGAGGCGAGTTAACACGCTGAGATGGAGAACGCATCCAAGCTGGTCATTTCATCCCCCGGTCCAAGACTCAATCCCCGGTCCAAGAACTCCTCCACCGTGACCGAGATGAGCAGAAGAAGACCTACCCCAAGTACTATTCATTAACTTCGTTGCGATTTAATTTAACAATGTTGCAGCCTTTTTGCAATTTCCCGCTGCTTGTTTTGCCTGGACTGCTTCAGCTCGTGTTGCTCCTAGCAGACGGGGGCTATTTCTAAGTTAGCAATGCGTTTCCTGCTGCCTTTATTATTTTGCTGTCTCTTCCCAGCCACTATGCCCCACAGGCAGCAATCATATTATATATTTTTCTTCCATGTGTTGTCTTTTTGACTTTTCGCGCCTTGGTTTCTGCTCGACTGCTCAACAAGTAGATTCAAGAGTATTTTGTATATAAATAAAGCTAAGGCTCCTTACGCTTTCTGATCTCATAGGAAATGACTTCAAGCGTCAGCTTAAGATAACTGTTAGCCAGAAACTCATTTTTACTTGGCGAAACGATGCACACGTTCTGTTTTTATTGGCACGACAGCCTCTCCATAACTTCCCCCTTCCACCTTTTTTTTAATCAAATGTTGCTACTCTTCTATCTATTTAGATTCCCCTCGTGTGGGAAGGCTAGGCATTGATGGCATTGCATCCCCAATACGAGAAATTGTACACCGCCGTTTGTCTTTGGTTACTTCGCCAATAAACGTGACGGCATTGAACGCGTGGAATGGCAAGGGGGAAAGAAGAATTGAAGAAGAAAAAATGGCCGTCGTGTCTGGAGGGTTTGAGTTTGCCGTGAGTTAGAGAAGCACGTAGCCCGGGAGACTAAGTCCCTCTTGCTTAGTCCCTGTCAATCATGGCTTGAAGAACACAAGGAATAGGACAATAAAATAACAATAAAAGACAGCCGTGAATTTAGTTATCAAATCATTGTTATCCGGCGATCGGACTACTGCGTCTTGTACACACACACAGACCCATACCAACCAACTGACAGTTTACGAGTCCTTCGTCTCGGAAATTGAAAAAAAGAACATTGTTGTTTTCCTTTCAGGAGATGGGGGAATCGGAGAAGAAATTTATTGAAACTTTGTTTAAGGTTCAAGCTTTGGCGAAGATCAAACTGGCCTGGTGATATAAACTAAACCCTAAACATAACAAGATTGTGCAGGGAGACCGGACATTGGTTGTAAAAACAAAAACATTGGACGACTTTTGTTAAATGAAAAAACCCTTCTACTGTTTTTCGGTAAATATTGAATCCGTGCCGTCTGCTTAATCAAACGTCTCATTTTTTGAAATATAAAATTGAATGTTGGGAACTTTCACCAAACTGCTTATGTGCAAAGTTAACTTTCTGACAAGATGATTTAACACACAAATCGGGCAATAGAAACTCGACGTTTCACTGGGTGGAGTTGAGGGGTTTCATCATCGCGTAATGGTTCCTCGATTGGTGCAAAGGATGATCTTCATCGGGAGAAGGTTTTTCTATCGGGGTTCGCCATTTGGGGGTAGTGAGTATGACTGATAGGCCATTCATACTTCGTTTGGGGTATATTGTATGACTGATCAGGGTGAAGCCATAATTATACCCCAGTTCGGGTAGTTTTTAAAAGATTAATCAAGGTCAATACAGGTTGACACTAGTTGAAAAGGTACATCGACAATTTACTTTAAGTGCAACATTGATGTTGTGTGTTGTTGAAGATCCCATGCGATCCCGTAACATAACGAATAATACCTCACGTATTGCTCTGATTTGTTAGGTTTAGGGTATATAGGGCAGATTCTTTATACAGTTTTCACTGATAAAAGCATCACGTGAACCAGCGAAGGATCGAGTACCAACATGATTTTAGCTTTACCAAATACGGATGTATTGGAATTTTCAGTTATGCTATATGCAAAATCTATTTTAAATTTCAAGTATCATTTTATACAAAAAAGTTCAATTCCATACCTTCGCCACCCGAGTCCACACTCTTTTTACTCAACTTCGCTTCCCACGTTTTGCTGAAGACCAACGGGTTGGCGCAAGTTACAAGCCAACCACTCCAGCATTCCAAACCTTCGCCAATTACCGACTATTAAAACATAACACACTGGTAACACAACCACTCTTTGCCTGAAATAGCAACATTTAATTGGCACTCTTCAATAGAAATAGCCATAACTGGTACCCATCCAACTGATGGGGGAATTTCAAGTGTGTATCTATGTACATAAAATATATATAATAGTATAGCACATATCATTACATTGATCCTCGGGAAGCAATACGTAACAATGATATCTCTCTAAGTATGGGTCGAGTTGGTCCAACTCGTAGATGATATGGTGGAGAAATAATACAGTGGCTTCGTTTATGTACAATTGTAGAATCAACAGATTACGACAGTAATAATGAAACTTTCTACTCATGGAAGAAAGCTTCATTAAGAATTGCAACATTTGAAAATATCTTTCTTCAAGAGATACGGACAAAATCTAGCCTGTTGTATTTCATGCTCTTTCGCCATCTTTGGGTGGTGGGGGCAGTAAAAAATACCTTATACACTTGTCTCATGGTTAATTGGAGAACAGTCGAAATCAGCCTTTTTGTAAAACAGCTTAATGCAACTCTAGATGGTTGCTACACTGTTACGTGAGATTTAAAAATGTCGATGAGATTTGAAAATCTGCATCACAGCCTGTCTCATCAATGTAACACGTGACCAAAGTCGTTTCGAAACCTCGGCTTTGGTTCAGGCTCCGGATCATGGGATCTAAAATTATTGCCCCAAATACTGAGCCAAATGTTTTAATGTAGCTCTGATTTCGTACCCAAATGTACCCAAATGTAACCAGAGCCTAAAATGCAACCATACCTCAGTTTTTATCTAAATAAAGTTCGGCTACAAGAAATTACATGTTGGGAATACACAGAGCTGCGTCTGGGTTCTGCTCATACCACTTCACATTTATCTTAAGTTGTTAAAAACACTTCAACAAATAAACCACAAAATACAAACAATATTAAATTAGTTTTATACTGTGATAATTAGCAAGTCAGGTTACCATACCAGCTGCTTTGTGTGAAATATGAGGGAAAAAACAGAGTTTGTAGTATTAACTAGTTGGTTAAATTTAGGTTTCGACAATGACTTGCTGCAAACACTTAGCTCTGAACCCTATACAGATTTACTGTAATATCAATCATTGCTTCCATTTGATGTTCTTCTTCATCAAAAATCCTAAGTCTTCACGTCTCTTATCGCGAGATCCTATCATCAACAGACGCGAAGAAGGCCAGAGAAAAGTACATCAACATTTAAAAGTTAAAGTAGCATCAAGAGAAAAACAACAGCGGAAAAAGTACACGTGCAACGCATTTAGAATCCAAAGATCTAGTTTAGAATTATTCTGGGGATGACCTTTAAAAAGGGCACGTGGTCGACGTGTTATGCGATAAACGGCCCAAACAACCTCTTGAGTCCGCCATGCATATTAAACCCACCACGCCGAAGCAACACACGAGGGGGTCGATTTTTTTTTAATAATCTGCTCTCTTTTTTAGGAGAATCTTGGCCAGAGCCGGAACCACTCTTGAAAGCGTTTTTCACTTCGATTTGGCAGTAAATTGGGTAAAACAACGCTAAACGGTCTCACGGGGTACCTGCTTGGGATGTTTTAGGGCAAGCCACCAGGGGATTGCCACAGTTTTTATACAGAACATCCCGGCCAAACACTTCAGAATGGAATCCATAAACATTTTGGTCGTCCAGTAATCCTTCTCAACACCTCTTCACTTTCCCCTATTGTGACCTGGGAACTTTACATCAACTCTTGCTTTTTTTTTTTTTTTGACAATTCTTTTTTTCATGACTTTTTGCCTGATCATAAATACACACTCAATACTTCACGTTGTTGTGCTCAGTTTGACATTTTGTTAAAGTGGCTGTTGCGTGTACAGCAAGTGGGTCGCAGCAAAGAGCAGTAGATAAACGATGTCATGCCTTAAAGGGACACACCGGCTCACCGTTTACGCAATTTAGGGGTGTAGATGGTTGCTATAAAAAAAATCATCAAAATGTCACGTATTTAGCGAAAAATGATTTAAAAAAACCAAAGCGGCCATATAACAAGCTTCCGTTACACGGACTCTTTGAATGTGAATCTTACGTTAGATTTTTCACCATTATTTACATTTTGTAGCGATAATTTGAATACATGATCTTTTTCGTCAATTATTCGTAAATAATTTTGTAAAAAAAAGATTTAAATTTGGTTAAATAAGTTACTTTTAGACGGCTGAAAGTAAAACTAGCCCGGAATGTCACGTGATTGTTTGTACCACTTTTTGGTTAGAACAATCACGCGACCTGCGTTTTTGGCTTAAAATGCTCAAAAACGGCTAAATTTGATGATTTTTTTTAAGGACTGTTCTTCTTCATTCCTGGAAGACCGTTGAAGTCATATCTAAGTCTATTTTGTAGCCCAAATAGCCCAATTCGGCCGGTGTGTCCCTTTAACTACTAGGAGTGTGAAATGCAAATGGCTGCCGAGAAAGGGGTCAAATATTGGAACAACTCAAAGACAAATGTCAAATTTTGACAAATATAAAAACAATTGACAAGGTTGGGTATAAGCTACCCTTACAGTGGAGTACAAAACTAATTTCGAGGCCATTTTGTTCAAGTTTTTATACAAATAAGTTTGACAAACCACGGTTTCCTTCACACATTGTTTACATCGAAATAGACAACAAACAAACAAGAAATCGACATTTGCACAGGTGAGATTTTCAAAAATGATTAATCTAAATATTTCAAATCCATCCCAAAACATTCCAAAGTATTAACATTACAGTTTAAAACAAGTCCTGTATTTATTTACATAAAAGTCAGTGTTCCTTCTGTAATCATTCGTTTTCTATTCTGAATCCACTGCACTGTTTGCCACAGAGCCGTCAGTGGTACCAGACGGTGATTTCTCTGGCTCGCTATGCATGCCGGGTCTACTTCCGGGGCATTGCACGCAGTCTGGTGGACAAGTCGCATAAGGGGCAAAGATCAGACGTGGATACCCCTCTCCAGCACTGGGAAACTTTCCTGATAAATGAAAAGGATGTAGAGCTGGGAAAGCAAACCGAGGGGATCCCATGGCTGGACTGGGCATACTTGAGGTCAATTCAGCGACTGATGTTGGTGCGAATAGAGGAGTACGACCCAAGAGGGCCTCAGCGTGGAACGGGTGGGGTGGTCTAGGGGCGAATAACAACGGCACTGAAGAAGCTGCTGATGCGCTAGACGGTGGGAGAGGGGTAAACGCTGACTTCATGCTACCCACTGGATGTTTCTCACTGCTCAGGGACGATCGGAACGCCGTTTGAAGGCCGTGAACCCCGGACATTCCAAAGCTGTCATGGTGACCGATGCTTGGCCTCTCCCCAGCGCGGGAGATACTCGACGGTATGCTGGTTGCGTTAGGAGAATGCTGGGTCTCACTAGCTGATAGAAAATGTTCGATGGCTTTGACAAGATCCCCACTGCATCCTTGAAGGACCAGCTCTAAGACGGCCTTTCTCTGGGTTGGGAAAAGTCTTGTAAGGATTTCGATTGGGGTGAGACGTCCTGGGCGGAAGTTAGAGACAAAACTGGCGGCGAAACCATTGAAGGTGTCCAGAGAGTCGCTCTTATTCTTACTAGATGAGTTGCTGTTGTTATTATTGTGCTCAGGTTTGCCGCTAGAGGGAGTTCGGTGGCCATTTTCCTTTTCATTTGATGATTCGTTCTTCACGAGTTTCTCTGTAAGATAAATGAAAAACAATTAATAAAGAAATCCAAAAATGGTGTCAATTATAGCGTTACAGGCTTGAAGCCTTTTCGCGACTCTCCAAGCAAATCTAACAAAAGGAAGGATTATTTAAACATCAATGTCTGATATGTTGGATGCCGGACCTATAACGTCCCGTGAACTATACTGCATTATGTAACCACGTCACTGTCTTATTGTCATGTATCCCATTCGATAGGCGATCATCAGTAGAAAACAAAACACCCCCTTCAAAAACAAAAAAAACAAAACCCCCACACAAACAGACAAACAAACAGAGACAACCCCAGTGTATTCCAACACATTCACTAAAAGAATCTACACAAGGTCAAATTTAATATAACTTGCTTGTGCTAATAACAAATCTGTTAGCTAAACAAAAATTACGCTGAGGCAAGTAGGACTACCCAACGGTCTTTTGCTAAAACTGTTTTTCAAAACAAGGTTCGTCAATATTTCAGCGAGCAGAATCAACAGTTGGATGCCCAATTAACAATCAACCCTTTTTGCTGGGATGTTTTACTGCCATTGATAGCGTGGAAATAAAATGTATACATTACAATTGAAATATTGAAATAGAAAAACTGCACTATATTACACGAGGTTTACTACAAAACAAGAACATTTTTACAGCTGGATAGCCTCAACAAGATACTTCTCTCCTTGTTAAAAAACTATCGTTTATATGTTCAATTGGTTATTAATTTTCAAACGCCTCATGTTTATATAAAACAATAACATATACTATCCAGTTGTTTATCAAGACAGTGATGCTCTGGATATTAACCACGACGAAATATCAATTTTGAGTTGACTGTAGCTGCAGTTCTAACTCAAACAGGTGTTTTGAAGCACCCTAGTAAGAGACGTAGATGCACTGTATAAACTTTCACTCAGACCATCCCTGGGTCAACTACAACAGCAAACAATATTGTGATAACTCTATATCGATAGCATTGTGCAATGGAATATAATTCGTAGAATCTGAAAGTGAAATAGAAAGCGATGGCACGGACGGTTATAGCGAGAGTCGAGATATATCCGTGACTACTCCAACACACGGGAAGTGTTTGCGCCTTCTTTTACATACAGCGGTGTTTTGGTAATGTTTCGACGTTATAAAGATAACAAGCACACAGGTGACGGGCGTTGTCACTTTGTCAATACTTATCCACTTTTTTGATGCGCATGTTTATTTATAGAAATAGGGCGATGGTCTACTTTTCGGACCTAGATCAGAGTTATAAGTTATACGACAGGTGTTTTCAAAGTAAGGTCACAGTTACACGCCGTGACGTGTGAAGAGAATGTTACGGTAAAACGCCGTGACATGTGAAGTGATGTACGTGTTACATGTGTAACACTGAACAAAACAATGTTACCCGATGTGTATCAAATCGGGGTGAAAAATGAAGACATAGTATACGTTTAGAGTAAAAGGGTTTATGAAATAAAACCAACCAGTTATTATAGCAAGATTGTTTCAATCCTATAATATAGCTTCTGGATATCATTATTGAGGTAGTGAATATTAGTCCATAATTGAAACAAATCCCAGTATTTAGAAACAAACCCCACTATTATCTAGCTATCCCCTCTCTAAAGGCAATCCCAACAGTGGATATGTAAACCACCACACTTGTTGACAGCCATTCCCAATAGTTTTCCCTTAAATCTAATCGCAACGTAAAAAACTTGTCCTCCAGAAATCACAAGCGAGACCGTTTCAATTTGTTCTGTCAGTCTTCATTGTTTACCGCGTACAGTCCAACAGGTGTGCCTGAGCGCGAGTCTCTACGACAGGCTGCCGTCCATACACGCCGATTGCCCCGTCCAATGTTTGCTTGTCTGATGGTAAATCGTTATTGTATACAACAGTCTGAGTGCTCCGTAATTAACGCCCTCAAACCAATTGGTTATTTTTTAAGGGGGAAAACAAAATGACAAAATTGATTCTCATTTTTTCTTAATTGGAGGAAATAATGAGATTTTTTCCAGTAATCATTCATGGGCTTTGAGCTCTAACAATATTTGACGAGATGAAGCGGGCTTAACTTGACTGACCAGCAGTGAATGGGAACCTTACCACTTTATTTGTGGATAGTTTTTTTCTCGATTGGAATTGATTGACTAAAGAAATACCCTTTGTTTGTATTTTATGGACAGAAAATTGTCGTCGGATTTCGTTTGAACGATTGATCTAATAATGATGCCAAAAGAAAAACAACAGAAAAACTGGACACTATGTGGAATTACGCAAAATAATTGCTAGCATAAAACTTACGTGGTAACGAGCAATAGAGAGATGATGATAGTATAAAACATTGTGAAAAACGGCTCCCTGTGAAGTAACGCAGTTTTTGAGAAATAAGTAATTTCTCACTGAAATATTTGAGTTGAATTCGAGACCTCAGCTGAGTTCTCGAATTCAAGCATCTGAAAGCACACAACTGGTGCGACGAGAGTGTTTTTTTCTTCCATTATTCTCTCGCAACTTTGACGACCAATTGAGCTCAAATTTTCACGGGTTTGTTATTTTATGCATATATGTTGAGATACACCAAGTGAGAAGACTGGTCTTTGAAATCGGTAGTTTTTACGCAACCTTCTGGCACATGCGCCACCGCGGCGGCATCAACCGACAGTTACCAAAGGTGCCGGTGCCTTTAAGTGAAAATAGAAAAAGAAATCCTTGAAGAAACGTCCAATGTGACACAATATGTTGTTGATTTCATTAATATTGTGAACTTATTGTTCTTTGGCGATTTGGAACGGACTAGGTTGCATCTAAACCCATAAAAGTGTGGATGTTTTTGCATGTCAATATAATCCTCATAATATGTGTGAAGAAAACTCTGCTAACTTCGAAACATGAGGCAACACATTACTTCACGCATGTCATATGTTTGTAAACATTTCGAAACAAACTTCGTGATTAAAAACCTTATTTGTTCCAAACAAACACAAACAAATCAAGATCAAGGTGGATCCCGGATATATTATTAGAAACTCACAGCATATACAAACGGGAACAAGAAGAAGAAAGTGAACGAGGAAAATGAAATAATGACCGCTTTTATAAAATATGCAGAGGAATTAATTAAAGCAGTCATTATTAGCGGAATAACAACCGTGTAATGTAGATACGTAATAGAACCAGAGGCGAATGGTGGCGAGCGAACAGAAAGTGCTTTGTACCAAGATCATAACAAGAATAAGACTCCAAAACTGAGAAGTCACTTTTGTTTGAAAGGGACAGTCAAAATTTGGCTCAGAAAATATTGATCGACTTGTTGCCATGGGGAAAACTATATCTCTCTGAATCCTTTTGTTGGGGTTTTAGCTTTTAATGAATCAGGGATTCTTATGGGGTTAGCTGAACAGCTTTTTAATGGTTTTTAGTCTGGAGGGAGTTGGTGACTTCAGGGGGAAAAACAAACCACATCCCGCCTTGAATATGTCGGGCGAGTACGAGGAGGGTACTTGTTCCATTTTGTGGGCCGTGAGGGGCTCTCTTCCCCCGGTTGGAATGGTGAAGGGAAGGGGGTGTTAAAAGAAGAGAGAGCGATAAAACGCCTAAATCTATTGTGAGGTTGTCCGGGGTGACAATGCAGAGCGGGACGGATGGAGGATTAGTACCGCGAGGTAGGCGAGAAGGACCCGTAAAGGAGTTGAGTCATACACCGTAGTTGTTCTCTAGAATAGCGGAGAGAAAGTTATCAATTTGAAATAATTCCCCGACGCTTTATATTTGAAATAATTTCAGGAGATGGATACTAAAAAGCAATGTTTGTCTCAATTGTACCCCTCGCACCAAACAAACAGCAACAAACAAACTTAAATCTCCTAACAAACGTAACAAACAAATCAAAATCTTCACTAGATGACAAAGTTGAAATGATCGTATGGGATGTGGCCCCCCCCCCCCCGGGGGGGGGGGGGCAGCAATGAAGAACAGTTCAAATGTTAATAAAACAATAACTTATAGTTATTTAAAAAAATTGTCGGAGTGAAAGTTCGCGTAAAGTTACGAATGAATAATAAATAATTATTACACAAATTTGAGGTAAATAAATGCCAAATAAACAGGCACGATCACCATGCGACGCATAACTTAACTTGCAATTTCTACTAAATAAATGAAAACTTAACTTGTTGTCACTACACTACAAAATGTGAAATATGTTTGGAAAATGGATTCCAGTGAAACTTTAATGTAACCACAGGGATAATGCTCCATCGAGTGACTGAAATGATTATGCTAGTATGCTAAACAAATTCAATATTTTACTTCAAACTGATGCAGGCCGGATGGTTGGTCCAATGGTTTAACCAACACGCTTCAGTATCTATTTATTTACTCATAATTTGAATCCAATTGTCGGTTTAAATTCAACTTGAGACGGAGAGAAAAAACAAATCCGAGAGAAATAGAATGAGTAGATATAGAGATTGATGTAAAGCATGAGAAACTGTTAGTGACATGCACACGTTACAGGCCATTACGGTCGCATCGCGGCGTGTGTTTGCCTAATACAATAGAAACACAATCGCAGTCCAGTTTTTTTTAAAGCCATCAAGACCTGTTGCGCAGACTGCCCGGGAACAAAGACTCCCCACCGCGGCATACGAGACCCACTCCCCGGGGCCTGTACTCTTTAAGATATGCGCACGTGCAACTATTAAGGACAATCTTCCTTTTCCTTAAAAAAAGTCATACACAAAATAATAAATAAAAATACTGAATCCCACAATGGCCTAAATTGACGGGGGAAGGTTGGGTAGGAGCAGGCGCACGTGGGTTGATCATAAAGATTTGAATAAACAAGAAAACAAAACAGCTCATTTCAAAATGACATTTCCATAGTGATTGTCATACGCCGCCTCATATCATGTATTTTATTCATAAAAATATTTTAACATTGACACTAAATGCATACTGAATAATAACTTTTGCAAAAATAACAAATTAATGTGTTTCTCTTGTAAATAGTTGTTTGTTTGTAGCACTACAAAGGGGGCACCATGTGTGTTGTTTCCTCTGGACCCAAACCGATGGGAAATAGTCGCGGGCGCAGCGGCTCGACGGCCCCGGCCAACTCGTGATTGATGACTCGCTCTAATATCGCTTCATACCCCGAAAGAATCATATTATGATTGTAAACTGATGAGTCTTAAGTCACCGAAAGCCCCGGTCTAACTTATCCATAACTAACGGCAAAGTACAGTTTAATGATAGGTTTTAAACCTCCACCGTCAAAACATTAGCAACCCTTTGACAAAGAGCGGGGTTTACTCCCCTATCCTCGACCACCAAGTCATCATCCATCTTGTCAGAAAGACTCACAGTCAAAACAAGTCACGTTTCATGTCCCGAACCTCCATTTTTAACAAAGTCCTAAAATGGGTTAACTCCTTTGGGCGGTAAAAACCAACCAAATCAGACCCGAGATCAATCATCAATAGAGAGAGGACCAAATTCCACTTTCTCTCCCAGCTCTCGCAATCTCCAGCTAGAGAGAAAAGAACCGCGAATTTCCAACCGGTAGTTGCTTTTACGCTCAGTTAGCGCACCGAACTACGGCCGGCGATGGACCAGAAAATCGGGGTGATTGAAGCGGAAAGAACGGGCCTAGACCAAGGGATAGATCGCGCTGCATTAACCCGCTCTCTTTGCGAGAACGAGCTCAGCGATCAACATCATCGATGCACTTTTTACTCTTCCCATCCACTCACTCTATCCTCACACACTCTCTCTCACTCTAGAATAAATTGAATTTCAGACAGTAGTAATGTCATGTCATAATTGGCACAAGTGAGGATTTGTTCACATACTCGTGCCTTTATTTGATTAAGCATCGCGATTAGAGCCCTACCTCAATAAAATTAAATTGGGACGAGATGTGATTAGGTATAGTCGACTGGATGCTAGCAAATCAACATGAACATCTCTATACGTTGTCTACTGTAGGGTTGTAGGAAAGGAACCACATAGTGACGTGTTAACTGCTCTAATTAAATTGAATAAAATCACAGGTATTATTATGACAATAAATCTAATAAAATCTTGTATGTCTCGAAGATAACATTGTATAGCTAGTTAATTAAATATGAAATGATATACTTAATTCATCATGAAATCTTCTTCCTAATTATATCATCTATTTATGAAGTTTGTTTTATATTTCTATAAAATAGATTACGTAATCCTGAAAAGTCAGTGGTTAATTAATTTTCCAAATCACTTAGCTGATGATACGAGTCGTATGGACTTTCAGCAACAAGTTTGATCAAAATAAATTAAATAATAAAAAACACACAAAAAAACCCACAGAAATATAATTATAATTCTAATATTGGAATGACGGCCTTAATTGTCCTTTTCAAGAACGCCATTTTAGTAACCGATATTATTTTTCACTTCTTATTGACAATGGAACCAGAGCTAGATATTGGGAAATAGTCTAATTACCTTTTATGATTTGAAAATCACCATCCATTCATTACACACTGCCTTGGGAACATGACAGAAAGCAGGACAACGGTTTATAATTGTGACCCCCCACCCCTCCGGAAGTTGGCTCCATGAATTATGAAAAATTCAAATTTAATTACCTCATCAGCGGACGTATCCAGTGACGTCACAAACCTAGGTGGTTACCATTTCATTTCATTTCAAAATACCCCACGTACACATATTTTTAAATTTTTAATTTAAAAGAAAGTCTTTCGAAGAAAGACCAATATTACAATAAAAATAACGATTGCATATTATTTTCACTGCATGCTGATTGAATCGGGGCTTATACCAACATCGATGTTGGAAAATGCTGCAAATTAATTAATTATTCAAGATATGAGAGGAGTTTTAACTTTTAAGTAAGTTTCCGCATACTGAATTGGAAACTGTGTTGCTACCTTCAATGTACTTTCTTTGAGCCTTTAACAGCATGGATGTAATTTAGCACT
Source organism: Asterias amurensis (assembly GCF_032118995.1). NCBI lineage: Eukaryota > Metazoa > Echinodermata > Asteroidea > Forcipulatida > Asteriidae > Asterias > Asterias amurensis. The sequence goes on from NC_092660.1 coordinate 20,623,583, forward strand.
TTGTCATCTTGGAGGTTAGGAGCAATTGGGCGATGTATCATCTGAGATGACTAAACTAAACACACGCCATTAGGGTTTGGTAGTCTCGTTTTGCCACTTGAGATGGTTTAGGTCTTCTAGTTTCCATCTTTCCATGCCCACGAAGACAAAGGCAAACAACACTGTTTAAAATGCAACAGCGTGGGCATTGTAACAATAAATCGGTAAAGTCTACGCATGTAGACGCAGTGATGGTTCGGCTAAACGCAATTTGCAAAATACATGGGTAGGCCCAATTTGGGGGAAAATGTATCAGAGGGAAATAACTAGTTGACGAAGTCTTGAAACTGGACATTTTTCTGTACAAATGTTTGAAAAGGGAAACCTGAATTTCTTAACTTCTTTCTTTTCTTACAAATGAATGAAATACTATTAAATTTTAAAGTGATCTTTCGAATGCGCTATTAGAGAGCAGATTGGTTGTTCTCAGCGTTTGGACTTGCATGCTTAAGTCATCGACACAATTTAAAAACAGCAGTTTTTATCTGATTGTTATCTAAAATAAATTAGCAAAACTATCGACTAATGAATCAACCGAAAAGAAACAAACTTTCACTTTTACTCTCGATCAATACATAAAACAGAAAGACAGAGTAGCAGGTGTAATTACCTAACGAACAGGTGGTACTCGAAATGTTTCATTTATCAGAGACTTTCGATTTCAATTTCAATCATTGACACTTTTTGTTTTAATTAGTCGTCTTGTTCTATTTAAAGACGACATGGTGTCTAAGTCAGTACGTTGACGCCTTAGAAGTCACAAGGAGAGCGCCCCCACCGGTGATGATTAACAAATCACCCCTTATGGGCGTGGCTTTGTCTTTTTGCCTCAGGGTTGACTACAGAAATAATGATCTACTATAGTAAGATTGTACAGTAATAAGACTGTCTTGTAAGACCTAATCAGACTGGCCCTTTTGCAGAATATTGTTAGACAGAAAGAAAAGAAAAATAGGGTCCCATACGAGCTAATTTAGATAATGTATTTTCTCCCCAAATCCTATGACGTGTCATTCTGTAAAAAACATGTTTCTGGTATTTTTAATGTTCGAGATTCGAGAAGTAAACCTGCAAAGCATGTGCCTATATTTATTATAACAGCAGCTGTAAAGTCTTTGTATCTGTTGGTTCTAAAATCACCCTTTTCGTGGCCTCCTCTCCTTTCTCTCACCAAAAATTCGATTTTTCTTATCATTAATCACTCCCACAAATTATCGACATTCGGCAACAAATACAAACAGGTGTTATTTGCAAATGCCTCTTGGTCTTCAATCCATGTTAGATTCTACGAACAAACCTCCACACGACAGGCGTTTTACTTGCGCGACCATTAACGAATTTGATTTACAACCACCGTTGTTTCCATCGTTAGGAAAATCAACATATCTTAGTAATTTCAACTTTCAGAAATCTACAGTTCTAGTCTACAGTTCAATCTAGTTTGATCAAGTGGCATGCAATACCCTTTATTTTTCATAAGTACCGGAAAACGACTGATTCATAAAACACGCAAATTTTGCAACAAACAGACCCGCAATTAATGATTAAACAGAATCACACAGCCTTTCCCACAGTTACTCCCCAAGAATTAATTCCATTTATGGCCAATTTGACCCACCGTTTAAAATAAAACCTTTAAGCAGCTATTTATCTTTAGATTCCAAAAAGTTCCGAGCTTTTAAGGTATTGAAGAAAAAAAAAACCGCCGCAAATGATTAGTTGTAGTCAATGAGAAGCACACAAATTCTGATTCGTTTTACATTTTGAAATAGCCACATCTGTTCTACACACAAAGATTTGTAAAAAAACACTAATTCTTTCGGCCAGAAATTGTCCACAAATCCAAATAAAGGTTGATATTTCTCAAAAGGCAAAATGTTTTTTTGTTGTTCAATTGTTGCAAGACCCCGTACTTTTTTCTATATGGTAATACATTTCCTTTATCAAAAACCTTTACTTGAAATAAAAATAACAGGATTTTTGTCTCATTTTTTTCTTGTCGCAATGCACACGCTAAAAATATCTGTGTGAAAAAAACTTCGTTAATCGAAAGGACGAAGCTTTGCAAAAGGTAAAGTCACATTTCAATCAATACCGTGATCTAACAATGATTTTATTCGAACTGAATCCGAGAGTTAGATTTTGGCTTTTATCATTTGAAGAAACATGGCCTCAATGATTGAGACAACCCAACCACAGCGACATGTCGAAAACCAAGCCGATTGAAAAACGGATACTAATCGGTAGCCTATACTGCCTTTTCTCATTTGAAAAACAAAAATATAAACCTACGAAACTAACTCCTTTTTCGAAAAAATAGTACAAAACATAACTACAGGTTAGAAAATATCAACAATTTATTCATTCTTGGCGTTCAAAACAAGGTTTAGTGAAGTTTGTAAGGTATTGAATCTCTCTAGTTCGCACAGCTGCGAGTTGTGTAAACATTGAGAGTACGTGTTTGGCCACACAGAGCTGGGACTTCGGCCGGGTCGAACGCGCCTACAAGCCCCGGTAAAACGAGCCTCCACCCCGCTCTCATAGTCCAAGTCTAATTGGGATGCCATTAAAACACCATCAAAGAAGCATTTGGTTGCGATAACTATGGCTTGGATTGACACAGCTAATAGCGCTACATGCGACGAGCACACCAGGGGTCGTAAGCTACCTTACTCTCCGGATGATTTTCCCATGTCATCAGCTTACAATAAATGTCCGCCCTGATACGTGTGAATGTATCGTTATAGTCACAAGGAATCGGGAGAATTTGGGGAAAACAGTGTGCTTTGTTTTATGGTTAGAAGTATTTACAATAAAACGATGTTGTAAAATCTTCTTACAACTCACAATGACCCTTAAGTTCCTTGTCTCATAATCAATCAACCACGATTCCCTTACCTGTGATATTGTACCGAGTGGCCTTTGGTGGGCCAGATAGGGGAATCATTTTGGGACGTTGTGCTTTTGATGAGACAAGCATGAAATTAGGTAAAGGGTCAGAATATGTCACGAGAAAGATATTTAGATTGCAGAAAAGCAATTTTAAACATTTCCAAAATGGCAGCCATGGCAGCCATATACATGTTTGTAGATAACCAATGATCCGTTTTCTTGATTGAGATACTCTGATTGAGCATGGAGGTATAACTTTCTCCCAAATTCCACTTTGCTTGTAATCAAAGACACAACCTACCACCTCTCTCCTTATTGCTCATTCTTGGTTTCTATGAATTTGTTTTAAACTTTGATTACGTCTATTGACCAATGCAATTTAAGTTAATCGACGCACCATGCAAATAGTCAACATAAAGTCATAAGACTGGAATACAAAACAAACACAATTTAAAATCTGGCTAAACAAAATAAAGACAGCAACAAGTAAAATTTGATCCCAAGCGATTGTTGTTTTCTGGAAACTAAGAGCAGACCAGCTGACCAGAAAGTAAGTGGTGAGAAACCCATCGCCCGTGGTGAGAACACGGCGTTCAAATCGGATAGATAGAAACAAATATGAAACAATGAGAAGTTACCTACACTGTCAGTTTTAAGTTTGTCGTTCGTTTCGTTTCTTTACAAATAAACAAAGGAGTTTTGCAGGGGGGTGTAACGCTATTGTCAAACACTGTAATTTCATAAACCAATGCCACTTAAACAGCAGGAAATTTAATGAGATAATGATTGTTAATGATGAGTGATGGGCCAATAGAACTATCACTTGTACTAATTTAAAGGAAACTGATTAATTTAAGAGGTCGGTCTAAAATTCTTTTTAACCTTTCTCATATAAAGTTGCATTTATCCGAAGTTATAATTGTTATGATTTGAATAAAGTGACTTACCAGGGATATCGTGGTGATCAGCCTCTTCGTCAGCAATATCCATGGGTCTAGGTGACAATTCTTCCCCTGAGTCTGACGAGCCAAACATCGGTCCATTAGCGGACATCATACCGAACCCTCCACCAGAGCCTGGTGAGCATGCCCTCAGCCCCATCGCAATGGCATCCTCTGCAGCCTGTTGTCTCTTCAGTGCCACCTGGGCGGCCATGACACGCTGTCGCTCTGCTATCAGGTTACATTTAGGACAACGACAGTCCCTGAAACGACAATGGCGTTTATGTCCTTTGAGCCATGAGATGACACCGTGATTGCGACACCTGGCGCACTTTGGTTTCCTGGCCCCCTTCTCGGTCAGAGGGCCCCTGAGTAAGGACAAGGTCTGCAAGTCGATCACTGGACGCTCCATCATCATTAAGATAAAGTACTAAAGATTTACAATTACACCCAAAGATACTTGATAAGGAGTTGTAGTGTTGAAGAGCGGTAGAAACACACAACAAGACGACTCAATCTGACGACGGACTGGGAGAGATGTGCCAAATACTGTCCGATGCCAACTCTTCAAATCTTGACTTTCGTCCGAATTGAAAGAAATATATCTCTTTATAGAGAGAATCAGTATATACAGCTAAGTGTATTGCGCACCAAAAAGACTCCACAAGTGCATCTGCATCCACCCATATACAGTTGGGCTGTTTTGTCCTGTCAGCGCTTATGGAATCATTATAGTCAATACACAGTTATGACAGAACAACCTCTCCTTAAGAAAAAAAAAATCCCCAAACTTGATGATGAGCGAGAGAAGCTGCCGCTGATTGGTCGAGGTGATTAACCAATTAGAACCGTTGTCTAATACAGCGCTCGTTAGTCAGGTTGCTAGTGTTACCAGCGATGACTTCGCTCACTGCCGTGCATTTGATGCCCGGACGGGCAAGACTATACCGTTAATGCACACACTTAGCCCCGGACGAATACACGTAATCCCAGCCAGCGAGACTTGAAACCTGACAGTGCTTTTCGTCAGCTACAGCTTGGGTCAAACGGAAATCTTGGCCTCTCCGGTTTCGCAGAGCGGTGCAACAGCTCGTTCTTACTGTTAAGGTACCCCCTCCGCGTGCAAGAAAAGCTTTCTCACTTAGCTTTTCACGGTTTAGCACCAGAGTTGTAACTTTGTTAGCACACATGGACTAATTTGTCAGGAATGAACGGCGTCTAATGGAGGTGTGCTGATTGACGCGTAGTGATTGACACACGTGTCCCCCCTCTCTCAACCAACCCCATCCTATTGGCCCATACCGTTCGAACACGTGGTATCTTTATTGTGACGTCACCATCCCCCTCAGGGACATGTTGACAGAGCCGAGTGGTTGACGGAAAAAAAAATGTAACAACTTTGGTTTTCAGCTGTGAACACGTAGCCGAACGGGGACACACAACTGCATAAACCATTCGGACCCATTCCGTTGATTGATAGTTTGGGTTTGAAGATTGCTGAATCAATGTGTGATATTGGCCTTGTTGTGTTACCACACACGAACCAAACAAGTAATTCGTGTTGTCGTTCATGACTACACTTCACTGTTCTATAAACCACAACTTGACAAGAAAACAACAATAACATTCACGTACTTGAGTATTGTGATCACACGCGAACATATTCAATGTTAATTAGTAACTTAATTCAAGGGATATCTAATCCTAACATACTTGGCTTATTTGATTCACAAACCCACTTTGAATACACGACATCAGTTGTTAGATTTTACAAGAACAATCCATTTATATTGGAGACTGAACTGTAACAATTAACTCTTCATTCAAATAATTGTGTCAAATGATTTGAATAAGTCACCAATGTAACAGAATTATGGTGTTGTGTTTAATAATGCCACATTTTTCTTGGTTTTTCTGTTTCTATTTGCCTTCTGAAATACTTAAACTATCAAGATACAAAACGCAACGCTCAATCTTTTAACGGTACATTAGGGTGTACGGCTCACTTAATGTGGTGTTCTTATGCTTACCTCAGAATTGTTTAAGAATTTTTGTATGTGGAAAAATGTCTTAGAGAAAGTTACTTGTCGTTTAGAATAATGACGGCTCTTGAAGACAGTGTTAACTGCATGTTGTTTCTGGAGGTGTATCATGAACTAGGTACGCCAACAGGACATGATCAAGGGAGAACGATCTTGACAAAATGGCGGACCAACTGAGGTTGCTGGGCTGGGCTAAACTGTCGGCGATCCAACCAATTGAATCTGTTGGGTTGGTGTAATTGACTTTAGTCCGTGGATTTGTTAAACTTATTTCCCAAAGTTCAGCTGCCTTTTTTCAAAAAGTTGCTTAAAATTTGTCGATTAGAATTAAAGGCAATGCGTTTATTGTGTTCATTTACCGGTAAGTGTTGTCGACAGTGCACCTTTAATCACGCTTTTTAGTTAATGGGTCTTGTTCCCTATGTTCAATAACAATTGAGTACTGGCTCTCATCATACCATCGGGGATCAGACTAATTTGTCCACCAGGCCTCGGTTTGGTTGCACTGATAAACATGGGAGAACAATACAAGATCGAGTGTTTGCCATAGCCTATTCAAGTTCGGTCTAACGAGTTCGCGTTAGAAACCTGGCAATGGTAAACGAGAACAAGCGCCACCAACGGTGACTTATTGTCACCGAAATAACTTTCTCTGGAGGGATTTCGCAGTAGCTGGAAACACGCGCTGCGTAGAAAGGCTGCAGCTATAAATACACGTTCATTTGAGGTTCCTTTTAATGCGCAGCGATCAATCAAGCCGGCTTTACGTACCAAACAATAAAACAGCAGTTACATTCGACTCGTAAGTATTTCACATAAAATGACGACTTGGGCACAAAGGGCGATTGAGCGAGCACTGTGCATAAATATTGACCATTCAGTATTCAGTCCCAATCTCAGCTCAATCTCTGTGTGTACCACACACACACATCACAACAGGCAAAAAAAGAGATCCCTTCTTCAACCTTGTAGCTACTCAACACGTTTGGGAATATGCATACAAGAGGGAATTGATTTTATACACAGTAATTAGTGACAATACAAACTTGTCAAACACATAGCTGACGAGGCCGTGTAACAAATGATATACAGCTGAACCGAGGTACACTTCTTGACCGTTCGTCATAACACAATGCCCGGATAATAAGCGTCCGTGCCCAGTATAATGGGCAGTGTGATCAGCAACATAGCATTGCCCCGTACGCTAGGGACGGCCCGGGGTGTCAGTGGCGTAACTAGACCTGTTAAATGACTCCGATCCACGGGGAGCAGAAAGCGTGATCTTGGCCGATGATGTCGCACTGGTTGACGAGACGAGATGGGCATACTACTAAACTACATATCATTCAAGAGTAATTGGCAGCTAACTTTGTAATCAGATGCGCGAAGGTAGATGGGATACCCGACTTTACGGGTAGCGCCATCTTGTACTCTTATTTAACTCATTGTAACCAAAACGAGGGGACGAGGACACATGAGTCAGTATCCCTATTGATATAATAAGAATCGACATTAACTCTTATTGAACCAGTGACTTAACTTAAACATTCATGAAGTGTGGAGGGCAAAGCAATAAGGGGACTGATGGGAGGGGGAGTGGTGGGAGGGGGGGGGGGGTTGACTGAACCAACAATTTATCTTAAGGCGGAAGGGGGGGGGGTGAACATAAGCCCATGTCCACTGGTGAGTACACCAGTGTATTGGAATCAGGGAACATGACACAAATAATGACAGTGCAGTGCACTTGTCCCTTACTATTTTATATATTTTTAATTGGCAAAAATCTGCCATTGGTAAAATATATTAATAACAGAAGAGCAAACTAAAATTGCAAACCGATCATTTCAAGACAATTTAACAATATTCATATAAAGGAATTTCCGCAGGAAAACAAGAAGATGCTTGATTTTATTCTAACAGTCTAAAGTAAGTCGCGTTGGGAAAAACAACAACAGCCTACTTCAAGATAAGACTCGTTTGATTCTGCATGACTGAATTACTGTTCCATATAACTGTTCTAACTTTAACTGTTAGCGCAGAAATTCGTTGGTGTGAATCAGTCAGCGTAACAACAGTTGCAACAGTTTGTGAGAGATGTAAAGTTCCAAGAGGCAGTTTGATTTGGGTAAAGGCCATCTTTTGTTTATACATTTTTGGCGTTTGAGCAGTTCGAAGCTGTTACATTATGCCAGTAACCAACATGACAAATAATATTGGTTTAAAAATAATGATTAATGAGTGTTATTTTCATAGATGTAGGTTCAAGTTACACACCGTACCCGAACCCGGTTTTAAGTCCCTTTCCAATAAGTGGGTTTTCCCCAATAGGGACTTTCCCCAAACTATATCTAACATGAAACAATAGACTTCGTATCTCTAGCCATGCACCTGAATTGCTTTTTTGAAGATTGTTTAGTTTCATAAGCCGATACATGTATATTATTCAATTTCAATAACTGAAACTTTTTATTAATCTACGCACAATCTGATGATGCAAAGTCACATTATCAAAACCACTTCCTCTAAAGTGTCCACAAGCCCCAAGTTCTACCCATCAATTATATTTTATACAAATAGAAAAACTTGGTACATATTTTTCGTGAGGTTTCGACTGGACGTGTCAACTTGACTTAGCGATATGGACAAGCACTGAATATGCTTATTGAGGGGACTTGACAAATAATGAACGAGTTATTCGTGTGAAAACTTGTAGCTTTGTTGAAGTGGGTCGAGCGATGTGAAGATGCGCGTTGCTGATATCAATTAAATATCGAAAGGATTCTTAAAAACTCGAATCCAATGTCTAAATCCATTGTGTATACAACGTCTGTATGTTTGAAGCATTTTGATTGTTTGTTTTAATTCTACCGGTGGGTGTAGTAAAGTAATCAGAAATGTTGACACGATAGTAATCCTGTTGTTGCCAGCGTGCGATATGGCTGTGTCTGAATTGGTTGCAACAGCTAGGGCTACGGCTAGATTTCCCCATCATTATGCAGTGAGGTATAAGACGTCCTTAGCAACACCCTTAGCAACAGCCGTAGCCGTAGCCGTAGCTGTAGACTCGGATACGGCCTATCTGTTATGGGGACCTTTCCCTTTTTAAGTGACGATGGAGGGCGGCATTTTCTATTTTGTGGTTACTAAAATACTTGATGATCGCTTTACCAGCGCTGTCGACGATGATATTTTTGATATGGATGGAAATATTGATATTTGATATTGATATAAATCATATCTTGATGTCTCACAGCATTCCCACACCTGTCAATCATAGCGAGTCTTTGTGCAAATAGACGGAAAGATACACGACTAAAAATTCTTGGTTTCAGGTTTTTACATTTACTAACAAAAACTGAGCCCAATCTAGCCCAGGACAATGGGTTCGTTTAGTGAGAAACCACACGCTGTACCGTGCCGAGGGCAGTGCCAGGCTAGAGCATGTTGTCACTTGAAGCTATTGGGAGTATGTGTACCTCCAGGGGACATGACCTTGTAGGTCACAGAAAAATCGCACCTCGAAGTTTGTGGGTTTGTTCTGATCGTAAATGATGTTGCTTTTTTGCTTAATTGCTTCATTCTTCGGTTAATGCTATAGCTTGAGGGTTCGAAAACTCATCACAATGTATTTGAAAATGAAACTAGTGCGTAGTGTTGATATTTTCCCTAGACTAGACGAGGTACAAGAATTCCGCGCCCGGCTTTTATTTATTAATCCAATAAGTAGAAAACGTTGTTGAAAGATACATTATTTGGCAGAGGGGTCTGTAAAAGCAAGCATGGTACATGGAACAGGCATTTCAGTTCAATAAACAAAATGTTGACAACATTTACGCGCGTTATTAAAATACAAGTAGGCTACAACCGGTAGGTCGAAAATGTGACTTACACTCAAATTGGTAAGAGTGAAATATAAATGTGCGCAGATTGGTGAAAACTTCCATTAAATTGTTTGTGCTTGCAACATTGCAGTTTATGAAAAATGAGTAAAGCAATTTGTTTGGATATCGCTAGGCCAAAACAAATTGATTTTCGAGAACAGAAAGTTGTTTTTATCAACATTTTTTAGTAACTTCGATGACCAACTGAGCTTAAACTTTCACAGGTTTGTTAATAGTTCATGTATATTGGGTCACCCTATGCTTGTCACTCACTCTACGTAAATGCATATTGGTCTTTGCGACAACAAATGATGTCCACGTGTTTGAATTTGTGGCTTGCGTCCCTAGACATGTCAGAGAGCGTGTCAGGGAGCGTGTCATCGCTCATACCGACCACCCAGCTGAATCCACGGTAGGGTTTGGCTGGAGTGGTCACGGTCATCTTGAGAAAGTGCTTAAAGTGACCGCAAGAAAAGAACATGTCATTGATGGTTTCTCCTTCTATTGTATTATACTTGTACTTCTTTCAAAATTTGACATGTGGCTTCATTCATAAAATTCATTCATAATACAATCCTTAAAATCGATTGGAAAAAGAATGGAACATTCTTCCACATCACATCAAGGATGCTCAGAATATTCAGATTTTCAAGAAACTGCTCCATTGTTATCTTTTTTTTTCAACAAGTGTACTATAATTAATTTCATGTAATTGTCTTGAGCGCCATTGGACATTTTAAAAATAATTTTGTTGCTATGTAAATGTCTTTTGATTGATTGATTGATTGATTGCTCGAATCCTTTCATATCACTATGCCAGGCGATTGACACAGCTATAAGTGTGCATTGGAAATATACATAAGAAGGCCTAATAGTTGTTTGGACTGAAATGTTGTAACGGATAAAAATAATAACATGATTTAATGTTCGTAATGAAATCTGTGGAAATGTACCCTTTGCCAAATTAATGTATTTGTGTAAAATAACCACAATAGTTATTAATAAAACGAGCCAAGTATTTAAACTGAACATTTCATACTCATTTAGACAAAATTGATTGTGTATAAAGGGAGTACAAGTATTTTTATGTATTGTATTGTATTTTGTATAACTATTGTTTGTATGATTTGAGACCAATACTTCAAATTCCTGAGATTGTTTTTTTTAATCAGTGGCTAATAAACCATTCTAATATAATCTAATAAAAAACACAAAAACAACAAAAAACGACCGTTTCAGAAAGCACCACTAACGTTAAAACATAGGGAAAAGCTGTCTATTTTTGACTTGTAGGCGGATGATTTGCTTAAAACTATGCCAGGTCAAAGTGTTTCTTAGGAAACCCACAAGTGTGAAATCTAGGTCAAGCTCTTCAGTTCCCATTTGGTCATCCAGTGGTTACCAAAAGACTAATTTATCCAGGCTTTCAACTAAAAATGGCGAAGTTTGTATTTCTTGAGTTTTATTGTTCGGTTCTGCCATTTGACTGGATTGTGGTAAGCCGCAGAATTCTGATTGACAGGGCTTCGCTTAAACCTACAAAGTTTCCGGTGTAGAAATCACCAAGGGAAAAAGGCCTACGTTAAACCTGTTTGCTTTTTGGTTTGCTGTTAAAAGAGGAATAGTGTTCAGCAAATGTTCACGCCTTTGTTTAAACTTTGGTCAATGTTGAAAGAGTTTCAAGTCATTTTGGATTCGGATTTTGTTTTAATGCGCGGAGTATAATAACCAGAGAAAGCAATTATTAAGTGTTACATTTCCATTGGAAATTTACTCTGAACGTTCAGAACTGAAAAAAAAAAAAAAAAAAAAAAACATATGAAAAAAAACCAAAGGTCAAAGGAATGACAATTTTGAAGCCCACAAGAGCTCATACCAGTAGTCATTCTCATGATTATTTTCCTCTTAATATAACTTGTCTAAATCGAGGAGCTACTTGTAAGAACCACATATCATTATAGTTACTTAGTTTCATTGACACTATTGAGAAATAAACCCCCGGAAACATCCCAGTCACTTAAACTTGACCACTGACTTTGATCACAATTACCATTGGTTTAGGCGCAATAAGAATACATACACATACAAATAAAAAATAAAATTGCGTTTTGCCTTTCAGACACACCGATGACTAGTCCATTTTAAAAAAAATACTAGAAGAATTTTGCTCGAGTTGTGTTCTTATTCAACTTGATTATCGTTATGAAGAATCAGTTTCAAGCCAAACTGCTACTTTAAATTTGTTACTGATGGTTGTCACTTTTTTGGTCTCACAATTACCGAAGAGCTGGTAAAACCAGGAGACGAAGTCCGAAACAATGACTGGTTTGTGAACGACGATTGAGGGCGTTGTTTACTCTTCATCTACGTGTTTTGTGTGTACAGCTGGTCTGCAGTCAATGAGGTTTGCATTGAACTTCCTTTACACGACTAGTGGCACGTTTGTTTTCTTGTCAACAGAACTTTGATTTTAAAGATACTTTATTTGACAGAAGGTTTCGTTTATAAAACTTTACTTATCATTTTTTTTTTTTTTTTTGCCTCTGAAGAAGGTCGGCTAAGACCACCTACCCTATTCATTATAATTGTTTTTGTTATATATTATTTTATCCAAAAACACCATTCTCTGAATCAGCCAAAGCGAAAACTTCGTCACAGTTTTTATAAGTGGGCTGCCACCACAAATATGTCACGGTTATAATGTTGTTAATGTGTTGCATGTTTGTTTGACTTCTTGTTATATTGTGTGCAGGCAAGGGGGCAAGAATGAATGTTTATGAGATTTTTAAGCCAATTTCTTTATTTATCTACTAAATTTCAAGAGACAACTTGTGGTACTGAAATAAGCTAAGGACTAGTGTTTTATTTTGCAATCTAGAGACCGCGGACTCAAACTGGGTCGACTTGACTAAAGGGATCATTGTAGTTTCATAGCCCGGGTACAAGAAAGAAAAGAAGCCGCCATCGCTCACAATATAACAAATATTCATACATAAATAAACACCAAGTACAACTCAAAAATACCCGGGGTCGGGGTCTCCCCAGCGCCACATACAAAGCATGCAATTAAACTGTTTTTACTTTTTAAGTGTCAACATTTATGCAATACACAAACAGTTCAGGTAGGAATGCATACCGAATGCCAGTCAGCGTGATTCGTTGCCGGGTTTCGGCCGTACCTAGTTGCCGGTTCGATCCGTGGGTCGCGCTACTGTCGCCGTGTAGTAAGCGAAATAAACACAAGTTGCACAACTTTCTCGAACCGACAAGTTGTTTTTTATTGAGGTAAATACCAATGATGGTGTAACGATGTTAGGGAGCTTTGACTTAAACCACTAAGCTGCTAAGCTGCTTTGCTGGTGTTATGGCTACTACCAAAACAACTGTGTAATCTGCTCTGACATGAAAAAGGCAATTTTGGCTGAACACATTTTTTAAATTCAGGTCACCCGGTGAAAAGTGATGAGAAAATTTGAGTATTTTGCTTACCATGTTCCAGAGATGAGTGTCTGTTGTCCGAGCTAGATTGTGTTATCCTCTCTTACGCAAGACATGGAAGGGGAGGGGAGGGGAGGGGTCCCGAGCAAGCTGCAAGCTCAAACCCACTGCAGTAACAGTCTCAGTTATGCACGGCTAGATTTCACAACCTAAAGTTTCACAACTTTGGCTTTTTGTCCAGACATCGTGTGATTAAAGAGCACCCGACTTTAACTCTTCACTGAAAGTTAATCAGAACAAACAGTACTTCATGAACAAATTCCTTACTATAATATAAAATCATAGTTCAAGGAAAAACGACATCCAATATTAATGAGTTTTAATGACGTGGGCGAAATTAGTAAATGTTAAACTTGATGGAACACGCGTACTCAAAGAACTAACACATTTAGCTCATCAAATTTGTTTCATCGTTGTCATGTCAACGATATTCTTTACATTTCAATATAAAACCGATAACAATGTGATACACTAATATTTCTACGTCGGTGTTCTGGCTGCCGCTTCAACATAGAGGGCGCAATGATTCATAGCAATAAAACCATAAGTTATGTGCCTACAATTAGTAGAATTAAACAAACCCAGATTTCCACATAGTTTGTCTGACATAAAGATAGTCATGGTGGAAAACTTCCCTTGGTAAAGTTTTAGCTGAAATAGTTTTTGAGAATAATGAGAAAAACAATTAGTTTGTACCTAGTGAGTCCAACGTTTCAAACTAAAAAACATTAGTTAAAGACAAATTTTCATGTAATTGTAACTTCGATGACCGATTGAGCATAAACTTTCACAGGTTTGTTATCTCATGTATGGTCAAATTACGTGCCGATACTGTCTTTTTTAAACAATAATTGCAAATGTTGTACACACGCTATTCTTACGCTACTTTCTGATAATAATACAAACCATGGGTCTATGTTTATTTAACCTAATCAACAATGTGTAAATCTTGCCGGATTGTTCCCAATGCTGTAACTCCAGTGTCCTTTGAAACTAAACCAACTATGTACATTGACGTACAATGGATGCGAGAGCGGCTTGAATTAACGATTTAATAACATTGACTAGCATCGACTGCTGAGACATTCACAAAACAAATATTAGACTTGGATTTAGAAATCCTCTTAGCACACCCAGCAGTCACGTCATTCAATCCTAATACAATTTGGCAACACGGGTCGGGATTCGACGCCCCCCCTTCCAGTTGATATTGACGCCCCCCTTCCAGTTGATATTGACGCCCCCCCCTTCCAGTTGATATTGACACAATTGAAAGTTGTCCCATGGGTTTGTTGTCTTAAAATCTTAAGCCAGAAATGAAGGTAGAGCAAATAAATTAATTCCAGGTCTACCTAGAATGACAAAGCATTTTCAGGAGTGATCTGAATTAACACATAACTGTTGGTAACAAACTAATTTGTACTTTTGTTTTGTTCTTTGTTGTTTTGTGTCCTAACGAAGATCAGATGTTTATTTTTTGAACAGCAATAAAACCCAAATTTAAATAATCCAATCATAATTGTAGATAAAAACAAGTTTCAGCAGGCATTAATATCAAGATGTATAAAATAAAGATTCCATCAATAACAAATTGTTCGTCAGTGGGTTGTCCCCCTACCCCGTTAGAGGGCGGCATACCATGGTTACATCAAATAGCCTGGACATGTTTAGTGATCAGTGCAGCACCGACTGAAGTAACACAATGATCGTAATGGTTTTATTTCAGAACAGAATGGACTTTCACCCATCGAGTTTTAAAAGCTGCAAATCAATAAAATCCAGAACATCAAAGTTTGCGCCATAAAAGACTTCAAAGTTCCCACCAAACTGAAGTTGTTTGCTTGTGTTCTTTTCTAAGGGCCTTTTGACTGTAGTTTAATTCATTGATAAAACAGATTGAATGAAAGCAGACCACTAAACAACAAGTGATCTGTGTCAATATTGAATAACTTCTTAGTTTCATAAAAGAAGTGGACTCAGTAAGGAGAAGCCTTTCTAGGTTTTTCTGTCGCTTCTCCTCGTGGGTAACTATTTTTGTTTATACTTTGGCGCCCAGGGAAATTCCACAGGGTAATCAGAGATGGTCCAAGCATTTGAAGAACAAAGATAGATATCAAGAATAATTCTCCCTTTTTGTTGAGTGGTGTTTGAGAAAGGATGGTTGAGAGATTGGTGTATCGAAATAATGTTTGCATTGTCGTCAGTCCTAGACATGTATCTAATCTAGAATGTGGTCGATATAAGGTTAACAATCATATAACAATGTTGGGTTTGGGACGAGCATTTAGTCATCCATGGCCATTGAGGAATGAAATAAAAAGGTTGGTTTAAGGACGAGCTTTACGATTCTCAATTTGACTTAAAGGTAAAAAGCAACAACAACAACAACAACAACAGCAAAAACATACACAAATCTCAATTGAATATTCCTCGTTTTAAGAATAATAATGATCACTGTTTTGTAACATTTTAAAGGTGCTTATTAAACTGCCTTGCATGTGTCATTAACTGTTATACTTGGGAATGTATGTTTTTGTATAATTATACGTTTTTCCATCTTGATATCATTCGCTCTGTTGTTTGTTTAAAATGTATTTTTAAAGGGTTGTAAAAACACACTCTTCGCGTAGTGACCATCTTGTTTATTGAAGTCCGATTGATACAAATTGTCATAAATTCTTAAAATCCATGCTACATCAGACACTCATAACGGCAAATTCTCAGGCTCTCGTTCGCCCTAACCACTTCGAGGTGACCAATCCCTTTTACGAATGTGCTATCGTAGTTTCGTATTTTGCTTTGTCTAAAATATCACACGAGGGCGCTATGCAACGCAATTACAGTTTGTTCACTACATAATGAACTCTCACAGAAACCAATGCAAAGTGCTAACTTTTAAAACATTTCAAACAATACTACCCAGCCTCTTGAAAATCATTCAAACATATTTTCGGACGACTCCAGATTTTTTTCAAATTTTTGGCAGGTCGACCGTATGAAACTTTTGTTAATTACCCCAGAAAAAAATACCCAACCTTGAAATGCCAAATTGGACAATGTTAAAGCCTACATTGATGATAGTGCGTTTAATCATGGTTTAATGGGCCGGAAGGAGAGGGGACTGTCAGTCTTAAACTGTAAAATCCAAATGTGAGTTTTTTAACCCACCAATAAAAACATTTTCATGATCATTCCTTTTTGTTCAATATCTCTGGTTTGACATTGTTTTTTTTCACACCAGTGGTCTCTGAAAGTACAAACGAGATCGGTGATTCAGACTCTAGTAAACGGTTATGGCGCCCTCTATGTTTGCAGAAAGAGACTAGCCAACAGTGCTACCTAGTCCCCCCAAAAGGGGCCACAACACTCTATTAACAAGGAGTTCATGCGTAAAGACTCACGAAAACAAATTGTAAACTCACAACTTTTTATGTAAACCCAAGATTTGAATGTCTTGGGCATGCTTTAAAGGGATATGTTAAGTTTTTGTTTTTAATTTGTCCCGTGGTACGTTGGTTTACATAAACCAAGTGCAGGTTTAGAAGGGCCTTCACTATATAGTACACGAGTCCTAGAAAGAATTGCCACCTTTTGCTCGATAAGCGTATGCTATGACTCATCCAAAATTGAAAAGCAAAAATAGTTCCAACCTTTAAAAATGTTTGAACCTCTTAGCACTTATTGTTTATACACTGGATTTTATTTAGTGTGTGATGTACCCACTGAACATCGATGCACCTTCAATTCCAAGTGTCAATACTCAGAGTAGGCCTCGTTCAAAATGTCACGAGAGGGCGTACGTCAGTGAAACTATCAATGAATTACTAGTCAAACTACTGAGAATTGGCAAGTGTGAGATAATTCAAAATTCTTTAAAGGCAGTGGACACTATTGGTAATTGTCAAAGACTACCCTTCACAGTTGGTGTATCTCAACATATGCATAAAACAACAAACATGTGAAAATTTGAGCTCAATCGGTCATCGAAGTTGCGAGATAATAATGAAAGAAAAATAACCCTTGTCACACGAAGTTGTGTGCGTTTAGATGGTTGATTTCGGGACCTCAAGTTCTAAACTTGAGGTCTCGAAATCAAATTTGTGAAAAATTACTTCTTTTCGAAAACTACGTCACTTCAGAGGGAGCCGTTTCTCACAATGTATTTATACCATCAACCTGTCCCCATTACTCGTAGTCAAGAAAGGTTTTATGCTAATATTTATTTTGAGTAACTACCAATAGTGTCCACTGCCTTTAATAGTTAGGCAATAAATTAATTCCGGTCCTCTATTGATGTAAGAAGCTACAAAGGGACAACCCTTACAAACCTCAGTTAAAAATAAAAACATAAAACTACGTCATCAAAATCTTGTCGATAAGGTGGACAATATGTTTGGCAAACATGAAAGAAATGATTGCGGTGTTTCTGCGTAGCTTTTGTGTATAATGCACGTCAGAGAAAAACGAAATAACTTGCGAGGAAAAACATTTCTCTTACGACGGTAATAGGCATAAATGTTATCAACAAATAAACAAATGACGTAAAACATGTTTAATTACTTAAAGGTCTGTTTTGATGCAATGAGATAATTGTTTATCGATATATGACATTTGGAAAAACAAACATTTCCAACACACCTTCCGTTTCTTTTAGGACTACTGTGGGTGATCTGGCACACTCCAAACACCGAGAATCAAGGTTTCCATTCACCGTGAAGTAATATCTTGAATAACGGTCACCACGCATCGACTTACGGTACGGTTGTTTGATCTCACCCGCTCAGTCGGAGATGACTCCATATTTTGCTCGACCCCCATATAGCAGTCATACTCGTACATTCAATGTGTTTGCTGACAAATGATGGCGGTAAATTCCACTTTCTGTTTCCTGTTCATTTAGGAGGATACGTTTGTTCTGGTCGAAGAGGTTCATGTAGTTACTTTTAAATCAATGGTTGATGAAGTCACGGATATATTTCCGAAGCACTGCATGACTTGTAATTGCATGGTACGGGTTCGAGTCTCAAAGCTGTGACAAATTGTCGTCTTGTAACCGTTTAGTGTCTGCCATTTGGGTCTCAACTTAAACTTCCTCCTTGATGTCGAAGTTACTGAAATGTCACTTAGCAATCCACTGTACCTGTTGGGGCATGATTCCCGTAACATACTGTTGCTTATCTCCCCAAGCCCAGAGCATATTGGACGCCATTAAAATCATGACTGCAAACAACTCCGTACAAATAATAGAACTCTAGCTTGTCTTGTGTACAAAGTAAAACATTCCTGTTGTTGTCAAATCCAAGCCTTCAACTGTTTTGCATATTAAGCCCCAGATGTTGAAAAGGGGAACAAACATTTACTAGGATGTGATTGTCAAGAACATTCCACACCCCTTTTCAGCTGAAAACATCCACATTGAAGCTGCACAGAGACTTATGTCCTTTGTCAAGTTTTAAAAGGAATTGTTCAAGCTTGTCTTTGAATTCATCGTTTGCTGTTCATTTTGAGGTATCATTCAAGACCAATTATTTCCGAAAGAGTGAAAGTGTTTGATTTTGTCTTTGCGGTTGCTACGTTCCTTATACTCTGGAAAGTACATTAGGGTCTACTGAATACTGTATTCTGAATCTGATGACTTCATCAATGTAATTCTGTGAAGACCTCAAAGTTTGCTGCTCTGTTTTATATGTTGTAAATAATCGCTTTAATATAACACAGGGCTAGTATACAATGTTCGAATAAATCAGACAAACAAAAGTCAGTCTTGTTGGATCGGTATGTTTGTGTAAGACTCTTCCTGTAGGATGTAACAGACTTTAGTTTATAAACTTAATACTTTTGTTTTATTAATGAGCAAAATGTAATGAACAAACAATGGCTGTTTAGTGCTGGATTGAATGCCGAGCTGAGCGACGAGGCTATAGTAAAGAGGGCTTAAAGGCAGTGGACACTATTGGTAATGACTCAAAATAATTATTAGCATAAAACCTTAATTGGTAACGAGTAATTGGGAGAGGTTGATAATATAAAACATTGTGAGAAACGGCTCCCACTGAAGTAACGTAGTTTTCAAGAAAGAAGTAATTTTCCATGAATTTGATTTAAAAACCTCAAGTTTAGAATTTGAGGTCTCAAAGTCAAGCATCTGAAAGCACACAACTTCGTGTGACCAGGGTGATTTTCTTTCATTGTTATCTTGCAACTTCGATGACCAATTGAGCTCAAATTTTCACAGGTTTGTTATTTTATGAATATGTTGAGATACACCAAGTGAGAAGACTTGTCTTTGACAATTACCAATAGTGTCCAGGGTCTTTAAGTTGGCCACCAGCAAAAGGATACTGTGACGTCCCGGACTGGTTTCAATGTATTGAAAATATTGAGGACTTAAAATATTACAAAGCTAATCTTCTTGGGAGAAAGGAATATCTTGTGAAAGTTTTACTCGATGACCGTGCTTTATCTTGATTCATAGAGAGTATACCAGTAGCCAAAAGTCTTCTGAGCGCTCTACCATTATATTGATAAGCAGTATATTAAGTATGACGAGGAAGCAGCTTATTAGTCATAAATAGTAGTAATAAAATGGATTTATAATGCACACTTCTCCATAAAACCAATCAAGGCGCATTAATTTAATTGAAATAAATTACACAATATTGTTTCACTAGTTCTAGTCTTGCAAAAAATAATGTTATATACTGAGTTAATAAAATGAAATTTTCGCGTAAACCCCGGTCTGGACTCTGCCTTGTGCACAATGTATTGTACGTTGTATAGCTCAATGACGCTTATAAGAGTAGCATATACATACCGGTGGTCTGCGACTTCTGGCTAAACAGACTCATTCATTGCCTCTTCAGCCAATAGCCGAAGCCACAAGATTGATTATTGTAATTAACCATTTGTTTCATGAAACAAAACAAACACAGGGCAATTAGGGAGACAAAAATAAAGCATCGAGAATTCTAACAGAGGACGGCACAAGCGATTGCAAAATCATAAAATGTCATGCTTTTAAACTTCATGGCTTAGTGCAGAATCAAAACTCGTATAAGGTCACCACGTGGCTTTACCACACAAGTTGTTCTAAAACGACCTGTCATAAAGAAAGAAAAAAAAAACCACCCCAAAACATACCAGATATTCGAACTTATTCTAATTTTCAAGTTTTAACAAAGTTTAACATTTATTTCGATATTTTTACCCGATAAAAGGGAACACAAAAATAATTAGTCTAAAGTTCCTGTATCATTACAGGTAAGGTGTAAACCCATAAAATGATTAGGAAATGGTCTGAAAACTCTTGATTTGTGCAGTTTTTGTTCAAATAATCTCGGAGCCCAAGAAAAGTAGCTGCATATGAAGTTTACATGACTTCTACTTCTAAAGAAATGAATTGAAAAGAATTGTACACGGCATACAAAAGTAGAAATTACAATGACCCAGGCCAAAATATGGGACAAATGTAAGACACCATCAGTTACGAATACCAGTTATTTCTGTGATTTGTCGATCACTACACAGCAGGTGTTACATGCCCCATGAAATTGTACCCCTGACCATCTGCAAGACTTGTTATTTTTTTCTCCATTTGTCTTTATTGTAATGTTTCGATTTTGTCTGGACCCGAACAAAAGCTAGTCTGCATTTCCCTTCGCCGTTTACATCCAGTAAAACTCACGGGAGCTCTGGTCGTTTGGTGGCCAGGGTTAAAGGGGGTGGTGGTGGAGGCAAGGTAGCCTTAGCCCACTCGGGAGATGGGAGGTTTGGATCGGGTAGATGGTGAGGGGTTTTTCACGCTGACTCTACCGGCAGCTGCCCGGTTACGCTCAGTAAAACTCGCCCTGACAAAAGCCAGAATGTAGTGGGACCTTTCCCCGAGGTAGGTCCCCGTACCGGTCCGGGTTGTCAATCACTCCGGTAGAGCGATCCCGCGGGGCACATATTCAAAAGGGGGCAGAGAAGGGCCAATCGTTTGGCAGGCCTACCCTGACTACAAGAGGGATCCTCCCGAGACCATCTCGGCCCTGTTTTCAATGGGTGGGGGGAACTGTACGGTGGATAAGAAAGGAGGAAAAACAGTAGCAGATGATGGAGCTATAGTTATATACAATAGTGTCAGCGTTTCGCTTGTTTTGCAGAGTAAACCGTGGCTCGTGAAACCTATTTTTTGATGGTAGGGAGTTTGGTGACGGGCTTTGTCCTGCTTAGTTTGTTACAAAGTCCCATATTTACTCGCCTCGGGCCGAGCATTTCTTCCTCATGGATGCGAGTAGCAATATGGGCAACTTTGGGTTTACCACCACCCCCTTGTTGAGCTTTGAGCTATACGAAGAATTAGAAAGAAAGAAAAACTAGAGAAAACTGGGCTGTGGAGATGCAATTTAATCACTTGCCGTATTGTATCTGGAGATGCATTAATGGGCAAAATAAACTTTGGATGTAAAGCCGGGTAGGACAAACACAGTCTTTTGTGAGTCCTCTAGTTTGATCCATCATAGCTTGAGACCACTGCTTCACTGCTGCAGTCATTGATAGCGAATAAAAGAGAGTGAGAAATGTGGCTCTACAACTATAGGGTTTTAAGGTCTTTCACCGGTATTAGGTTGAGTGTATAGTCAAATACAAGTATACATCGAATGACGTTATGGTGTACTGGTATTATCCATGCTCAGACGACTTTAAAACTACCGAGATATTCTCCAAATGTATGATCTAATAAACCTGAAAAAAAAAAACACAGAAAATAGTTAACGGCCTGAGGTTTCGAACCTAGCAGGGTCTTTCTCTTAGCATTCGTCAGGCCATTAACTATGTTGTGCACTAGTAACATTATTTTTTGGTGAAGTTTGCAACAGCTAATTATATTTTCTCATTTATTAAACCTCCAATGTCCTGTAAAGACACATAAAATAAGACATTTTTAAAATATATTTTATCCCTGTTTGACCCCACGGGTCGATGTTGCCATAGTACCCCTGACAACATATATATTTCTTAATGTGTCTTAACTCACCATCTCTTTCAAACTCTTATCAAAATACAAATTTATTAATCAAAGTTGATTACAACCATCAACTTGTTGGATAAGAAGGGAAGCTGTTAAAAGCAGTGGACACTATTGATAATTAACAACGACTAGTCTTCTCACTTGGTGTATCTCAACATATGCATAAAATAACAAACCTGTGAAAATTTGAGCTAAATCGGTTATCAAAGTTGCGAGATAATAATGAAAGAAGAAAACACCCTTGTCACACGAAGCTGTGTGCGTTTAGAGGGTTGATTTCGAGACCTCAAGTTCTAAATCTGAGGTCTCGAAATCAAATTCGTGGAAAATTACTTCTTTCTCCAAAACTATGGCACTTCAGAGGAAGCCGTTTCTCACAATGTTTTATACCACCAACCTCTCCCCATTACTTGTCACCAAGAAAGGTTTTATGCTAATATTTTTTGAGTAATAACCAATAGTGTCCACTGCCTTTAAAACATTTATGGAAAAAGTAGATTTATACATACGAAGCAAAATTCCAAAATTACCGGAGACATTTTCGCCTTCAAGAATTGTCTTAAGGTGTCAGTTTCTCCGCTATAAATACACAAACATTTTGAAGCTTTTTCAAACCCCACTTTAAAGAATCTTATGACAAATTGTTTTCAAACTTGTGTCCAATTCTTCGAGTTGACTGAGGGAGACAGGTAAGGTCTCAGTCAGCGTAATAGCCGTAGAGGTCACCTGAGGTCATTGCACCCTGAGGTAGGGGTCACAGGTAGACAGCCATTAAGTCCTTATACTAGCCCCAAGCGAGCCACCTCATCGATTGTCACTCTAACTCGAGATACAAAACCCGAATAATCTTAAAGAGATCGTAAATACTTGTTGGATACTAATATATTTAAACCAATCAATGAACATTTCATTTAAGTTATGATCAAGGTGTTTGGAAGAAACTGTGTGTTAATTGCCCAACTGATATGATGTAAGCAATAATGGTCAAATTGTGTTTATGTAAAGGCGTTTACGTTAAAAAAATCAGCATAGAAAATAAATGTAAAAGAAATTAATAATCTTAAAAAACTCAGCCATTGTTGTCAGATGAGAGAGCATATTGTTTTTTAATATATCACAGACTGAAAAACTTGTACCTAACCAATTTAACCATGTATCACACTAGATTACCAATCATGAGATTATTTCCGTACAGTTAAGACATCCAATACCTCGTCTTTAAGATGATGCCTAGGGGTCGCCTAGCCGTACGATGTGGAACTGAGACATGACAGTCTAGTGTTTTTAACGTAGCCACAACAGCTGAGAAAATGGCCGCAATTCGTCCCCTTAGCAACCTGGGCCTGGTTACAGGCAGATCGCACGGCCCCAAAACCGCTGGGTATTCCGGTCCAGTTGCTATAAAAGGACGACTAGAGTTTACTTTAATCTCCAAATATATTTATTTAAGACAAATTATATGATCTGTTATTTACAAAAAGTTAGTTTAGTTCAGTCTGATTATGAGAGTTATGCCACGGTAGCACCAGTACAAGTTGTATAGACAACGTGTTCATCTGATGTTTAAAAGTTGAGAAAATATAATTAATAAGACTCCTTAAATCGCTTTTGTTTATTTGATTGCAACTGCAATTGTTTACAGGCTGTTTGTCCTGTTGAAATAATTTTCCTCTTCCGAAAACCAATTTAAGTAAATGTCCTTCCTTCAAGTTTGTTTCATAAGTCTTTCCTGTTTTTAGTAGTACCATGTTCAAGTAAATCAAATAAATAAATAAGAGCAGTGTTGTGACACGGGTTGTAACACCGTGCATAGCTCGCAAAGCCAGGCCGTCCAAACCTCCAGCAACCCCCCTGTCTCCCTCGACACCACACCCCGAATAGAGCGATTATCGTTCTTAAGTCAATATTTACACCCAACAAAAGAACCAGCACAAAAACCACACCTCACGTTACGGCATTCTGTGTGACTGACAGCTTGTGCATAGACCATTATTGCACCCATTTTGTCGTGCCCTCCCATTTTTCTACTAGTCGAAATCGACAACAAACTAGAGAAGTAGGTGGTCGTAAAACGACCACGTAATGCAAGTAATAAAATAATATGTCAGAGTTTTCGCAAGTAAAGTGGTCTCTATATAAGCGCTTGCTTAAAACTACTCGAGTACGATCAACAAAATCCATTTTTGTTTTTCGTTTCGCGTCAACCCTAAGAACTAAAACAAAACGGATCGCCGAAGGCGAACTTTTAGGGAAAGGAACGTGACATTATCTGATGATGTATGATAATTTCTATATTCAAGATAACGCAGGGGAAAAGAAAGAAAGAAAGACATAGTATACGGGAAAAACCAAAACAATCGTGCAAATCCGAACATTCTTGTTCCATCAGAATGTATTATGGTGTGTTCAAGAATATCAAAATGGCGAGTCTAAATGGAAACATCCAATGAACAAAACACAGGTATATGATTGTGAATTTACTTTGATAACCCTGGATTCTTGATGAAGACAACCCCCTTACTGAAGCAGTCTCTTAAACTTTATAGAACATTATTCACTGGCAATGTTTATGAGTGCAATATGAGAGATAAATATTGTACAGTGTGGTATTGAGTCCAGGAAAACATAACGAAACTAAAGGTTCGTAAAACTTAGTGATCCAAAGTGAGAAAGTAATCGAACTGTCAGATTAGATCTAATTGGTTGATGGAAAGTAAAAGGAAACAGTGAAGGCTCTTAAATCAAAGATGAACCCCAATGGAGATTGGAATGACAAAATATTATCAGCTACTACCCATTATAATGCTATACCATACATTATTATTAGCTATGATGTCAGGTCTATAGCTACTTTATGAAGACTGACACATGGTTTATGAGTACAAAGTCATGAACAACTTGAGCATCATCAAATACAGCCTACTGTGCGACCAATAAGAACAACACGGCACCCCACTGATCCGGGCACCTATGAGCCTCAGACCAGGGGTACAGTAAACACGCACTGACTGGAAGAAACTGACGTCTCATGCTGTTTCCACAGGGGCATCCGTCTTAGCTCTTTTCACAGGAGCAAGAAAGAAGAAATAAAGACTTTTTTTGAGGTGACTTCGAAACACGATGATGGTTGTTGGTTTAACCTTTGCAGCGCACTGCTTAGTAGTTGGTGAACGAGGGTTACCGAAGCTCAAGATGTCACGAGGACACTTCCAGGGCGCCGTGTGGCAACTTACATTAATATTTAAGACGGAAGAAAGAGTCGTTGCATCTTGAGAGTGTTGGGTAGTGTTTTCAGATGACGTAAAGGTTAGCCAGAAACGGAGAGTATACACAAGGGAGCAGAAGCAGAAGATGGAGAGATGAACTTAGAACATACAGGGTCTTGCTTGGCAACATACAGTTCAGGATAGAGTGAGATGGATAATTGGTGAAGAGGATTTCCTCTTCTTGCAGTGGAGTGAAACAGGCTAGGTAGAAGAAAGAAATAACAAATGGTTAGACAATAAGAGAAGAACGATGAATGATGGGATGGAGGGTGAGAAGGGATGATGGGGGGGGGGGGGGGGGGAAGGGGGCTGATGGTAAGAAGAAAGTGAATGTTGAAGATGGTTGGGAAGGGTAACACATACTGGGGGAGGGGGGAGGGGTTGATGTGATAATGATGACAATGAGAGGATGGACAATGACGAAAGTAAATGGAGTTTGAGTCTAAAGATGATGACGAAGAAAGGATGAATGGTAGGATTAGGATGGAGAGAGAGGGAGGGCAAATAGATAAAGACATGCCTACAGAAAACGTTGTAACGGTGTTATTATTGATGACCGCTGCTAAGCAGAAACATTGGCTAAGCTCAGAAAGGGCTGCTTAGCTCAAATAGGTTAACCAGCTAAAATACCATTGCTCCCGACTGGTTCCATGCTAATTTAAGTTTACCAAATAGATAAGATAGATCGTTAATGAGCAAACCGTTAATGTGGTGTTGTGGTGTAAGTTGTAGCATTAACTGTGGTTTAACTGTGGCGTCAATGATTGGTATACTATTAGCTGTGATTTCAGACGTGGTGTTAGTTGTGGTGTTTGTGGTGTTTCACAGACGAAAGCGCTGTGTTTGTGTTATGTGGTGTTATGTGGTGACATCAGTGTTGCTCATTAGTTGTAGCTTTAGTTGTGGTGTTAGCTGCAGTGTTATGACAGTGTTTTTTTTTAAATTACATGTACGTTGTGGTGTTGTTGTGGTGTTGTTGTGGTTGGTGATGAGAAAGTTTTATCTAGACCACAGCAGTACACAAAAAACCCAAAAATAAAACCCGAGCCTCTCAAAATTGAGAGTACCAAGAATCCAAAACACTGACTAGTGATTAATAAAACACACATGCACCATTTTGTCAGCACGTGTTAACTGGTTCCCACTCCACTCCGTTACCCAAAGCAATAACGACGTTTGACAAATTCCATAATTAGCAAAACAAACGAATAAAATAGAGGGCAACAGGCGACATTAGCCCTTTGAGTCAGACCAGTAAATTCACCTGAGAAAAAGTGATAACCAACCCTTAACCATTCGCTGTCAGAGACGTGTCAGGCTGGAGATCTCCCCGGTCACTCCCTTCCAAATTACATTCCTCAGATTGGCCATTTTCAACTGGCTGTGTCAATTTGGATTTGAAATGATAATGTTAAAATCCATGTATACCGTGCTGATCGGCCTGACGGTGTTCTGACCCCCCGTGGGGTCAGGTATTGGATGATTAGGGAACCCCGGTGGGGTCAGGATTACCCCGGGATAGTAGGGAAGGGCCATTCCGAAGGCAGGCGACTGTTTGGTGAAGTCTGCTCTCGAAGGTACGGTAAGTTTTGTACTCATACTGGTTGAGGAACGCACAATTTCGTGGTAAATGTTAACATTATCATAACAAAAGACTGTGAACATAAAACAGTCATTTAACTGAAAAATTGAACTCTTTCATGAATTCGAAAGTTCAGCAAACGAGAATTTACTTGTCTTCAGCGCCGCTATTTGGACAAGAAACAGCCGTCGAAACAGAAACCGCTTCCAAAAAGTGTGCCGCAAAACTCAAGGGGCAAATTAGCGAGCTTGTACTGTATACGATGAGCCAATCAGCGGGGCCCTACTATGACACCGTCGGCGCGAAGCTGTACCAAGTGGACTTGAAGAGTGCCCTCTTGTCAAACCTGGGCTTCCTCCCGTCATCTCACCCTTCAAAATCATGACGAAGTTTGACACATCGACGGAGTGGGATGATTTACTGATTATTCGCTCCCGGACTGAGGGGAAAAAGTGCAAGAAAACCATCTCGTGCTGAGGAAGTTTCCTGATTCGGAGGAAACAAAAATATATCAAAGTTTGGCCCGGAGAAACAGTCGCTGTTGGCATGAGCCTTTCCGAAGCACTGTATTTCTAAGCATCTTCGGAGATAGCACAACGCTGGTTTCGAACAAATAGAACTTATACTCGGCAACAAATCTCAGAAACTGATCCCTCTTGAACTAAGATGAACAATTATTTTACAAATTTGTATTACAGTAAATATAGTAAACACATACAGTATATGGTATTATAACAAGATGACAAAATTATTCATGTTAATTCTTACCATGTCACTACCCAACTTTTATATGTTGTTGTCTTTTACGAGCTAATTGGCTAATTATCGCACTAAGAACAATACATTGTCACATTACAAGCAGATGCGCAACTGAAATCAAGTGTGTTCAGCAATAGTCAAACACATTACTTGGTTTTCGAGAGTTTCTCTTATACAACAGTAATTTGTTTTCCTGAATTGTAGAGTCTTATTTCCTTTAAGGCAATTTCACGAAGACAACCTTCGTATTAATTTTGCACATTTTTTAAGGAGAAGTCTTATACAATTATCTTCTGTTCCCAATTGGAAAATTCCTTGGAATATCGTAATTTCTGTTGACGATGCCTCACTAAGGTTTTGTTCCAGCAATAATGACAAATTCCTATTTATAATTACTTCCGTTGGCGTTTAACTTATTTCAAAGAATTTCAATCTGCTTCAAGGAAGCAGTTGGAATTTGCATTATTGCATTTTCAAGTATGATAAAAAAAACTAAAAACTTGAATCAATAATTACAGATATGATGTGATACAAGAAGTCCTTAATTATAACAGGGTATTAAGAAAGTAAACCATGGTACTGGTAATTAACTTTGTTCACGATGGCTTTCAACTTTTTAATAAGAGGGAAATAACCATCAATGTCCTTCTAAATTCTTGTAATTTGTTTACCCATAATAAGAACATCAATCCTGTTTCATGTCAGTTTTATAAATCAAACTAACATTTTATGTTTTAAAGGCAGTGGACACTATTGGTAATTGTCAAACCCTAGCCTTCACAGTTGGTGTATCTCAACATATGCATAAAATAACAAACCTGTGAAAATTTGAGCTCAATCGGTCATCGAAGTGCTTGGATGGACCAAGCACTGAAGTAAAATTGTTGTTTGGGATTTCCAAGTTGTAGCCTTAAAAAATACCTTTGTTCAGATCACATGAAACACCATTGCAGGCCCGTTGGTTCGTTTTTGAAAGGGCAAGGACGCCATGGCATGTTCTCCTTAGTAAATGTACACTATTTTCTCAGGCCTGGAATTTCATCTTTGGAAGGGCAATACAGTTTGCAAAGGGCACGCGAGATAATAATGAAAGAAAAATAACCCTTGTCACACAAAAGTTTGTGTGCGTTTAGATGGTTGATTTCGAGACCTCAAGTTCTAAATCTTAGGTCTCGAAATCAATTCGTGGAAAATAACTTCTTTCTCGAAAACTATGGCACTTCAGAGGGAGCCGTTTCTTACAATGTTTTAAACCATCAACCACTCCCCATTACTCGTCACCAAGAAAGGTTTTATGCCAATAATTATTTTGAGTAATTACCAATAGTGTCCACTGCCTTTAACAACGTCAAAACATGTTTTATGTTTTCTAATTTGTTTCTGTTATATCCTCGGAGAAAACGCATGAGTCTTAACACAAATTACGACAACTCAAGACGTAGAAGAAACCAAACGGAGAAAAATAATCAAAACAGACATCTAGACACCCATAAAGGCAACAAACACCTCCACTCTAGAAAATATAAAAAACAAAAACACAAATGCAACAAAAAAAACCCACCACAAAAAACAACAACCCATGAACAAACACTAAGAAAACAAGCAGAAAACGATAGCAGATACACACATTTTGTTTAATTCCTTCAATGTAGTTTTAGGACGAATCGATTATTGGCTTACAAAGTGACGTCATCAATCAGGTCAAGCAATTTAAAGCACATTTAAAACGAAGTAAAATGGAATGAATTCTACTAAATATTGCAGCATTTTTCCTCCAATAAGCTCCCACTCGTGTTCTACAAAAGTGTTTTCAGATCTCGTCTTGTTTTTATAAATTCCCAGAAGACCTCTCCTCGACAGAATCTAGCTGGTTTGTTTCCGCTGCTACCCACCTGCCCTGAATGTGGTAGCAGCTTTCAAAACCATAAAACCTGTTTTTACACTCCATGAATTCGGCCACTTTGTCACGTTCGGTGTCGCAGGCATGTGGCGTGTATCACGTCACCTGCCCGTTACTATCTAGGGAGTGGCTACCCTTGCTTAAAGGTAAGGTTATAATAATTTTGTTAATCATCGAGGGGAAATCTGGAAGCCCGTCCAGTATACAGCACCAGCCGTTTAAAGTTGAGAAAATATCATTTGAAAGCCTCAAATCACCGTTGCTTATTCTAATTGTTGAACCAAAATAAGACAAGGCAGGTTGTTAGATGATGGAAACACATTAAAACAATGCTATATCAGCCCTTTAATGAATCCAAGGGGTCTGAT
This sequence comes from Asterias amurensis, assembly GCF_032118995.1. Taxonomy (NCBI): domain Eukaryota; kingdom Metazoa; phylum Echinodermata; class Asteroidea; order Forcipulatida; family Asteriidae; genus Asterias; species Asterias amurensis. Next base: position 20,653,764 of record NC_092660.1, read on the forward strand.
GGTGTTTACCCCTGTTTGCTGTCACCAATTAGTCCCAGGGTTAATTGGGTAGTTTGTCCCGCCTACCCTCTACCACAACAATATTGTAACGGTTAGAGCCAGGGGGAGGTGAAGGTAGTAACAGCACGTGTTGGGCGGGTTTGCACCATACACCTACCGGAAATCCAACAGTGACGATGGAACCCGTCAGAATGATCTCAAACTAGGAAATGTCACAATGTACGATTATTAAAAAACAAGAATCTTAAATAAACGAGGATAGACAAACCTGGATAATAGAGGTTGGGTGTAAACGATACCATAGGGTCTGGACAGACCACCGGGATGGCACAGTAAGGTATCGTGGCTTGAAGGGACACACAGCAAACATGTTTGGCCCGTTTTTCATGGTTGGAGGCTAGACGTATAGGGGACTTGGGCTACTTTGTGTCCAATGTTACCGCACGAGAAGTGCAATATTGTGTCAAGGACCTCGCTGGTTGACAATGAACAAACAAAGCTGATTTGATGACGAAATGGGCGGGTACCGTAGAGCACCTACGAGCACCACCAGATTGTGGCTACGGCTAGATCAATGCAAGCAGCCAATGTAGCTGTAGCCAAAGTCGCTCAAATCTGTCGTGGGGTCAGAGGCTCGACCCGGAAATAATTATAGGTTCAACTTGCCACTCCCACTTTGGGTTCAGTTAAACCACGTGATCACGGATTCCAGCCGATGATCTTGATTCAAGTCAATTTGGACAGGTTTGATGTCATCAACCCAGGAGTCACACGACCTGGGCTTGATTTCAAAAACTACTCAAATCTTTAGATGAGTTGTCAATAAGTATCACCGTAGTGATTTTTATTGTGACATCACATTATTCTCAGCAACTTAGATATTTTAAATATACCTTTAGATCAATCTTGGCTATATCTTGACTGTCGATATTATTTCCATGCTTGAAAAAGTCAAGTTTCATTCCATAAGGGACAACATAATAAGTCAACACCTTCGTAGCAAAATGTTTACTGACACAATTCGGGTATAACATCATATTATATAAGACGTCTTGGAAATAGATTTAGTTGTCTATGTGACGGGTCCATGTCAAGCCAGGCACCGCCTAGTCTCAAATCTGAGTTTATTTGCTCCACAAACATTATGCGAAGAAGTTCTTTCAAATAACAGCTTAGTGTTTCACAGTAAGTTAAGTATTTTTCCAAATAGAGAATGTATAAGATACTAAATCGCATTATAAATTCCAACACCTTTCATAATATCTTATTACCAATACCATTCTTAGTAGTGTTAATGTCACTTTATTGCATCTGGTTTTGATGTGATGGGGTTTCAAACAACACAAGGATTTATTTTCAAATTGTCCCTGGGCATCATTTGATCAAAAGCTTCGTCTATTAGTCTTGTTGCGATGATGTGAGTTTAACAAACTTAAGTATATATTAATTATTGCTTCATTCATTCAAATTAACTCATAAGCTCATTTTAAGATGACCGCAACTACCTATGAATGAGTAAGTAATAAAAAAAACCTCAACCCCAAACTGGAATGTGCAAATGTTGCAGTAGCTCGCACCTGGACTTGTCTGACTGAAAAACACTTCATAACACAATATAGTATGGTTCCCTAGAGATCTGACTGCACCTGGTCTAGCAGACCTATTGCTTTCCCTTCATGACTTGAAAACTCGAGCATAGCTTAGAACTTTGCCTGAAGCGACTTGCAAGTATTATCTCTATAACCCGTATGTGATACAGTTTATACTTTATGACTGGATAATAGAGTGAATGACATCAAGGTATGGCCTGCTTCCGGGGGGGGGGGGGGGGGGAGGGGGGGGGGGGAGAACGTGCGACGGGGGAGCAAAATATTATTTCAAATTATGGTTGGATAGTTACAGCTTACTTGGAATGTTTGTTAATGTAACACGACTATGAAGTAAGATGATGTGTTTTATAAAGGAAAAGCTATAACCGCATAACTTGGGCAGCAAAAAACAATTCCACTAATCGACTTTGTGTTCAATATCCAGACTGTGTTTTACAACATAATTGTGTTCTAAAGTTTCTTGCAATTCATAAATTAAAGAACCGGAAAACCATAACGAAAAACTCATAGCTTAACCAGCGTATTCACTTATTTAGTTTTAGCTCAAATATGAAGATCAAAGCATGATAAAGGTCGCAGGTTAATTGAAGTAAGAAATGTACTCATCCCAGTGGCTAGAATAGAAGTACACACCCAGAATTAATTATTATCGCTAAAAAGGTGCACATATTTTATTTTGAGAAAGATGCACTTGAGTGCGTGGAAATTAAAGAGAGTATTACATCTGAGGTTTTTATACTGCTCTCCTAAAGACATGTACCAACTTTATATCCATGCAGAGCTTTCTGGTAGTTGATCATTGTAAGCTCTTATTTTGTACAAGTTACTTCTGGAAAAACAAATTAATTAAAGAATAGTTGGAGTTTGCATGTGCTTTTGACATGCTTCATTTCAATCAATTTTTAACAAAATAAAATAGGGCAGTTTGAATGAGACAGCGAGACTTTAGAAAAAAGAAGAGAAGAGACACAATTTTGTGTTTTTAAACAAAAGCCTTTGTGACCTTCCAATCCCATCGCAAAATAAAGAACACTGAGCTGTCTCTTTGAGTCTTTTCCCTTGGCCTACGATGAAGGGGTTCCGAATAATTTTCATTTTGTTCTCTGGAAGCAATCGAGAGCAGCATCTTATTCTACAATATGATTGTGGGGCTTTGCAATAATTGCGAAATTCAGTTCTTGTTACTGCTGTTCAATGTCTATTTTGTCTAGCTCTCTTACTTTATTTATAATGGAGGGAGTTGGACACAAATTGGTAATGTTCACAAAATTGTTACCACTGTTTGTTAATCAAATTATAATACAGCATCCGTTATGTTGACCAAATTGCTCTTATTGTTGTGCTTTTTGGACTCCCTGACGCTAAGGTACGTTTTCGATATTATTGATATCCCGTTTCTTAACGTTTGGTGGTTTTTCTTCTTAAACGCAACAGGACGGAACACATTTTTGTTTTCTCCTGTAATGTTTTTTTTTGACACTTTAAATGATTGAGTGGAAATAAATTGAGCTATGAACAAAACAAACACACTAAACTCTCATTAAACAACCTCTCACACGGTTTGGCAACTTTCCAAAACTTTCGATGGTCTTTTATTATTATCATTATGATTCCCATGGCCACGACACTGGTATCCGACAATGAAGAAAGTAAAGAGTAAGTGTAGCGTTACAATGCTGATTGCCATTTTGATAACGCCACTCAAAACAGCAGGATACCAGGTAGATAGCAAATGTCATTTTTATTATCCACGGGTATTTATTGAATGTGAGCTGGTACCCGTTACGCTACCAACAGCATAGTTAAAAATGCTCACTCAATAGGCGAGCATACGGGGACCAGTTAATACACGTCATTACTTTATGGCAGACCGTTACATTTTTGTTAATGAATTGGCACTTATACACAATTCAATCAGACGACTGTTACATTATAAACTCTTATCTCAAATATCAATTTTGACCAAACCCGAAACCTACAAAAAAATCAGGTAATACAAGTGTATCATTTTGTTTTTCATATTAGTATATCTTTGAGAATCACTCATGATAATGAACATAATTAACAATATTAAAATAATCTTACTCGCGATCTGAAACAGCCGCCGCATTTCTTGCGAAACAGAGTTCAGAAATATAGATATGGACATGTGCAGCTGTCCGCTCCGTGGATAGCTGGTGCACGTGCGGGGTGCCAGCGTACAAATTTGGCGCCGTACCGTGTTTAACAGAAGCACCATTTAACCTTAATGAATCACGGAGGGGGATTGCGCAATGTATCTCACAGATCGTTTGACCATGAAGTCAGTTCTCGTGTTGTTTTATTTGCCTCACGTGAAGTGGCTCACGTTGTGGCACACACTATCCGTAAAACTGTCAATCTGTATACATGTAGCTCACTTGATCCAATCATTGAGTCATTTAAAGTGAAGGATCAGAATTGGGATTTTAAAATATAGTTTCATGTTTCAGAATAACTGTGATCCTTCGTTTACAAAATGAGAACGACAGTCTATTGAGATACTTCGTATTAAAGAACGGGGCGTTCCCAAATGGGCAATTTTATTGGTATTTGAGAAGTAAATGAAATTGTAAATTGATTTTGTTTTACAAGGCTGTTTAAGTACCTTATATTTATTCACAGAAGGTGATCCTAAGTGGAATTGACAGGTAACAATATGTAGTATTTGCGAAAGGATAAGCTGTAACTAGACAGTATTACCAATGCTGTACCTTTCTCTGATTTCACAGATAAAGCATGTCATCAAACAGGAGTTGTGCGAAGGTATATTGTACATGAAGTGTCAGTAGTAATGTAAGCCAACCACCATCCAGCACAACCAACAGTACCACGGTACCATAACTTATTGTAAGAATCACCAGAGGCATCAATGACTTGCAATATTACAATTGTTGTATATACCTTATAGTTATATTGATTCAAAGACAGTAAGCATATCAAAAGCAGTAGTTAAGCCAGTGCTGTATAATTGCTGTAATGCTACTTATTTTCAAAGCTATACTGTACCATGCCTTAGATCCCATTCAATATCAAACACTGCAAGGTATGTATTCTTGTGACAGTTTCATTCCATCTTACCTAAACAGAGCAATGTTTTTAAAAGCAGTGGAGTAAGCACCATGCTCTGTAGTGATCTGTGGTAAGACTCATACAGTATATACTCAGCTGGGATAGGGAGGGGGTGCTATAGGGCTGCGGGATGTTGCATTCCGATGCCCGGTCGAACCATGGTTGAGCAGGGCAAACTATATGGTTGTAATTCTAACGTACACCACCTCCATGGGTATACTACAAAACTGCAAAAAACAGGTCAAGAAAATTGTACAATATTGAGGGAAAGCAAAAAACACTTCAAAATCAATAGTATACGAGAATCGCAGAGTATAGATAACTTCTTTCGACTAGGTATTACAATAGCTGGGGACATTAGCGTCAGCAACTAGTGTCTTTGACATGGATTAATAAATGCAAATGAATATTGGTCCATTTCCTTGTGCCCTTTGAGTAATAGCAATAATAACTACAAGTTCGAATGTACCTGAAACGGGGTCAAGCAATTTGTCCCTTCAGTCTCGATTCGGGTAAACTGTTTTGATGAGACAAGGTCGTCTAAAAAACCAAAAACTTGTCCTTCTTATACCCAAGTCAACGTTTTATTCGTAATTGAAACATCTAATGTGAAGTGTTAAAACTGCTTAACTAATAATAATGACATTTATAAGGTGCACTTGCCTATAAAAACATTCAAAGACACCAGTCAAGAAAAGTCAAGTTAAACTAATGTATTTTCAAATGGTGAAATAATCAAGCATGAACAAGTGTGTTTTTATTTTATTTTTAACGAGAGTGAAATTATGTTAAATGTTTTCAGGCGAGAACAGAAGTTTTGGTATCTCCGTGAATAGCGAATACGACGAAAATGTTATGACTAAAGCCGCACATGTCAACCCCAAGACCGTTTACCAACAATCATACCAACATATCTCACATTTCTACTTCGTCTTGCTTCGAAGTGAGTGACAATCTTGTCTTTCGTTTCTTAACACTTTCAATTAATAACAAGACACGTCGACAAATTTCTGATCGGTCGTCAGTTCATTTTTGTTTTGAAGTTTTGAAACTTTGACTGATATTTGAGAAATTTGGTTTAACCGTCTCTTTAATGTTCATTTTCAGCTGGAATTCCCACCATCCTCTAAGGTATTAATTCTTAATTGCTCTCTCCAACTACCTGGTCATATTCGATGACACTAGCCGCTTAATGTTCACCTCACCATGCGGTGTATCAAACACACCCTCAAGGCCCTGCCGCGGCCCGGGCGAGCAATGTGACGGTACACCCCATGCTTACCGGACGGGGCACCATCATCTCTCTCTCTCTAAACACAAGGGGGGAATATACTATCCGTATCATAACACCTCAAAAGGTATCTTAAACAAACAAATATGTGGTCGTACTATGGCCGTGAGTTGAACACTGCTAATTAATTGTTTCCACTATAATAGTATTCAATTTCCCAGTACCTGATAAATGCCCACCGGGGATAGACGATGTAAGGTGGCCACATTTATACGAACAAAACACATTGCTTGAGATCTTCCATACCTTTTTATATTTACAAAAATGATTTCCCTCATATTATATTGTTTTTTCTTTCCTATCCGAGTATTCTTTAGCCGGTAATGATTCTCAAACGGACTCGTTGTCTTCGACTAAATGAAAAATCAATAGCTTTAGTTGTTAGAGTTTTGTAAAGGTCCGTGATAGTGAGCCTACAGGATGGCTCAAATAGATATATTCTCAAATCAAAGAACAATTATGACAACCTTAAAGCTACAGCCTAAACAAACATCACATCAGTCAATTCAGTTTTTCACTCTCGCGCGAAATGTTCATCAGATAGCTATTAACTTTAACAATGCAAATTAATGGGAACAAAAAGATTTTTTTTCATGGAAAACGTTTATAACAAAATATAATTTTGATTGGATCGGCAAAAGACCTGAAGGGATATTTGCATCAAACTATTAAAGAAAAAACATCCATTGGGAAGATTTTAATTCATAGAAGCAAGAGTGCATTGGCCCAAGTGATTAAATCGTTTATTAAACACCAATGGATCAAACAACAATTCAGGACTCTATAGGTATAAATAACATCAGCGGTAAATTATTGTAGTTTTGAAAATAAAAATATATTAAATCAACTTATTGATGAATATACGAGTGAAAAGAAAAAGATTACCACTGAGTTTATTGTGATTAACTTCAACATTCAAGTTTATTCCTTTTGCTTGAGTGTTCTTTTGAGGGAGATTTTAAAACCGACGATAATAGTATCATTATCGTCAGTAAATATCCTAAGTGTTGTTAGCAGTGTTGTAAGAATCTACTAAGTACCGCAAGTATCTTAAATAAGCATAGTTAGTTCCGTAAGTAGCGTAAATATCATATGTAAGTACCGTATGTAGCGTAAATGGTTATAAGTACGTATCGTAAATAGTTCTAAGTAAGTATCGTGAGTAAGTTTCGTAAATATCGTTTTATTCGTAAGCACTGTGAGTAAGCGTCGTACGTATTGTAGGTACACTTAGTTAGTAAGTATCATAAGTATCGTAAGTTCCATAAGTGTCGCAAGATCAGTAAGTACCGTAAGTGTCGTAAACAGGTATAAGTAAGTATGTTAATCATTGTAAGCAAGTACCGTACGTATCGTAAGTATCGTAAGTACCGTAAATCGTAAGTAAATAACGTAAATATCGTAAGGATAGTATCGTAAGAAGTATAAGTATTGTACATAATCGTTAGTAAGTAAAGCGTAAGTGTTGACAATATCATGGAGACAATCCATCTTCGCTGAAAAACAAGCAATTGCAAACCCCCAACGTGTTACCTCTACCTAGAGCCCAGGCTACATTTAGGTACTAGACTGGGGCTACGAATCGATACAAATCGCTGGTAAAGGTCTTGGTCAAATCAGACAAAAATATTTACCAGATTATTCGGAGGTAACCTTTCAAGGCGACCCTAAATTAAGTCACAAGTTGCAATGTTTGTTTTTTCAAGAAGTATGAAGTGTATTTTTCTATTCTGACTGGAAATCAGAACTCAGGTTAGTCGTTCTCAAATCTGTCCGAGAAAAGTAATCATTTAGGATAGATCTCTTCAAACGGCCATGGGAAGAGGGGGGGGGGGGTCCACGTCCAGGTAAAAACAAATAAATTGTCTGCGTGTAAGCAGAAAAAAACTTTAAATTTTGAGATTACTTCACAGAAGCTTTCAAAAATTCAACATTTTATTCTGGAAGGTCTCCCAAGAACAACTGCTTTTCATGGCAGATTTGACACTTGTACATTCTGTCTTTATATGTGTAGCATTTGCTTAGTAGCTAACGGCCTACCTGTTAAGACGTACGTCACGTTGAATCAAATACCGGTTTTATGGGTCCAATATGTAGATCATTAAATCGGTGTTATTCAAACACTAAACTGAGTTGTAGTATAAACAGCATATCATAACATTTTAAACATGGTATTAATCTATAAGAACAACTAGTCCCCCTACCCGCTGGTGGCTGACTTGATAGACGTACAACAACCCTGGTACTGGTCATGTGACACGGTCAGGTGCAATGTCCTTTCAAAGTCATCCAATTTAACGATGCTTGTAGAAAACAACAAAACTGTCTTTGTCTTGTTCAGTGAAATAACCAACCTCAAGTCTGGTGACACCACTGGTCTTTTTCCTTGACTGCGATAATATCAATGTGTACATATTCTCAATATATCTGAACAGGGATTAAACTATTTTACTCTCAGCCTCAGTTCTGATTTGATTTTATCAAAAACAAGATGGCCGCGTAGTTATAAACGTAGCACATTTATTTTGTTGCAAACCAGCAAATAAATCAGAAGGTTTTCTAAAAAGAAAGAAAAAAAAAGCATTCGATATAGATGGGGTTTAAGTCAGGCCATTATATCATTTGTGAAAAAATAAGCAAAATCTGAAGAAACAGACACTAAAAACAACTATCATAAAAACATGGCATCGAACTAAATTTATAAAATATCTTCTTGTTTTACCACCCCAGTCCTAAGATCCCATGCCGTGCCGTCCTTTTTTGATGGACGTCTCCCAACATGACGTGTTTTCTTGAACCCCTCGGATACCACTGTCACTCAAGAAACTTATGGGGCTTGCGCAGTGGAGAGCCGGCCAATCGCCCCATGGTTTGTCCCCGATGGTCGGTCATTCTCGGAGTTCGATCGATACGCAAGAATAACATTTCCAGCCGAGAGTCGCGATGGAATTCGTGCAAGTTATAGAAGGCAGTCATGTGGCGGACCGGCTGGATTGGGTGTAAAGGGACGGGAGAATACAGTAACGTCCACGGTCGTTAATACTCAAGCTGGAAATAAAAACATTGCTGCTCAAAATCCAGCAGAAATATGTTTCCGAGTGGTGGTAGAAATATCGATAATGCTTTGTTGAAAGTGGAGACATTGACACAAAAGAAGAGTGTTTATACATTTTGAGACCACTATTTTTTTTGGTTCATTTCTGTGAAATTCAGCCCTTGTAACAATTTTATTAGAAAGTTACCCGACGTTTCAAGAAGTATAAGTTGGGTATTCAGCACCAAATCAAAAACAACTTCGTAACCTTGCCTCGAGGCGTCGTCTCAATTAATTTCTTAATTATTTACTAGTTTCAAGAGCGAATTAGTTGGCTACTGGCCGTTAAAATAAATAAACAAGCAACCAATTATAGAAGTAAATGTCCAACCAATACCGTCGTTTAATCAAAAATGAGTTTTATTATCCGCCGATCAGAGTTAAAAAGAAGGCAATGGATTGGTAGTAGACTTGGCAAGTCTAGCGAGTATTTGCACATCGGGAACATTAAATGCGCAGTCTTGTTTTCTCTGCATTAAAATCATTATGCACAATTCCATGATGGTAGAGTATGCGAAGGACTTGGGAAGTTTATTTTACAAGCGTTTCCAATTTTTGTGTGGGTTTGGTGAACTTTCTTCTTTGAATCCCAAAATCTTAGAACAAACAGTTTAAATACCAATATTAATCATATTATATATTTTGCATTGTGGAAATAAATGTTGAGTTGAATTGAAGCATTTTTGTTGTTAAACCACGCCTTTAATATTTATTTCAATACCAAAGTGTTCCGTCTGTCCCAACCATTTCAGTATGACGTTAAAATAGACAGCACCTACTGAGTTGACAAATTAGCTCTGTTTGCCATCGCATCCCCTATCGCAACGGTCCATCGCAACGGTGACGCGGTGAGACACCACTGTGTGGCCAATTGAAAAGAAACAGCCCAGGCACCGTTAGAGGTCAGAGGTTAAATGGCCGCCAGATCGTTACCATTCTTATTCTGCGGCTGGAAAAGTACAGCAAAAAGTACATTTGGACGACTTCCTTGATATAATATACTGTGGGAAAATTGATGCCATGTTTCCTATATCGTGATCCAGTGTCATCATGAATGCATGTAGACGTTTGAGAGAAGGTTGGAATCATTTTTAATATTGGTGATAATATTCCACGATTTCACGTCTTCCTTCATAATTTGCGAATTCCATAATTCCATAATCCTCAAGGATTCCGGGAAACTCTTACCAGAGACTTTCCGTACAATTCTTAGGAAGTTTAGCTTTTCATGATTTCCCGATTCATATATAAGATGACAGGCCTACCGTCATAACTTCCTTAAATAATGTTTGGATGAAGATGAAGTTTAAATATCAATATCATCTCTTCTTCATGGATTGGTTATCAGTGACCTTGGAATTGGAATAGTCTGGGAATAATTTGAAGCATAAGTCACTTAGTAGAACAACTTTGAAGTCGCCCCGATGTTCTGGAAAGCATAGGAAAACTAATCCAACATGCACGGTGCATTTACAAAAGTACAAATTCAAAGCGAAGAATAATAATTGATTAAACATTCTTGGTCTTTTGACTGATTCTCCTATACTTCGTAACAGTGAAATTGAGGTCAGTTGGTCAGACTGTGTGTGGTTGAAAGAGCCTTTCAATAACTCAAAATCTAATTTTCAAGATGAACGCAGGCCCAACTGAGATCAGAACAGCCGGGGTGGATTCAATGGCATAGACTATAACTTGTAGAAATCAAATCCTTGATTTTCTTGTTGGCGTTGTTCAGTTCTGAAATGGAACTTAGGGAATGACGTCATCACAAAGCCATCTTAGATGAAACCACGCTTAGCTACGTTAGCGCAGTACACAGAATGGACCAATAAGCAACCTTCTTGTCATGTTGAGCAAAGGCTTATAAGACGGATACAGTAGCTTAGTTACAAACAAGACCTCGTAGTGACAATGCCGAAGTAGATTCCTCAAAACACAGATATTAAGAAAAGAGACTAACGAGATCTCATGTTTTCTATTCTACGATTGTTTCATTTTTTACAAACAGATCGATAGAATATGAAGACAAGGGAAGATTGGTTATCGTTTCGAGAGTGAAAGGGATGACTTGGTTGATCTCTATCGAGAACAATGCTATAAAGGAGAACCGCTGATGTAATTTCCCTCTGTCAGTTTCCCGTGGAAGTTCTCTGACCGACCAGAACAATGAGTCGAGTCTTGGCAATGCATCGATGGAATCACTCAGTACACATGTCCCTCAATCAGCGTCATATTGACTGAGATTACTCTGTGATGAATCGTTGACAAATCAAACCTAACTCAGCATGCTTCGGAAGTCGCTGCCCAAGCAGAACTCTGGATATGTTTTCCAGTATGTTAAATACAGAAATAGAGTTGTACTTATTACTTGCAGCAGTCAATGAAACGACATCTATCAGCTAAACTAGAGACTGAGGAAAACCTGATCTAATTGTGATACTTCTACTCATGAATAGATTCAACTGATTGTAGGAGATCAACCTGCTTTTTATATTAATCTTGCCGATACCAAAGTGTGGTCTTAGCAGATACAACAAACTTTTAGAGGGTGGCGGGGTTAAAAGGGGAGAAAAAAGGGAAGAAATATTTATTTTTCAAGGGAGGGGGGGGGGGCACTTGTTTTCTCCGGTTTTCTCTTGTTGGTGCCATTTAGTATGCTTTTTTGTATAAGATAATCTGCATTGTATGCGTTTAAAGGATGTGAATTTGGCTTCTTGATGTTGCCACTTCAAAAAATAGCAACATTTTTGGGGGCACGTCTCAGTGCTCCCGGTTTTATCTCGAACCAAAAAAAACAGCTTTTAATTAGATGTTAAATCTGCATTGGATCTCAAGAGTTTTATTTGTGCTTGATTCAATCCCTGCAGATGATCTGATGTATCTATGACTGAGCCCACCCTGCAAACTACAGTCCTGATCCATCATTGGTGATAGTCTACCACAATAAGATTGACGTGAATTATTCCCCACTAGTTAACCAGTGATAATTATAGAGGCTGAATCTGAATGGTAGATGAAGGGTGGAGGTGGACAGGGGTGGGTTTCTATAGGGGACAGGAAGGGTTCATAATGGGGAAGCAGAAAGGGTCCCGAGAGCTCGTTATCTATCGGCGCCAGCCCTCATGCCATTGTAGAGAAGGGGGTAAATCAGAGGGTCCTACAATCTTAACATACAGGGTGAGAACACATCATCAGGGCATTTATACCCCGGACAATACAGGGAGACTTTGATGAGGGCTGAATTGACCAAGTCTCAAACAGGATACAGTAAAGGGTTTCTGCCGAGAGTGTAATATAGAGCTGTCGAAGCATGGTCAAAACTATGGTCCAACCATGGAGCTATGGTCCAACACACCCGCAGTGATACGGCAGGGGTAGCAGGGTGTCACGTCAAACTCCTTCTCGGTTCTCTGGGACTGACCACCTGGTTCGGTTAAGATGCCCGGGCGTAGGCCATAAGAAATTATCCAATGAACATTAAATTCAGTTTGAATAGAGACAGAATGTGTGATGAGCAAACGTTCAATATAGGTGCTTTGGATTGAGTATCTTTAATGGTTATTGAGTATTGAGTATCTTTAATGGTGATCGAGTATTGAGTATCTTTAATGGTGATCGAGTATTGAGTATCTTTAATGGTGATCGAGTATTGAGTATCTTTAATGGTGATCGAGTATTGAGTATCTTTAATGGTGATCGAGTATTGAGTATCTTTAATGGTGATCGAGTATTGAGTATCTTTAATGGTGATCGAGTATTGAGTATCTTTAATGGTGATCGGGTAGATGATGTCTTTGGCGAACACGTTATACAAACTCATCGGTTACTTACACAGAAAGTGAATTGTTCGTCTTAATTGTTTGCAAGTGTGGACATGGTCCTATAATTTGGTTATGATTTGACCAACGCTTTGTTTCAAGAACTTCTCCATTTTCTACCACGTTTTAACCAACATGCCCGCCTCACAAATTCCCTTCGTTCCATCATTTTCACAACAAAATTTCAAAAGGAAGAATTTTACATAAGAAATTAAAATGAAATCTCTAAAGGCGAAATCACCCGGACGTTTTCTGTTGCAGGACTTCAACAACAAATAAAAGCAAACCCAACTGTTGTCTGTTTCTCTTACCTTTATTTAGGAAATTTACACAAAACATCTTTGAATTCTTATACAATTAGCATATCCAGCAGTGGTTCATCACTGCACCCCAGAGGTTTTAAAACAATGGGTTTTGAAATTCACAACAATAAAATAACAGATCTGCAAATAAATTTGCATGATTGAAATCGGCCTTTGTGACTTAATGACGTAATAGCATGAATAGAATATTATTGATAACCGGTTGTGAGTGGCAATCCACATCCGCTTGCTTATATGGTTTCATTCTTCAGTTTTGAGTAAGTATTTGGTGTCATGATTGTCCCACGTGGTATGCCAAATCGTTCTAATTTATTCAACAATGCAGCAATTTCAACAATACAAAACAGAATCAAATGTAAGTTTGAGCGGTTTTGTATAAGAGCAAATGTTTTATTTAATCTCTCAATAAGCTCACATTGTTTAATATCAATAACATTTTCTGTTCATTGGGACTCCTCTGAGGACTTGTCCTTCATATCTATATTTCATAAATGAAGAGTCAATTCGGGCAGTTTCATTCAAATAAGACTGATTTAGCACAAAAAATGGTTCAAGTGAGAATAGCTAAACCACTTTGGCATAAATACAAGTATCACAATGACATTAGTATGATTCGTAACAAAAAGGAAAACATGTCATATAAATTTATGAAGAAATGTAAATAAATCGGTGGTAAATAAACAAGTAAATAGTTCCTTTGTATAATTTAAATAATTAATTACTCAAAATGGCGGGACGACTTCTAACCAATCATCTCGAAGAGTAATTCAAATAATTGTTAAAATATATTACACATATTTCAAGTAAAATTGTACAAAATCTTTCACGGATTATAATGATTTGTATTTTAATCAATTAAAACAATGCACAGTGAACTATGTTCACTGCTTTCTGGTAAATTATTGAATAATTAACATAGATTAGGGCATTTCAACCACAGACGTTTTTTGGGGGGATTTGTCGACAATAGTTTTTGTTTCATTTTTATGACCATACATTAGATTATAGAAGTAGAAAAAACATTCAAGATTGGACACAAAACGTTGACGATCAATAAAAATCCAAAACCTTTGGGGTACATTTTGCTTATTTTTTTAATTTTTCTTGATTGACTTAAAAAGCCAAAAATGTCATCCCTACAAACACGGTTCAGTTTAGGGATCTTGATTGTGTGAATTCGTTTTTAATCATAGCTTTATTTTATTACATGATTTTTTTTACAGTTTGCTCTGGTGATATAACCAACTCACTGAAAACAAAATAAAACACCAGGAAAAAAATCAAACCAATGATGTTACAAAAGGTGGCTTAGATTTTTGTTTGTTTAAAAAAAAACCCTTTCACTCTTGAAGAAAGCGAATAATTATAACTTGCCCCTTATACCAATAATTAAATGTCGTATCCTTTGAAAATTCCACTGTTGATGTTTCTTCCTAAAGAGCAGATATCAAATCGTTTTTTAAATTCTTAAATATGTACATACAATATCATACATTCATAAAACAACTGTGCACAAACTAATCACTCATGAACTCAACATGGCTTTTATAAATTAATTCATAAAATTTCCATCGGCGGGAGACTCACTGAAAAAGTTTAATATTTCATTGTGTACGATATCTTGGACAGCTTATTTGTTTTTGTTTTTTGAAAGTTAGATCAAGGTTTAGATTAAGAAAATATTTGCAGATTGTTGGTGTACGTATCATTTATAAGAGAAAGAAAACAAGAGAAAACAAGTTGAACTTTAGCAGAACGGAATTCAAACGCAGTTGTTTGACTTTGCTCAAATAGATCTCCATACACAATAATAACTACTTTCGATGCGAACGATTTCATTGTGCCGAAATATTGACAAATTTGCTTTTTTTTGCAACATAAAAAGAAAGCTTTGGTCAATAGAGAACACAGCGGGGAAAACAAAATTTCATTTGTTTGGTTGCCACTGAGAGCAAGTTTGACACTTTAAGCAAGTTTGTAGTTTAACTACCATTTATTTTGCCGAAAAACTTAACATAAAGGCTCTGGGGCTGGCTCCAGAATGTTCGACACAGCAGACAAGGTCTAGGAGCCTGAGCCAGAATGGCAGTTTCGAAAACACCCGTTGATTTCATCATTTCTTATGACCACCGAAACAAAATGGCGACCGATTTATACACATAAAGTACATTATTTTATACACGATAGAAAAGACAGGAGCTGCTGGTGCTCAAAGAGTGGTGGCCCAATAATGAGATTTAGCATTGTCGAATATAGGGAACCAGACTACAATTGACACGATGGTTGTAAATGAAATACATGACTCTAAACGACACAGTGCAATTATACAGTGACGTACCTATTAATACGGAGTGAGGTTGGAGGTACATTGTCCGTTACCATCTATTTATTTTTTACCCAAAACTCCGATTGTTGAAGAACTCAAAACGCATTTGAGGGAGTTTCATGATGAGCTTTAAACATAGAATCCTCGTTTGATTCGGACTATGTCAAACAACGCAAGCATTGACTGTAAGACCGGCTATGGGTATGTATGATGGCTGATATGGTAGCATTGAAGAATAAGACTTTGGCGTTCCAGCAGTAGCCACCGATGAAGCCATTAATGCTCGGACGTGACCTTAAACATCCAAGCTATAAAAGCTACCATAACCGAAACAGTCTTACAAGCTTTACGAAAATGAAGTGTTGTCTGACACCATTCAAGTGACACCGAGTGTCAAATGTCGCCCAATCTCCACCAATGAAAATCACGAAGTGAACATCCGGCATGAGTCTGACTTCTACATCAAAGTGGATATTGAAATTAACCCTACATTCTACAGAGAGCAAGCACCTAACCCTGAATGCAGACCGATAGCAATGCAATATCAATGAAATGACATTGTCGAGTGCATTAGTTTGTCTAATAGGTCATGTAGTTCAATTTTTTTGGAAAAACCGCCTCTTTGATTTGATGAATACAGTGCTTTACGAATACAACAACTGCACCATTTTCAACATTGTTAAAGTGAACTATGGGTACCGTAATATGGAAGATATACTAGTATTGTGCATATACTGTACATTGACAAATTGTTAGAACACAGAAAACATCAACTGTGCGTCTTTTTAAATCCCAAAATGTTATCCATCGTGTAATTCACAAGGACTTGTACAAAATCTACAATTATACACTATTTATCTTTTTTGACCCCGTGAACAAAGGTTGTGACCTCAAGTGACACAGGGTTTTGTTCAAGTTTTTATAGGAAAAACTGCCATGCTAACATTTACATATAGCGACAAGTTGATAAAACGGCTGTTTCGTCAGTATGGATGTTGAAATGAACACACAAGAGTCGTACATTTCACAAAACCTTTTGGTAATTCTCATTATCAAAAGAGAAATGTCCAATCGAAATAAATTAATAAAGTTGACACCCTTTTTCTAAATTAGTATACTATGTCTTTGCTGAAGCTTGTCCATTTTTGAGAGGGGAAAAATTGACGTTCTGTTTAACTTTTGAAAGAAATACTTGTTCTAGTCACAAGTAGCACCAACACCGAAAGCTCCATTAGGTCGACAGTCTTTGCCTCCATGTCCATTGCTTAAATCTCGCATGATACCACTAAAAGTATACTCCGCGGCAGTTGCTGGGCGAACCCCAAATGCTGTGGGTATAACAGTGGGTTGATAGGGGTTCCAGAGGGTTAAACCTCGGGGGTAAGGTGGATAGGCAAACCTCATCTGGGGGATATTTGAAGCAACAACTGAAGAGGGTGCTTTGTCCATATTCGGCATTGGCATAGCAGTGGTCAACGGGGAGAATGCTGACTTCATACCGCCTGGGTTTAAATGCTGGCTATTAGGTAGATACGGTCTATGAGCAATATAAGCACCGTGAGAGTCTGTTGTGACTGTGGCTGATGGAGGGAAACTTGCCGGTAATGATGCCGTGACAGGAGAGCAAGGTGTCGGCATAGATGTGGTGACTGGTCCGCTAGATGCTTCCTCTCGTTGGTTATTCAGTATCTGCTCAATAGCTTGTGTGATATCACCACTGCATCCTTGTAGGACGAGTTGAAGCACACTACGTTTTTGCGCTGGAAACAACCGACAGAGTACGTCAACTGGAGCACGCTGGGGTCCTTTCCGACTGTTGAAGGTACTAAGAAGCTGGGCCGGGGAAAGCTGCTCCATGAACCCAGCACTATTATGCTCTCGGTAACCCTCTCTCTCGTAGTCTTCCCTGAGCATACGTCCACTACCATCAGACCGGGGGCTTAGAGGTATATCCCCACCCCTCGGGCTTGGCGTGGGTGAGGTCAACTTCATAGGAGGGGATACTCGCTCATCCATATGTCTCTGTGTTATTGTCTCGGTGTCTGCTCTGGGGTGTGGCTCAACGGAAAGGTTTGGCGAGATGGGGTTGGGTGGACTCAATGCAGAGGTGCTGCTAGCTGTTGGACTGGTCGGAGCTCGAATAATTTCTAATCTAGGCCGTTTAGATTCTGAAAAAGAAATAAAATAAAAAATACTAAGTTATAATATTCTTAAGGACCACGTTATACGAGACTCTTCAAAGAAAGTCCTATATTGCCAAGTATAGAATAAAAGTAAAATACACTACGATTTGTTTTGCTCGGTTACTATCACCTCGTTTCGACATATGACACAATTTATTATATTATTGGATAAACAAGACGAACGATATGAAGGCATTTATCGGATGCTACGAAACACGAGAGTCCCGCTCATAATTTTCAGACTTCCGAATCTTTTTTCGAAATGTCCAAAATAGTAAAAATACAAAACAAAATAACTTTCAAGGTTTTATGGTGCAATTTCATTCCTTCTTTCAAGGATATCCCGCGCTGGCTGATCGACCAGTCCCTATAGGTGTCTTTTAGGTGAGCTGTACTAGGTTTCAAAACAGGTGAAATAATTATAGAGGCCATTCTAGACCCAAAGTCTGAATACCTGTATTAACAAGACCTCCAATATATGCGGCGTCTTAACACACATTTGAACAAAATCCATTAAGTCTGCCTAAAATGTATGTTAATAGTGAAGCCACGTTGATCGTGTATTAATTGCTGTGTCCTTCATCACCTACACACGAAGCTGTAGAAACAGAAAATTACAAGCTTGATGATGCACAAGGAACTTTATAAATGCTTTCCTCATTCAACCGTAGATGAATCAGAAATATTACCGAATTTTCCCTTAATATCTAGAAATAATATTATATGCGTGGTTGGTATGCGTGTGCATTAGCCCATTGGACCGCTGTGGCCATTTACACGATATATATGAACCAATTTACACCCGTCATCACCGTTTCATTCCAGGAGATTTCATCCTAACTTTTCACCGGGTCGTGTTTTTTTATTTTAATGAAACAGATCATGGTTTTGAGGCGTACATCAAACGTAGCCGCTTATTGGGAAGCACAGAGCGGATATGTTATACAGCACATCTCCTGTTCCCTTTTAGTTCAATGCGCAAGACTAGTCATGTCATCAAAACAAAATCATTTTAACCCTATCTATTTTTTGTCTATTCCCGCGCAGCGCTGATTTTATACTCTTTGAATCCGTTCTGCAGGGGATGAGATAACGGAGTCTCAGAAGAAATATGGACACAAATGCAACCGCTTGGAAATTAGCGGAAGATATTGCAGAAGAAAGCGGGAGCTGCAGCGTGATGCCTTCAATAGAGACATTTACATCATAATTAGCAATTTATTAATTCTGCTGGCTCAAAAAGAAAGTGAAAAAATATTGCTCGAATTAAAGTTGCCGCGAGCGTAAGGGAAAGATACCGATCGTAATCTTATACAAAAACAGCGGTGTGTCTTGAGCAGGAGTATAGACTGGCGGTCGATACCATTGGAGAATTGTACAAGTACAGTTCCTTGGTAGAATAGGACAAGAGAATTACAGGAATACAGACGCAAAGGAAACAATGCTGACTTCCCAAGATTTAATTACATGGCGGATTCCAAGTCGGGTACAGAGTAACTAATTTCTTTATAGGTTGAATTAGTTAGTTTGGATTCAACTGCCGATTGTGGAACGGGGATATGAAATAGAAATAATTCGCATTGTGATTTGCATGCATGAGCTTGTTGTATTTTAATTGGTTTATTTGAATCCATGTTTCCGTTTCGTCCTGTACAAGATCACATGCGTAAAAGGAGAAGAATAAGAAAAGAACAAAACAGAAATCCCAAACTACAAATAGAAGAGTCGTCGCTAACTCTACTCGACAGATTGACAGAAAAATAAAGCAGATAAAATAATTGGGTGAAGAATAGTTTTTTTTTGTTATTTTATTTAAAAAAAAATATAGTCCAAAATATATACCAATTTTTATTTTACTCACTTGTTTTTTTTCTTCGTATAATATTTTATTTTATTTCACTAGTTTACGTAAGTGGTGGTTGGGTTGGGTTGTGCCGGATGTGTGAGTGTGTGAGCGTGTCTGTGAAGGGGGGGGGGGGGGGGGGGGCAGGGGTTCCAATACGTATTTTTTGTTAATAAAGTCAACTGAACAAGTTTTCCAACTGTGTTGTGAGTTAATCATAAATTAGCCAAGGTGGAAGAACACGGAAACATGTTCCATGCCTCACCGAGTCGCCGTGAAATCTCTCCCTTCCACTCAACCAACCAACAGTTGCTAATTTGAAAAAGAGAAAGAAAATCATATCATTATTTCGGCTTGTTGTTTTGACCCCAAGACCACTCGTAATTTTTGTTGACTAAATAATAACAATAAAGGACTATTATGGTTCAGAGGAGAGCCGCGTTTGTCGAATTAAGATCCATTTCACGGAACAGCAAGCAGAGATGGGCCGGGTCCTTTGGTGGGGCTAATAACACCAAATCCCGGCTATCAAAGGCCCGCACAAAGCCGGTACCTTCTGTCACTGTAGATCGGATGGTGCGATAAGGGTATACGGCCAAGAACTAGGGATTTCCAGTGGGGTAGGCCAGCATTGGGTGTTCAAGCCTGGGTGAGGCCTAGCTAAGCAGAACAGGGTCGGTGTTTTCCGTAACAAGTTCAGGTGACCCCTCCTACGGCTTTACGCCTGGGACTTTGGGTTTTGTTTCGGGGGCGGGGGCTGAACTTCCAAAATACTTATTTTTATTGAGTTGATATGTACCAAGCTCCTCAGGCATCATCTTTTTCTTTGAGAATTTGGAGAAATCTTAATCCTTATTAAATTGTTTTGTGGAGTCTGCGGGGTAACTTTTGTTGATCGGGGGGGGGGGGGGTAAACACCGGGTTCATCTACTGTACTTTTGTGTACTTTTGGAGAAATGTTTCCACTTGGTCGATATGTTTGCATTTGGCTTATGTATTACATCTTGAGTTTACAACAGTTGTATTTTGTTTAAGAAAGCACTACCGCGGTTTTGAAGGGCTAGATTATTGCTATGCCCATAGATTGAGGCAAAGTAAAATAAAATTGTCCACGCCGACAAGTTGCAAAGTAAAACTGCTTATAGCAAACAAACACAACTTGTTGCATCATTATTTTAAAGAAACATTGACAATTTTAAAAGCAGATTGATAATTCCGCTTTATATTTCAGTCATGAGCGACCTCAATGTTGTTATTACTCAATTCCTACACACTTGAAATCGAGCTTTGACGGAAGCAGAACACAAAACCCGTCTTTTTCAGTCTCATTTTCCCTTCATCCGTTGACAAACACATGTTTTGCTCGGCTTAAAAGTGTTTACGAACCCAATGAAAATATCAACCGCAAAATAATTGTGATTACCGCACCAGAAGTGACAAGGTTTACCCGGAGGGTTCGCTCGCTCTACGGCAGAAGCGAAGAAGAAAAAAAAAACCTAGAGCCAAGATCACGGTCGTGGTCTACCAAACCAAATTGAGTCCACAGAGCTAAATCCCTTCCGATTGGAAAGCCGATTGACGAAGCTCGGGCTGTTTTCCCACGCTGAGAAAATCCGAACAAATCCGTCACTTCTGCAATATACTCAATGGGTTCCAACTCTTTATTGTCGCAAGCCTGCAGCAACACGGAGTTGGGGCGATGTTGTTGAAAATATAAAAAAAACTTGTCTCGATTTTTTTTTTTTTCATTTTCGGTAAGTCATAAAAACCACGGGGAAATAGTACGCATGACTTGGCAAGCGCCTTGGTGGATAAATATGGGACATGAACAATGAAAGGCCATACAGAATATGGAAGATTAAAAGTGCAAGTTTTTCCTTTTGGAGATCAAAGTTGATAACAAATAATGGTTTATACTGCGATATGTTTGGCAGTTACAAACATTGATTAGTCACGTGTCCTCTCTGCATGTGGTAATAATAAGAAACAAATGAGTTAAGTCTGAGGTTATAGGAAATGATGACAACATTAATTAATGCAGACTTTGATGAAAGAGGACGAAATATTGATGAAAGTGATCCATGTGAATATTTAACACTTGTTTTATAAGATACTTTATAGGGTTGAAATTATAAAGATTTTGTTCAGAGTTATATTTCTGACATATCAACGCTCTCGCCAGCTCTTTTAAAGGAGTCAAACAAACGGTAATCTACGGTCGTCTATACGTGTTTGCAAGTTTGCAAGATATGAATTAGAAATAGTATCAAAAAATGTACTCGCAAACCTTTGCAAACTTTTAAACAAGCTAAGCAAGATACCCTACACAAACAAATGAAAATAATAATCCTTATGTACTTACATAGACCATTGTGGTGATGGGCACAGCAATTGGCATGGGCATACAATGTGCTTCAAACTATCATATCTACTTGTCATTGTTTCCCCAAAGACCCACATCTTTTTTCATTACATATTTTGGCACACAGGGGTAGAATTTATTTTAAATTCAAAGGTGGAAGTATGCAGTATGCATTCCTATCAAATCGTTTGATCACTGCTGAGGATTCCTTAGATAATGCTGAACAACACGAAAGTTACCCAAGTCCAGTGATGCTCACTTTGATATCTCCTTATAATGTGAACCAATTGTTTTACTGCACGTTTCGTAATTACCTGATGCTATCTACTGAAGATAGCAGAATGTATAGCGTTTGTAATACAGTTTCACTGCACAGCTACAGATACTCAATATGATGAGGTGGACCAGATGGTAGCCAGACCGAGGAAGTTTACTTTCAGCAACAAGAGGATCAATGTGTGATCGTACACACCCACTGTATTGACAATGCAATCAAGGGCTGTCACTGTAGTAATAAAATCAAGGCGATTTGATGTGTGTTTTAAAGCAGCTTATTGAAGATGAGACAGTCTGAAAGTCGAGTGGTCATACGCAATGGGCCACTATCGTCTTACATAGCAGTCTTGTTTAAGAATAACAAACTGCACGTGTTAAGCGAAATCAGGCTGCAGAAGTTAATTCATTTAAAGGTTACGTCAAAAATAACGTACACTCCGGGGAACATATTAATAACATCGTACATCAAAATGTGCAACAGGAGATAAACTCTAGTTGATATTTAATCCCCTTTGATGAGAAAATGTATTATTAAAGTTATTATTATTATTATTTATAATGTATAACCATTGACGTATATATCCAAATAGCTTTTAGTCCAAATTTCAATCAATGCCAATTGAGCATCGTCACTGCAATAACATACAATGAACAGGGAACAATAATTACAATGGATACGGAAACAAGTAACTGGGACAAATTAATAAAATAAAATAAAAATAATAAAAACTATTACAATAATAACCATCGGTTTTACATACAGATGGAGAATTTATAAAAATCGTTACCATACCAAGAAAAGTGAGTTTTGATTTAGGTAATTTAAAACGAAACAGGATCTCATACGGTTGATCAATTTGATATAACATTATTCCAAATTATCCACACATATTGCGTAAGACCTATTGAGTCCCAAGACGGCCTTGGTCTATCATGAAAAGTTATTAAATTGATTGATTGCATATGCATTGATTTAAGTTCTGACTGAGCTAGACTGGCTATTGGCATCACCACCACCGGGGACACACGAGGGGTGGCCGGCCCAACTAACACCTCAATCCCCGCCCGATGGTCGCTCCGTGCTGTGAGACTGAACAAGGGTTGTCCTACCCCCGTCAATCGCGTCTACAACACGGGCACGAAATGTTGCTGTGGCTAAGACGACAAGGCTGTATATCATGCGGTGTGTTGTGGTGTGAGCCAGACTAAGTAACCATGTGATCACGCCTCTCCTATAGAGAGAGAAACACCTGGCAATTATAGACCTCATTAATCATTAGAAGACAACAGTACAAAGCCCAGAAATAGTGGTACGTAATGAAGCAGGGACTAACCTCGTAAAGCTGTCAAGCAGAAAATATTGCTTAGCATAATTTCATAAAGCTGTTAAGCAGAAAAGATGCTTTATAAAGTCTTTTGATTACCAAAACATTAACGGGACACAAATCATAACAAGGTAAATGAAATGTTTTTGTTTGGTCGGTAACCTGTTTTGTCTTAAAAATGTAATGTCTTTGCTAAGTAGTTTTATGGGTTGAATTGTGACCATGTTAGCAGACAAACTCCTATGTAATGCACGTGAAGTCGTGCTTGGTCCTACAGCAATATCTTAAACTATGTTACAAGAACAATTACTGGAACCAATGACGTATAAATAGTGAGCGATGATTTGTATTAAAGGGACCCGTTGCCTGGGATCGGGCGAGTTGGTCTATGAAAAGGGTTTGAAAACTTTTGTTATAAAATGCATATGGTTAGAACGATGTTTTAAAAGTAGAATACAATGATCCACACAATATTCCAAGAAACTGCATGGTCTTCATACGTCGTAACTTAGTACGGTACGTCATTTTGTGGAGTCAAGTTTTTGACTCCATAAAACGGCCGACCTTGTTAGTTTGCAAAGTTAAAGGAAAACTACGCAATTTCGAGGCATATATGTGTGGATCATTAAATTATACTTTTAAAACATATTTATTACTATATCGATTTCAAAACAAACTGTTTCAAATGCTTTTCATAGACCAACTCGAACGATCCAAGGCAACGTGTCCCTTTAACTCCGCAAACTGTTTTTCTTTGCAATTTTTGTTTGAACTTGACGCTTGGTATTAGACTGTCATTAATGCGTGTCCATCTTGTTTTTGTTTTTTTACATTCAAATACATTAACCGAAAAGACACTTTATGAAGATTCCGTCTGGCTCCTTGATTACAATCAGATACAGGTTTGATTCGACACGCACGATGCTTGATAAGCTCGTTTCTTATTACACTGGCTACGGGACACTGACCTGATCAGTTCATTCATTACGAAAATCACTTCTATCGTTACAACCGATATTTTCCCTTCCGGGGTTCATTTGAACGTTTATTAAAACTAAACATTTGAAAATGAGCTCTTTGACATTAACGGTCCTTTTCACGAAAGACAAAATCGACTATAGAATTACAAGTTAAAAACAAAAAAGTCACACCTAGGCATACTGGTACACCTCGTGTAACAAGCAAGTGCTGCAAAGTGGTCAAGATTTTCCCTTTCTTCTGACAGCCTAGAAAACCAGCCATACGGCCAGTTATCTTGTGATGTTAATAAGAAACAACCTTTGAAACACTGGAAATATTTATTGTCAATTTGACCGTATTGTCTTGTAAACCTTGCTGTAGCGGCCATAGTGTCCCCAGTGGTCACTTTAAGCTCGGTCTGTTGGCTTCAGCCACTGATAGTAGACTGATATTGTGACGTGACTTCAGCTTAATTTCATATCTGAAGACTCGATATCAACATCCTCTACTAATTGGCAGAGACCAATGTATTTGAACTCATGCATGAAATGACCATTCATGCATGCCTCCAGCCATCTTCAACCCCCCCCCCCCATGATGCTTCTGGCCGGACACAAATCCACAACATCGCACCAAAATTACCCCATCATCGCAAACACAGAGACCAGTCACACTGTGTATTAGAGTTTGAAAATTATATTAACTATTCATCATCGCAAACACAGAGACCAGTCACACTGTGTATTAGAGTTTGAAAATTATATTAACTATTCATTGAGACTGTACTATAATAAAGGCCCTCTACGGAGAACACTGAAACTGAAAGTAGGCCTATGTTATTGTTGTTGTTTTGTTTGTTTGTATTTTTAAAAGTTTTTTTGGGGGAGGGGATGGTCAATGTTAACTTATTCCCACCCTTAAGTTTCCAATGAACTCATCATACAACCATACAGGTTATGTTATTTGGTAAGTTAACATGGGCTATTTACAACGCGGCCGGCAATCAAAATAAGAAAAGCTTATTTGCCAGACCCTCAATGCTATTTCCAGAGGGGCTTTTTTCGGACTGAAATATTTCCCGGAAATACTTTTTTTATTTTTTTTATTTTTTTTAATTTTAGATAACTACCAAATCTTAAACTAAACAAAAAATTTCCATTTGAAATTTGGCAAGTGTCAAGAACTATTTCGTAAAACTAAAAGCAACCGTGGAGCGACCTAAAAAGATTCAACCAATGTAAACTCAACCTCAGTTTGCAAAGTTGAATATTGAACTACAAGCCATCATAATAAACACAGAGCAATGGCGGCCCTTCCCTCCTTTCATCGACGTTTATTGGACGACAAAACAGTACGGCATTTTATCAAAGCTACATACAAACTACAAGTATTGCTCCGTACCAGCTGACGATAGCACCGACATTATTTAATTAACTTATTAGCGGTCCAACAAAAAGACTTCAACACAAAAAGGCACATCTGAACATGACAAAGATCATCTCTTACAAATATAAAAGTGAAATAAAAACTCAATTTAGACATGTATAGAAATTTGTCTTTACATTCTTTGAAACCATCACCATGTTAAGAATTTTGTTTTCTTGGATCGATACCGCATGTGAAAGAAAAGCCAAAGAGTGTACCTTTGATTTTTTGTTGGCCATTTTGTGACGCTAAAATTTATTGTGCCAAGTTAAACAGCACACTAACTTTATTGATCCGATGTGTTATTTAATAAAAGCTGCATCCACACAGATAAAAAGGAACCATTGCAAATTCATTTGATAAAATCTTGTAAAAAAATGTGATTTTTAAAAAGAACCAAAAAAGCTTGTTCCGTGAATTTTATTGACCCGCTTATCCATAGTGAAGAATAAATCTATTTTCATATTTCCAAACACCATAGCCCACTTCCAGTCATAATTTTGTCAGTAACGAAGTTTCAGAACAAAGAACATTTCCAAGAGCAAATTGATAAATCCAGTTTCCCGCCTTCCTTTCTACTCTCAGATGAAAAGGCCGGCAGCCAAATATTATCTCTGCCTGTGTCCATGCCATAATTACTTCATACAAGTCAAGCGGGTATATTAAACACAGTATAATTAATATTATACAACCGCTGGGCGCTGCAAAAACCTTCCAATCCCTGGAGGTGTAATAGAAAGCAACATGCCTACAATTTCAACGTGTTTTTCAGAGGTTTGAAAAGGAAAATCCAGGTTCTGTGCCTTTTAGCAAAACTCCCATCTGCTGTTTATAAATCAATGAATTGGTAGCAACTTATGCAACTTGGAAAGATGATTAATCCGGGTAGAAATAATAACGCGATAAGGAAGAATAAGATGAGAATTCGCTCAAATTAGCGAAGTCAACTCGAGGGGGATTTGGGGCAAGTAGTTTATAATAATTAATGTTGAGAAAACGCTAGAAGCGACTTTGGCTCTACAATACTCGGCTGATGATGTCGGCGTTTTGTATACAGTCGCTAAATAGGAACGCTTTCTGTAGCCGCCATTTTGTACTCGACAATGATAATGCAAACAGTCCTTGACCGAATTCCGAACGTACTCTTGTTTATGACGTCAGTGTTTTGTCATGAGCTACCAGTGACCTATGAACTCTGTAGGCCCTCTTGCGGTGCACAATTTCAAGAGGTACACGCCATTGGGCAGAAAGCATGCGCTCATTTGCGATAATCAAAATGGCGGCATAACTGTTTCGCCAGGTATAGTCTGTCCATGCAAATTCGACTAGACTCTCGTAAACCATAAATCACGATCACTATTTGCGTAATAGTTCCCTCACGTGGTCGTATTCTATACTGATTGCGAGACAGGCAAGAACAGGGATGACATTTGACCTTTTTGATAAAGAAATAAAGCGTCTTGTTTTTACACAACTTAAGAATCTCTTCACCATCTCCCATTCTCCCTTGGGGCGTGCTGCACACGGGAATTTGTCTCCATCTAGACAAGTCGACTCAACCAAGTCTTCATCAAAAGCTCTTCTTATATTTGATGTCATTGTTTTTGAAGGCGATCACAGATGTACCTGAATGAAAGTACATAGCTGAAAACATGGCCGGTATACATCGTTACCAATCAGTGCTCACCTTGGCACGATGGCACATCGGTGTTTTGACATGAAATAGAATCTGCCCTCAATGTGTCGCCCACATTCAGGGCAACAAACACAACGAAGGTGAAGTTGGAGGTATGTTAACGATCCAAGATTGTTAGGGAAATTCAATATATGGAAATAAATACAGGAGTGTTTTGTGGGAACTCTAAAATATGAGGGGGGGGGGGGGGGGGTTGAAATGTATATCAAAGGTTAGCCAAGGTGGTTGCATGGTGTGCTTAGTTCTTAGAAACTGCGAACCTATAATTGTTTGAATCATGAGGAAAGAGACCGCTGGAACAAAGTGCACAAGTCGCCGTTATGCGGTATGTCAGGTTTCTGAGTTTTTGTTACAATTATTTCTGAAACCTCGAGGGGGGAATTGATTTCGGATGGTATCAGACACTTGAAGTGAACTTCTTAACAAGTTTGTGAGGTTTGTACACGTATTCCTATAGCGTCTTAGTACATCTTGCAGTCTATTAGTGTTTTTGTACGTACATGTAGCATTGTAGCAATACGCCACTTGGGGCTGCTGATTTGTTTTCAAGCTGCATTGAAATTCACGAAAGCAGACTTGTTTCTTTATTGCATAAATTTTCAATCGAAACAATTTTTGTTTTCCTTTCTGGGTAGCACCGAGAACAGCAACAACAACAACAACGCACCACCACACCACTGACAAAAACAGGTTCAACCTGTTTTAAAACGACTAGTAATTTGTAACTCTTCTTGTTTGGCTATAGGATTTGAGGTTTTGCTTTTCAAAAATAACCGGCCCAGATTTACTGTGGTATTTAAAGCAACCACTAATTCCTTGAATAGATTTAAAAAATGGGAAAAACACTAGTTTTACAATGAGTTGGTTTAAATTATTGCACATAAGCCAACTCATAATTTGTTTGACATTATTCACCCTAGAAGGTTTTTTTAATGAGGAGACTTGAAGCTTTTCTTTATTACTCGGTAACAAAACGATATCTTGCTGTGCAACGCCGTGGATTAACGCAAAGACCACGTGTCATCGTGTTGGCACAACACCATAAAGTACCCTAACCCCAAGCTTCGATTGTCGGCCACCGAGTCAAGAGAGAAAGATGGCAAGAGAGCCAGTGTGTGGCGTTGGGAAAGATCTGACATCGATTTAACACACAAATTACACATCCAAATCGAACTTGCATTCCAAGACCAGACTGTTACAAAACATTGGCGTCATTTTGCCCCTTGCCCACACCTTATTAGGTATCTACGCGTTTAAATAGTACCTTGCCCCCATCTACAGATTAAGTATTAAGGGCTTCACAGGCGGATTGAGAGTGCCAAAGTGGTGATTTTTGAGAGCTAGAGGTTTCTAGTCGCTGGGACAGCGCTAATTCTTCTCCCAACTGATCAGGGTGGTCTGTCAGATCAGCGAGCCGGTCGAACGTGCAACCGTAATTCTTTAGCATGGTACGGGGAGCAAATCGTCTATCAACTGCAAGTGTTGAATGTGTCTTGGTCATGGCGCGTTTCATTAGGTAACAAAGGCGCGAATCAGAATGACGCGAGCACCCGAGCAATAATTGACCGTTAACCACAGCCAAGCAACACAATGTGTCAACCGATCACAATAAGTGAAATTAAGTGTTAATACAATGGGCTTAACAAACACTACTAGTATACTGCCACTGCAAGACTAATTAGTATAATAACATATTTACTTCGTGAACAGTTAAAGATTGAAATGTCAACGACGTCTGGTGTTTGCTTTCCGAAGTCAAAATGCGCAGTCGAAAAAATAGAAAAGAAAAAAAAAACAATCTGCGAGCTGCATTTGTTTATAATGATGATTAAAATAAAAATCAACAGTAAGGATACATTTAAATCAACAGCTATATTCTTATAAATGATTGTTTCGTTTATGCTATTTTGACCATTGCACTTTTTATAACAACAGCACATAGTTTGAGTTAAATTATTGCCAAAATATAATACTTAGATCTACCTTTTATGTTCAATTACATACTATTAATAATAAAACTAATTCTGATGATTTTCAGTACAACAATCAACGTATTTAAGAGTCTATTTTTATTGACGACCGACCCCCCTTCTACAACCTTTTGCCTCCTTGCCAGAGTATAGCGTGCCTAGAACCCTTCGTCGTGGTAGTCCAAAATAGACTGGAGACAAAAAATGTAATAACTCTTGGAAATAGTTACAAATTGGTTGGGTAGAAAAAAAGTAGACATCTTACGGGTGGCCTGCACCTACGTTAAAGATATTCACCAGCTACGCGCTATTAGCTCGTATTAGAAAAACGACGGGCAGAGAGTGTCGGTTTCACTACCATTGGTGAGATCATTAGAGACTTGTTTTTTCACCTGCACAGAGCTCCAATGCGTTTGTCTATCGCGCTCAGATGGGCTTCAAACTACTAGGAGAGACCCACGCAACTGTTAGAAAAGAAGAGTGAAAGAGACCGAGTAGGGAAAAAATGGCTTGTGTAAAAGGGCGTTCGTACGTGCTGGGGTTAGAACTTGTCAATGAGGAACTAGCCCGCTAAGGATCGATTTAACAGCGGATCAAAAGTACAGGGTGTCAGCGAAGGGGTAAAGCGGGGGCCCACCTCGCCTCGCTGCACAACTTGTTCACGGGGAGCGACACCCCGGAAAACCTAATTGAGGACTCGCACTTACGGCACAAACTTGTAAATGGGTCGGTTTATTTAACACTTTCTCGTGTTTTCTTTGAGAGAATATCTTTTCTGGCGCTGCCCGTTTCGGCATGAACTGTTGTGAAACCTCGTTAAGAATTTGTACATGCGGAATGGAGGGATGTACATAAATCCGCTGCGATTTCACGTCCACATGACTTGCTCGTTGCTCTCTTAAGCTCCGTAGTATAGATGGCTACTTCGCTCGACTACAGTTTTACACTATGGCGTATTTCGCTGCCCCTAACTTGCACTTTTTCCAACTCTTTCTCTTGTTGTTGATTTGAAAGAAGGGGGGGGGGACTATGATGAAACAGTGCGGAAAGGTAACTTCAGCACGAGGGAAAAAGTCAAGCAAGAATTATCAACAGACATGTTTAAGAGGATTGTCACGAAAAGAACGAAAAAATAAAGTAAGATGTGTTATGGTCGACTGTCTTGGCATATGTCCATCTGTGTCTGTATTTGTTACAATCTACTTGGGTCATTTCCGCAGTTTGAGCTGTAACGTCTGTCTGTCTGTCCGTCTGTCTGTCTGTCTGTCTGTCTGTCTGTCTGTCTGTCTGTCTGTCTGTCGAGTCCACGCATGCATCTGTTGCAGGCAAGTAAGACAGCGAAGAGAACGCGTGAGCCGGCTTTGTTTGCCGAACAGAACAATGACGTCAACAAGGTATAGACAGGACATTCAAGAATGTTGGTCACTTATAATTATGATTATAATATACCAATCATGTTGTCGAAAACAGGGAACCCAAATCCAAACCTCAGTTTGAAGTGGTTCATCAGACCGCTTTACTGAAGCGACTATGCCTAGAATATTTTCGTTGGCTGCAGATGCAACTTCATAAGAACTGACACAATGGTGCGTAGCAGAAACAGGTTACCAGCCAGAATATCACATGACGTGTATTGTTTGTGACTGGTTCCTTGCTCACTTTGCTTTAGAGGAGAACAATTGGCCCAGGCACCAATTTCTACGAAGCAGCTTTAGCAAAGTGGGCTCTATAAAAAGTATCGAGATTAGTAAGAATATTAACTGGTACCCTAAATCAATGCAATTTTCCCATTTATAAGTACAGGGAACCCAACCAATATCTCTGTATAATGAAGGAGTTGAGAGAGTAAATTTGAGCCTTGAATTGGCTCCCCCATCGTCATCATTCGGCAGCTAAGTAACTAGACGTTAGATATGAGTTTTTACTTGTAAACCGGTTAAGGACCCGACCAAACCCCGTCACCTTGTAAAAGGCCCCCCAGGGTGACCCATCTTGTCACCAAATGTGTCTGACTGTGAATCTCACTATGTATGTCCTCGGCTAACTCACGGTGTTTGACCAGAACCACATTGTTACAAACAGAAACGGATGTTTTTAGAGTTGACTTTTGTTGAAATTCATGCAGGAAAGACCTTCAGTTTACACTGGAAGTAGAGTTTTAATTGTCCACGGGTATATCCATGCTGTGGAATCAAGCTGCCAGTGTGAAAACAGTGGTCATTTGCGACTTAACTGTTAATTATCAGTCATGAAACCATGGAGGTAGAAACACAAGCCTTAAATTGCTGGAGATTTTTGTAATTAGTAAAATAACCTTCAATTAAAGGAAAGTCTACTGTGTAAATGATAAAAGCCAATGCTGCAGCCGGTCAGGTTCCCTGTATGGAGTAGGATTAATGAATACCATAATTAAAGGGACCAGTCTAGAAACCATTCCAGCCTCGGTTTAGAAACGGTGATCTGAACCAGATACGGACTTGAAGTAATCAAATAAACCAGAACCCTTCACATAAACCCAGACCCTTTGTAAACATCTATTGCTTGAGTATCTGGCTCCTTGCCTATACTAGCCAAGGGGGCCCGCTCGAAAAGAGGTTGCATCGCCATTGTTTTAAAATTAAAACTTTCAGTTCAGAGGGTCATAATTAGGTCAAGTTATGTTGAAAACACCTTAGCTGCCTTCCCCCATTACACCGAGTTCCACTAAGATATAGCCAGGTCTAGAGTGGACTGCACTTTTATTCTTCTTGCGATACAAAGAGCATTTTTACAGCAGAAGTTGTGAGATATCCTGGTATAGAATAAATGGTGGAGGCATCACTCTGGACCAAGGTGTCGAAGTTATCGATCATGAGTATTTGGTTGTCACGATTGCACAGGAAGAACCGTTAGCACCTGTTTGGACACCATACTCATTTCCAACCCTGGCACTGCGTTAAAACCACCCCTTCTTTCCAGGGGGAGGAGGAGGGGCTACGGCTTACTATTTAGCGGCTTTGGCTTATTGGCTGACTCTCACTACATTTCGTGACTTAGCCAATGATCCAAGCCTTGGTCAAAGACGTCCAATTCCGACACATCCACACTGTTTGGTCAGCTAGTTTCGTTGAAGATAATACCCTAACTGGTATCCGGCGGTTGCTATTTTGAATCTGGCTGTCAGCAATCTGGTATTAAAAAAGAGTTTGATAACATGTTATAGAACTAAATTTAGATGGTTTCCTAACCTTCCGCTTCCCTACCGGTCTGCATTCAGTAGACCAAAGACCGAAACCACATCTCCATCTAAAGCTAATAAAACCTGGAGAAGAATTCACAACCAACGTCTACATAAAAAGTAGTTATCCATCTGTTTAGTTTGTATTATTTAATTATGTGTCAACTTCAACGTTACTTATAAA
This sequence comes from Asterias amurensis, assembly GCF_032118995.1. Lineage (NCBI taxonomy): Eukaryota > Metazoa > Echinodermata > Asteroidea > Forcipulatida > Asteriidae > Asterias > Asterias amurensis. The sequence continues at coordinate 20,686,757 of NC_092660.1, forward strand.
TGGAACTTAAATGGAACTTAAATTTTGAAAAAAGGACTATTGAAATAATACGGGCGAAAATCAAGCGAAGACGTCGTTGTTTATGGTTCATAATTACCAAATCCGGTTGAGCCTCAGTCACAGAAACTACTCATACGAAACTCACCAACAACCAAAGAAAACAATCATGTCACTCATACAAAACTCACTTCAAACTCAACAACACAATCCAGAAAAGCAATTCCGTCACTCATTTAAAAAAACTCACCTCACCTCAGTCAACAAATGCCAAGAAAAGAAAAAATACACCCAAAAAACAACCACTAAAATAATTGCCTACCACATGTTTATTTATCTTCGTTAAGTCGCTATACTAATCTAGACGCAATCCAGCTTAATCCATGTTTAACACACGACTTCCAGCACCTGTAAGATGCCTTGCCTCCAATCCACAACAAAGCTAGTTTTCTTTTATCCCTCAAAAAATATTCCCTACAAAAACACCAAATCATTAATCAAATTTCCACAAAAGAAAAGGGGAGTTTTCCCCCTTCTCTTTCCCATTCTACCTCATAGGCTCTTTAGGGACCGCTCTCTTTTTATGTTTAAAGTACCCAGGAAGCAGAAGTGAAAAAACAGTTTTAATTTGAAGTATAAGAAGGCTTGAGGCAAAGACCATAATACCTTGAAGCGATACAGTCCGCCTCGGCTCGCTTAATTGACCGCTAAAAGTTGGTGTTTTGAGGGTGCGAGCAGCCGCACTGCGATATTACGCTCAACTGCACCCCCTCAAAATAATTAATAACAATTTCCCCTCATGGAAAGCGCGGGGTTCCTTATAGCGTAGATGCCAAACTGCCGGACAAAAAGAGCAGAAAATAATAATAATAAAAAATAACATTCTTGTTGGGGGAGGTTCAAGCGTACTTTTTTGTAACCACTTGGAGTGCTGGAGGGCCCAAATTCAGGGCAGACTTGAAATGTAGGCCCGGCTATACAACAGTGGAAAGTACAGCCCACCTGTGTGTATGCGCGCACATTGGGATTGCTAGCCCCCTGGTCCAATTTAGCACCTTTTGGTAGCTTTTGAAGTGTTCTCATTCCCCGACCGGGGCTGCTGACGTATTCGCTTGAATGAGTTGAATAATGTACGGGGCTAGAGGTCTATACTCACGGTAGGCTGTAGGGGCAGAGAGCAGGCCAAACAACCCCGCTGCAAAGATCAATATTGCTGGTATCGAAAGTGCATGGCCGTTGTAAGTGTGGGTTCTTTCTCAAGTGGTTCAATTGTGAAACAGTAACCACACTCGGTATCTACTGAGGTTCCTTTGTTCTGGGTGATCAAGTAATAACTAACTTCATAATTAATTAACATGAGATGGAGGAAACACCAAAAGGAAGTCTTAATTAGGCTCAAGAAATTAATTAATATAAAAACGGGATTAGGATTCTACACCTTTCTAATTTAAATCCACTATGAAAAATAGATCGGGCAAACGTCAACATCAACTTTTAAGTCTGTTACAATAACTGAACCACGGATGAAATATTAACTTAATTATAATCGATAAATACAAACAGTTTTGTTTCAAGCATCACACCATAATGACATGGAATTATTACATGAAACCTCACTAAGTAAACACCAACAGCTGTTATCAAGTATAAAGGAAAAACGCGAAAGTGAGACCAGTATTTTTTGGCGCACGGCAGGAAATGTTTTTTAAACCGCTGAATTAAGTTCCACTTTGATTTGAGCTAATTGAAATAGATATTCAGACAAAGGACAAAACAAAAGCGTAAAAGAATCAGTTATTCGCCATTCCTCTGGGGAGACATAGGGTCGCGAGGTTAAACGTTAGTTTGTAGTTTGTAGTGAGTGGTTCGTTTCACACAGCAAGATATTAAGGCATCACAATACGTAATCACATCAAAGACAAAATACCAGTTGAGGGATTCTAATTATTCCCTCAATATGCTCGTCCATCAAAAACACTTTAGTCAATATCTGGCAAAGAAATCTGTTAAAAAAAGGAATGATGAACTAGGTGATTTTGACTCTAAATTTTGATCAAATTTGCCAATGGGATTTGGTGTGTGTGTTTAACAAGTGTACTGACAGTTAAGGCAACAACCAAACTGATTGTAGAAGTAGAGACAAACCGCCGAAGTAGAGACAAACATGACTTGAATCTGGGTAAACCCGACAGGAATAAGAAGCTGTAGGCTTTCTTAATATCATACACCACTTCACGCAAAGCTCACGTTCAGAAACAAGGAACAAACACTCCCAACTTAAACTGGGTCCATCATCAGCGTATTATAGCAAATGACACACGAACGATATGCCTCCGTCATAATAAAGACCCGCTTCGCTTAGAACAATTTCAGCAATTATCCGTGACAAGGTAGCGACGAGCGGTGGGTAATGGGGAAGTGACGACCAGCGGCCCTACACCATCGCCCTCCGGTGCCGGCAAGAGTTGAAAAGACACCGTAAATTAATTGTTTTAGCGACACGGACGAGCATGATTGAATTTGTTGCTATCCATTCACAACCCCCTCCGCGGCGGTGGGAAGCTTCAGCTATCACAGGTTGTGGGGACAAGGGACACGTTTACACGGCGGTGTGAAGACTGGGAACGAGTCATGCCCAGGGGAGCCCCTGTAAAGGAGGTAGGGAGGGAGGGGGGGGGGGGGGGTGTAAGACACTGCAGATCCCTCTAGCTATTTTACTACACCTTATAAGTGCTCTAGTTACACCATCTTTACTTTACTGTCTGCTATCATCACGACTCACTCTCTCGTTATTTCTTCTTTCTTCTTCTTCCTCCTCGATCCGGACATCAATTTGCCCCGGGCTTTTTTCTCAACCAATACCAGTTCACACGGTGGAGTAACGAACCAGAATCATCGTAGTCTTTTTGCGAGCAATGGATAGTCCCATCCATTGGAGATGGTCTACCGCCGATGAGACCCGACTATATTGGCCCGCAAACAGAATCAACTTCACAAGCTTGTGGGCGGTACTTCCTTCAATCGCGTTTGACATTCGTCCTTTTATTTTTTACTTTCACAGTTGCTTTCTAGCTTGTGGTGTCTTGGATGGAAGTGAGACCCAGATTGTTTTACTCAATAAGTGTGTGTTTCAAGTGAAACATTGCACGGATGGGTCGAGAAAGCCGGAAGAGTTGGGCAGTACTAGTACGAGGTTGATGGACGGTACGCACGTATATAAACACGGTATGGCAAATGAAGATGGATAACCCGTGGGTACGGTAATAGCCCTGGCATACCTACTTCAACCTTCCCCTTCACAAGGATCTTATACTTTTGAGTTAGTTTCAATTGATGAACCAGACATTGTTAACATGTCACTTATACATGTTTATTTATTTGGGTTCTAAGACTTAATTGCATAATTAAAATCAAGTGATCTAAATTACCCCATGATGTACAGATACATCAGAATTATGAGAAGTTGGAAATTTAAATGAAAAACAAAAAATCAGATTTTGTTTAGATTTTTGTTTCAGTCTTTTCGTCCTTCAAAAGCTGTCAACTAACGGTACAAGCTTTCCATGTTTTTAGGTTACCATGAACGAAGTTGAAATGCAACTTTATTTAGCTGAAATGTGTTCTTATTTTTTACCCTCTCAAGCAATGACGGCATATTACATACAAATAGCAATATTTACGCATAAACACATTGCGCAATGCAGCTTTATACAAATTGGTATTTAGCCATCAAAAATGAACTGCCGACTTTCTTCAATCCTAACAAATGTTGTGTGTAAAAACCACTTGATACTGTTGTTTCTACTGTAGTACTTGTTGATTTTTCCAAGTCATTTAAAGTGTTTTAAAGCATAAAAATACAAAAAACGTCAAAATGTGCGGACAACATGTTCTCGAATACTGAGCAAAATATTTCATAAAAGTTACAAAAATTTCAAAGACGCAAAAATTTAAAACAAAATGCGTCGTACAATAGACATGATGTATTTATGATTATACCGACCGGGGACCGCACATAACACCTCTTCTCAAAGTAAGACTTGTTTAAGTTTTAATAATTGATAAAGAACTAAAGTTTTTAAAAGTTTGAAAATAATTTGTAAACTCAAAGCTTACAAAGTGGTATGAGAAGAAATAAAACACATTAAAATGAATTCGGATGGAAGACGGCTTTTTGCAATAGCGGTAATCAAATGCAATATTGACGTAATCAGTTTCCGAAACTTCAAACTACAATTATAGTTTAACCAAAATGAGCCTTTAATTGTTGCAGAGAAAATTCTGAGAAGATTTTGATGGAAAAAATGTTGAATGAAGTGACGCTAAGTTTGCTCAACTCAAAAAATGATGACGTTCACTGGAACATCTTCAACACCTAAAGGTATGTACACCCACAACTTACTCCTCGTTAGTGGTTCTATGACCCGTATGACCTAGCCTAAATCCAGTTATATAGCTCATGGGATTAAAGTCTTAGAGAAGACGAAGAAAAGATAGTCAAGACATGTGAAGCTCAAGAAGAACACTGATACTGTACAAATAGAATCCTACTACAATATAAGATCCACCACCGTATCTGTTACAGCAGGATTATTCCGCAACAGTCGATCCCAATTCGTGTTGTCAACCAGAAAACACTAACAAAGGGAACTTAATTTATTGGACCGCACCGGGGAGGTTTTGTTGTGCGGGCAGACGCTGGGTAACAACGGGCTGGTGTAATCTCATGACACCACACAATCCCCGGTGATAATCACCCATCTCCCGGGGAAAAGACTTCTACCTTTTCGAGGACATCTCCTTCTGTGATGTTACAGAATGGCCCTTATTACTTTCTTTCTAGAATGAAACTTTGTGAAGCTACAATCCAGGTGTTGGGAGGGTTGGACAAAAGGATTGTACCGGGCTTGTGAAAACAACTTTGATTTGGGATTGTAATACCCGTTGTGAATGTATCAGACACAATGTAATCTCAATTATGAAGCGCCAACAGTAGTCCTCAAGAGTATTGAGTCAAGACGATTGTCATTGTGTCCTATATATTAATTACTTCTTGGGGCCGTCTTGAATTACTGAAGTAAACATAATCATTAAAAACAAGATGTGTGGTAATGTATTAAGTCGGCTCGTTTTATTTCTTACCGACTTAAATTCCCAATAATCCCCGAGAAATTCGGCTAGTTTTCTTTCTTACATATTTGTTGAGATTATGTTCACCTAACTGGTTGATGATCGTACGAGATTCATCTAAAATGAAGAGTTAGAAGTTGTCGATGTGGATGACTTAAATGTTATTTGTAAATGACAACGACCATGACATCAGCGATGACGACAACGGCCATGACATCAGCGTTGACGACAATATCAAAAGTGTCATAATGACAAAATTTAAATTAAATAAATAAAACAATAAATAAATCATGAAATGTAAAAATAAAATCAAAACTAACTTAATAAATGAACAACTAAATTAAACAAAAGGAAAGGAGAGGTTAAAAAGAGGACGAAACACACACAGTTATTTCGTTTTAACAAAACATGGAAGAAAAAATAAACAAATACATAAGAAAGCTGCGTTATTCAGTTTACAATAACATCTTTATAGCTTTCCTTATGGATATTTCAAACAAAGTTCCACTAAAAGATTTTCAAAATAACATAATGAAAGCGAGAAAATAACTTCGTCATGTTTAAATCCAAAAAAGAAAATGCACGACACCGCTATCCAGTAGAATACAATGTGGAGTCATATCTCGGAACTCATTTTGCGTCGTGTAAATTGCATTTACTGTTGTTTTTATTCGTTTGCGAGTAAAATAACATTCGTACAACGATATTATTTATTTTGAATGATGTTGCATTCCTTATAAGTCAAAAAGTACTTAGTTTCACTTGTTTATATTTCCCTCGACGAAGGGAATCGAAAATTACATAAATCGGTCGTCACAAGTAAAGGAATTAAAGACAGGCGTATATATCCATCATAGAAAGTTTTTTCGGAGTGCAATATCCAAAGTCTAGAAAAATTACCCAAACTGAAAGAACCTAAACCTAAATTTGAAAAAAAAAAAAAAAACCCAATCTGCAATTCTTAATTCCTTTCCTCAATTTCGTTTCTGCTAATTTGATTAAATATTTAATAGCAGGGGGGATTTATAGATCAATACAGATCGATATTGAGTATTTTTGTGAGTTTATTATGTAACAAATTTCTACATGAGATGAAATTGGAGGTAATTCTCGACCAGTTTGTTATTGGCTTTATCAAGGAAGCGAAGAATCACATGTCCAATTGCATGTCTACCATACTGAGTTCCTTATCCATTCTAAAGGAATTTGATAAGAAAGTAGGAGTGGTCGTTACGTGAAGGTCCTGGAACATCAAGTAAGTTAGCAACGTGGTGACATTCCGCTCTTATCGCACAAAGTTGATTTTTGAACGAACCCATCAAAATGTGGACTTTTTCCACCAATCTAGAAACGTGTTAGATTGTCAAATAATGGGGCACGTGTAAAAGTCAATCACAACAAAATGCTGCAAGCTGATGATCTAGACTCGTTCAAGAAAGAGTCTAAGTAGTAATACGTTTTCTGCTTAACAGCACACTGGTATCCCGCAAATGTTTGCTAAGCAGTTCTGCTAATAAATTACGAACAACTTGCTGTTTTACGGAAATATATATATTGCTTAATATTACAATGAGTCAACAATTCTATGTTAAATACACTGTTTCGAGACTTGGATCCTTAATTAGCATTTTGTTTGTCACCACTTTTTCCAACAGAGGATGATGGAAATTAGAGGTACCGTATGGGAGAAAACCACGTGCAATTAATTTATTTTCAAAGTACCGTAGTTGCAACATGCAAACTGGTTATATAGCCCTATGTCTGTCTGTGTGTGTGATCGTCACGTCAAGGGAACTCAACAAACTCACACAAGGGGATATTAATACCAAGATGGCAACAGCCAATCTCTCTCTATCAACGTCTGATTAGGAATTGCACAAATCAAGAACTTGTGTTTTAGTAACTAGACGACAATATTCATTATAGTTGTTGTGAAATCAATTGTAAGCTTGGTGGATTCGAACCTACAACCTTGCAATTGCAAGTCCTGCGTGTAAGGGTTCAAACGAGGCATAGAGGATTCATAACTCTGAAAGTTGTTGTCAGGGTTCTGGGTTTTCCTTTGTTGTGGGTTGAATCTCATCGGGTTTTGATGCAGACTTGGGATCGCACGCAGCAAGAGAAAACATTAGACATGACATAAAAACACGATATACAACAGGTATCCAAACACATAAAAGAATACGAAGTCGAATTAATTCATTCCTATCCTCTATGAGAAAAAAAAGACGAAGACGAAAACGGTTAAGGGTTTTCAGAGATTTTGAGCACGTTGATATACGCCTTAACAGTAATAAAGCAATTTTGTTCAGATGACAACATTGCGCTTGAGAAATGGTTTTTGTATGAACTTTCAGATTGAAACCAAATGCTTTCTGTTTCGATATAAAGTCTGTGTTTGTCTTTCACGAAACCAACGTGCAGTAGGTCTATACAAAAACCTGACGTTTCGATCAGTTTGACTTATAAGTTTTATTTGCGCTAGTTAACGCAAAATGGTATGGAGTGATTTGAATTTTCAGGGTCGATTCAAAATCAAGCCAAATGCTGTTTATTGTACTAGTTTGACATCACTATATTACTCAGAATGACAGGGAGCAATATCGTATTGCAATGGTGTGGTTAGTTTCATTCGTTTATAACGGTGTACTTTGTTTACCAGACAATGCGGTTTTATTTTATAACGGGACTTCTTGCAAACGTTCCACAACATTGCAACAAACATGCTTCATCTTATTAATCAGAAAATTCAATTGTCTCTTATAAAGATGAATTTCGCCAAATAACGACTAAAACCCTAAGACCGATTTAAAACATAGACTCATCAAACGAAATTGAGAAAATTTTAACTCAAATTCTTAAGGCATCAAACAATGTTCACACACATTAAAATGCCAGAACATATACTTCTATTTGGATCATGTGCTCGAAGTAAAAAAGAGTGTATACAATTGAATTTTAAAACCCACTTAGTTCTTCGGATGGAAAAGGGAATTAAAACATGCTTATGAAGTTCATTAAAAAAAAGGACGTGAATGTTTTTCGTAAACCTCACAAATCTATTCAAGAACCCCAAAACATTTAGACGTAACAAATCACATCATGAAATACAAACATTTAGACGTAACAAATCACATCATGAAATACAAACATTTAAACGTAACAAATCACATCATGAAATATAGGGCATCAGCAGACTTATAAAGACTTCACCCTAGACGGCCTTGGTTCAAAACGTGTTTCACAATTATACATTGTTTCAGTTTCACAAAGCGGTACCCTTCACTTTTCAGCCATTCAACTTTTCCAAGAAGTTACTGTAAGAAGTGATTTATACAAGGCTTCATTTTCAGTCATCAAACAATGGTTCCCTTTTTCCATGTGTAAATTTTTGTCAGTTAGTCAGAAAACTGCAACTGTGGAAAACCAAAACAGAAGTGACACTGTTTTGAATTATCATTGGAAGTGAAATAAGATTGGCATTAGCACAAATCGTTCCAAAGTAAAAAGGTAAATGAATTTTAGTTTATCAACAGTCAACATATGACAACAATTAGTTAACAGCTCGCTTACTTCAATTTCATATTAGATCGGAAGGCAAAACACAAACATCAACTGGCATCATTTCCAACCAACACGCGCTACCGCTGATGCTACGTTTTTACAGCCATTACACGCAGCTACATCAAATCATGCCTTAACGCTTGATCGTTGCTAACTGCGATTCACAGGGATTTTGAAATAATTTACATGAGCTAAAACTTACTTGCAAATTATTGTCATTAGAAAATAGTCAAAAGAAAATGTGGTAAGATGCTTAAAGGCACTGGACACTATTGGTAAATACTCAAAATAATTGTTAGCATGATGACAACTTATTTGGTAACGAGTAACCGGGAGCTGTTGATGGTATAAAATACTGCGAGAAACGGCTCCCTCTCAAGTAATGTACCTGAATAGAATTCGAGAACTCAGTTGACTTCGAACGCAACTTCGACGACCAATTGAATTCAAATGTTCATACATTTGTAATTTTTTGCAAAGGTTGAGATACAACAAGAGAGAATACTGGTCTTTGACAATTACCAAAAGGGTTCAGTGTCTTTAAAGGGTTTTGGATACCTTTTGTATGACACAAAACACAAACCTCCACACAATTACATTCAACTTAGAAAGCTTCCCTTTATTACTTGCGGAGGTGCTGTAGTTTTTGAGAATTAATGAGTAAAACAGTTTCACACAAACAATTTTCGTCCCAGGATATGAAAATTGTTTTAGCCCATACAACGGATTAATGCGACTCTCCTGAAAACATGGCTTTGCGTTTTCACTTTATTTCTTAAAAACTGAAACTTCTATAGGTAAATTATATACATCTTCACTCACAGTGTGATAGGTATTCATGTCATGGCCAACAACTTGATCTTAAAAAGGTATCAGAAAACTTCTAATTAAATGACTGAGATTTATTCTGACTGAGATGTTGCATTTGTTTTCGAGAGTGAAATAGCGAGAGAATACGGCTATGGGCTAGCTACTCGTTTCAATATAACGACGAACAAGACAAATTGATGCAGTAGTCATTACTGCTGCATAGCCACTGCTAATTACTAACACCAAACTCGGCACAAATCCAGCTCAATTATCTGCTAGTTAAGAGACTCTTCTGTTAGAGTTTAGAGATGGTACTGGGTTCAATTCCAACCGAGGTTCATTTCGTTATTGTTTGACTGTACAGCTTGTGTATACAGTGGATATGCTATGCGAGATACACATCAGTGATAGCTCAAACTTGAATCATGTGATCTTGATCATCAGAAATATATTTACCAACAAAATTGTATATGATCATACTGACTGGACAAACCATTCTTGTTCGAGGTGTCTTCAGAAATATTTCCATTTTGAATATTTTGGAATTTGAAATGCTGTAGCAAATCATGAGTTAACCTTTAGCCTCACAGGTGATGAGAAAGAAAATGAAGCGAACATTTTGGAAAGGTAATCAAAATTTCCGGAAGAAACTAAATTGTGTTTGTAATGATGATCAACCTTATAGACAGTGGACACCTAAGACCAGTATTATATTTGGCTATAAGACCAGAGTGTATCCCAATATTTGCATAAAATAACAATCCTGTGAAAATTTGGGCTCGACTGGTCGTCAAAGTTGTAAAAAAAAAAGAAATTAAAGAATAAAAAACACTCTTGTTGTACATGTGTGTGCTTTAAGAATCCTCTGATACTTCTCAAATATTTGAGTGAGAAATTACCTCTTTCTATAAAAACTATCGTTACTTCAGAGGTAGCCGTTTCTCACAATATTTTATACTATCAACCTGTCCCCATTACTCGTCACCAAGTGAGTTTTTATGCAAACAATTATTTTGGGTAATTACCAATAGTGTCCAGTGCCTTCAAAGACACAAACTGTTCTTGAAAAAAAAGGATTATTAAAATTTGTTCGAACTTTCACAAGATTCATTTTAAAGTGAAAGCATTATTGTTTTTGGAAGAGTAAATTAATCCCTCATCTTCTATTTTTCTTCAACCATCAAACAATGAACCCGTGCAATTTACAACCATGGCTGTCACAATTTGAGCAAAACGTTTATGATTGTGCAGGGGTCGAAATTAAGTGTATTTTCATGGTAGTCAGCAGGGCTAGTAACCAATAATTTTTAGTAGCCCTGGTGAGATTTTGGTAGCCCGAAAGACACATTATGTCTCGCGTCACGGCTCAAACTTTACAATACACCATAGCACAGTTCTTTGTTGTTTGTAATGATGATTTTTGCATTGTTTTTCCACTAGCCCGTCGGGCTATCAAACTTGAAAAATCAGTAGCCCGGCTGTAAATCTGGTAGTCCCGGGCTAGTGGGCTAGTGGCAATTTCGACCCCTGTTGTGGCAAGCGTTATAAATGCTATTTTCTTGACTTTGACAGTATTTCGGGGGAGAAATGATGGAAATCCAGTCTTGAGTATCGGTACAGGTATGAAGTTTAGAACCAGTGAGCTTTCACATGGAAACATTTCTCTGGAGGATTGGTACTGGTATGAACTTTAGAATCAGTGAGCTTTCAGATGGAAACATTTCTCTGGAGGATTGGTACTGGTATGAACTTTAGAATCGATGAGCTTTCAGATGGAAATATTTCTCTGGAGGACTGGTACTGGTATGAACTTTAGAACCAGCTAGCTTTCAGATGGAAATATTTTTTTGGAGGATTGGTACTGGTATGAACTTTGAGCCAGTGAACCTTCAGATGGAAATGTTGTCTTGAAAATAATTGGTATAGGTAGCTTATGAACTTTAGCAAGCTTTCAGATTTACCACTAATTTATCTCTATATTATCTTCGATAAATACCACTACCGTAAATTTGACTATAATACAAGTTTCTTGTAAATCCATCAACAATAAGTAAGAGTCGCCTTTTATTGTTTTTATAGAAAATGATAAACGAAACATGACTAACAAGAAGAGTCTTGTTTAAACAAGTTTCCAAACACCTTCCATGCCGATGAAGAAGTTGATTAAGAAGTTTGTTAAGATTTGAAGTTTAAGGACATACAGGATGGGTTTAAAGAACGAGTTGTAGCAAAGTTTCATCCAATATGTTGAAGGTATGTAAGCAGTATAGGATCTTTTTTACTACCAGGAGATTAACACATAACTACTTTCACCCGTCACAACTGTTCGCTTTCTCAATTGTTTTTCTCTGGTGTTAACTTAAAGTCCTCGCGATTTTCCTGAGGTAAAGTTAGAAGTTTAGAGTGTGATTATTTTGAGACATTTTTCAACAACGATTAAACTTTGATCCGCTGTAATCTTCGGCGACGTGTCTTGTGAACGCAGTCGAGTTTCGACCGGCAGTTTAAAGACAATTGTAAACAGCGCACCTATCCCATTACGGTAGGCCTACCTTCGACATTCGTAGGAAAGCTTTGCTTATGTGGTGTTGGTTTTTAGGTTACATTTCAACAAGAACTCTTTAGTAAAATTCAGACTAACTTGATGTAGTTTAAGAAATTGGAGCATTATAAAACAAGGATTGTCTATAATATGCTCATTGCGGTCATAAATCGGCGTTAATAAATCTACCCCCATGTGTTTCAACCGTTGATCCTAAGACCATAGAGTGGTAAGACGTACAACTGAAACCGAAACTGTGAACATTGATTGTAATCATTGATTTATAGTTTTGATAAGTCATTATGAATAATTTGAAAAGTTTTGAAGTGCGAGTTTACTTTGTTACGAAGTTGGTAATACTACTAATAAACTATCTTACCAGGGCTACCGCTACGGTGGTACTGGTCGTACGGCTTATGAGTCTGAACAGCTACGCCGTTCATCGCGTAGATTGCCCCGTCAGTTGTTTCGTAGTAAAGCCCTAATTCTTTGGCTTCGTTTTCCTCCTGTGCTTGCTGTCTTCTCAATGCTACCTGGGCTGCCATGACACGTTGACGTTCTGCTATCAAGGTACACTTGGCGCATACACAATCCCTCCATCTACAGTACCTCTTGTGACCCTTGAGTGCTGAGACTACACCGTGGTTTCGGCACCGGGCACATTTTGGAGTCCGTGGGTAGGGCTTTTCGGTCCTGATCAGAAGAGTAGGGTGATGGTGGCGGGCATTGGAGTGGTGGGCAGACACCGGCATGTCTGAATTCTGCTGAGAGTCGATGTGTCCACCGGAGAGACTCATCTCACAAAACAATAGATAGAAATCAAAATCACAAGCAAATAGAGTATGTTGTAAAAGTGTGTCTCATAGCATAGCTTCTACCGGAAGAGAGTTGACACCAACACACCGCATGTAAGACAGTTTCTACCCCTATCCAATGGTGGTGCGTTGTTGGTTGGTTGGTGGTAGTTACTAGCAAGTCGATACTGACTACGTTATCCCGTCACGGCTCTATGATCCATAAGACCCGGCTGGCTGGTCTGCTTACTTCCCCTGCCACCTTTCTCTCTAGGAATATGAGCTACTGTGACTGACAGCCAACCAATCAGTGATCCGCCTCTCCTTGACTGCGTAGGCTTTATTTGTTTTGTCCACAGTTGAGTCTCTACTCAACGATACAAGGCAACCGTGACACCTGATTGGCCCAGACCATGCCTGAGGGCGCTCACTTGGTGGTGACGTCACTCAGTTTCAATATCCCTTGAAAAAATATGACAGTTTTTGTTGTTGTGTGAGTTGTGGTGGCTATGTTGAAGTATTCTGGAAGCAGGTTTGCTTGGACGACAGGAAGTTCATCGCGTCCTTTGCTCGGGCCTGCAGCGAGACATATTTTTCAGGAGTCTAGTTTTCTGTTTAACATTGGATTGAGTTATTTTCTGCTACTAATTATGCGATAGTTGATGTTTTAGGAATTGCAAATTCCATAAGCCACAAATTTTACACTTACCAGTTACTTCAAAATAACATCCTGGACTGCATTAATATTTCAAAGTATCAACAAATTGTTTCGTAAGGTGTTGTTTCATTTGAATGAAATGCAGTTGTGTGTTATTCTGAAGCCGATGTCTACCAACCATTGTTTCAATGTGTGAGTTTTAATACAATAATTTCTGTCTCACAGTTTAAAATCGTCTCATTTGCTCTTGGTTTTACCTGTAGGTATAGACGCACTTAAACAGGTTGGTGGTACGATGTTTCATATCACATTCTACCACACTAATCCTCATTTTCTCAAGAAGAAAAAAAATCCAGCAGGTCCCAGTGATGTTATTTAATGTTTTTGTTTTGTTATAACAACGAAATGCGTTTTTAAGGAACACGTTGCCTTGGATCGGTCGAGTTGGTCTTTGAAAAGCATTTGTAACAGTTTGTTATAAAATGCATATGATTAGAAAGATATTTTAAAAGTAGAATATAATGATCCACACAAGTATCACTCGAAATTGCGTGGTTTTCCTCTTACCTCCTCGTCGACTAACACGGTCGGCCATTTATGGGAGTCAAATTGTTGACTCCCATAAATGGCCGACCGTGTTTGTTCGCAAAGTTATAGGAAAGCCACGCAATTTCGAAGCTAATATGTGTTGATCATTGTATTCTACTTTTAAAACATCTTTCCAACCATATGCATTTTATAACAAATGGTTACAAAACGCTTTTTATAGACCAACTCGTCCGATCCAAGGCAACGTGTTCCTTTAAATTGTTACGTACAAAGAGGCCTGTAACATCAACGTGTGTATTAATTTGGATAAGGTTCTACACATGGGAAAAATAATAACAGTCTGATTGAAATCATTATGTTAAATGCAATTTATATTCCTGGTATATTTGACGACAGCTCGTGCTCGAAAAAAACAAAAACAACGTCAGACAGAAGAATAAAGTCAGTGACAATATAATTAGTTAAGATACAAACAGATCATAGTTATCATTATAATTATGAGTTTGGATGACAGACAGATAATCTTAGGTGCTCTGAACAAAATTGTTATTAAACTTGATTGTAATTATTTGGCTTAAATGGCCACCCATCGTAAGGCTCCCAAACTCTACTCAATGTTGGAAATCAACAAGAACGGCAAAGGGGAGATAACAAGCGAACTCTTCTATAACCTTATCTCCACCATGCAAAGTTTCAAATCCTACTTAAGCGGACGTTTGTAAATAATATAGAAAAGGTGGGCCTATATAGCAAAACAAATGAACATAAATAGATACGGAAGTAAGTTCTATTCTAGCATCCTAACAATTTCAATAAAATACAACTACATGTCTAAAGGACGACAATGACCGGTCCTACGTATACATACAATGTTCAATGTCTTTGAGAAACTTAACAACACACACATCAAGTTGATTCTGGACTATCATGACAACTTGCAGGTTTGAAATCCACCTTACACCAATACGTAATAATAATTGTACTTTGCAGAGTCCTGAACGAAAGACATGAAAGACAAATTACAGAGCGGTCCGAATGGGGTTTGAACCCACGACCAGCATTCACGAACATCTTTGCCCAAACATTTCATCACAGAACTCGTCAGGTGGGGCCAGTTCGAATTCTAGTAATTAAAATATGCAAATGAACAGTGAAATATGAGTGAACAATAAATAATTTCTTTCGAAGCTGTCGGGAAAGTTAGCAAGTAGCTAGTCACACAACCAAGCTGTCGGATATAGAAAGCGAGTATGTCATTATGTACCGTCAGGTAAGCATGTACAGCATGTGTTTTTCAGCACGTGCAATGGAAACTCGATGCAGAATAACCGAACAACAACACTTCTAGCGTTATAACAACTTCCATGGGACAAAGCCTGGGAATGCTACAACATCGAATTCCTTCTTTTAAGTATTTTCATGTTAATAACTGGATATATATAGTTTTCGTCACACCTAATCAGTACTGTGGTGAAGACGAACTGATTGAAGATGCGTTTTATTTGGAATGTCTCTTGACTCTTGAAACCTTAGAAGGTTTTTGATCAAAATATGAAGATTGTGAAAGTCTACTCTTCAAATGTCAATTTTTGTGGAACACCCCTTTTTCTTTTCTTGTTTTCAACAAACACGTGGTTGCAACTAACCTAAGGATGAAATCAGGACATCAGGTTTCAGTTATGACACCAAAATCTGTGATACACGTGAAGATTTCGAGCCGCTCGGTGCAACTTGGTCTGCCAAAAAGTAGCAGTGATTTTATCTTCTTAAAGTTAATGATTGTATGGTCTTTCTTTATTTCCACCTCTTGTTTGGTGTTACTTTAAGTTACAGCGTCTTGGGGTCCAGTCATGGATGTTAAGCGCTTTATGAGCATTATTGATTATTATTTCTATTTTCAGTAGTTCAGGAAAAGTAGCTTAAAGAAAAGAAGCTAAGCATAATAACATTACGCCATGACATGTACACTCGGTCCTGGTATCCTGCTCATTTGCTTAGCATATGTTGTTGACCAATATTTTATGCCTAAGCAACTGGACTGAAATTGGGCCCTGGTGATAATAATAATCGATTATTAGTTGTGTTTGTTTGTGTTGATGTAATCGAATAATAATAATCGATCGCTAATTGTGTTTGTTTGGGTCGATGTAATCGAATAATCACCTCATTATCAGATCCTAGCAAGTCGTCTAAGACAGGTTTCGGCAACTTACTCGGTTCTCCAATCGTTAAAAAGTAACTGGTAGACAGGACCTGGTTTGACCTCATTAGTAAAGATTAATCATTGGGTTATATGGGATGAATATTCATGAGGTCAAGTGGGTACTGGTTACCCTGTAGTACTTCCAATGCTTGACAATACACACAAATTACTTTCAAGTTTCATTCAGATAGATACGCCCCCAATGGTAGCAGTTTCTACCCAATTACATTGATACCATAATGAAGACACCTGCATCATTATGATATACTAAACAGACCGCCGAAAGTCTAACACTCTATTGTACCCACAACGTTTATTGTAGCATAACTCTATACAGAACTGTGGCCTTTTTACCCATTTATACAATGTAACAAAAACACCCACTCCGGAGGTAGCCATTGCTACGAAGATTCGAAATAATTTACCAGAGAGTTTGTTCCTGCTTCTTCTGTTGCTTTCAAGTTGTTTGTTCATTTTCTGTGGGTCGTTGTCACTCACGCGGCTCATCCTAAAATCGAAGCCTGTTTCGTGTCTCGTGTTGCCGACATTGAGATGACAGTCATTGTAAGTAGGTGACGGTCTTTCTTACGCTAGCAGTCATGTAAAAGGGTATACAGGGGTGGGGGCGTGTCTAACCATGGACACCGAGAGGGGCCCGGATGGATGTCCTCGTTTTACCTCTACCTTTAAAACAATGGAAGGGAATGACACAAACCGAGGCCTTTAACAAAAGGGATCCAGTAAAATTATATAGAGAACAGTCCTCGGGTTTGTTCGTGTGCAAAACCAATGAATACATTGTTAAACAATACTCAGAAGTCCAAGCAATGAGAAAACAAAGAGAATGCAGTGATTGACGGCAACTACAAACGTGTGTGCAAGCATTAGAATGTTAATGTCCCCCCTATATAGGGACTTCAAACACCATACACACGTCCACGTGGTGTTTTCACTAATGTTGAAGACATTCTCCTCTATAAAGCGCACAATGTGCTTTAACTAAAACCAATGATTAAATGGTATCATTCGAAGCCAATAGTTCCCAGATGTTACCATCTTCTATCACCCAGCTCATTCCCCGGTCGACTACTCCACGATGTTACCTATTCTCGCACCAGGAAAAGGGAAAAAGGGAGAGAGAGGGGGGGGGGGGGGGCACCACATCGTGCAACAATAAGTGTTCGTGATTCTGAAATGAAATTACCCACCCTCGAGTTGAGCACCGATAACTAGCAATAAACGAATGTAGACTACGAGGTTTGTGTGACAGAAAACAAGTTAGCGACCGTCACAATTACATCAGAACCTTTTTACATGTACCAGCCTTTTTGGCAGGAATGATTTCTTGCCAACCTCTTCACCAATGCAATCAACGCTAAGGGAACGAAGCCGATGAGCTATGTGCCAAAGTGAACTAGTCGTCAAATGGAGTGGTTGTCAATTCAATTGTTCGTCCCCTTAATCTGATTGTACACATCAGTGCCACGTTTCTCAGTTCCCGGTTGAGTATATTCCAACGAGGAAATAATGGCTGATTGTGCAAGGTGGATTTCTTGTTTCGCAGACTGACATTGTGATAAAGGCCTAATGGTCATAGGTACTTTTCGTATTATTCAATAAATTGATATTTTATTCTTATTTTACGAGTATTAAACGGAAGGGCCTAGTTGAGGCATACTTTTATAAGCAGGATAATATCACTGTGTTTAAAATGCTTACAATTACATTAAAAAGCTTTTTATCACTTAATAAAATGGAGGTGCATAAAGTCCGACGGTATAGCGTTAATTTAAGGAGCGATCGGAAGGTCGAGTCTGCTGTGAATATTAATGAGTGGGACACTGACTTGGTACATTGTGGTGTTTTGGAACACAATAAAACAGAGGCATCAAGAAGAACAGCAACAGCATCAAACAAAACAAAGCAAAACAACAACAGCAACAACAACGGCAAAAAAAGATCATTTCAAGAAAAAGAACCGAAACATTAACATAAAAGATTAAATAAACCTGTGTTTTATGTTATTGTTTCTCTTTTAGGTACACTAGGGTCTACCTTAATGATTTTTTAAGAGACATTTCATGTTCACCCTCTAGTTTCTTATAAACTCCCTTCAACCGACATTGTGAGCTTTATCACATTGTATTTCTACGAAAGTTGGAGTGATTTTAAGCACGACGTTTAGTTCAGTACTTTCTAAAGGTTGCAATCAAAATAAGCAAAAGTGATATCTAACACAATTCTCTACTCGAGTAGCATTTCAGACAGTAACATTTCTCTGCAGGATCGGTACTGTTTTGAAGTATCACTACCCTCTTCTCGGAATTCAAACTGTGTACATTACAGAACTTCGCATAACGTGTGGCGTTGATGTCCCTGAATTAATTTGTTTACTCTCAGCTATCTCAGGATGTTTTTACCATATGGATCAAGAAAAAGATACACCTAAAAGCTGGATAATACCCCCGTATTAACATTTGTAATTTTCTCTCTTCTTTAAAAACACCTGCCGTAAGAAAGAAAAGATAGAAGCTGCTGAAACACCCCATGGGTGTGTCACTGTCAAAGAAAGTGACTTTACAACATTAGACCACCCCACTCATTCGAGGACGGGATACGACTCTTTACTTGAGGTATAATTACAGGCGAAACAAAACACTCTGCGAAGAAAACAGATTAGTACCGGTGACTCCCGGGTACAATGAGCCGGTACTTGAGATGGTGAAGAGGGTAGGAGTCAAACGTCTCCATCGGACAGAGTGGACGCCGAAGAATGGCACTGCTGTGGCCCCCAATCACTACACACTACCTGGGGGACATGGCGTGTAATAAGAAGCAAACTTTCTGTGAATGGAATGAGGGTGGAAAGGTACCGCCTCACGGAATAAGGGCAATAAATAGTTGACAAGTTGGGTTTTACCGATTTGAAGAGATGTCGACAACAAAAACAACAACAACAACAACAACAACAACAACAACAACAACAACAACAACAACAACAACAACAACAACAGCAACAGCAACAGCAACAGCAACAGCAACAGCAACAGCAACAGCAACAGCAACAGCAACAGCAACAGCAACAGCAACAGCAACAGCAACAGCAACAGCAACAGCAACAGCAACAGCAACAGCAACAGCAACAGCAACAGCAACAGCAACAGCAACAGCAACAGCAACAGCAACAGCAACAGCAACAGCAACAGCAACAGCAACAGCAACAGCAACAGCAACAGCAACAGCAACAGCAACAGCAACAGCAACAGCAACAGCAACAGCAACAAACAACAACAGCAACAGCAACAGCAACAGCAACAGCAACAGCAACAGCAACAGCAACAGCAACAGCAACAGCAACAGCAACAGCAACAGCAACAGCAACAGCAACAGCAACAGCAACAGCAACAGCAACAGCAACAGCAACAGCAACAGCAACAGCAACAGCAACAGCAACAGCAACAGCAACAGCAACAGCAACAGCAACAGCAACAGCAACAGCAACAGCAACAGCAACAGCAACAGCAACAGCAACAGCAACAGCAACAGCAAAAACAACAACAACAACAGCAACAGCAACAGCAACAGCAACAGCAACAGCAACAGCAACAGCAACAGCAACAGCAACAGCAACAGCAACAGCAACAGCAACAGCAACAGCAACAGCAACAGCAACAGCAACAGCAACAGCAACAGCAACAGCAACAGCAACAGCAACAGCAACAGCAACAGCAACAGCAACAGCAACAGCAACAGCAACAGCAACAGCAACAGCAACAGCAACAGCAACAGCAACAGCAACAGCAACAGCAACAGCAACAGCAACAGCAACAGCAACAGCAACAGCAACAGCAACAAACAACAACAGCAACAGCAACAGCAACAGCAACAGCAACAGCAACAGCAACAGCAACAGCAACAGCAACAGCAACAGCAACAGCAACAGCAACAGCAACAGCAACAGCAACAGCAACAGCAACAGCAACAGCAACAGCAACAGCAACAGCAACAGCAACAGCAACAGCAACAGCAACAGCAACAGCAACAGCAACAGCAACAGCAACAGCAACAACAACAACAACAACAACAACAACAACAACAACAACAACAACAACAAACAAATAACCAACGACAACAAAAGCAGCGACAGCAACAACGACAACTACACAATGACAGCGACAGCTACAGCGACAACGACATCAACGACAACAATATTGTACCATCCCTTTCAGAAAAAAAGTACCAGACCAAGTTTTCAAATAAGAAATATACGATACACGTTTGCTTGATGTCATTTCTAAATACTATTACATTGAAGGGACAGATTGATATTAAATTCCAATTGGACAAAATGCTAACAGGAGCCACAATATTAGGACACATCGGCAAAGCGTTGAAGCTGCTGCACCGCTCACAATAATTATATTAATTAATTCAGCCATCCAAATTGTGTTCCAACATTGAATCACTTTGACCCGTACTCATTATCCGCAATGGACCGGCGTGAACTGCGCCGCCTTTGACTGAAAGAACTAATGGGTGCAGTGGCTCGTAAGGGAAATAGTCTGAAATCCAGCGATAGAACTAGCCACTGAATTATTGAAATACAACAAAAATCATGTTTTGTTCTGAAAATTCAGAGGTCAATTCGGGGTTTGTTATCAAGGTATAATAGGACTGTGCCGATATTAATTGTGATGATGTGTTAATTGAGTTGGTTTCAAGCAGCGGTCGTGTTATCTCTTAACGTTTCGAACATTATGTTCATAGGGTCTTCATGACAATAAGATGAAGTATGCGGTGTAAAACAAAAAATCACTTACGCATGGTTAAACCCTCACTAACCGACGTTTCGATATGTATGTCTTCATTGTCTATCTTGTGAAACGTGTTATTCATCCAATTTGAAAACTGCAGATGTTCCATTCAAACTATTGTCACAGTGACAAACGAAATGATAATAGATTTTCAAACTACAGTTAGATCTTTTTATTAATGGATTCCAACATGGTATTTATTAGATTAAGGTTGGAAAAAGGGTATTTTAGCAGGGATGATATGGCTGCCCAATAACCAAACCATACAGAAAAGAGCATTCATTGAGAATCGGACTATTCATTAAAACAACTTTTATAACTGTTCCAGTCGTAGACAATTCTTCAGAGCAACTGGTCGAAACGTCGAGTTGTTCCACCCTCTTGGCCAAATATAATGACGCTGATTTCAACCGAGTTTCGAGCGGACTATGCCCGTAAAGGGTTCTTTTCTACCGGCTGCAACATTCAGAGGTAAACGAGTGAAAAAAAGGACGCATATCATGATCACCTCGACCCATTTGATATTGGTGTTATCGCTAATTCACTTTAGTGTATGTAGCTTCAAACCGAAAAAAACCCAAACAGTTCTCTGATTTTTGATGTAAGTCATGTTTGTACTTGCCTTTGTTTGACCCCAAGTTAATTACATTTTACCCAGTCTGTTGCACTTGTGGTTAGTACTTAAGTTTAAAAAAGGGAATAAGTTTGTACTAAACTTAAGCTGATTCCATCACCCCGTGCCGATAATAGTGAAATGGCTTAAAAATAATTGCAAATTTTCAGACGTTGAAAACCCCCTGAACTTAGCCTAAACATCTCGTCACACTTCGAGGAAGACAGGGGCCCAGTCTTGAACAACTCGTCACACTACGAGGCTCGTAAAGACAGGGGCCCAGACTATCACAAAAGTCGCTGAACATTGAATTATCTCCCGGCAACAGGGGGCGCCCTTTGCCTGTAAGCACATAAGAGCATGGCACAGAAAACACATAAGCCTGTCCGACACACAAAACCCTACCTATAAAACCAACTATCACGCTTGTTTCTAAAAGCACATTCTACTCTCCATGTTAACCAGATATCCGGCAGAAGTAACACTGACATCGTCACAAACTCTTGGGGGACAACAAAAAAGAAAAGAAAGGAACCTAGCCCAGTAAATAATGTCAACTGTAACCGTCGGTGGAGGTCTACCCGTCCCGCGTAGAGGCCAACAACTCCCATTGTCCGATCTGTAAAAACAGTATAAATCTAAACCATAGCGAGCTCTAAAAGGATCCAGTCATGTATGAGACATGATTAGGGGGTGGTCCGTAGCGCATACAGCAGGACCATTGGGAGGGGGGGGGGGGACCCTCGAGGCACATGCAGTTGACAGAGAGGCACAAATGGCAAACGTAGCCATCCTCAGCACCCAGTTCCTAACAATATAATAAAAAATACATAATTAATATTTCAAGCATTAGTGCATTGGAACCGGCATAAACAATGGAAACTCACACTTTCTTTATATCCCATGGGAGTAAGTCATCTATATAATCACTATAAATAGAAGCAGAAAATCATTTTATTGGGATTGATTTGACTTCTAAGGATACCAGCTGTGTGGTCAGTCATGTGGTCACGTGTCCAAGGTCATCTGATGACCTGAGCCGAGGGCAATGCCCGACGGTTATAGTTCTGTAGCGTGACCTAGATATGATGTCATACAAGGGATAGTGGAAGTGTAGTAAGTCAGAAAATAACAACAAAATGCAGATTGGGAAATTATTGTTCATGGGCACAAAATCAGACAAGCTCTCCTGAAACCTAATTTAATTAAGCTTATTTAATTTCCATCAGAAAATTAAATTGGATTTATTAAAAAACTGCAAAAATCCACAACTAATAAATGACAATAAATAACAAAAAATAATAATAAATAATACCATGCAAATTATAAGGACTCTTTATTAAATAAAAAAAAAAATGAAACAAACAAGAAAAATAAAACCGGATCATTTCGGGAGCTCTATATAATTATTTGAAATAATTCGTATTAAAAGATTGTACTATTTGTTTCTCAAAACATAACAAATTCAAATTCACGAAATGTAGCACAGTACGATAAATGAAATGTAAATATTATTGAAATGGATTGAAATGTCTGACATTGGCCATCTGTTCTGATTTCCAAAGGGTACATTAAGTCATGGAGAAAAGATAACTTCTTAAAGGATTTGACTAATTAGAAACAAATAATAACAACTGTCCAATAATTGTGAGAGAAAAACAGAAAGAAAAACAAAAACCTACAAACAATACCAAACGAACAAACAAACCAACAAACTCAAAGCCCCCTCCCCAGCCTGCCAAACCCCTAAACATGTCTGGTAGACCCAGGTGGAAACCGGGTACATCGCCCTAAGCTTAACCGCACCTGGGTTGCTTGCTGCCCGCTAGCATGGCTCACCATTCCCGGTGTTTGTCGTGTAAGGCTAAGGGCTCGTATAAATCCCAATCTCTACACTAGCGGGAGGAAAAAAAATCATCCCAAAACACAACATCATAATCCGGTTATAAATGTAATAACAAAACAGCTCTAATAATATAAGGATCAAGATAAATGTCAATGTACTTTTGAGTTGGAGGACTCAATTGTTCCCCACGTGTGAATTGTTTTGTCTTTTCGCGTAGACTGTCAGCACAGAAAAAAAAAAAAAGCTAATCGTGTTTCTTTTTTCATGGAGGAGTTATAGAAATTCAGACAAACTATGCGTTGATTTGTTCTGGTGCTATTGTTGGAGCGTGGAAAAGGGAGTTACGAATGTCTTTTTATTCCCTTTCCAAGCCAGTTCACAATGTTGATTGTGTCCAAATGGTATGGCAACAGAAATCGAATCGAGCTAGCAACTTATTACATAAAAACAAAGTAGTGTACTTGCTGGGCTACAGCTTTGCAAAGTGCCACGGGCGATAATAAACTCTGGTCTCGCCGTTTTGCTAGATTTTCATTTTATATTCCCTCGTTTTTTTTTCTTTCATTCAGAATCGCGAAATCCCCCTTCACGCGGCAATAACTCTTTTAGAGTGAAGCCCTCCGTGCTTAACTCATATATAAAAGCAGAAAGACTTTGAATGTACCCGTTTGCACTTTTTGCGAGGGTAATCCTTTCTATTTTTGTTGTTCACGTGACTCGCGTTCTGAACAAACAGTTTCAAATAAAAATGTATACCGTTTGATTTTGTACCTTCTGCACGACACTTTGTGATGTGATAACTGTAATATAACTTACAATGACTGCACTGTGATTCACATCAATCGCCAAAACATTATATTATTAAAGATGCAGAGTTCAAATTGTTAGTCGATTTGACTCAAATATTATATTACAATTTTAAAATATGATTTTTAATAGATTCAAGGAATGAATTATGATTGTTGTGATTCCGGCATTATTGCACGTCATCCACGACAAACAAATTTGCTATAACACATTGTCAGTGATACTTGTGAAAGTTTTGTAGGGTCTTCTTTTTGAAAACACATCAACAATTTTAAGCGAAAAATACCTCGGTGAAAATTGGGCCTTGCAACTCGAAAATTGATAAAAAACTTTAAATGTATTCAGGTCGTTAAACCATAATGGAAATAGAGCCACACATTGCACAAAAACATAAATACATAACCTAATATTTCACAAAACATTCTTTTCAGGACAAAATAAATGTAGAACGCTGTTTTCATGACGCATAACTTCCTCACTTAGATTTTACAGTGATCTCCTCTCTGAAAATGTCAACGTAGTATCTTTGACAGTCTATGGAAACATCATTTATTAATAAAAATTATAAAATAATTAAAACATTATTAAATTTTTTAGTTTACAAACAAAAAATACAGTAGAAAGCTTAAACAAATATAGGCCTGTAGCTGCAGTTGAAAAATATTGTCTTCACAATTTTACAAGTCCCAAAGTCAAAAAGTTAAACATGTAAAAGTTGTTTACTACACAGGCTTTGCTTTGCCCGGGGTGTTCAAAGGGGGTACCCCGGGGCAAACCGCGCTCAAAGAACGGCCTGGCTTTGCCTCCGTGCCCGCTCCAAACATTGCCCGAATAACATGCAGTGCACGTAATATTACTGTATATACGGGCCATATGTGTGTAAAAAATCGCTCCAAAATACAACTCCAGCCGGCCTTGAGAGCCGATGGCATTTTTTTGGCTAGCCCCACAATCCCCAACAGCCTATATAGTCTGCGACAAAAACAGCAACTAATCCGCTTTACTTTCCAGCTGAAAGTTATTTGCGAAATGATGATTGGACTTGACCATTGCGACCAACAATGCCCGTTAGAATGGCCGTGAGGGGTTGGTTGCCTCGAGATAGGAACCATAGTAGGCCTTTGTTACACTCCGAATTAACAACCACACGAGCAGATCTTGAATATATCCAAATGCCGATTAGTAGCATAAGAACCTACCCTGGAACAATGCTCAACCGGAAACCCAGGGTATTTGCGGTTTGGAAGGATTAATAAATCTTTGGGTCATTTTCGGCTGTTATTGTTGACAAAAAGTCATATTTTTCTTACCCCCAAAAAGTGCAGCGGATTCCTTTGTGAAGTGTGCGTGTATTGTTTAGTTCCCACCGCGGTCTGTTCATGGATTGTTTCCAAATACAATGCAAATAGTAACTAAGTTGCACTATCTGAAAAATGTAATTACAGTAGTTAGCCTCTAATCAACAACTGGCCATCTTGGAATGGGCGTGGCTTTGGCACAATGGTTTCCGTGGTGACGGTAAGATGTGTAGCCAATTAGAAATATCGTTATTCGAAAACTGAAGATGTTGTCAAGTCTGGGAAGTTTGCTGATTTTGTCACCCAACTGAAGAACATTATCCGCAAGAAACAAATCATAACGTTTGGGAAGTTCAAATTTTTGGCACTTAAAACAAAATAAAACTTAAAGGTGTTGGGTCAAATTTGGTTAAGACCCCGAGTGTGTAAATTTTAAAGGTTTTCTAAATTTGTATTATAGCGGCTTACTGATGGTATTAGAAAGCATCATGCGATATTATTTCGTCTCTAATGCTCAGTTGATTTGAAATTGATAATGGGTTGAAGACAAACTTGATTCTTCGAAGTGGCCCAAAGGCGACGTTTGGATATTCAAATATTTGAAGTAATATTGCACTAAACGCGAAAAGTAGGTTGGTTGGGGGGGGGGGGGAGGGGGTGCCAACACGACTACACAGATAGTTATTCTCTAATGGTTCAACTTAAGGTGTCTCCAAGCTTCAAGTCGTCCATATTCTACACGAGGATGGAAACCCAAGCTGGAGAACAACATTTCAGTGTAAAACTCACATGGGGAAGATGACACAAGATGTCATCTCAAGATTCAAGGAAAGTCCTCCAGTGGCATCAGGGATTGTCAGGAGCAAACAATGATTTGAACTGCATTCACTTGCAGAGGCTGTTCGTAGCTTCAACTAGAGATCTTCAAACACCTAAACCAGTTAGGTCTGCAGTTTGGTACCGCAAGCCAAAAAGCGTCATCTCAAAACATTGCCGGGAGGAAACTCCGTTTCGTTCACAATACTAGGACAAAGTGGCAACGTTTCCTTCAGTAATTAGAGACATCTTCATCAGTAAAACACCAAGAGAGTAAACCAGTATGACATGCAGTTGGTCTAGCAACCACAGCGCCATCATCCACTAAGGAGAAAGCGGCCAAGTTTCTTTCAGGAACCTTCGTCTCCAAATACCAAGAGAGTAAACCAGTATGACATGCAGTTGGTCTAGCAACCACAACGCCATCATCCACTCAGGGAGAAAGCGGCCAAGTTTCTTTCAGGAACCTTCGTCTCCAAATACCAAGAGAGTAAACCAGTATGACATGCAGTTGGTCTAGCAACCACAGCGCCATCATCCACTAAAGGAGAAAGCGGCCAAGTTTCTTTCAGGAACCTTCGTCTCCAAATACCAGGAACGTAAACCAGTCGGTCAGTCGTAACCTACATTCGTCATTAAAAGGTGGAAACGCCGTTCCATTCACTAGGAGAACACCAAGGCTTTCCCCAAGCGAGGGGATAATGGCCAAGTGTTTTGCTTAAGGACACAAGTGTC
The DNA here is from genome assembly GCF_032118995.1 of Asterias amurensis. Lineage (NCBI taxonomy): Eukaryota > Metazoa > Echinodermata > Asteroidea > Forcipulatida > Asteriidae > Asterias > Asterias amurensis. The sequence continues at coordinate 20,713,933 of NC_092660.1, forward strand.
AATACAGGGACTCGAACTCACACTGGTCAGCAGGCCTGCTGGTCAGAAACACCAGAGCAATTGAGTCCATTCGCTTCATATACTCAGTATTCTTCTCTTGCACCTGAAGAGGCCGATGAAACACATCAAAGATCGAGTATGAATTCCTAATTAACTTAGTCAATTAATTGATATTACATATATGACAAATATGTACAGGATGAGGATTCGATATTGCAGAGAAGCAACAACATTCAGAGACAATCTGATGCCAAGTTAGGAAAAACAGAAAGCATGAAATCTATTTCTGCTCCAGCAATACTTAATATCAGATATGGTTTGAGTGGCGTCAACACTGACTGACATACGTCAAGATCTATGCCATTATAAACTCAACCCGTTTTTTCTTCTTCTTAAATTCCAGAATTCCAGACGATATTTGCACACGGGGGATCTGATGGAGTTTGTATATCCCAGGCATGCAATATATTATAACTATTTCAAGTAATTAAAACCCGCGTATATTATGATTAACCAGGGTAGGCGATTGTATCATTCGCCTGTATCCCCGTGCGTCAATTAAGGTAACACGGAAATATTGTCCAAACATACAACTCATACAAGAAAATACACAAACTCGAACCCTTTGGTGAGTACGAGGAGTGCTGTGTTACCTTGCCAGACAGCGGCCGTACCCTAGAGCGTTTACGCAGGGTGTGGGACGCTGAAGATTCGCGGTAACATCAGAATCTACGGTAACTTCTATTTATGATCATCGTTCTTTATACAACTATTAGATCTCCCGAGGCCTACCCACTAGCGAACTATACACACGCTACAAAACTAACATCTGAAGATTTGTGAGGCGTTGCAATGTCGATACTTGTCGAGGCATAGTTACGTCTTGTATTGTGCCCGATGGTGAGAGGATGGAGATGTTGGTTGCCATGTGAAGAGTGTAACTGACAAAATGGATTGGCCTCCTCTCAAGCCGCTGGCTTGTCGTGTTTAAAACACATAAGATACGGGTATGGTGTTGATTGCAAACATGAAATTTATGCTCATAAAATAACATAGATCATTGAATCCCCATTACATGTATATTAATGTTATCAAAATATAGCTACATACTTCATGTATGGAACTTTGAAGATGGCACATCAAAAGGTTGAAGCTCAAGCCGAGGAAACCTGGCCCGATTTCATAGAGCTGCTTAAAGGAACACGTTGCCTTGGATCGGACGAGTTGGTCTTTGAAAAGCGTTTGAAACCGTTTGTTATGAAATGCATATGGTTAGAAAGATGTTTTAAAAGTAGAATACAATGATCCACACAAGTAGCACTCAACATTGTACGGTTTTCATTTTACGTCGCGGACTAACACGGTCGGCCATTTATGGGAGTCAAGTTTTTGACCCCCATAAATGGCCGACCGTGTTTGTCGACGAGGTAACACGAAAACCACGCAATTTCGAGGCATATTTGTGTAGATCATTGTATTCTACTTTTACAACATCTTTCTAACCATACCGATTTTATAACAAACGGTTATAGAACGCTTTTCAAAGACCAACTCGACCGATCCAAGGCAACGTGTTCCTTTAAGCACAAATTCTTCTTAGCAAAACAAAATAGCATACCAATTGCAGACGGCACACGTTGCAAGGTATTTTGACTGTTAACCTTATTCTGGTAAGCAATGTTTTTGTTGTGCTCATACTCTTTGTGATTTGAGGATCTCTAGAAAATGTTGCCCATATTCAAGAAAAGTTTACACTTTAAAAGAAAAAAACCATGACAAACACATTAATCTGATTATGACCAATACAATCCAATTTATGTTGATATATATTTTGATTATGTATATATGTGAATTGGTATTTTATGTTTATTTTCACTTCAATATTCCAGTCTCGTCTTCTCACAATGTTATTAGTTTTATATCTGATTCCCACTCTAGACAAATTGAGAACTTACAATGTGCATTGTACAGAACCCTCCATAATTCAATAATCGTTCAATACTCTTTCTTCCTGGAGCAATTTAGAAACACTTTGCTTGGATTATGGTGGATCCATTAGCAACTATCAATTTGCAATTATTACAGCTTTGTAAACGTAATATTATTATTCCCAATAAAGCCATTGTATATTAAAACACGCCTGAAGTGAATTTCAGTGAAGGTAGACCGGATTTCAGCGCATCTTCGTTTTTCAAACAACATTGACTCCATACATCTAAAGTCCATCTAAGCTAATACTCGACTCCATCTAAACTCCATCTAAGCTAATTAGCAGTAATTTTATTCACCTATGATTGAAAGAGTTATCGATAACTTGATGTGGTTGTTAAGATGTTTTCCCAAGCCCCTGTCCCAAAACAACCAACGGACAGGATACACTAGCGAATCAAATTCCCTGCGCTGTTGACAAAACTTGCCAGACATTCTCGGATTCCCTTCCCCCGCTCGCCGGCGCGTAAACACGGCCCGAGTGTCCAAACAAGCCACGGTTGAAAACGGTTGGTGCGGCTATCTTGTCAAGGGCACTTTTGTGCTGGGCGTGTGGTGTTTAGTATCGCCTGGTTGTTGTTCCTCAGGGGCCCATGCAACGTAGAACTATCGGATACAGTATCACTGTTGACTTGGTGTGTATAATACACCGTAGCTCCATAATCGACGTCTTTATTTAGCCATTAAGCCTTCAGCTGAAAACTTGACAGCCACAACAGTTTTAGCGAGGTTTGGAATTTGTTACTGATGGAAGAAAAGTAAAAGGCTTCAGGGGAATCTTTGTAATTTTGTTTGATCGTAAATTGTGATTTTAAGTAAGTTATTAAGGAATAAGGTTTAGAATAGAGCTCCCAAGCCTCATTGAGACAGACACATCAAGTGTGAACAAAGAAAGAAAACGCATTCTATTTCTAAGAAGTTCATGCAAGTTACGCCCAATGGATGGATATCTTAATATGTTGAAAAAGCAAGAGCCATGAGAGAGGCATCACCATCAAAATACTTGATTCAATTCACTGTTGGATGTTTCTTCCATTGTTCAGTAATGACACCATGACCGACGACGATGACAACGACACCGATAACAATGATTCACTTGCTCAAGTGCATTAAATCATGGAGGAACTATTTTCTTCCTCCATGATTAAACCTTGTACTTCGGATATCCATGAAGATGTAATCTCATCGCTCCGACAAACTCGCCGAGTTAATAGCCAAAAAACAAAGCAAATGCAATCCTAAACTTCAAACAAGACAAAAGGCAATGTCCAACAAGAACATTCTTTCCCATTTCAATTTTTTTTTTGCTTGGGGATATTTCACAGTTAGAAGAAAGTCTCCATTGCTGCCGAAGTTTTCCTTTAGGCATATCAGCAGGATTGCCTCCAGGTTGCCTCCAGGTTGCCTCCAGGTTGCCTCCAGGTTGCCTCCAGGTTGCCTCCAGGTTGCCTCCAGTACCATGGACTTAAAGAAACCTTCGTTGGGGAACAACAAGAAGAGGCACAAACGGACAGGCTGAGCATTTACGAAACCATATTGGTTTCTGCAACAGGATATGGCTTAGGCTCTGGATTAGGCACCGTCTGTAATGTTGAAAACGTACTTTCGGTACGGACTCCAAACAGGCTGACGTAGCCTGAGCCCAAACCCAAAGCTCTAAGTCGTGGTTTCGAAAACGCCACGGAAGCACTGATGAAGACAATCATATCGGGCTATAGGACACAAACCATGGTCATTAGGAGTAGTTAGGAGTGTAACCACGCTACGTTATCACTGATGAAATTCATTATGACATTAAAATAATATATTTGTCGGTAACAAAATAGGAGGGGGGAGGGGGTTGTAAAAAATCACGGATGTTTTCACTTGGAAGGATAAACATTGCCGAAAAATATTCAACCTCCAGAATATTATGTTTCTAAACACCTCGGCGTTATCAACATTCCAGTCTTTTCATAGTGCGCTATTACGTACCCGCAGTGTAGCTGTCAAAACTGAACGAGGTGTCAAAGAACTTATTTGACATGAAACAGTCACTACTAACCTGACATGAAACAGCCGTGACCTGATCGAAAATGGGCGTGTATAATCGATTAATTCTAACGTTATGGTTACAGACATTTATGGTGTATCAGGTTTCATTTGTGTCTTGTGGTCAACGTGGAATTGTTCAAGCTTGGATAATTGTGAATTCATATGGGGGCAAATTCTTATTTCGTATTGCTTGGATCGTTCCCATACAAACACAGGTGTCTTTTCAGCTAAATAAACACAGCTCTGAATTATTAAGAGGAAACTAGCAACAACATTATGCAAGTTCAGTAGTTTGGGGTCCCAGCGCCTCCTTTAGGGTATCAATAAAACCACACAATGTTCATATATAATTATCAATGGCGTTTCTATCAAACTATAATTAATACCCTGAAATCCTCAATCCAAAGTTATAGTAAAACATAAACACATTGACGAAAACCGATCAGCCTGCGTTCCTGAAAAAAAAGTACTAATTTCTCTACTTAAAATAATAGAACAAAAATCATGACAAAACGTTCCCGAATTCGTCATTATCACTCTCCACATCTTTAGACAAAGATATTCACAAATTATTTTGCCTTTTTATTAGCAAGATTGAAAACATAAAGGTTTCACTGAATTAGACTGAGTGGATAGCCCATGTTGGGAAACATTCCTTTTGGTCTGAACATGGAGGAAGTATGTTTAGACTCATCTTAGAACAGAAGCCTGAACCAGGACTAAACCATAAGCCAGTGTTATGTCAATATAACCTCAAAATGACGAAATGTGTCCCATCCATCTGTAATGCCTATAGTGTAATTCCACAACAAATAAACAAGTAAATAATGGTGGTTGACAACTCAAAAGCGGACCTGCAATTAAAGGGTGATTTAAGGCAAATGCAGATACAAGTACTAGTCACAAGAAAGTTAAGTAGTTTGGTAAATTGGTGGCTAACTTGTTACATGACAAGGCACAAAATAATTTTTACCATTTTTGTTCACGTTCTATTTGATATCATAAGATTCCTTCGACAACCCTTTCACACCACCGTGCTCTCTTACCCGGCACATTGTTTAACTTGACGGGTCAGTACCGCCCCTTATCTCCCAAGTGTGTCGTGAAGACGGGACGTAGGTGGCACAACATGTCACTTTAAAGTCACACAGTATATTAACCAAATGCCCACCTGGTCACGCAAGCTGCCAGTGTTTTTCTTGGTTATTATTCCATGGTTCAGTGGCAACAATTTGCGATAAATCACAAGCAATTGATTTGACTCCGGGTGACCTTATAAGAAACATTGGCCATGAGGATCTCAAGTTTGTTTTCAAACCTTTATAAACCTCAGCACTTCCTGAACTCTAAACCAGACTGATTGCTCGTTTGAAACAAATATCTGTTTATTATAGCTTTTTTAACTCAAAATTGACCTGCAAAAGGGGCTTGCTAAGTTCTTAACACTGTGAACTACAGTCATCAACCAAATAGCAAAGTTAACCCAAACTCTGCGAGTTTTCAGTATCTACTTCGTGTGTCCTGCCTTTCTTGAAAGATCTATGAACTTCCTATATCAGCGTCCGCTTCAAGGACTATTGATTTGGGGCAGAGGGTGTCTCCTTCATACAAAATGTTCCCTATAAATTATTGTAATATTAATTGAAAATTGCCATATGGAGGGACTAGTTTTCTTTGGCCACGCGTTGCTGGACGCCATTTTGAGCCCCACTGTAACCGTAACCCAATGTGCAGTCTAATGGCACCCTGTGCCGAAAAATGACAGGTTTTCACAAGTCCCTCAATACACAGCTCTACTCCACATATTCCCCTGTACTCCCTTCCCCTCCCTCAACAATTCCCGAGATTCCCAGACAAATGCAGAGACCACTCCGTCCCGAAGGACAGACACGACCTGCCAAACTGGATTCGAACCTATCACCTATATGAACACATCGTGACCGGGTTACCGCAGTCACGACGCCACAAACTTATGGGAAACAGTCGCTTGTCAAATCAAAGGTGACCACGCACACGATATAAACGATTCTTAATTTGAGCGCCAATAAATACAAATTAGGTAGCTATCGTATGACGCAGTCTCAACGAACGTTTCTCGCCATAAAAACTATCAGAGGGACTGCGATTATAAAACAGGTATTTAAGTACAGTTTGGTAAACACCAATAATTCGTAATGCAGTGCCTGCTATGTCGTATCGAGCGGTGTTCATCTGGTAATCATTGCCCGTAATGCGTCCCTAGAGCACGGCACTGTTCCAGGAGACAGTTTCACACCTTCATTCTCACCTCGTAAAACTTGTACCACGGAACCTTGACTTTGTCAGAGAGACTGTTTTGCTTTCGTCGGCAACAGTTTAACTTTCATAAGGTGCCGAGATTTATTGATGTACGGACGTGATGATGAGATCTGAAGGGAAGCCGCGATGGGCTAGTGGAATACCTGTAGTTTAGGGACAAGTTCCAAAAGTCAAAATGTAAAAATCTGAAGACTTCCCCGATCAATACAGAAATACATGTCGCCTAAGTATAATTTATAATACCTTATTTGGTGTTTATCCTTGCACGCTGTGTTTCAGCACCGTACTATACACTCGGTACTTAGCCGAGTTCCGTGCAACAACAAATCACAGGCATATCACTCGGGTTGGATTCGAACCCACGACCCTTGACGAGAGCCTTACCTAGACTACCGAGATTGCCCAGTATCTTTCTATTTGCAGTTCCAACAAGTCACAATTTCTAAAATGGAAAGGTTTCTTCGATCAATAAGAAATCTTTAAAAAGGGCAGGGACTATAATGATGGTCTTTTGAGAGTGAGCGCACATTTTTGTTTCCAAACTGTTGGGGCGCTGGTAGGTTAAGTTTCAAGGTCAAATATAATAGTACTAAAACTAATTTGTACTTAATTCTATTATTTGCCTTTATTTATTTGCTGATGTATTGCTACGTTTGAATTGATATCCCAGGTAAGACAAAGAAACGTAATTTGTTTTTGCATGAACCAGACAATAGTACACTAGGCACCCTAAAAAGGTCCAACAATCCCACACTAAAAGAAACAATCATATAAACCAAAACTGCAAGCAAACATGTTCATCCTCTAGTGCTGAGATTAAATTTGAGCGTCAATTCCTAGCAATTTACTCGACTAATTTACTGCCGACAGTGTGTGTGTAAACATTTTAGAATCGTTGTTGTTTTTAAAGTCACGTAAGTATTTCCTGGCATGATGAAAGGAGAAAAGGCAGACAATTCCCAAACTACAGTACTGTGGTACTCCATCTGTCAACACCACTCTAACATTTGTGGTTTGTTTTTGTTTTACACCCCAAAAGAAGTATTTTAAACAAATGGCATGCAATAAACGACATTTTAATGGATTCAATTAAACCATTGGACATCAAAGCCGATTTTCAGGGATAACGCACTCTTTACACATGTACGCTCTTGTAATTTATATAGTTTTTCCGATCCGTATTTTATTATTTTTTCGAGTATCTATTCGTTCCTGCAAAACGTTACAAGCAACTTAAAATATTGTCGAGTGCGCGATGCTGGCTGAAACCAATGAGTAAACAGAACGTCACGCAAACCAAAAGTGCATTGCCATGATCTTTTATTGCAAATTAATGACCATTGAATGTTATATCTACACATTGACACGATGTTGACACCAATGAATACATGTACTTCATTAAGGCGGATCGCTGGGGTGGGGATGGACTGGAACGACTCGATGCTATAGTTCAGAACTTCTCTCACCAGGTCCGCTCCTTCGGCATGTCGATGTGTTTACAATGGTACCTATCAGCCCCATATCATACTGTTGATATCATCTGCTATGAAACTATGCAGATATAAGATTATAGTAAAATGCATAATATTTGTGCACAACAATTGAATACAATGAACAATAATTTACATTTCAGATGTCCCTTGCCCATGTAGGATTCACAAGTTACATTTCAGATGTCCCTTGCCCATGTAGGATTCACAAGTTACATTTCAGATGTCCCTTTCCCATGTAGGATTCACAAGTTACATTTCAGATGTCCCTTGCCCATGTAAGATTCACAAGTTACATTTCAGATGTCCCTTGCCCATGTAGGATTCACAAGTTACATTTCAGATGTCCCTTGCCCATGTAGGATTCACAAGTTACATTTCAGATGTCCCTTGCCCATGTAGGATTCACAAGTTACATTTCAGATGTCCCTTGCCCATGTAGGATTCACAAGTTACTTTGATGATTATTGTGTGGTTCTCCACCTGGGTTATCTTGACACCGTCATACCTCCTGTATACTTATTATTTTGTCGCTGGACTTGATGAAAGATGATAAGAAAATGTTCAATAAATTTTCTATACTATGGAATGAAGAAGTTCAATCCACGTAGCGGATATTTATGCTTAGTGATGTCATCTTTAAGTCGCTAAATGTAAAGAAGAAATATTAAACAAAAGTCGTAAAGTTTCACAATTTGAAGTACAAAATATGCATGAAATTTGTCAACATAATATCATAACTATACAAGAAAGAAATTATGTAATTGATGGATAAATAATGATTGTTTAAAGACTACAAGAGAAGGGCACTTCCATTGTGAAGTCTATGGGGAACTTTTGAAGGGGCACCAAGTCCAACACCAGGAGCAATAAAGGCATTCACATCCGTATACTCAAGGCCTTATTTAAGACCCTCAGAGCAGAGTAACATCTTATGATATATATTCATATAGCTCCCAGTCATTTTAGTCAGTTTTAATGTCATTTTGCACAGCAATGTACAAGTTATGTACATTCTCATACCATTAGTAAACATTACCCCAAGAAACATCAAAAGAACTGAACCAAAACAAAAGAAAACTTGTCACACACTGATTTCCAAATGATAACATCCAGTGATACATGATCACCATGTATCATTACTGTTAACTCAATCAAATTTACCTCAATGTACTCCAGCTATGATGTAATTAATTGATATTTACACAAATAACAAAACATAATAAATATGATTCAAATTAAACCTCTAGAAAATTACATTAGTTTTTTTACAGATAAAAAACCCCATGTTTTTATACAGGAATTCAAATTAAAAACAACAAAATGTGTTCCACTGCTAAAAATAAACTATGAAGTCAAATATTTATTAACTCAGATTAGACCAATATGGCTCCATATTGCTACTCCTAGTCTGCTGCCCTCATAGGTAACAGAACACCAATCTAAAGAAATACACCACCATCTCTCTACAACCTAATTTAGGTGCAGACCCATATACAGCAGCTTGCTACAATGTAATGAAGTGCAAGCTACTTCCAACCATGCCAGATACAGCGGGGTGATCCCCTTCTCTACTAGCCAAAGTGTCCTGCGGCCGATTTCACGAAAACGCTAGGATTAGTCCTAACTCCTAACTCGAGTTAGGACGGGTAACCTGTCCTAACTTAGGATGAGTTCAATGCGTCCTACGTATTTGGATACGGAACTGAACCCGTCCTAAGTCCTAAGATTAATCCTAAGTTAGGAAGAGTTTGGTGAAATCCACGGCTGGGTTAATTTATTTGCATTACACAAAACAAGTAGCCTACCATGAGCAGGACGCAAATCTACACTCTAACAAGAACATAAATTGAGTCCAGTGCACTTGACCATTTGGGCACAACACTCCACAGAATGCGCTTTAAAACACATTTCTGGTGCACTCTTTTGCATGACAAAAGTAAAATATATTTTCGTTATTTATCAAAAAACAATCCATGCAGGTTTATTACAAAACATGTAACAACAGTTTTACAAAATTGAGCAAAGAGAAATAAAAGGACATGAATGATAATTCAATACTTAAGCCAGGTCAACTACTCCAGCTGCGATGAGTTGCCTTGACAACCAGTCAAGTCCTTCTATCAGTCCGGCTCCGGTCTGTGCGTTGCTAGGCTGGATACACCAGTTCCGGCCACAGCATAGCTTTGTTAGTCCAAGTCGATCTGTGATGCTATCTACGCTCAGAGCTTGTGGGCTGTCCTGTAAGATGTGACAACAAAATTGAGAATTTGTCATAAACAGAAAGGTGTGGCTGTACTAAAATGAAAACCAAACAAATCTTGAAAACCTTGTTTAGGCCTACTCATATTCTGAAGATAAAACTGACTGAAAGTTAAGATGTTTCTATATGAATGATTCACAAACTCTCTTAATTACTAGGACTACAAATCTAGAAACCTATATGGCTCGTTTCCCAAACCCCTACAAGATTAGTCAACAATCCTGAAGTCACGACAAATCTTGACAAATTCACAGGCTTGTTTAAATCTGGGTGACATTACACTCATATAATATGCAGCAACTGTCTGCCGTGGGCTGCCACTTTGTACAGATGGTGCGATCTAATTGCACGCTTTAACAAATGTGCACTACATACTAAAATAAAATTGTAGTCTGACTCGTTGGAAGTTTCCTTGTGTGATCATATCAAGTGAAATGGGTCAATATAAGGTTGGATTGTTGGTTGTGGTAGGCCCCTACCACCACCAACAAACCCACCTTATAAAGTGGGGAGATGAGAGGTGGATTTAGATGGAAGGGGGAATGGTGAGTGGGTCAAAGAAAGAGCAATTGGTGGTCAAGAAAACCATTGCAGTGTGGGTTTGAATCCAAGTTATAGCACTTGTGTCTTTAATAATGTGAACTGCTTTATACATCTCACAATGACATGGTTTACAAGTTGAATGGCACATTCATCAGCCAATCAAACCAGCAAGCTCCAGGGTAAACCCCTTCTCGTAACGATAAAGTGTACTGGGTTATTTTACCTACACCATGTACACTAAACAACACACATAACCAACAATTTTTGCCTTATCCAAAAGGACGTAGCAATAATGGTAAAGTGACTTGCTTATGGACACAAGTGTCAAGACAGGAGCTCAAATCTGATTAGAAACAACAGAGCTCAAGTCCAGTGCGTTTGACAACTCTGGCACAACACAGTACAATGTTGTTAGGAGATTTGATACAATGGGTTTATAAAAATAGCAGGCATTAAACTTCACTCCTAAAGGGGCACAACTATTTTCCTCTGATAAGAAACTTCTATAAGGAAGATGTCAATCTGAATGGTAAGATTTCAAAGGGCGCCACAGCAAAAACACAGTGCCCCACAACAACTACTGTGGTGCCATGGGATTGACAGGAATGATGAGGTCTGAAAGAAGGTCACAGAGGCGGAGTCAACTTACCTGTTTGTTGGCAAAGAAGAGCAACAGAGCATCCTTGAGTTGTTTCTCAGACATTAGAGCTGCCAGTTCATCGTAGACTTCATCAAGACGCTCTGAATCCGTAGAGTCAATTACAAACAAGAGAGCTGCAGTGGAAGATAATAATAATAATAATACAATTAGTCTTATATACTGCATGATCTACCATCAAGGTACTCATGGCATTTACAGAAAGATAGTAAATAATGAAGTTATAAATTCTGAGACCCAACTAAGTAGCACCTTATAAGGGTTTACAAGGTGCTACAGCTCATTCAGCAGTCACAGCCAGGAACATCGGGGCAAACCCCCTTCTCTTTAGTTTGTTTGTTTTTTGTTTGTTTTCTATTTCCAAATATCACAATAAATAATCATGAAACATACAAGAAATAAGAACAACGAGTGATAAGAGGAGGGCACCAGGAAAAAGCCTAGGCTTGTACAGAGCCTGGACCCTTTATAATGTAAATTAATAGGTTTTAGTTTATAACAATAACAATATTGATTATTGAAATGAAGGTACGGTGAAAGGTATAGTGCAAACAGCAAAAATAACACAAAACAATGATTGTTTGTAATTAAACCGTTTTGAAAAAATTTGTTTGCTATGCAGCCATAAATACATATTGAGAGTTGATAAAAAAAGGGAAAATTAACAGAACATTATTTAGGAATATAATTAAATTTCATATAATTATAAAAATAATCAACATTAATATAGCGCCAAATCCATTCAAAATGTCCCCAGGTGCTTTACAACAATAAAAATCATAAAAGATCCAAAATAAGATACACAAAAAAAAGAAACACGAGGAGAAGGTGTAAAATACCATGGCCGTTATAGGACCCAGCAATAAAAACTGCAACAATGATGATAAGTGCACTGGGTTCTTTTACATGCCTTACACAACACACGGGACCAATGGCTTTACGTCCCATCCGAAGAGCGAAGCAATGTGGTTAAGTGTCTTTGCTTAGGGACACAATTGTCACGACTGGGATTCGAACCCACACTCTGCTGATCAGAAACATCAGAGTTTGAATTCAGTGCTCTTAACCACTCGGCCAGGACACTTCCATAAGGAGGTGGGAATAAGAAGATGCATCAATGGCTACTAAGCATCACAAGGGTTTCCTCAAGGGTTTAAAGTATGTTTTCTTTGGGTCTATGCAAGGAAAATGGTTTTCCATTTGAGAGAGGTAACAGGTAAGTAATTGACTAGCCCCTACCCTTTTTATACATAAGACACAATGCATAATGAACATAATGAATCTCAAGCATTAGGTTTCCCTTCAAACTATATCATCTTCATCATCTCCATCATCATCATGTCCACTAGTCTTGCGGCCTTTGAGGCAACCCTGCACTCTTGACCATTTGGAAACTACCTACAGGATCCAAAATGAAGGATGTACATATTTCTACCTCTTTGAAACCCTTTGAGTTACAGATTCCAAGGAGCACTAATTCTCAGTGATAAAGAAGTAGATCAAAGAGCAGTTTTTGTTCATATCTGGAGAAAATAACAGCTACTGTTATTTTGATCATTAGGCAGACGTAAACAGGTCAGAATTCAGACAAGAATCTGAAATTTCTAATCCCTGTCTTGTAGCAATTGAAAAGAGAGTCACTTTGGAATTACCCAAGTCTCGTTGGTATTTGATCATTTGCGTTCCATGCATTGTTTGAATTGGTAAAGGAAACAAAATCAGCAGCCGATTTCACAAAACACTAGGATTAATCCTATCTCGAGTTAGGACGAGTAACCCCTCCTAACTTAGGATGGGTTCAATGCATCCTACATCTTCGGATATGGAACTGAACTCGTCTTAAGTCCTAAGATTAATCCTAAGTTAGGTTAACGAAGCATAATGAGCAAGACTTCCAGAGTCTATTTCCTTGATAGGCCTTCATCCAAATTGATGGCTATGACTCTGGATACAACTTAACTAGGGTGTTGTTAACGACGTGCTATACTTCAACTCACTATGACGAGGAAATCTAGCCACATCCGTAGCTGTAGTCAACATTTCAAACCTGGCGATAGTTCCACAATGTACATTACCTTGTGTGTTGAGATAATAATGTTTCCACAATGGTCTTAACTTGGTATCCCCTCCAACATCCCAGATGGTGAACTTCACATTCTTGTATTCAACTGTCTCTACATTGAATCCTGATAATCAAATAGAAAATACATCATGGAGTTACTTTAGTTATTCATTTTATTTTGTTTTCCTTTGGAAACCTTTTAAAGCCATTATGCACTTTCGATAAACAGTATTGTCCAAGTCCCACACTTCGTGTATCACAACTTATATATAAAATAACAAACCTGTGAAAATTTAGGCTCAATCGGTCATCGGAGTTGGGAGAAAATAATGGGAAAACCCGCTCTTGTTTCAGCGCGTTTCGCCGTGTCATGACATGTGTTTAAAATAAGTCCGTAATTCTCGCTATCGAGAATTGATATTATTTTAATGTTTTCTCAAAAAGTAAAGCATTTCATGGAACAATATTTCAAGAGAAGTCTTTCACCATTACCTTCTGTAAACCCTGTAAATTATTTGAAACTCTGTGAACTTTTTTTCTTCTTTTCTGTACCGAAAGTGTATAATGGCTTTAAGTAGAACCTTGTTTTTCAAATGGCTAATAAATCAATGGTAAAGTGAGGTACATGTAAGGTAAAATTCAGTAAGAGATTAAAGACAAAACATCTGGTCCAGAAAGAATAGATCAACATAGGAATGATATATTACACCTTGTTGTATTGACAGTAAAACAAAACAAAACATAGACACAGTGCTCAAACACTGTGTACATTTAGTCATAAGATATATGAAATATTCTTTCATTGTGGGAAAGCGAAAGAACATACATGACTTTATGTATACGTATTACAACAACCAGCACTCATACAATCACTAAGAAATTATCGCAGTCTACATTCACGCTAGAAGACTCCCTCTACATCGATAGGCGTATTTCCACTTTGTCGCAACATATTATGAATGCATACAAACAAGGGAAGATTGCAATCTTTCCCCCAATTTTGACCTTTCTGCGAAATTTGATTTGTCACAAACTGTCTGTAGCCAACTTGATCAATCCATAGAGGAGATGTAATTAAGGGGTAATTTTAGTTGTTGCCGCATTTTTATCTAGCGGCAACGGGAAGACACTCACAGCGATATAATTTTTTTCCGTAGCTGTAATTAAATATAGTACGCCTCGCAAACACGGACAGGAAAAATACCAACCAAAAAAAAAAAAAAGTATGGGACAATTTTGGGTCTCCTTCCTAAAGTCATCTAGGTTTTTTTGCCGAGGGCGGACAAAATTTAAACCAGCGTGACAATTGCTTTAGTAACAAGGTACACTTGACCCTAAACATGAAGCAAGGTGACCCATATATTGCTGGATAGTACTTTCATCTTTGAGGAGTTTTAAGATACACATCTTTAAGAAAGATGCATGTACATAAAAGTGTAAGTACAGTTAGTTCAAGTAAAAATAATGTCAAGATAGCATGTCAATTATCATTCAAAATTGTCAAAGATACTGAGTGTAAACACGCCCTGTAAAAAGGCTAAGCTCAATTTGTCTTGGGAGTCACAGGAAAATAGTGTGAAAAACAACTTTGGGATATAAAAACTAAATGTTTTTAAACGGTGAGTTTTTAGAGCAATGAGTTAAAGTAAGTTAGCATTTCAGGCCACAAATTATTATTTTAAGGGAAACTCAACTATCACCATCTTTATACCATTTAAAGTTATGTGTAAATCTGTGAACATATTTCCAATTTTGTTTGCACCCTTTAATTAAACAATAACACAAAATAAACAACACATTCATACAAAACTACCAATTGTGTGTTTATTTGTTTGATACAATTCTACTTAATGGGTGCTGAAGTAAAGCTGAAGGGTACGCATGCACCATCCTAACCACAATTGCTTTTTGGCAAACTTTCTATATAGCTATGTTTAAAAAGTGTCCTATATAGTAATAATGCACATCAGTTTTTGTCAAGCTCCTGCTAAGCAGATTGTCTGTTATTAAAGTGGGGCTTGAAAGGCCTGCTTAACAAAATAAACTTAGGCTAAACACGCTTACCACCAACCGAAATAGTTCCGCCTGATATCCGTTCACACTTTAAATCACATTCTATTATTCAAAATAACTTGTAAGCATTCTGGTAAAACCCCAAAGTATATCAGAAAGTACACATGGACCCAGCAGAAGAGGTGAATGCACACCCTACGTACCCCCTCCCTTTGCTCCTCAGCAACCCACTGAAAAAATCCAGTAGTTTTGACTGGCCCTTATCCCATCTGACCAAACTTAACCACCTAATCCACTTGCCAACGCTGTGAATACGCTGTGAATACGCTGTGAATACGACACAAGGCCCTGGTTATTGTCTGTACTAATTAAGTATTGTGTGACTATTGTACCTTGGAAGAAGGATTGTACCCAGTCGTTCCTCATAATGACTAAATGATGAATCACATCACAGCCAACTCACTCACAACAGAGAGAAAACACAATGAAGGCAAAGACTAATGTATTGCGGTAGATTGTCAAAGTCAAAGAATTATATAAGAAAGTGAGAATAACATAAATAACAAAAAACCAATACCCTATTCTAAAACTGTGTCCAACTCTATTCTCTCATTTATGTCTACCCTTTTAAGTGAGGGACGACGATGACGGGTTTTTACTTTATGCACGTTTGTTGAGTACCAAAGGATGAACATTTTGGAAGTAATGCTGTTAGCATTAGCACTCTCGCATCGTTCAAATCATTCAATTACCAGTCAAAGGGAACCACCGCTTGTGCTCAGCACGTCATCCAGTACGACCTAATCAAATTGTCGTCTCTTTTCATGAAATTGTAACTTAATTTCATTAGTGTGCCCATCATTTTAGTCAAATTGATGATAAAATGCATATAATAACAAATTGATTATACGCGATTATTTGGTGGCAACTCAGTGCACTTCAGAGTACCGTTTGATAACATCTGCTATATCATGTCTGTCTTGGTCAACCAGTCTTAGACGTCGTCCTCGCCAAACCACTCACATATACCTCCACTCAACATGCCTCCTGGCAAAGAGTGTAGCACAAATAAAGTGCGATCACCGGACAAATTTGCAGACTTTCTTTCTTCTCTCCTCTTTTTTCTCCTGTTGTGAGAGTGAATGTGTGTGGGTCTGAGCTCAACACAAGTGTATTTTACACCAATTACTTCAGCAAATCATTTAATGGTAATAAGAACGTAATTAAGAAGTGTTTGTATTGTCTGTAGTCCACAGAGGCGAGAGGGCCTCCTGAGTTTTCACCAGTGAATTATTCATTTTACTTTCTATTCTTGTCTCTTTCTCCCCCTTTGTCTCTTTTTACTAGTTTGGGGAGAAAAATTAGCATTATTGCTTTGGACTATGACTGAAAATAGTGGAGTGTCACATTTGCTGTTGGGAGGGTGGGTTGGTTTGGGAGAATGGGGGAGGGTGGGTTGGTTTGGGGGACTGGTGGTGGGTGGGTTACTTTGGGGGTGGGTGGGTTACTTTGGGGGTGGGTGGGCTACTTAGGGGCGGGTGGGTTACTTTGGGGGTGGGTGGTTACTTTAGGGGTGGGTGGGTTACTTTGGGGGTGGGTTACTTAGGGGCGGATGGGTTACTTTGGGGGTTGGTGGGTTACTTTGGGGGTGGGTGGGTTCCTTTGGGGACGGGTGGGTTACTTTGGGGGTGGGTGGGTTACTTTGGGGGTGGTGGTTTTTGGGGGACTTGGTTACTTTGGGGGGTGGGTAACTTTGGGGGTGGGTGGGTTACTTTGGCGGTGGTGGGTTACTTTGGGGGTGGGTGGGTTACCTTGGGGGTGGTGGGTTACTTTGGCGGTGGTGGGTTACTTTGGGGGTGGGTGGGTTACCTTGGGGGTGGTGGGTTACTTTGGGGGTGGGTGGGTTACCTTGGGGGTGGTGGGTTACTTTGGGGTGGGTGGGTTACTTTGGGGGTGGGTGGGTCACTTTGGGGGTGGGTTAAAAAAAATCAAAAAAAATCATGATGATCACAGATTCACATAAAACTTACACAGTCTAATGATGATGATAGTAAGAAAACTCTTAAAGACCATGTTTGAGCTGGTGGCGTCGTATAAAATGAGTACATTAATTGGGTGTTTTCTGTAACTTCAAAAAATGTTATGACTTGTTTGGTTTGGTTTGACAATAACCCCTTTTAGAAGTATAGTTAGCTTGTAAAATATATTGCGTTTGCGTACTGTCTGACCACTCATTATCATCTTTGAGTTATATATAAATTATACCAGCCTGTTATATTATCCGCTGGTGAATAAGACTAGTCTGCTAGATGTGCATGCATCCACAGTGTACACAGTTAACCTTTCTACTGTTTGACCATTCAATATCATCCACTGTGATTTTGAATGATAGATCATTTATTATGCCAGCCTGTGGTATGAAACTGTGTAATGTGTACTTGGTGCATCTTCATAGTACACAGTCAACCTTCCTACTGTTGAGAAACTAAATGCCATCCAACAATGTGATTAGATTGTTCATGCATACTGCATAATATACAAATATTGACTGCTTTGAGTGCTATGGTTAAAACTATGACTCCCGAGGTGATCCCCGGAGCGTTCTCCGGGGATCACCGAGGGAGTCATAGTTTTTAACCCATTGCACGAGTAAAAGCAGTCAATATTTGTTTTATAACACCCCAAACATTTCTAAATACTGTACTATTATTATTAAGTTACAGACCTGAATGCTACAATCCACGGACGACGCAAATACAGATTGCAAACACTTTTACTGTGCTGCATGTAGTGTCGTGCAATCCGAAATGGTTACAGACTATTAATTTATCATCCTCGTGCACGCAACGGACGTCTGGGTACTGCACGCCGTGTGCTAGTCTTCGGACTAGCGCATGACAAACCGACGCACTATCTTACGGCCGTCGTCTAGCAAAACTAAGACATGTCATGTGACGCACTCTAAACCAATGAGCAGGCAGAATACTTGTAAGGGGTGTTATAATATAACACAGTCAACCCTCCTACTGTCTGACCATTCAACATCATCCACTATGGTTTTGAATGATATATAAACGATGCTAGCCTGCATATTGGTCAATGCATCAACAAAGTAATGGAGCTGTATCTATTGTTGGAATGCAAAGTACGCAAGGACACCATATTTTTGTTATCATCACTTATTACTGACATCGATGGTCATTGTCTGCACTGATCTGTTGTTGGCATCAAAATAGTTGCTTACTATTAATGTCAACCAGTGCCGGCTTCACATTTCAGCCCAATAGAGCATCGAAGGTGCCTGATGGGGATCTTGCACCTTCAATGCTCTACAGCATAGGGTGCCAAGGTACTGTAATAATGAGAGGCGACTGCCAATGTACCCATATCTATACTATTAAAAGCGTAACCCGCGCCATCTTGGATTGAAAATTAGAAGATCCAGTGGTATGGCATCCTTGTTGAATTCAACACAATTAAGTGTGTGGAATTCAATACGTTTGTGTGGTTTCAGACGTCGGGTTGCAAGTCTACAAAACCCTGACCCAAACTCCCACTTACAAGTCAACTGATTGGAGAAAGTTTGGGCAGTGACCGTGTGTCAACCACTGGTCAATGTTGTTACCAGACTTCCTAGAAATCTTTCTGTAAGGCGACTCATTGGACAGTGTTTCGCAGATGGTTCTCCGGATTGGTTCACTCATTGCCCCTTGCCCGCCCACCCACCATTCGATCCGCCCTTTTTGGTCGAGTTACTTTCATGTTGTACTAAGCATGGTTCTCCGGATTGGTTCATTCATTGCCGCGCAGGGTCGAAAGGGTCGAAGAGGCTGGGTGCCAGAACAAAACCGAAACAAATCTCTCAAATTTGCATTGAATGAATGAAGTAACTCGCAGATTGATGTTTCGCAGGCGACCATGTGTCAACCACTGGTGGATGTTGTTATCAGACTTCCTATTCTGGCAGGTGACTCATTTGTTGAAAAGATTAAATGGAGAATATTTATAAAAAAGCATTCACTTCCAAACGGCATGAGAATTATCATGGTGGACAAGGATGGGATCAAACGGAAGCTTTATAATTTGGAAACATTGGGTAGGGCCGGCTATAGGTTGGAAGGTGTCTAAGGGAACTTTACAATTAATAACATTTTGGGGTTGGGGGGGGGGGCCTTACACAACGAGCCTAAAATAATCTCTCCTTACATTCTGGTCAGTGTATTGTGAGTGGTGTGTTGTCTGGTTTTGAGACAGGCCACCTGTTGCTTGGTGAAGGAGGTCGCCGTGGGACCACTTTAGGTTGAAAGTGGGTGGCGACCTCGGACTTACAAAAATCTCCATACAGAAATTGCACTATTGATGCAAAACGTATCTTGCTGTTTTTAAACTATGGACACTATCTTTTGCCAGTAAACTCAAATGAGTACATGAATACCGTTTTAGAATACGGTCTGTTCATGGAGGTATAGTGTTGCAGTTTCAGAGTTTACCCCATCACGGAAGTTTGTGAAACTTATACACGTACGTCAAAGGCTGTTTTGAATCTGTAAAAAAGAACTTTGCATTTGATCAAAGTTGTTAAGCAAAACGACATTAAGTTTCCTTTTGAAGAAGTCCATTCACAAAATTGGTTAGAGCAGGGAGTGTGTCGGTCAGGTCTCAGAATGTCACTTTTGCCAATCCATTTTGTAGCCTAATTTAGCGATCGGCCCGTCAGGTTGGTTACTGGAGATAATATTAACAAAAGAGACCTCATGCGGCTGAATGGGGTACATTTTTAGGAGTTTGTCTATTGACCCAAACTGGACGTAACAAACCCTAAAAATAACTTGACATGCTTTCTGAAAGTGAAATAAGTTAGAGAAAATTAAGGAGTGAGGACGAATTTATCGTTTTTAATTAGTTTGTACGATATATATGTGGGATGTATGGAGGTTTGTTCCTAGAGCAGCGTGAACATGAACGCGGTCAGAAATTGTGTCGTTTGTCGTTAAAATTTCGCGAGATGCAATTGGCCCAAAGTGACAATAAACAAAACACTTTTTTGACGTTCACGTTAAGTGATCCCGTAACGTGCAGCCTATTAACCAGAAAGTTTACAAGACCAATTCAGATGAGAATAAACTAAAAAGAGGCCTACGCTCTTACCGCCCCCCCCCCCCCGAAAAAAAACCACCAAAAAAGTAGATAAATTAGATTTGTGGCACCCAGCATGTTCCGAAAACTCGCTTTACTTATAGTGCTGTAGCAACGCTATGTATCGTGGGACGTGAAAATGTCATTTTTTGACGATGTTTTTTAAAAAGGAAATGCAAGCATTATGAATGTATATTGAGTGTGTGAGGAAAGTTTTGGTAGTGTAGTACAAAGAAACTTTAGTTATTGCTGGCTAACGGTCAGTTTCACCTATCAACGCTGATTTGAAAAACGTGTAGCGTTAAGGAGGCCCAAAATATTAGACCCCTATAAGGCTCACAGGGGAGCCTTATAGTTTCTAGAAGTATGCATAAGGTACATCGTCTAACCCAAAACGAGGTGGGGGCAGCCACTGAAAGTAGTGGCGGACGTGCAAAATAGCTTCATTTTGGGTTAGAATTATGACGCCATGCATAAATATTGAGAGAGGCGTATAACACCCTCACCCACATTACATTTCGAAATATGTGTGTTAAGGATTTTCATCATCTAGCGGGGTGCCGCGCGGAGCGCGGCATCCCGCTAGTTGCTATTAAAAGAATACTCTGCCTGATCCGCCAGTATATCATGAAAACAACACTAAAATGCAGAGTGGAAGAGTCACAAGAGACTGATTGGCGGAATTAATAGATGGATTGCAAGTGATCTAGGGCCAATTGCATGGCTCTGCTAACCGTCGAATTCTGTGCTAGCCTCGTAAGCGTAAAATGCATAGTAACGTTGAGTACTCACGCGCAGAAGCCAAAATTCGCCGCTAACCCGTAATATACGCTTGCCGTAAGCACATAATTCCCTGCTTCCGTAAGCGCCGATTTTGTGCTTACTTTAAATAGAGCCATGAAATTGGGCCCCGATTGACCACCACCTTTGATGTAAATCAATGGAAAAGTGCACACATGTACGCGCTGGGCGTGACTCTTGGCCAATAATAGCCTTTCTTGCGTTCACGTTTCATAAAAAGATGGCGGCCAATGCAAGGGATCTTTAAGCGTAATAATGTTTTAGGTTTATTTTCTTATCACATTTTTGATCTGGTGCACATCATTAGTATTCAATAAGAATGCAGAATTACTTGCATTTCTGTTTAGGCAATATTATGGAGTACAAAAAGTGGCCATCTGCTTTTCTGGTATCAGAAAAGCTGAAAGGCAGATTTTATGGTTGTTTTACACAAATTTTTCTCCTTTTCTACTTTTCCACCAGAAAAGCAGATTGAATGTTTTGTGAAATGCATTTTCTACGTTTCTACTTTTCTGTTACCAGAAGAGCAGGTTTTACTTTTTTTCCTAATGCTGGCGGACGAAAAGTGACCATTAGCTTTTCTGCTACCAGAATAGTAGAAAAGCAGATTTAATGTTTCGTGAAAATGCAATTTTCTATTTCTCTGCTATTCTGCCACCTGAAAAGCAGATTTTACTCTAGCGCCCGAAAAGTGGCCATCTCCTTTTCTCCTTTCAGATCCCAGAAAATAAAACTTTACTAAGGCAGCAGAAAAGTGGCCATTTGCTTTTTTAAAAGGACCGCACGTGAAGGTTTTGGTTTATTGAACACGACCAAACGTGTGTACCACAAGGTCCGCTTTTCTACTATTCTGATACCAGAAAAAGATGGCCACTTTTCGTCCACCATATGTCAGTCAGTCAGTACTGGAAGAATCACTCTTGTGAATACCTCGCAGGCGGCGCGGCATCTCAAAGGAAATACGCCAGTTGAGGTTCCACAGCTACCATCCAATAGGATTCTCTCATTACGAGCTTGTGGTTTTGCCACTTAGTGCCACTTAGTGCTTCTTATGTGTTTTTTCCCTGTAATGGGAACTATACACCTTGAGAAAAGGTTTACTCTTTAGAATGAAATAAAAACAGAAGTATTAAATAATTGTTTGACGTACCAATTGTAGGGATGGTCTGAATGAACTCGTTTTGTTTGAGCTTGAAGAGAATAGTTGTTTTGCCGGCGTTGTCTAGACCTAAGACAACAACTCTCATCTCCATCTTAGGTCCAATGTGAACTCGGTTATCCTGAGGATAGATGAGACACAAGGGGTATCAGCTCATTGCTTTCAAGAAGTACCAGGGTCTGATATCATAAAACCATAACATCTTCTTGATCTTAGCTGGTAGAGGCTTTCAGTCATTTATAATCTCAGTACTTAGTGATATCAAACCCTGAGAGTGAGTCAAACATTTGGACAAATTACTTTGTGAATATTTCTTCCTAAAATTATATCTAAAATGTGAAAAGGTAAATATTATTTAAACTTGAAAACAATCTGAAATAATAAATAACCATTTCAAAGCATTACGTAGGCCTCAATCTGAAATATAATAACCATTTAAAAACATGAAGTAGGCCTAAATAAAAAACTAAGCAAAAAAGTCCTTTAAGAATAGTACAGTAGGCCTACAACAGTATGACCGTTCATATAACAGAAAACAGTAACGTCATTTCAAGAAACAAGAATACAAAATGAATGGAAAATATATCTTGGCAATATGCATGATGAAATATGGTCATAAAACAATACTGGTTCACATTATCAAAAATGCAGTATGCAGGAAATATAAAAGAACAGGTTCAAAATCAAAGACAATTGCAACCATGAGGTTTGACCCTTGATAACAAGTAGGCAAATCAATATTAAGTACATGTCTGAGAGTCTAAACAATCAGAAATCAGATTTAGACAGAAATAAAGTCAAATACACATATTTCAGTAAAAGAAATGAAACGGTCATCATCAATGAACAAAGAAATGCAACAATGGAACAAAGTCACAGCAATATTGGAAAGAGATTCAAGAAGTCTTGCTTGACTGTTGGGGAAAACATTAGGAAACAAATAGGATATCATATTAAAGCAGAAATAATAAAATGTCTGTGTAAATTGTGCAATCAGCAAAACTAGCCACTGAATGACAAATGCAAAGACAAATTAAACAAAGGAAGATCAATGATTCAGTACAAATTAAAAATAATATGAAATAGAATCGGACAAAGTTTAATAATAAATGAACAGCAAAGTGTTATAGTAAACCAAGAAAAGATCGTTAGTTTATAAAAGAAAATGCAGCAGCGAACAAACAAATATAATTAAACAACTTCACAAAGTTCAGCAAGTAGAGGGCGCTGACTGAGCTGCTGCCACTTCTATGTGCTCCTCAAGTTTTCTGGATTTTCTATCCTTTTTTGATCTCGTTTTGCGCCCAACATTTGTGCATGTACTTCCTGTGATACCCTGACACCGGTGATTATGTCTATTTGGAAATCTGACATATGGAACTTGTATTTTTCAACATGATTTTGCCTCCAGCTTTTTGGATTCTGACGTATTGGTACTTGTATACCCTATCACCCTTGGGTGTCCAGTCTTGCATTCATATGCAAATGACAGTATCAATAGATGATGACAATCAGCCCCTTATCATGAATGGGACTTACACGCGTCAACACCCAAATTCTATGGAGCCACCACCTACTGACACCACCTTGCAGTACAACCATGCTGAAATGCTTGCCATTAGATACCAAGATACCCGCAAATTGGAGATACCACCGCCAGTGTACAACACCCTCAAAGATCTCGGTATTTTCCGGTACCGGAGTAGGCGAGCTGGACGCCATATAAGACGTAACAAACTGCATCGAAACCAGGTAACTTCCAAACTTTCTCCATTGGAAATATATCATATACCGAGCATCAGTTCTACACCTGATGTACATATCAGTGTACATGTTAGTCAGCCCGGTGCTAACATGAATAACTTGACGCCTATTGCCCGTGAGACCTACACTAAACTTAACGTGCACCTCTGGAATGCTAACTCTGTCAGGAATAAGGCTATCCTCACATGTGACTATATACTTGAACATGACGTTGACATCATGGTCATTACAGAATCATGGCTCAGAAAGGAGGATTGTGCGATAATTGGCGAGGCCACACCTCCGGGTTACGTCTGCCTTAGCAAGTCACGTAACAGTGACACGTTTGGAGGTGGAATCGCAATCTTCAGCAAGGCATCTCTCAACTTATCCTTCGCTGAGTCCAACATATCATCAGCTCAATCATTCGAACTTGCCTGCATCACCAATCCTACTAAACAGCTTCGGTTGTTTGCAATCTACAGACCGCCCCCCTCCGCAAAGAACGGTCTGAATACACCACAGTTTTTGTCGGAGTTCAACGATTTTCTGGCTGAGATCTCACCCCTCTCCGGCAATCACCTGATACTAGGGGACTTCAATCTGCACCTCGATATCCCAAGTAAACCTGAAGTTGCTCAATTTCTCACACTGCTTGTCGACCATGACCTACAGCAACATGTCTATGGAGCCACCCACAAATATGGTCACACACTTGACCTTGTGATATCGCGTCAAGCGGATACCCTCGTGCAAAACTGTAACAGTGTCAATAATCTCTACTCGGATCATCATGTTATTGAATGCATCATTGACCATGCCAAACCTACTCGACAGTTGGTACAATCGAAGGTTAGGAACTACCGCACCCTCGACACTGATTCATTCACCAATGATCTTACCCGGTCTTTTCAGCTGTTTCCATACGACAGTTGCCCCAGTGATCAACTTTTATTTTATGACAACGCTGTCCTCGGTGTTCTTGATGCTCACTGCCCCGTCAAGATAAGGACACGCAGGTTTAAACAACAGCAACCTTGGTATACGAATGACATTCACCTCGCAAGACGCAACCGCAGACAACTTGAGAGAAAATGGCGTAAAACCAGACATCCTGATGACCACCAGGCGTATGTGAGTCAGATCAACTCACTTACAAAGCTCATACGTCATGAAAAGTCGAAGTACTTCAAGGCCCATCTTTCATCTGCCGATACAAAAGCGGTGTTTCAAACTATCAACTCATTGTTAAACAAAGGGGCTCCTCCCCTTCCATCTGGCCAACCCTTGAAAACATTGAGCAACCGGTTTGCAACTTTCTTCAAAGACAAAGTTGCCAAAATAAGATCTAACATCATGTGTTCACTCACCCACACCCCTGAACCCGTTTCACTCCAGCATGCTGATTGCCTAGTACAAGTACCTCAACTCTCTGACTTCCCCCTTGCCGATGAGGACGAGGTCCTCAGACTCATTAGCAAAGCACCGAGCAAGTCATGCGACCTGGACCCTCTCCCGACATGGATGTTGAAATTGAATACCGGGACTCTCCTCTCTGCTCTGGTTTCAATCATCAATAGCTCGCTTGCCACAGGTTCCTTCCCATCGAGCCTCAAGGAAGCCATAGTATCTCCCATTCTAAAGAAGCCCAGGCTAGACGTGAACAATCTCAAGAACTATAGACCGGTTTCTAACTTGGCATTTATATCGAAACTGATTGAAAAGGTTGCTTTAACTCGTATCAATGATCATCTTTGTACTAATATGTTGTTTCAGAAGTTTCAGTCTGCTTACAGGTCTGGCCACAGCACTGAGACGGCATTGCTGAGAATCAAGAGTGACATAATGCGTGCTCTTGATGATCGGCAGGCTGTCTTCGTGGTGTTGCTGGATCTGTCGGCGGCGTTCGATACCATTGATTATGTTTCCCTCTTGGATAGATTATATAATGTTTTTGGGTTAACAGGTCATGTTCAACAGTGGTTTCATTCATACCTTGTTGGTCGCACTAATAGAGTTAAGGTTGCTAGTGAGCTATCTGACCCCCAGGTATTGGAGTTTGGTTTACCACAAGGTTCTGTGGTAGGGCCTCAGCTGTTTTCCCTATTTACTTATCCCCTGGCCACAATTATAGAATGGTTTGAGCACATTCGCTATCACTTCTATGCTGACGATACCCAGCTGTACATTCAATTTAATCCCAACAACCCTGGTGAAATCAATCAAGCTCTTTCCACATTGTCGCAATGTATAATGGACATAAAACAATGGATGTTAAGCAACATGCTTCAACTCAACGATTCCAAAACTGATTTCTTTGTCTGTGCCAACAGTAGATGTCTCAGTTCGCTATCTGATGTTTCCCTCCAAGTAGACTCCGAAATCATCCAGCCTTCCACGAATATCAGAAATCTTGGAGTGGAGTTTGACCAGGCCATGCGGATGTCCGACCAAGTCACTTCTATTTGCCGATCCGTTAATTTCAGTCTACGCAACCTTTCTCGGATAAGAATGTACATTGATAAGCCCACATGCCATGTTGCTGTTAGAGCCCTTGTAACGTCTCATCTCGATTATGCTAACTCTCTTCTCTATGGAATATCATCTGTTGACTGTCAACGCCTTCAACGGCTCCAAAATCGTGCAGCTAAACTGATCTACCAGGCCAAGAAATATGACAGAGTCACTCCCATTCTTCACGATCTTCACTGGCTGACAGTCTCCAACCGTATCAACTTTAAAATACTTACCCTGGTCTTCAAATGTCTCAATACCGCCTCTGCGCCTTCATACCTAACGGATCTCATTCAGTTGTACAAACCTAACAGATACCTCCGGTCATCTACTGACACCAGACTACTTGCCATCCCCAAAACACGCACCACTACTGGTGAAAAAAGCTTCCACGCTGCTGCCCCCAAACTCTGGAATGATTTACCTCACAGCATCCGCCACTCTAGCTCACTAGCAGCCTTCAAGAAATCTCTCAAAACCCACCTGTTCACCTGATTTGCTTGCTTTTATTTATTCTTTGCTCTTTGTTTATTTTGTGTGTACAGCGCTGTGGTACTTTCCCCTGTTAGTTAGAGTGCTTTATAAATACCTTGTACTATTATTATTATTATTATTAAAGTTATAAACATACACTAAATATGATGCTGTTATAACAAACATGGAACGTAATGGCAGTCTATCTTCAACAAACCCTCCCCAACACATCAACAGTAATTCAGAAACGGCCTGTACCTGTTTACTTTCAAACCCCACCTCTCCTCCAATCACATCAACTTGCCCCAAAAGACCCCCTAGAATCCAGCCCCAGCCTGTCGCAATTTATTTTGAACCCCCTTCCACCACATCAACTTTCCAAAAGATACTCTCAATTAATCAGCCCCACCCAACCCACCACACCAACGTGTCTCTAAGCTCAGTCCCTGCTTGGTTTACCTTAGTGAATGTAACTGGTATACTAGCATCAAGCTGTACATGTTCATGCATGTCAGTAAACTGCTGCTGTTGAGCCTGTAGTGTTTCCTGTAGAACTGTAACCTGTGGCTTGGCTTGGATCACCCTAGCATCATCCTAAATAGAACAATTAGAAAACACACCATCAGAGCAATATCAGCCTTCAAGAAAGACTCTACTTTGAGAAAGACTCTACTTTGAAAAAGACTCTACTTCGTATACCACAGGGATAAGAGATACAGTGTGTAATGCATTATGGATTATTGTTGGCTATTTTACCTGCTGCACACAGCGTTCACACTCCACACACATGCTGTTGATGCTGGTCAACATCGTAGCAAGATTTTCCTGCTGCTGTCTCAAGATGTAGAGTTTCTCACGTACATGGGCGTCGACCACGCTCATGGCAACCTCCTCCTGGCGTTGAAGAGTCTCATGAAGCTCCTGGAAGTAATGATGTGCCTTGGCTCTGGCCACCTGAGCTGTGCCTGGAATCTGGAAATGAAGTCATCACGTTGAAGAGTTAAACCATGTTTGTGCTTGCTCAAGTCAGGCTTATATTGATTGCTGCAATCAAAATAAGCACTGTTGAACTGGGTCTATATTGATGCTACTTTCTTGACTTTCAGACATAGTGTTACCCAGAAGGGTGTATGTGTGTCTTTTGGGCACTCTATTTCAAATTTGTAAATGTATTGCAAGTGGAAAATTTGGACACCCTTTCACCAAATCCTGGCTATTACCAAACTTTGGTTTGGATCAGTTGGTTTGGGGTGAGTTGAAGAGTTTTTATGGCTGATGTGGAATTGAGACCTTAATGATCAGATTAAGGAAACAAAGACTAATAATAATAGTATGCAGTCCTTAAATCATACCAGACGAGCATCTCAAAGTGCTTATTATTTTTGTTTGAATTATTCTCATGAGAAAAGCTAATCCCTGAATACTTACATGTCTGGGCTCAGCGATCCCATCTAAATCTTCCACAACCTGAACACCTCCTTCAATCTGTTGAATAACCTCTGAGAGGCGTCTTGCAACTTCGGATACCTCTTCAGTGAATGGCCGCACCCTCTGGGCAAGTTCTATGATGATGCTCCGTCTGCCCTCAGCTTCTTGTTGGAGAAGCGCTTGCTGGAACGACAGAGAGAGAAACACATGTTGAATCAAAGGGTTGTATTTGAGAGAAAGATGAATAGACTGTTTGCACCAATGTCACACACAGCTACTTAGCCCCTGGGTTTTTTTTTTATTGTTTTTTTTATGCAAGTCGCCAGACACACAAGGCCTTAAGGCCACTTTAAGGTCATTGTGCACTAGGCTTCAATCAACTATTTAACCAAGGGGCCGTTGCCTAGCCACCTACTCCTGGGGCTGAAACAGGGTTACCCCTTTGTCCATACGAATGTAGGCTGGGGTATCATCCTTCAGAAGCCCGGCTGGTAGAGCAGAAAGCACTACCTCCCGAACTTAACGAAGCAATCATGGTTTAGTGACTTATGGACACAAGTGTCACGACTGGGACTCAAACCCACACTCTCCTGATCAAACACCAGAACTTGACATGGCACAAATGGTTTGCCATTTGGGAGTAAAAACTACATGGACACACAGTGTACTAAACACAGTAACACACACTCGGACAAAGACTTCCAC
Source organism: Asterias amurensis (assembly GCF_032118995.1). NCBI lineage: Eukaryota > Metazoa > Echinodermata > Asteroidea > Forcipulatida > Asteriidae > Asterias > Asterias amurensis. Next base: position 20,743,243 of record NC_092660.1, read on the forward strand.
AATTACGCAACCACAATTCTGTGGTGATACTTCAGGGCCCAATTTCACAGCTGTTTACCACCAAATTCTGCGCTTAAAGTCACCATTCTTCGCTTACTGTGCACATGCCTCATTTCTACATTACATGTAGCTGTGTAGGCGCTGATTGCCTAGTAGCCTTGTGTATGTTTGTTGCACATGCCCCATTTCTACATTACATGTAGCTGTGTAGGCGCTGATTGCCTAGTAGCCTTGTGTATGTTTGTTGCACATGCCCCATTTCTACATTACATGTAGCTGTGTAGGCGCTGATTGCCTAGTAGCCTTGTGTATGTTTGTTGCATTCCCCCATTTCTACATTACATGTAGCTGTGTAGGCGCTGATTGCCTAGCAGCCTTGTGTGTGTTTGTTGCACATGCCCCATTTCTACATTACATGTAGCTGTGTAGGCGCTGATTGCCTAGTAGCCTTGTGTATGTTTGTTGCATTCCCCCATTTCTACATTACATGTAGCTGTGTAGGCGCTGATTGCCTAGTAGCCTTGTGTGTGTTTGTTGCACATGCCCCATTTCTACATTACATGTAGCTGTGTAGGCGCTGATTGCCTAGCAGCCTTGTGTATGTTTGTTGCATTCCCTCATTTCTACATTACATGTAGCTGTGTAGGCGCTGATTGCCTAGTAGCCTTGTGTGTGTTTGTTGCACATGCCCCATGTCTACATTACATGTAGCTGTGTAGGCGCTGATTGCCTAGTAGCCTTGTGTATGTTTGTTGCATTCCCCCATTTCTACATTACATGTAGCTGTGTAGGCGCTGATTGCCTAGTAGCCTTGTGTATGTTTGTTGCATTCCCCCATTTCTACATTACATGTAGCTGTGTAGGCGCTGATTGCCTAGCAGCCTTGTGTGTGATTGTTGCACATGTGCACAGTAAGCGGAGAATGGTGACTTTAAGCGCAGAATTTGGTGGTAAACAGAGCTGTGAAATTGGGCCCTGAAGTATCACCACAGAATTGTGGTTGCGTAATTGTGGAAGTCTTTGTCCGAATGTGTGTTACTGTGTAGCCTTAGTGTATGTTTGTGCACAAACAAAAAATCCCCGCTAACCCTGTGAAATACACTTGGCCAAAGTGTGGTACTATTTCCTGCTTCCATAAGTGCAGATTATTTGCTTACGTTAAAGCAATCACACAACATCGGTAAACAGTATTGTCCAAAGGCCCACACTTCGTGTATCACAACTTATATATAAAATAACAAACCTGTGAAAATTTTGGCTAAATCGGTCATCGGAGTCGGGTGAACTTAACGAGAAAACCAACCCTTGTTTCCACACGTTTCGCCGTGTCATGCCATGTGTTTAAAATAAATCTGTTATTCTCAATATTGAGAATTGAATATTTTTAAATGTTTTCTCAAAAAGTAAAGCATTTTATGGAATGAAATTTCAAGGGAAGTCTTTCACCATTACCTTCTGTAAACCCTGTAAGTTATTTGTAAATCTGTGAACTTTTAATTTTTGTTCTGTTCAGAAAGGACTCCTCTCATACCTTGTGTCCCTGGTGGGTGCCATACTCCTTGCAAACAAAGCACATCAAGGGGCTAGCCTGGCAAGTGCTCTCCATACATACAAACTCTACAAGGTGGGGCGGATGATGGGGGCAGCTGGGACGCTCTCTTGGTTTCTCCGACAGCGGAATGCGTTTGTGTTTGATGAGAGTGCGTGTTGAGTGCGTACTGTGTGCACACTCTGCGCAGAGGTGCGTACTGCAGACAGTGCAGTAGATGGACGCAATGTGTTCTTCATTCTCATCACATGGTATTAGATTCTATGTAGAGATAGAAACAAACTTTGTCTCATAGTGCTTGTAATTAGAAATAGTTGTGGCTGTACACGTATACCAATGACAAATTGTTTGAAAATGAGTGACCTTGTGCATTCCAGGGCATTTCTTGGCAGGCAAGACACTAAACGTAGTTGAGAAATTTAAAATTGTTTCATTATAATGTTGACATACAATTGAAAAATGTAGGCCTTTTACTAGCAGCTGCACAAGTCTTGAGATGTATGCCTTCCATTAATCATCAAGTTGATACAAATTACATGACGCAATCTCCATAAAGACTTATGGCACTCAAATTGTGTAATAATAGTGCCTGAACAAAATCCAGGCTTTGTAGCTCTTGTGTTTTTAACATTTTATGTGAGTTTACATCAGGTATCCTGATAAACGATTTACAAAAGTTCCCAGACTGGACAGCATGACATATCAATTAAATGATTGACTAAAATGTTTTTTAATTAAACAACTGTCAGGGCAACTATGTCTTACCTTAATACCAGAACAGTGCCTAGTCTCTGTCCACAGAGAGGCAGTCGAACCTTCTCTTGACGACTGTAGCCTCTCAAGGAGCTCCAACAACGCAAAGTTCTTCTTAAGACCCCAAACCCCCGAGTCACCAAGCTCAGTTGGTTGACGATCGAATGGACAGAGCAACGTTCTGCCATGGGGAGAGAGGCGTGTTAGACATTCATGACAGAGGGTGTGTCCACACAGAAGAAGGCGTGGCACCTTCTCACCTTGAAAGCTGAAGACGTCTTCACAGACTGTGCACTCAAGAACCTACACAACATAAAATACATACAAATTATTATGGGTATTATCTTGGTCTTTAATTATGACAGGCAAAGATGTCCAATCCGACTGCTACTTTTGCCAAGTATTTCAATGATTTCCTAGACCCAATTACTGGGACCAGGTGTTACTTGGGCCCTGTGTAGTGTGTACTCCTTTTTATCAACATTTGTCATTATCACTACTATCAGGCTTTGTGTTGGTTGTGCTAGTACGACCAATTATGACAAATTTTGAAAATAAAATGGAGTACAGCAGCGCTCCAGTAACTGTTTGCCTTGTTTACCAGTTTAATTAAATTTATTGTTGTTTTACTTTTTAAAATTAAAATTAAACATTATGATTATGAATTGATTAGAATTATTAATATTATGACTATATATAAATTATAATAATATATGAGCACAATTTTTTTTATAGATGGTATATATTATTATCTGATTCAGATTATACTTTAATCACAACAAATGAAGACGTGGTTGCCCATTCTGTTTTGTTCCTCCAAAACAGGTTCCTGCTGAACAAGACAAGACAATATGAGGGAAGAGGCAAAGAACATTACATTATTGGGTCCGAATATTGCATTGGTTTTATGTTTTTATTTGCATGTTGAGAATGGCAACGAACATGCAAAAATATCAAGACAGGTTTTTTATGTAAGAAATCTGTACAAGGTTTACGGAAATACAATTTAAGTCTTTATATTCTCACATTGCTGTTCCCAGGTCGTCTTTTCTTTGAAACTTTGATGCAATTTGCGACCTCCCCCGAATGCGAAGGCGCCCCTCCTTCGTAATTCGCCATGTTGACGACTGTTTCTTTATTTATTTTTTCTTCATCAGTCCTGCCTCTTGAGGGCGGGCTTTAACTAATATTTGTAAATAAAAACTGTGTTGATGGTGTAAATGAATCTGTCATCTCCTTCGAACGATCGGAGCTTGCTTTAAAATCAAAACATCCGAATGATTGAATGACATCAAAGAAAGGCTCAAAAACAAAATGCTTTGAGGTAAAATTAGTGGGTTCAACGGTTTTGTTGATGTGATCATGGATCATGAATCATGTTTACTCATTTTGTTTGGGATTTGTGTCGTGTTTTTGTGTAGGAGTAGGACTGTAGGCTATATATTATAGGCTACACTGTAGGTACATGTAGTCTAACTAGTAACTCTAACTAACCGTTATTATGTAGTCCTAAACTCTTAAGTTCTAACTGTAACTCTAGTTGTACGCTTGTTGAATTTGCGGGGCATAGCTTTGGTTAGTGTAGGGCCCTACTACCATTTAATTTATACATTTTAAATTCTAACTTATTTAGAATCTAAATAAGTTAATAAATTTATCCTTGGTTGATTCTCTCGACTTGAAGTAGGCTACACTTCTATTTCTAAAATTTTGAGAATTGCGTTGTTCCTTCTCTCCCAAACCCAAGACTAGCTAGAGTAATATAATAACATAATAATACAAAGTGTTTTATTAATTTAATGGATGTTTTTAGCATCATGATGATCATTCAGCGCCATGGTTAGTTGCGAGGCGGGAGGAGGGTCGCGTTATTCGCAACTAATGATGGATGGTCTGATTGTGGAAAACACACAACACCACCATTGAGTTCCACAGGCTACCATTTACCATGGCTACACAAATTAATTAAAAGTTCCGCCGCTACAGCCATACTACAGTGCAGTTGCCTGGGTTGACAAATACAGTTCAGTAGAATTATTCCATGAGTTAATCCAGTTAATTATTCAATGAAAAATCATCAACTATTTCATATTTGCTCATTGGGTCTCACTCACAATATGGGGTTACAATTTAGTGAGTGTACTCACAGTCACATACATGTATTGTATCCAGATTAATAAGCAAACGCACTGATTGACATCGTCATATAGTAAAAATAATGGCCTATATTATAAATGCAATTATAGTGACAGCTTAGTGAGCATCAGTCTAAAACAAAGCATGTATCTGGGCCAATACTTAAATGATATTGTCAAAGACTAGTAAATATTTTGTTGGCCCCTTTTGACCCAGCATACATGGCATATGAAATAGAAACCTGTCAATGTTTAACCTAAATAAATTGGTTATCAAAGTCACAATAGGCTTTAAAATAGTGAAAATGACAAACTCCTTCACTGTTTCACCGTTAAAACGCTAACTGATTTAACTGTTTTTGTTGTTTTGCAAAACTGGCATTTGACAGTTTCAAGTAATAATTTGAACTTAAAAGTTAATTGAAGTTTTCCTACATAACAATTTTTAATATCATAAAAGCTATTTTTTGTTTAAATCTTTGAAATTTGTTTACTGTTTCACACACCATTATTTGATGCATTTTTGCAATTTGTTGTCCACAGTGAAGATGCAAAGGAAATTTTCTAACCAGCCGTCGGTTCTTGAAAGAGCTCAGAAACAGCTTCAAGGAAAGCGTTTGTCTGCCACCAATAGAGGGCCTGCTTCAGCCGATCGGTCTGCCAATCAAGAACGCAGGAAAGAAGAAAATGATCTTGATGTAAGTTTCGATCAGGTTTGCTGCTAAAGCGCTTGTGATAACTGATATCACATCTTATTAAAGGGTTTAGGTACTTTGTGCGCAATGTCCACAGATTTACATTAGACTCGCACAGTTTGTTGATGATGATAGTAGAAAGCTTCAATTTACTTGCTGAGGTGCTGTAGTTTTTGAGAAATGACATGTTCAAGAGTAAAAAATTTCATGAAAATAGTTTCCCTTGTGTTTTAATTAATACGTTTTACATGCTAACATAATCTGTGTGAGTTGTTTTACTCATTTCTCAAAACCTACAGCACCTCAGCAAGTAATATTTTAAGGGAAGCTTTCTACCATCATTATCTATTGTACCCAAACCCTTTAAAGACTGGACGCTTTTGTTGTCAAAGACCAGTCTTCTCTCTTGGTGTACAGTATCTCAACATAGTGCACAAAATAACAAACCTGTGAAAATTTGAACTCAATTGTTTGTTCGAAGTTGAGAGATAATAATAAAAGAAAAAACACCCTTGTCACACGTACATGTAGTTGTGTGCTTTCAGATACTTGATTTTGGGACCTCAAAATCAAGTATCTGATTTGGCTGGTCACTGAAAAGATTAAGGCAAATTTTGTTTTAATCTTTACACTACGCACAGGTCTTCTAGATCATTAATTGCCTCTTATCTGATTGCAAACTTTCAGGCCTATCTTAGTCAGCTCTCCCGCAAAGTCACTATCAGCAGCGGAAAGAAAACAAAAAGCACACTTAGTGATGATTTCAGTGACATCAGCATCTCCAGTGATGGAGGTCAGGAGGGACAGGCGGCCAGTCTATCAGCCAGCCGTTTCGTTAAGAAAAGCCACAGTCAAACAATGGTGGACAGTGGAAGCTTGCGGCGGAAAGCTGAGGCTACCTCTGGGGGAATATCTATGAAAAAGTCTGCCACAACTCCAAATTTTCTGAACAAAACAGCACCTGTGTATGCGTCTTCAGCTTTGCAGAAGGCAGCCAAACTTGGAGCAAAGTTTTCAAAACAAAAGAGAAGCACCGAAAACTTGCCAGATTCCGATAGTGACTTTGATATATCCCTCAGTGATGAAGACAATCTTACATCAAAAAACAAGACTAAGTTCACAAAAGAAAACGTGATTGGAAGTAGTAGGAAGAAGTCTTCAGGAATAGGAAAAACCTCGTCTTTCAGTCACCTTCAGAGCAGCGATGAGGATGAACTTATGAAAGATGGCAACAAGTTCTTAAAGAAGTCTAACAAGCCTTTATTCTATGTTAGTGAAAGTGACGGAGAAGACAATAACTTTGGCAGAGATGGCAATAAATTTCTCAAAAAGTCTGCCTCGAAGCAGTCAACAAATCTCCCACCAAAACCTGATCCAGAAGAGGAAGCCACAAGTAGGTTTTTGAAAAAACCCACCTCCAAAACAACACTACAAGACACAAAGTCTACCACATCCAAGGCAAAGATTAACGAGGACAGGTTCCTGACTTCAACCCCAAAGAAAGAGGCAGTCGCATCAAGCTCAAAGCTTCCTCAGAAGACCTCGGCAGGGTTGGGACTGGATAGTGATGAGGAGGATCTACAGGAATTCATCATGAATCTGTCGCCCTCTAGCTCACCAGATATTCCCCCAATCCGAGAGAAGAAGCAGGTCACACAGAGTAGTAATCTTACGGTGAGAGATTTCAACTTTGTAAACATTACATTGTAATATATTGTTTAAATAAAAGCATTTTTGTTCTCCATACATTCACACATACATGTAGTACCTAGGTGGTTAATGTCAAAAGCTTTTTTTTTCATAGTTGCAAAACCAAGTTGATCGCCTGTTGTTTTTTAACCTAGCCATGCTAGCAGAGTATTTCTTGAAGGAAATAGAATGATCTGATGCAAACAATATTTACCAACCAAATGGATAAGTTGGTAACTTGTTTGCAACAGCTAATTCTGTTTTTATATTTTCATAGTTCTTCATCTAGAGGATGAGGTGCAGATCTAGGGGAGTGGTCGAGGTGGATGGACCCCTTCCTACTCTGTGTTTGCTGAATACATAATTAAATAGTGGTTAAAGTCCCAACTCATTTTAAATTCTTGGGGTGGAGGGGTGGGGGGGGGGTTGGGTTGGTAGTCTCTAGACCCATAGAGGAGACTTCAATCTCTTTTATAGTTTATAGTTATTGTACTTAGTCACACTCCTGTTTAAAACACAAATTCTCCAGCAAAATCAATTAAATTTTTCTTCAGATTTGCATCTATAGGTACCTTGTTTTGAAATTGTCCAGAATCAAGATGTTAAACTTGTGTTCTTCTTCATCTACATTTTGGACATTAGGAAAGCAAACAAACCTCACCCAGTCGGAGACCAGCTACCCCTGGTGTTAAGAAAGTCTTTAGATCAAGAGAAGATTCATCAGACGATAGTGCAGTGTCATCAGAGTCCATTGTTACTGAGGGTTTACAAGAAGACATCTTCAGCGGTAAGATTGCTAACACGTACATCAATTTATTCTTCGAAAAGAGTTGGGTGCAGATGTGGGATTATCCAGAAATGTACTGACCCGAGAAGTGGGGGGGGGGGGGAGAGAGCAGGAGACAACTGCAGAGGTACAAATTGAATTCCCTTCATGTTGATTGAGGAAAGTGTTGCAGTTGGCAGCAGAGGTCAAAAAGGGACCCTACACATCATCAAAGCCAGACTTCCAACTCATTGGTTGAACTAGCCTTGCTCAAGGCAGTCGAATTATTCACTCCGAAAAAAGACCGCCGCTGTATAAAAACCCACCCGTATTCACTGTGCGTAAAACCCACCCGTATTCACTGTGCGTAACACCGCACAACACGATGCCCCCGTACACTATCCGCATGCGGAGGCCGTCAGGCCAACAGCCTTGTAGGATCTGTGTTGAAGCCACTGACCTCATTACTATAAGTAGCGAAGAGTTCCCACGGTCAGCTCATTACCATAATGCCCGCGAAAGACGAGACATGTTTACCTCACACACCACCACCACGGACGCATGATAGGGTCCAAAGGTCGTGATAAGGGAAGTGCGTGATTGGACGTCAAAATGAATAATTCATTTGCCTCACATCCTGTGTTGTCTGATAGGTCTGACGAACGATATACATATTCATGAGCTGCATACTAGCATATCCTCGAGCCCCCCCAATTTCGTCCACTATTGGAATTTTTTCAATACAACACATTAAAACGGGAAGATACAGATCCGACAAGGCTGTCGGCCTGACGGCCTCCGCATGCGGTTAGTGGTGTACGAGTGCGATGACTTGTGTGAACAGTATTCGTGCGATGTGACAGTGTGTATACGGGTTGGTCATTCGGTGTGATCGCACACACCATGCACAGGGTATACGGCGGGTGGGTTTAGAGCTGCGTCTTTTCAGAGCGAATAATGCAACTGCCTTGAGCAAGGCTATGGTTGAACCTTAATTGAGGACGCGGCAGTAGGTGCTTAGTATTGCCAACTTGTCTGGGGCTGATGTTTGTTTGTCTCAACAATTTTTCTGAAGTTTCCTTTTTTTTGGGGGGGGGGGGAAATCATACCGGTTGAAAAAATAAAGTGAAACTTGTTGGTGTATTTTTGTACAATGTTTTTTTTCTTCTTTTTTTACTTTTCTAGGTATACACACTAAGTTAATGCAGCTGGAAGATTTAGAACCCATTGGGATAAGTCCAAAGCTGGCTCCTGTATCATCCTCCAAGCCAAAAGTTTCAGACAAACCAAACAAGGACATAGTCAGTGACATTTCTGAACCAAGCTCCATCAGGGAGGACTTCCTCTCTGGACTGCAAACTGTTGACGATCTTCTTGCTAGAGACACTTATAACCAGGGACGAGGAAGCCCTGCGAGAAAAAACAGCTATCAAAGTGATTTTGAAAGTGCTGAAGATTCCATTTCTGAAATTCTGTCGGATATCAGAAGGTCTGGTAGCAAAACACCAAGGGAGGCATACGCTGAAGACACGTTTACGTCTCAGTCTGTGTCGCTGTCGCAGACCAACACAAGCACAAGGACAGTACCAGATTCTCAATCTGAGGGTACCAGTGGACAGGATACCAGTCAAGGTAGAAGGACATACTCTGATAGTGGAGACACCCTCACTAAGGCAAGCCTGAGTGAGAACTACAGCGATGATTTTGACTCTCGTCATACAGACTCTGATGTGGAGGATCTTTCCTCTGATGATGAGAGGATGCGGACAGATTCTGTAACTCACAGTAGGAGCTTTACGTCTTATACGGAGAGTAAGACAATCACTAGAAGTGAAACACCAAGAAGGAGCAAGAGACGAGATAGAGATAAGAAGAAGACCATGAAGACTCAAGATGCATCGGTTCAAGCAGATGGAGCTACATCAGCTACTCACCGTTGGCTAAGAGGTACCAAGTACCAAGTAACCCTAACCCTCCCAAATCCTCTTAGCAAGTTTTCCGGTAGTGGAAGATTGAGGACTGTAAGCCCAACTAACAATTGCTCATCACTGGCCCACGCTACCAAATCTTATCAAAGTCAAAACATTTCGTTTTTGAGTGACCTACATGTACATGTAGGATAAGGACTGTATGCCAACGTAAAAATTATTGCATATTAATAAATACCTTGGACGGTTTCAAGTCTCTGATTGGTCAAAACCCGGTCACGTGTGAGAGTGTTAACAGTGGTATAAAGAATAAGTGGTAATAGCGAATAAGGGGCCACTAAATCAGCATACATTGTGTAAACCTTGCGCGTTGCGCTGTATCGCACGCTTATTTATATCCCTGTTAGTTTCATTGCAACTTCGCGCACTTACGCGTACGCGCGCTGAAAATGTATCAATTTTGAGTGCGCGCGTGTAACATGTGCGCGCGTTTAAACTGACGCCGAGCTCATGCGCGCGTTTTAATGCACAAGGAACAGCTATCGTCCAATCATTTGCCTCCTTTGACCCCAGTGAAGGCGCTGAACAGATCATTATTTCAAAGAGTCACTGGTCTCAAAGATCAGTAATGTGATTAACGCACGAAAGAGATGGGAACCATCAGAAGCTCAAATATGGCCCCTGAACATGTCTGGAAGTACAGCCGAGAGAAAAGTCACAAAATTTGGACAATTTTAGCCGTTTAATTCGCTAAAAAAAGTATTTATTAATGGGAATAACAGTGTTCGTACCCGGTCTTCACTGCGTGGTAATGACCTTGGTTGGTGGCTGCGCGCCAGCCACCAACCCGGTCATTACCACGCAGTGAAGACCGGGTATTCGCACTGTTATTCCCTAAATAAAAACGATTTTGAACTGTTGACTTGAATTGTTTTCTTTTTAAGATTTGTGTAATCTATTTGTTTACAGATTTGGATTTGAGTGCTCTTGGTACGGTGACCGGCGTTGACCCCACCCCGGTAGCTATGCATGTCATAAACCCACAGGCTCTAGAAGGTATGGTCATTGTGTAACTCAAGAAAATAGAAACCCATGCTTTTATTGGAAAGGTGTTGTAAAATAATTAAAGTGACAGGCATTTCTAATAATATAGGAATATTTATGTAGTTGCTCATATCTTTTGAGAATGTACTGTTTTGTTTACAGGTACTGTTGTATTGGTGCAGTTTTTTTTGTTTGTAATAATGCTTTCTGTTATGCTTACATAATTGCTGTAAGTTGTATTTTTTTTACAGCATTAAATGTTGGGATTTGAACAAATAATTGATGTTTTTGCATTTTGTTTACATCAATGTTGTTTTTTGTTTACATCATTGACATTATTTTGTTGTTATTTGTTTACATCATTGACATTATCTTTGTTGTTTTTTGTTTACATCATTGACATTATTTTGTTGTTTTTTGTTTACATCATTGACATTATTTTGTTGTTTTTTGTTTACATCATTGACATTATTTTTTTGTTTTTGTTTACATCATTGACATTATTTTTTTGTTTTGTTTGTTTACATCATTGACATTATTTTGTTTTGTTTGTTTACATCATTGACATTATTTTGTTTTGTTTGTTTACATCATTGACATTATTTTGTTTTGTTTGTTTACATCATTGACATTATTTTGTTTTGTTTGTTTACATCATTGACATTATTTTGTTTTGTTTGTTTACATCATTGACATTATTTTGTTTTGTTTGTTTACATCATTGACATTATTTTGTTTTGTTTGTTTACATCATTGACATTATTTTGTTTTGTTTGTTTACATCATTGACATTATTTTGTTTTGTTTGTTTACATCATTGACATTATTTTGTTTTGTTTGTTTACATCATTGACATTATTTTGTTTTGTTTGTTTACATCATTGACATTATTTTGTTTTGTTTGTTTACATCATTGACATTATTTTGTTGTTTTTTGTTTACAGCATTGACATTATGTTGTTGTTTTTTGTTTACATCATTGACATTATTTTTTTTTTTTTTTTACATCATTGACATTATTTTTTTTTTTTTTTTTACATCATTGACATTTATTGTGATTTGTTTGTTTACATCATTGACATTTATTGTGATTTGTTTGTTTACATCATTGACATTATTTTGTTTTGTTTGTTTACATCATTGACATTTTTTTGTTTTGTTTGTTTACATCTATGACATTATTTTGTTGTTTTTTGTTTACAGTATTGACATTATGTTGTTGTTTTTTGTTTACATCATTGACATTATTTTGTTTTGTTTGTTTACATCATTGACATTATTTTGTTTTGTTTGTTTACATCATTGACATTTATTGTGATTTGTTTACATCATTGACATTATTTTGTTTTGTTTGTTTACATCATTGACATTATTTTGTTTTGTTTGTTTACATCATTGACATTTATTGTGATTTGTTTACATCATTGACATTATTTTGTTTTTTGTTTACATCATTGACATTATTTTGTTTTGTTTGTTTACATCATTGACATTATTGTGATTTGTTTGTTTACATCATTGACATTTATTGTGATTTGTTTACAGCATTGACGTCCTACAGCCCAAGTATTTTAGCCATGAATGAGATGTTACTTTCTCAAATACGCCACACTCAGCAGACAATACAAGGATCCCTACATCTTCACCAGACCTTCATGGAGAACATCCAAACGGATTATAACTACACAACAGTGGAGGACACTAAGGAGGTAAGACTCACTGCTTTAGCATCTTGGTGTGGGGGGGCATCTTCCTGCACCCTATGATAATTTCTTCTTGTTGTTGTGTGGTGTTTAAAATGTGCCAATCCTTGCATGCAGGCATAGTTTATCATTTAAAGCTAAAATCAGTGAGATTGAATGGTCAAACGGTAGGAGGGTTGACTGTGTACAGTGTATATGCATTCACCACATGACACCAAATTGCGGCTGGCATAGCTTATCTATCATACAAAACCACACTGGATGAATTTGAATTGCCAAACAGTAGGAGGGTTGACTGTGTGCTATGTTGATGCATACATCACTTGATACCACTTTACATGCTCGCATTGATATATTGAAGGAGGACTGACTGTGAACTGTGTTAATGCATGCATCACATGATATTGCAGGCAGATGTATATAGTATATATAATCTATTTATTCAAACAGCCCAACAGACAGACAGACCATACATTTTTGGGGTACATGTGTACCAATCCATTAATCATTTTGTGTACTAATTTTTCCCATCCTTTTTATATTTTTATTTGTTAAAACAAAGAACCAAGTTACACATTCTCTTCCTTTGCAGTACATTCGTAGACATAGACGACCCAAGCTGACGATGGAACAAGCTTTAGCTGAAGTCAGAAGGGAAATGGAGGAGGGTTACAGGTAGAAATAGACTTTCTCTGTGGGTTAAATGGAAAGATCTCGGTTGTTCTGTATATGACAATGTCGAATAAGTAGTTGGTAGCTGTGTGAGTTAGGTAAATGCAAAGAGGAAAATAAAATGTAGCACTTTGAAGGGGTTTTAGGTACTTTTTGTACAACATGAAGCAACATGTCAACAATTTTATAAAACTTATGCGGTTTGAATATATTGATGGTAGAAGGATTCCCTGAAAAATATTACTCGCCGAGGTACTGTAGCTGTAACAACACTGGACACTATTGGTAATTGTCAAAGACTAGCCTTCACAGTTAGTGTATCTCAACATAATATGCATAAAATAACAAACCTGTGAAAATTTGAGCTCAATCGGTCGTTGAAGTTGCGAGATAATAATGAAAGAAAACAACACCCTTGTCACACCAAGTTGTGTGCTTTCAGATGCTTGATTTCGAGACCTCAAATTCTAAATCTGAAGTCTCAAAATGAAATTTGTGGAAAATTACTTCTTTCTCCTTCAGAGGGAGCCGTTTCTCACGATGTTTTATACTATCAACCTCTCCCCACTACTCATAACTAAAAAATGTTTTATGCTAATAATTATTTTGAGTAATTACCAATAGTGTCCCCTGCTTTTAAGACATTAGTAAAACAATGTCACAAAAATAATTAGTTCTCAGAAGATGAAATTTATTTAGCTTGTACACTGTAATTACGTGACTCTGTTGAAAACTAATTAAGCTAAAACTTCTACAAGTAAATTACATGTATATTACATACATCGTCATGCACAGTGAGTAGGTATTCATGTCATGGCCAAACACTTGATCCACTCAGTGTATTAAAACCGTTTAATGACTAACTACATAAAGTACTGAATAAATATGTGCATGAGGTTTCAAGACCAAGGTTTATATACAGTCCAGCACAGTCTAAACAAAGGATGGTAATGAGTCAGTGTTGTACTGGACTGACAACAATCCACAGTCCTTATTTAGTCCACTGCAGCACTCCCTCATTAACATCCTTTGTTTAGACTGTGCTGGATTGTAAATAATTTAACCATTTTTATAGAGAGCATAACACATGCTGATATAGATGTATTTTAACCTTTGTTGAAGTTGTTTTTCTCCATTGCATCAGATGAAGGAATCGTTGCCATGGAAGCGCATGAGAAAGTCCATGGAAATATCGATTTATTACTAGTTGGCCATTAAAGGCAGTGTACACGTTTGGTAATTACTCAAAACATATATTAGCATAAAACCTTACTTGGTAACGAGCAGCGGAAAGCTGTTGATAGTATGAAACAATGCGAGAAACAACTCCCTCTGAAGTAACTTGGTTTTTGAGAATGAGGTATTTTCTCACTATTATAAATAAAAAATTCTGTCTGATGAGTGTACACTATTTTGTACGACAAGGGTGTTTTTTCTTTCATCATTTTCTCGCAAGTTCAAGGACCAATTGAGCTAAAATTTTCAGAGGTTTGTTATTTTATGCATAAACAAAAATGTTGGGATACACCAAGTGAGAACACTGGTCTTTGACAAATACCAAAGGTGATTGGTGTTCAGTGCCTAAAGTGAGCTACATTTGGTTTCCTGTTTGCAATGTTGAATAAATGAGATGACTCGAGCTATAGTTTTATTCTACCATGGTTCCCAGTAGGAGGGAAAGTGTATAGCTGTTTATTGGAAGAGTAATATAATTATTATCCTGCACATTGGGTACATTCACATTTTGTTAGATTGTAAATGTAACTTTTGTTGTAACATGACTTAATTTAATAATATGCCTTTGTAAAAAAATATTTGAAATGGTTGATTCCTTTGTCAATGTGAGTATTTGTGGCTTATTATGAACTCATAATATGTATGCGGTGGGTACCGTCGTGTGTCTCCCATTCTGCGCAGTGAACAGGTTGATCGATAAATATGTAAGGATGGTGTAATGTACTTGTCTAAAACGTTTTGTTTGTTCTCTATGAAGATGAAAACAGACTCTTCCAAATCGTAAAATGTGTTTGCTTGTTATTTTGTTTTTGTTTAAAAAAACATATCAGCTAACAACGGTAAGGAATTTTAAATACAATGCACATTTCTCGATGCAAATAACCCCTTGGTCAAGAATGTATGAGTCAGGTAGTTTTCTTGTTATGATCTGCTGTGTTTTGATTGTGTCCGAACACGCCCCCATTATTGGCCGGGCCAAAGACCCGTCCCGGTGTGGCGGTTTCAACTTTCCGCTGTGTTCAGTTTTCCGAATGACCAAATACGGTAGCATTACGATATGCGATGCCTGCGCACAGCAAGCGAAAGTAGTCCATTTTTAGTGCCGTATTGAGTCGTCCGTTACCCACCGGTAGCTGTCATGGCGGCGTCCACGAGTCGAGTACAACTAGCGGCAAACGCGTGGATCGTATGAGTTGTTTTATATGCAAGCAGAGTGTGACCTGCCTAAAGTTGTACCCATGAATGCATGTAAAGAGTGGGGCAAGAGATTATGTGACTACACAGAAAAGAATCGTAATATAAACAATTTGGGGTAACTGCTGAGAGAACTACAGTACTCGCCAGGGTACTCGCGGCGGTATATCTGAGGTCACCCGGAAAACTGAACACGCCGGAAAGCTAAAACCGTTCGAACAACGTGATGATATGTCCGACTACATCACCCGGAAAACTGAACACGGCGGAAGACTGAAACCGCCACACCTGGCAAGCGCATGTGTCATGCCATGTGTATGCCATATGCAAAACTCCCCATTTTTTTTTCAAAGGAACACGTTGCCTTTGATTGGTCGAATTGGTCTATAAAAAGCCAACCTCGCCACCGTGGGCAGCGCGCCGTATCACGCTAGCTCTGCATATATGATAGAGCAAGAAGTGCCGGGAAAAAAATGGCGCGGCGAGATCGATCACCCCTGGGAACGAGGTTGATAAAAAGCGTTTGAAAACCGTTTGTTATGAAATGCATATGGTTGGAAAGATGTTTTAAAAGTAGAACACAATGATCTTCACAAATATGCCTCGAAATTGCGTGGTTTTCCTTTTACCTCGTCGGCTAACACGGTCGGCCATTTATGGGAGTCAAATTTTTTACTCCCATAAATGGCCGACCGTGTTAGTTAGCTAAGCAAAGGAAAACCACGCAATATCGAGGCATATTTGCGTGGATCATTGTATTGTACTTTAAAAACAACTTTCCAACCATATGCATTCTACAACAAACGGTTTCAAACGCTTTTTATAGACCAACTCGTCCGATCAAAGGCAACTTGCTCCTTTAATGTTAATAGCTATTTCACAAGACTAGAATCTTCTTGAGAAAGAACTTTCGACGCAGTTTAACTTAAATGTTGGGGATTTTTGGGGTTGAACAAAGAATTGACAAGAGTGGGATTCGAACCAACGACCTCCGGATTAACGTGCCGGCGCTCTACCAACTGAGCTATCTAGCCCTATATTGGCGGTGTCCCTATTTTGTCAATATCTTTGTTCGGGGGTGCCAGTCAGAAGCCATATAACCGTTAACTGCCGTGTAGCCAGGGATCACACCCAAATTACGATACAACCTGGGAAGCGGCAGCTAGGGGATCACCTTAAGGGGATGCGACTTTTTGTTTCAGATATCAATATAAACCACAAGGGAAACTGACTGGGTAAATTTGTAAATGATTTTTGGGGTTGAACAAAGAATTGACTAGAGTGGGATTCGAACCAACGACCTCCGGATTAACGTGCCGGCGCTCTACCAACTGAGCTATCTAGCCCTATATTGGCGGTGTCCCTATTTTGTCAATATCTTTGTTCGGGGGTTTCTCACAGTGTTTTATACGATTAACCTCTCCCCATTCCTCGTTACCAAGTAAGGTTTTATGCTAATAATTATTTTGAGGTAGTTATTACCAATAGTGTGCACTGCCTTTAATTGAGGCTGACATCGAGGTAATCTTGAATGGGAAAGTCACGTTTCCTGCTCAGGTAGGAAACTAAAATCGATTATGTAACCATGGAAACGCACCCAATAATACGCACGCGTGGGACATTGAGAACCCTCCTCAAGGCGAGGGCGCCCTTCTCTACGCCGACATCTATACTATTAAAAGCGTAACCCGCGCCATCTTTGATTGAAAATTAGAAGGTCCAGTGGCATGGCATCCTTGTGGAATTCAACACGGTTGTGTCGTTACAGACGTCGGGTTGCAAGTCTACAAAACCCTGAACCGAACTCCCTCTTACGACTTGTCTGATTGGCTGGAGTCACGAGCGATATCTCCTTACATGTGTGGTTGTCTGGTTTTGATATGGGCCACCTGTTGGTCGAAGGGGGAAGCCGTAGGCTGCGCACAGAGTCACCTCTGTGGTTGTCTGGTTTTGATATGGGCCACCTGTTGGTCTAAGGGGGGGGGGGGAAGCTGTAGGCTGCACACAGAGACACCTCTTTAAGTGGGTGGCAACCTCGGACTCCCATTAACATTCCAGAGTGACTCATTGATGTTTCGCAGAGGGGTAAATGGCATTGTGTATTTACCATTTTGTACAGGGGGGTTTAATTTCGCGTGTTAAATAAAAAAAAACATTAGGCTTTAATACATGCATCTGTTACATACGTGTTTATTACAATTAAATAACTCATGTAGGCCTACCCAACTTTCCAGCATTTTTTAAACGCATCAAACAGCAACCCATTGTTGTGAAACTTTATTTGTCCCATTTAACTCTGCACCATTAGTGGTTGAGTCCATATGTCATCCCCACACACAGAACGTATACACGCAAAAGTTGAAACATTTTCAAAAAGAAAGTAAATGCATTACTGATTCTTTTCATATACATTGTATAGGTTTTGCCAGTTAAACCTACAAAAAAGTACATGAACTCACCGTTTAAGAATAGGTATGCTTTCATGGTTACGAACTTTGTGAAACATCAACGGCTGTTTTGAAGCTGTAAACGAACATTCCATTCAAAGTTCTGAAGTAACAAAATTGTTAAAACGTTGCCTGGTCAGGACTCAGGGTGTAGGTTTTGCCAAATCCTTTTTGTATTAAGCAATCGGCCGTCGCGTTTTGTTATCGAAAGAGCCCTCATGTGCAGCTGAATCGGGTACTTTTTACGAATTTCTCCATACAAAAATCCAATCCTACGAAATGATTATTACCTGTAAGAATACCTCCCTTGCCCCCACATTACCTTTTACAACATTTGTATACTACAATCCTCCTCATCTAGCGGGGTGCTGCGCGAAGCGCGGCATCCCGCTAGTGTGTATTATGGTTTATTAGAGTCACAGGTCTAGTCTTGGTTCCAAGACCATTGGTGTTGCGCGGTCACACACAACCAACGTTCCGATTATGCACGGCAAAAACTGTCCACGCTTGTAATGAATGAACGCTAGCGGGCGCTGTTTCTCTGATTTACGGATCTCACCATGTCCTGTGCTCACCATGGTCTTGGATATTTGCAAATTGAAGGCGTGGCCAGACTATGTAAATTACTTTTAATGTATGCAATATTCATATCACGTGACGAATTGAAGATGACTATTCAAACTAGATCGAGTCAAAGGTCAATATGATCGGCGGTCTATTTTTAATAATCTTTGTTTAAAGAGTGATTCCGTGGTCATTATAGGCCTATTAAAAGGAAAACAGTGAAATTTTAAGTATAGGTACCTATTCAGATTATGGATACGTGACGATTTGAAATCGTAAATAATGGTCAAAAATCGAACGTAAAATTAGCATTCAGAGAGTCCGTGTATCGGACGCTGTATGGCCCCACGGCGTGGAGCAATCGGAACGTGAAATAAGCCTTGTGGAATATCACGTACCGCCCATGCCGTGTCTCGTGGGGGTTGGAGGTGTTAAATCCCAGGTGCTATGAACTCCCAGCTTGCGGGTATCGAATCCGTTGTTTCTTATGATCGCAACGTTCCAATATGCTCCATTTTAATTCATGGCCCCTAATTTCTTTTTGTTATGAGTTTTCAGGTAATTTTGATGATGTCAAAACGTAGGAATATCGCATATTGTTATATTGACAGTGTTATTGTGTGAGTAGCTTAAAAAAATTATGAGAATTTTTTATAAAAGGTTTAAATAAAAATAATGCTAAAACAAAATTCCCTCAAAGCATAATTTTGTCAAACAAAGTATTATTTTTTTAGTTCTGTGAATGAAGAGTTATTTTTGAGGTAATGATTAAACTGGGCAACTAGTGGAATTTAATGACCTGACTATTCGCCTCAAATAACTGGGAGTTGAATAGCAGTAGTCGCCGCTGGACAAGCAATCAAAACTCGAAATTTCTCATGAGTTATTCCAAAAGATATTGTTACGACTACATTAAAAAAAAATGTTATATGGTTACGTTCCAAGCTACGCAGCTACTCGGCTACGTTTACGTTCCAAGATACGCTTAGGTCTACGTTCCTTCAAGTTACACTATAATATCAAAAGGTATGTTTTCAAGCCCGAGTCAAGCTACGCTTACATTCCAAGATACGCAGCTACGAATTATGTTCCAAGATATGCTTACGCTCCACCAAAAGATACTGTTACGTTCCAAGCTACGCAGCTACTCAGCTACGCTTATACACTCCAAGATACTAATAGGTTACGCTACAATATCAAAAAGTACGCTTTCAATCCCGAGTCAAGCTACGCTTACGTTCCAAGATATGCAGCTACGGTTACGTTTCAAAATACGTTCTCACAAAGACGCTTTTGAATCCCTCAAGATTTCCTTCCCCCAAGATTAAAAAACTTTCACTGTGAATAACACTACAGGGCCCACCAGTTAATATCTGTTTGGCAGAAAATACTGTACAAAATTTCTTTACTATCCAAAAATTTACTTGGGCACTACAAAATTTCAAATTTAATTAAAAATTGGCTGGCAACCAGTTTCTGCTAAGCAATACTATTTTGTGCTAACTATAAGCAAATTGTTTAGCCAATACAGGCTTCATCAGTGTGGGCCCTGGCACGTCGGGAGCATAACGCCACGATCGCATTTCAAGCTGCATATCATGGCAATGCAGGTGTCTGGATCTGGACATTATACACAGAAATGTTTGTGCTGGTACCACAAACCTTTCTTTATCGTATTTCCACCCTGTGTCAAAGTTTCAAATCCTACTGATCTGGACATTATTATACTCCGATAAAAACATATATACCCACACACAGAGTAAAGCAAAAGTCATGCAACGGAATTACTGCATGCATTGTACACTACATGCACAACACTGATGAGCTATTCATGAGCCAACCGCATCGCAGCCTCTGATTGGCTCCACCGGAAAGTCGGGGGAGATTTGCCGAAAAACAATAAAAAAGTTAAGACCCGTCGTTGCAAATATTCAAGACCATGGTGAGATCTAAATCAGAGAAACAGAGCGCCCGCTAGCGTTCGTTCATTACAAGCGTGGACAGTTTTTGCCGTGCCATCGGAACGTTGGTTGTGTGTGACCGCGCAACACCAATGGTCTTGGGACCAAGACTATCACAGGTCTGGTTAGAGCGCCATTTCTGCAGACAAGTCAATTTCGCAAACATACACATTTCCGTGTTCCCTTTTTATAGGACAATGTTACATTGGAACCGGCTTTTACGAATTGCAATTTGCACTTCAATCCTCTGCCTCATTTCAACCTCTTTATTGTTGAATCTGAAATATGTACGTACGTGCACTAACCCATCAACGAATGAACATGACGAAGCAACTCGGAAAACTCCGCCAGGCTTCTATAAACACGGAACAAGTAACGAAACAGCTAACATTGATAATGCGGTGTTTGGGAGTAATATGACACCAAGAAGGTATGTAATGGTACATTGACGTAGAAAGCAATGGTGTTTGTTCTTATTAAACCAATTAACAAATCACATCCAAATAACGGTGTTTTAAGGTGTTTGTTTTTGCAAGGGTTGAAGCATGTCAACTGTGATTGGTTTTAAGATTATGATGATATTATGTAGTTTACGCATTGCATGCTAATATTGTGAGTCAATTTCAAATCATAGGGGCCTACCCATTGTTCTCATCTAAGTTCACTTTTCACTGCATGCACAATTTGGGGCAGGAATCTGTACTGGTGTCCCACTCTGATCCATAAAGTTTGCGGTTAAAGGCACTGGATTCTTTGGTACTCAAAATAATTGTTAGCATAAATTCTTATTGGTAACGAGAAAAGGAGAGCTCTTGATAGTATAAAACAATGTGAGAAACGGCTCCCTCTGAAGTAACGTAGGTTTTGAGTAAAATGTAAATTCTCACTCGGATATTAAAGTAGGTTTTTTTACGCATCTGAAAGTACACAAAGCAATGAAACAAGAGTGTTTATCTTTTATTATTCTCTTTGCAATTTTGATAACTAATTGAGCACCAGATCAAACAGGTTTATTTGTCTTTGCATACGTTGGGATACACAAAGTGACTAGCTGTAAAATTAAATCCGCGAAGGATAGCCGCTTATTAAAACACTCATATAACACAAACATAATGTTTATTTTAGCCACCAGGCTGCCCAGCCGCATAAAGTGAGGAGAAAACATATATAATATATACATATTTTTATATTAAAACAATTTTTTAATTTTAATGTGTATGTAGTTGCTGGGCACCTCTGAAAAACAGTGTTTCACTGAGAGGTTTCCCCAGGGTAAAGAAGAAATAAATAAATAAAACCATACTAGCTTGTGGTTGTAGACAAAAAAGTAACATCCAAATAAAACTGGATAGTCAATAAAACTGGATGGTCATTAGTCAAGACAATGTCAGTCTTTTATAAAGCATTGTTAATTCCCCCTTCACAGTTGCCTTGTAAAATGGCAACGCTAACGATGGCAAAGCAATAAACTTATTTGTAACCATAGCAATCAATCCATATCAGTAGCATGGAGCCAGATAAAAGCATTGAAAATGCTATTGTATTCATTTAAAATTATTAAAACAAAATCGCCTTACAAAATAATTACCGGTAGCCACTATTATTATTCCATAGGGGAACAACTATGCTACACAAAGGACACAAGTTGTACGTTAATGCCATCGGACCCTTTCGGTACAGAAAACAAAATAAAAGTTCACAGATTTACAAATAACTTACAGGGTTTACAGAAGGTAGTGGTGAAAGACTTCTCTTGAAATATTATTCCATGAAATGCTTTACTTTTTGAGAAAACAGTAAAACAATATCAATTCTCGATATCGAGAATACGGATTTATTTTAAACACATGTCATGACACTGCGAACGCGCGGATACAAGGGTGGGTTTTCCCCGTTATTTTCTCCCGACTCTGATGACCGATTGAGACTAAATTTTCACAGGTTTGTTATTTGATATAGAAGTTGTGATACACGAAGTGTGGGCCTTGGACAATACTGTTTACCGAAAGGGTCCAATGGCTTTATTATTCATTGATATAGAAACCAGGATTATATCGATTTGATGCAAGAATCTTGAAACCTAAACATCCTTTCAGCAAACTCGGGGGTGCAGTGAAAAGAGAGTTCTAAATAGTCGCATTATTTAGTAGTTTCATTTTGTCACCAAACTCCCAGCAAAACTCCCAATACCATGCATGCGCAGACGAACACTTTACTAGCCTTGATCAAGGCGCTACAGCCAGCCGCGATCTGCAAAATCCCAGTCCCCATCACTGAATTCCGCCAGCGCACCCCCATACATAACACAGTGCATATAATACGTCTACAGCGTATGTACACATACGTACTGTACATGTACATGTACCGTACATGTACCATCTGTGTACGGTACACTTACGGTACATGGGTACTTCCTAAGTAGCGAGCCACGTGTGCGAGGTTGAAAGTAGAAAGACACGACCGTACTCACGACTTCGCTATACTGTTCTCGCTGTACAATGTATGGTAATGTACATTTGTGTATGCACTGCATGCGTGTGCAGCGAACCGGGCCGGGGAACAGTACGTCAACAGCCTTGATCAAGGCTAACACTTTACCTATTAATTTATATACTTTAAAGACACTGGGGTCGATTTCACAAAGGTAGTCTAGTCCTAACTTAGGACTAGTCCTAAGCAATGCTAAGAGATAGGACTGGTCCTATCTCTTAGCATTGCCGAGGACTAGCCCTAAGTTAGGACTACCTTTGTGAAATCCACCCCTGGACACCTTTGGTAATTGTCAGTCTTCTCAATCGGCGGTATCTCAACATGTGTATGGAATAACAAACCTGTGGAAATTTGAACTAAATTGGTCGTCGAAGTTGCGAGAGATTAATGGAAGAAAATTACCCTTGTCACACAAGTTGTATAATTTCAGATGCTTGAAATCGAGACCTCAGCTGAGGTCACGAATTCAATTCAAATATTCAAATATTTGAGTACGAAATTACTTTTTCTCAAAAACTATACGTTACTTCGGAAGAGCCGTTTCTCACAATGTTTTATACTCTCCATTGCTCTCTATCATGTAAGTTTTCACGCTAACAATATTGTTTTGAAAATTACTAATAAAAGTGTCCACTGCCTTTAAGTTGTGTGGTTGTGATTCCTTACGTTAGATCAATATTTAGACACTATAGCTATATAGAAAAAATGACATTCTATGTGCTATGGATAACGGCCATGTGACTGCCCTGATTCTGCTTGATTTGAGTGCGGCTTTTGACACTGTGGATCACACTATTTTGCTCAAGAGACTTCGTGATATTATTGGTTTACAAGGTAATGCCCTTAAATAGTGCCAATCCTATTTGCAAAACAGACCACAACATGTTCGCATTGGCAATTCAACATCGGATCCAGTTGCTCATGATTTTTCGGTCCCTCAGGGGTCAGTTCTTGGACCGCTGTGGTTTACAGTTTACACCTACCCAGTTCATAGCATCATCATGAAACACAATCTAAATTATCATGTATATGCTGATGACACTCAGTTATATTTCTCTTTTAAACCATCACAAATTTCTGCTGATGATGATAGCATTAATCATATTGAAACATGTGTTTCTGAAATTCGTGTTTGGATGCAGGACAACTTCCTTAAGCTAAATGATCACAAGACAGAATTTCTTATTCTCGGTTCACGGCAACAACTTTCTTAAATTACTATTCCCCACATTAATATTGGTGACTCCGAAGTCACCGCTGTTACAAAAGCTCACAATCTTGGTGTTATATTCGACTCTTCCATGACACTTAGTTCACATATTATTTCTAGTATTTCACGCTCTACAACATTTCATATCCGTAATATAGGCAAAGTAAGGAAATATTTGACACAAAATGCAACTGAGCAGATACTCTGTTGTAGTTTCTAGATTGGATATGTGCAATTCACTTCTATATGGCCTTCCTTGTACTCAAATTGAACGTCTTCAACGTATTCAAAACTATGCTGCTCGTGTTATTACCTTAACTAAAAAGTCCTGCCATATAACGCCGATTTTAAAAGAATTACACTGGTTACCGTTAAGCAGTAGGATTAAGTATAAACTTTTGCTTTTCGTGTATAAATCGCTCACCAACAATGCCCCTGCATATATTGATGATCTTCTCAGCTCATACAATCCTCCTCGAAAAATCAGGTCTTATAATTCTAGCCTCCTTATTGAGCCCATTTCCAAACATTCATGGGGAGACCGCTCTTTTTCACATGCTGCCCCTCGTTTATGGAACAAACTGCCTGCACTAGTAAAACCATCCGTTTCTTTGACCCAATTTAAAAAACAACTGAAAACACATCTTTTCAAACAGGCATTTGATTCAATGGTTTAATTATTGCTATTTTTGTTACCTTTTAGGATGTTTTTTCTTAAATATTGCATTTGTATTATTGTATTCTATACCACATGTTCTAGATTTCTCTCAACTTAGGTTTACATTTAATTTTTGTTGTTGTTATTGTATATTAATTAATGCTATTGTTTGTATTTTAGCGCCATGAGCACTTCTGTGGATTTGTGCGCTTTACACGTTTTCATTATTATTATTATTATTATTATTAGAATTCTTGAGTCACAATCATGTCCACTTGACCAATAACGCGTCAGACACACTCAATTAATGTTAGCATAAACATTTTACCTGGTAATGTGCAACTGGAGCTGTTGATAGTTTAAGCTTCTGATTCTGAAGGCACACAACATGCCCAAAGGGTGTTTTTCTTTCATTATTCTCTGTGCTCAGTCAATTGAGTCCAACATTTCCAGGTTTGTTATTTTTGTTTGGATACATCAAGTGAATGTGTTCAGTGTCTTTACATGAAATCCAGTCAAATTAAATTATTAATCGAAAGTCCTTAGGCCCTATAGCGATTACCACCTGATAAATATACACAGACACAAGGATTTGTTGTTGTAGTAAACTCTGCCAAGTGATATCCACTCATAAAGAAGTATACCAGTTCCCATTATAATACACTTTGCGACCAATTCGCAAAGGGTCCCAATTCCTCACTTTGCGAACGGCAAATTTCCAATCCGGAAAGGTTCCCACTTCTCGGCGATTTGCCAAAGAAGGTACCAGACTAATTACAATTATCCCGGACAAATAATGAAAGACTCATGACACAAAGTATTTGTTGTTCGCTGTCTAGCACGGACAGGGTCAAAATTTATTTCTCTCAATTTTTACTCTTTTGTTCAACAGAAAACATTTAAACAATGAAAGGAGTCAGCCAACTCAAAAGGTTTACAACAAAGTGGACAAAATGCCACTACACACAGTTCTTTTCCTCCAGTGATAATACTTGAGGACCTTCCTGATGTCTACCGGGAATCCAAGAACATTCAATTCAAATAAGTTCGCCGCGGACTTACAAAACATTGCATCCCAATATAAACGGCTTTGGAAGTGTCTACTCCAAAGCACTGACTCCACCTCACAGTGTCTATTACCGGTGAAGCCAAAGGGACCTGGCAATAAAAACAAGCATGCACATGAGATTTAATGGCTGACACCTTAATTTTTGTCTCTTGTTATAAGTATACATGTATACATAATACATCACCTGCTCCGAGCGTCTGCCGAAGCATTTCTCATAGGAGTCTACCTGAAAGACACTATGAATTCAAGCTAATTATTTATATTTTATCATAATTTAAGTCAGTTTTTACAAACCACCAAACAAGTTGCTTGTCATGCAATGCGAGCAACTTGCTAAATCCCCCCTCTCCTTTTTGTTACAAATAACTGGGGTTTAATTCATATTTCTTTATTTATCTTATTATTATTATGATTATTATTGTAACTATCCTTACATCCTTCTTACAGTATTCTCTTCTGAATTTGAAGAATATTAATGCTTGTGATAGCGTTTGTCGGATTACGTGGTAGCTAAATTCTGATTGACTTGAATTGATTGAATGGTTTATTCGTCATGTATTATACAAATAAATGAAATTTGCAATCTTTTTGTACAGCAACATATAAATTATTAAAAGGATGAGTGCCGTCCCATTTGTATATGGGCTTATCTTCTACTCTTAGATTTGTTCTATTAAGGACACTTGAGTGGTTGATAATATGAACGTTTGATGTTATTTCTTCTCTACCAAACTTGTGAGCTATCTTATTTATATTTCTCGTGGCTGCTAGCCCTGTCCTTGTTCATCCTTATCAGCCATAAACACAATGCATGTACATGTACTTCACTTAAACGCTCTAAAACTGCCAGAAACTCAAGCAGAGTATTTTGCCTTTTGCTGTATCGCTTTTCCCGATACATATGACAAACTACGGTCCGGGATTAAAAAACCAGAGATAAAAAACTTGAAAAGTGCAAAACTCTGGAAAAACCCTCGGCCACGGCTTAATAAGCCGCCTGGAACACATACATGCTGATGTCCACATTTGTTAACGCCTTTTGCGTGGTTTACTAAAATTAAATATCATCTTGTTAAAACAAAAAACGTGTCAAACGTCTATAAACTTTGTTTACCTGCTTTACTGCGTAACGCAGGTACAAACATTTCTTAATTTCATATGCGTATGCTACTCTGATCACAATATCTGACTAGTGTGAGCTGGCGGATACCCTTAATATTTCTTTTACCCGTTTATCTATCTCCCATGTGGGACTCTTGAGGATGTTATTGGTCTCTATGTGGATAACAAGTGTCGTCGAGCCTGGTTTCTGTGCATCAGCCTCCGTAACCGACCGTTCAGTTCAGCACGCCTTGCCCCTGACAGACTGGACCCGATAGTGCGACCTCCCCCAGGTAGTTGGTCTCCATTCCTTTCCGCACTGGCTACGATTGAATCGCCCATTATCCACGATGTCATTGATTCTGAAATAATAAGAGAAAGAAACACGGCAGCAACAGGCACATACTTTTTGATGCTGTATTTAGCACATGTTGGTTTGTTTGTTTTGCACACAATTAGCTAGTAAATCCACTAGGTCCTTTTTATTTGATGAAAGTGTTATACTTTCAGCATTCCACATAGTGTACCTGCGGAAGGACAAATTAAGTTAAATTAATTGATAAAGGCCTTTTCATTGTCCTACGGGATTTGATGTCGTGATTATTAGTTATTTCTGAATTACAACATTCGGTTTGGTCACACGTAAATTTGAAACGCGGAGGACTTCCATCGTCCCATTTCCTTAATTTCTTCTTCTGAGAAGCCGTTCTGAGAAGCCATTGTGGCTGCTCCAATTCTGAAGCTATGTGAGCTATACCTTTCTGGAGGTAAACCTATCAAAACAATTCCTTGTTTCAGTATGTGATTATATTGATATGATGTCAATTGGTTCCCCATTAAAGTGAACAAATAGCGGTCCATGATGATTTGGCCTAATTTGTAGGAAATCTGACATGGCTTTCACCGGGCAGACATCTAGATCACCTGCACTTTCTATTCTTAAATAGGAGGTTACGCCTCTCTGATCGGTTTTTGAGTATCTGATCCGTAACTGCATGAATGTTGTGTGTTCGGTTTTGATTGATACATCCTGTTGAGATAGGACTCTATCAGCTTTCTTGCTGCTGCATGTGAATTCCCCTACCCGTAAAAAAACGAAAAATGCCAATGTAAATGCTGCTCTCCATAACATGTGTTCATAGTGTGATTTACATAGGGATACCAGCACTCTTGTCAATTGCTTAAGTATATTAAACGTGATAGGGTGCCTAATATCCTTATTTGGCTTAACTCGCCTGCATCCCTACATAATCTTCTTAATGATAAAACTATCTGATGGGTTTTTCCATCCATTGGCTTTGTGTGCGAATGCTAGGGTGTGCCTTCATCAAATATATGGATGTATAGACTAAAAGGGGCTTTTACTAATAAAATTATTTATTTACATAATTTTGACGGATTTTTCCTTTTCTCTTAATAAATTTGGTCACTTAAATTTAATTTGCATTCTACTTGGATATTCTTTTACATTATTTATGTTTTAAGGAATGTTTCTGTTTTTGTTTGTTATTAATTTGTTTTCACACTGTGCGAACTTTCTCCAATTTTACCCTCCTAAAACTGGTTCTCATCTCGCAGTCCATGCTTTATATTTTATTTTATTTTTATGTTTCAACTGTTTTATTATTTGTCTTATTACTTGTATTACACCAAGACGTGGGGAGGCATGTCTTTGGACCACAGTAATTATTTTGCTTTTGTTTCTCCTAGCCCACCTGGAAGTATATTTTTGTATTGTGATGTATTGTTGAAATGGCTGAATAACTAATAATAACAATAATAACAATAATAACAATAATAACAACAATAACAACAATAATAACGACGACGACGACGACGACGACGACGACGACGACGACGACGACGACGACGACGACGACGACGACGACGACGACGACGACGACGACGACGACGACGACGACGACGACGACGACGACGACGACGACGACGACGACGACGACGACGACGACGACGACGACGACGACGACGACGACGACGACGACGACGACGACGACGACGACGACGACGACGACGACGACGACGACGACGACGACGACGACGACGACGACGACGACGACGACGACGACGACGACGACGACGACGACGACGACGACGACGACGACGACGACGACGACGACGACGACGACGACGACGACGACGACGACGACGACGACGACGACGACGACGACGACGACGACGACGACGACGACGACGACGACGACGACGACGACGACGACGACGACGACGACGACGACGACGACGACGACGACGACGGCGGCGGCGGCGGCGGCGACGGCGGCGGCGGCGGCGGCGGCGGCGGCGGCGGCGGCGGCGGCGGCGGCGGCGGCGGCGGCGGCGGCGGCGGCGGCGGCGGCGGCGGCGGCGGCGGCGGCGGCGGCGGCGGCGGCGGCGGCGGCGGCGGCGGCGGCGGCGGCGGCGGCGGCGGCGGCGGCGGCGGCGGCGGCGGCGGCGGCGGCGGCGGCGGCGGCGGCGGCGGCGGCGGCGGCGGCGGCGGCGACGACGACGACGACGACGACGACGACGACGACGACGACGACGACGACGACGACGACGACGACGACGACGACGACGACGACGACGACGACGACGACGACGACGACGACGACGACGACGACGACGACGACGACGACGACGACGACGACGACGACGACGACGACGACGACGACGACGACGACGACGACGACGACGACCACGACCACGACCACGACCACGACCACGACCACGACCACGACCACGACCACGACCACGACCACGACCACGACCACGACCACGACCACGACCACGACCACGACCACAACAACAACAACAACAACAACAACAATAACAATAACAATAATAATAATAATAATAATACCAGGGGTGTAAAACCTAACTGTTGTTGTTGGAGTAGCTTGTGAACAGGGATCCAAAAAGTGTCTGCGTTATTGATCACTACTGGTTCAGTGACAATAGGCTAGTCATTATATAGGATTTGAGGCCTTGCATGGTGGGGTATCAATATATATTTGGTTTGCGGTAACACCATGTGTGTATATCTACTTGCCAGGTAGAGCTGTTCTTAGGGAACTGTCTTGCTTTATTCTACTGCCGAGGAGTAGATAATCGGAGGTTCGGGAGACTTCTCAGTTCTGAAAAGAACCGTCCTGCTGTATAACTATTACCAGGGCGGATGGTATAGAAATATGACTGGACTACTACTTTAGCTTAAAGGATCGTAATGACTGTACTGCCGCGGAGTCAGTTCGGAATTGGTCTCAACGCTAGTCATTGTTACTGTTGAACGCCCATTCTTGGGTTGCATTGTTACCACCTATATCTATTGTGATTTTGGGTTGCATTGTTACCACCTATATACTAGTGTAATTTTGGGTTGCATTGTTTACGCCTATACTATTTGTGATTTTGGGTTGCATTGTTACCACTCATGATACTATTGTTATTGATTGATGGGCCATTGGTTCCTGGTATCCCTAAGGGAATTCTCTCTACTTGAGGTTGATCGTTTGTCCCTGCATTATTACTACTACGATCACAACACTGTCACCAAACTAGTTATAGGAATAGCATTATTAGTTTCATCCACACTAAAATTACCTTCAATCCTGTTTGCTACCACTCTGGGCGCGGCACGTCGCTGGTCTTGTTGAACAGGGCTGTGTCCCTGGTGACGGCCCTGGTTGCCGTCGCTGACCCGTTACCGGTTCAACCCACGGATGGTCTCGCCCTGGTTGTGCCCGTGGTTCTGGGTGGCTATCTGCCGTCACCTGGTGTTCGTGGGTGCGTAGGTTGCGCACCGTAACTTGATTAGCAGCCAAACGTTGAGTTGCACGGGTTTGTGCCCTTGTTTGTCGTCCATGGCCTTGCCCCAGTGAGTGTTCGTGAGTTTGTCGATTGCGGTCCCTCATTTCGCTTCTGAGCCCGTTTTCTGCCAATAATTTACCTTGCTATTAAAGTAACTTAGGCTTACTGTCGAATATTTATGTAGTTTTTGAACCGCGATCGAAAAATTCTGGTAAGAGAAAAATCGGGAGAAAAAATATTTTGACCTTCTCTATCCGTTGCCGAGACAGAGAGTGAACTGTAACACGGCTTACCGAAGCGTTATCGAACTAAGCCGGTTGTGATTGGTTCTTCAAATTGATAGAACCTTTAAAACACGCATCATGATTGGTCCAGACCGTGCGTCTCCAAAAACAAGGAGACAATGAGGCCTAGCGGACCGGATCACTATTTGCCGTGGATAAATGAGTTTTTCTTCGATGCTCGAAATAAAACTTTATTATTATACTTATAAATGCACTCATTGACTGGAGAAAACTCCGGGTCAATGAGGTTCCCACTTCCAGCGAGTTGCCCAGAAGGTACCAAATTAATCTACTTCTTTATATACAATCACATCATCTTATTACCACCATATTTATCCATATCAATTCACATAAATTAATTTACCACTTCCTCACAGGCTACAATGCCTATTAGCTTCTTGTTTATAGGAACAACCTAAACTTACCGCCAAAGCAAATTTTGATATAAAAATTTGCCCAAACACCCCCCCCCTTTACAAAACTTTCTCCGATTGTGAAGTGGAAAACCTCAACCCGTCTGATAAATTTTGAAGGAACCAAATGAATCATGTCTTGCCAGTACGCACCTTCCGGGAAGGGTTAATGAGATGGGGGTGTTTTATAACATGTGGGTTTTGCATCTCCCGAAGTATCTTCTTTGCATACATATTTAAATCCCAAGTGCAGCGTTTGTCTGCCCTCCTTTAACTTTACCTTGATCCTTCGCCCTTAACAAAATGTCTGACCAAATTAACCGTGTGTTGGGTAGGATGTTCCTAATTACCTTTAGGCTCTCTTTACCCTATGTCTACTCTGTCCCGAATTTTCCTTCACGATATCTTTGGTCCCTAGCTATAACACTATTGTCGTCGGGACCTCGCCTTTTGTCAGGTATCTCCTGAGCCTAGTACCAGCCGTCCAGGCGTGCCCCAGACAGGCCTTTCCATGTCACTGTACCACCACTGTGCCGCTGCTGTGGTGAATGATACTGTCCCGGTACCCACGTTCTTGCTTCGAATTGATGAACATCTTTGGGGTCCCTGTTACCCTATGTCTTATCTGTCCCGAATTTTTCTTCACGATATCTTTGGTCCTTATATGTAACACTATTGTCGTCGGGACCTCGCCTTTTGCCAGGAATCTCCTGAGCCTAGTCCCAGCCGTCCAGGCGTGCCCCAGACACGCCTTTCCATGCCACTGTACCACCACTGTGCCGCTGCTGTGGCGAATGATACTGTCCCCGATAAACATCTGTATAAAAACAAATTCAAAGAAAAACAGCCTGGGTAATCTGTTCTGACCAATATTTTATCTTGTCAAAGTCTTGTATGTAGTTGGAAATGTTGTACACAATTTGTTAACAACCAACTCAACATTCACCAATCTTTTAAATGATTTGTTCCTCCCGAACCCCAAACATATCCTGCAACTATGAACTGAAAAGGGTGTGGGGTTTACCTGATGACCTTAATCCCTGCTTTAAGATGTGATTAACTTGTCTGGCTGACATAGGGTCCCCCCTCAATGTACAAACAGTGAAGTATTGGCATTCCTGTCAATAGAAATGATTGAACTTTACCCACTTGATCCGTTTTTGAATATCTTAGAACTACTTGCAAATTCCCTTCCTGATTAAAGGAAATATCACCAATACGCAACGCCCGGGAATTTGCCATCGTGAGTTGTAAGCTCACTCACCCTCAGAAAAACCGAAAAGGGCAACCAAGAATGCTGCTTTTAACAGCAGAGCTTTTTAATCATTCATCTTCTCTTTTCATCTTTACACTCTTCTACGTTTGCATCGAACATTTTTGTCTTCACTGTAAAAATTACACCCTGTAATTGAACCTATTTTTAATCATGCATCTTGTCATTTCATGTGTATGCTCTGTTACATTTTAATCCAACATTATAATGTTTGTTACTTTTTGTAACCACTTTACGAATTGTTGTCTTCACTGCCAATAATTACACCCTGTAACTTGAATAACCGGATCACTCGATCATTTTTAATCATGCGTCTTCTCATCTCATGTACATACTCTGTACGTTTAGTCCCACATTATAATGTTTGTTACTTTTTGTAACGACCGAATTTTCGTCTTCACTGATAATAATTACACCCTGTAACTTGAATAACCGGATCAACTGATAATTTTTAATCATGCGCCTTTGTTTTTCATATATGTAAGCTTTACGGTTTAGCCCGCCTCCATTGTTCGTTACATTTTGTACCGACATTTTTACGACACAACGTGTCATTGCCTTGGAACATCAGTGCTGTGTTGACCGCCAGATACGAAAAACCAACCGATATTGGAAACGTACACCTAATCTATGCAAATCAACGCTTTCAGGTTCAAGCTAGTACTGACCTCCCTGCTAAGCTATGGTAGCTGCTACTGTTACCGATGATACTTAAACTATATAACGACTAAGAAAAGACTAAATTAACAAAGCTTTAAAGTGTATATTGATAGCATAGCCAGATAAGCCTTACCCTGGGTACCGCACCCAGTCCTATTCAATGTTCCCGCCAAACCATTGAACCGTGTAACTCTTTATACATAACAAGTATAAAGCAGATTTATTCTAATTCGCCCCAGGACCCAACCGAATAATTCAATATTTTGCAGACTGGCGGTAAAAACTAACCAGACTGCTCAGCACTGGAAATGTAATGGAACATCTTGAATCTTGCCGAGGGTCCAAGCGTCTACAATCCTCTTTCATCTTAGAAACAATGAAACTACCCGTGGGATCCTCCCAATATTGTGCAATTTATGAACATATGAAATATAACTGCAAGCATAGAGAATCACACTGGATTCACCAACTCAAGACAGTCAAACCCTTTGGACTAAACATAAACACTGGTGTTAAATAACTTCCCGTTACCCCCACTTCACTTCTGCGTGAGAACTATAATGTTGTTTATATTCTGTAACACAAGTATAAACTAAGTTGTCCTATATATTTGTTACTATAACTATCTCATGTAAGTAACCCCCCCTTCTTTTTTCCACAGGTCCCTCATACCTATTTTTAATACCATCGTACCTTTGATCTTGCTTTTCTCTATTAATTGACCATTGTTAATTGCGTCATGATGCAACTTGTTCTCTAATTCTACCCTTTCATGTTTCCCTGCATTGTTAAAGAACAATGCATTTACCAATTTTAGGGTCCAGTAATCCATCCTTTCACATGAAACCTCCTTTGTCCTCGCCACTTTACTCGAATTGGTTCATAGCCACCAATTGTTTCTGAAATAGAAACTTTGATTGGCTGTTATTTTCCCGCTTCTTTCTTTCCCGCTTCTTTCTTCATTTAATCCATTTCCCCTCTCTTTTTCTATGAATGGATATGTATTTGTTTGTACTTGTTTTATGCCTCTGAACTAGGTCCGGTTTGGATCGAAAGCTAAGGCCATCTATACCCTATTCATTAAACATATGAAATACCAGATACGTATGTACCAATGGAAGAAGATGCAAAGGTCTTTAATTTTAATATTATGCAATAGGCTACCCCTTGATTTATGGAAGCTGGCCATTTAGTGCCTAATAATGATCAATCATTCCGAAAGGTCATAATGAAACTTGGTATTGCCCTTCTATTCTTTATGTACACTTTGTTCTAGAGCTTGATTAACACATGGTGCTGTGACGTGCAATGCCAATAAATCATCGTCAATTATGCCCATGATCTTACTGGTGTTAATTGCTGCCTCATTCTAAAAGTGCGCCATCCCCCCTTATTGGACGAGCTGCTGCTCTCTGTGCGTACGATCTGACAATATTTCAATAATTCTATGTGTTCTATGGAGATGAGCTCCCAAATACACTGCTACATAAGTCAAAAAATGCAGAGGTCCATGTATGTATAGAAGTAATTGGACGCCTGTGTTTATTATCTTTCCATATTATAAAACCCCCCTCGTTTACAGCCAGCAAGAATTATTGTGTCTTGACCGCTATTTGTACTACTATAGGGTCACTCTGCTTTATAAGATCACAGCGAAATCCACAAACTCGCTATGAATAATCTTAAAAAATTTAAGGTTAGCGGTAGGCTATTTGTACTACTATAGGGTCACTCTTCTTTATAAGATCACAGCGAAATCCACAAACTCGCTATGAATAATCTTAAAAATTTTAAGGTTAGCGGTAGGCCCTCGCCCAATTCGCTACAAACCGATATCAATGGATTAAAGGGAGTTGATGGTTAATTCATATGCTGCATGTTATTCGCCATCGGTATGCTTCAAGAGCCCGCTGTGCAATCAATGGACCCCCACATGCTACTGCTCCCTACTGTACTTATTTTGCACCCTGCATTTGAAAGTTGGGCACCATGTATGGAATACCCTGAATATTGACTAGAGTTTGCCAAGTTGTACACTAGACTACTAGGCTTACTTATTCCTGATTGGCCTGACTGACACAAGCTCTGACTAACTTTCATATTAAACGGCAAGCTGCCAGAAAAATTATGATTGTCCGCCCTTTCTTGTCCTTGTGTACCTGTACTCATGCTTTGAGAATGTTGGCCCGTTATACCCCCGAGTTACGTGTAAAGGCCGTGAAAAATCCTGACTATTAAT
This sequence comes from Asterias amurensis, assembly GCF_032118995.1. NCBI lineage: Eukaryota > Metazoa > Echinodermata > Asteroidea > Forcipulatida > Asteriidae > Asterias > Asterias amurensis. The sequence continues at coordinate 20,778,798 of NC_092660.1, forward strand.
TTGTGGGATGTTCGCAATTATTGGCCCTTTATACATACATACTAGATGTTTGAAACCTTTCCGTATTCACGGTACTCGTGTTACCTATCTAGCGTTACTGTTGGGGCTGTACTTGCCCCAGCATTATGTATGAAAATGTAGCGACTCACCCGATTGGCCCGGCTAGTAAGCCATCGGCTTCACCACTCTCTGTAGCCGCCCATCTTCGCCCTCCTCATCAGGTTTCACTTGGATTTCTTCAATGCGGTTCCCACTTCCAGCGAGTTGCCAAGAAGGTACCGATTTGTGCGAAACTATACAATCTATCTTAACTCCTCGGTGGCAGAATATTCAATGACGGTTCCCAGAAAGACAAGCACCCTTTCCCCAAATGCATTGCTTTGGTTGGTTGAAAAGAACAATGGAACCACGTCTGAATGCGCCCTGACAATCCCAATCGCTTATAGCCCCGACTGTGCAACCTGACTATAATTATGCATATTTCCTGGTGTTAAATCGGTTTACTGCGTTACGCATTAAACCCTAATAACAATTATTCACGCAGGACACCAGTGAGAACAATACGAGTTAACGCTTTGCAGGTTCACGTTTTGTGGCTTTCCTTTTTCAGATTGTGTTTTCCTATTCTTCCTTCGTGGACATAATTACTCGCACCGGACTTTTGGCGATGTCTGAAAAACGCGACAGCATTTTGAAATAAAATGTTCACAGGCTAGTTGTATTGTATACGTTTAAGGAAAAACAACAAAAGGAAAAAAAAAGGCCGTACACATACCCCTATTAACCCCACAGTTTAATATATTACCATTTTGTTATTTGCGAAACTAAATAATGCATTTTTAATTTGCTTGATTGGTTTTGTTTAAAGGAAGGAACCCATCGCTATGAAATCGCGGATAGACCAGGGGTGGATTTCACAAAAAGTTAAACTAGTCTTATCTTGAGTTAAGACGAGTTACTAGTCCAAACTTAGGACTAGCTGTACGTTTTTGATATCTCTTAGGACTAGTCCTAAGTTAGGACTAGTCCTAACTGTTTGTGAAATCGACCCCTGGCCATGTTGTGAGTAGCTTTTTCTATTCTGTCTAGAACATAATCAAACACGAGAAAACGACTGAAACAAAGACTTACAGTCACAGACATTGAAAGGGCCACGAGGTCGATCTGAAAAGTATCAGGTGCGTTCCCAGTCGGGTATCTATTCATAGCCTCTGATCCAGTTGATTTGAAGTATGGACTTCCCCAGGGGTCCATATTGGGTCCCTTGATGTTTCTAATTTTTTACCCTCCCACTTGGCAATATCATACGTCATCATAACATAGACTTTATTTATATATGCTGATGATGCACAACTATAGTGTTCCTTTGACCCTAGAATACTGTGTTTTACTGATGTTCAAAACAAGATAATAATAATAATAATAATAATAATAATAATGACGTCTTCTGTAGCGCCGGTATCCACAACAAAAGGTGCTTATGGTGCTTGTAAAAAAAAAAAAAACCGTTCCCCCTTGGTTGTTCTCCAGCAGTACAAAACACGATGTCCAAAATTTTACAAAACTTATGCGGTTTGATGACAATGATGGTAGAAGGATTCCCTGAAAAATATTACTCGCTGAGGTCGCTGAGCAACACTGGACACTATTGGTAATTGTCAAAGACTAGCCTTCACAGTTGGTGCATAAAATAACAAACCTGTGAAAATTTGAGCTCAATCGGTCATCGAACTAGCGAAATAATAATGAAAGAAAAAACACCCTTGTCACACGAAGTTGTGTGCGTTTAGATGGTTGATTTCGAGACCTCAAGTTCTAAATCTGAGGTCTCGAAATGAATTCGTGGAAAATTACCTGTTTCTCGAAAACTATGGCACTTCAGAGGAAGCCGTTTCTCACAATGTTTTATACCGTCATCCTCTCCCCATTACTTGTTACAAAGTAAGGTTTTATGCTAATAATTATTTTGAGCAATTACCAACAGTGTCCACTGCCTTTAAGTAAAAAGAAGAATGGTGTTTCTATCTTCTTGTGATGGTCAAACCAGCCCATCCCCTTCACCCCCACTCGTCTCCATTTTCACTGTTAACCCCTTGCTTTTTTCTGTTTTCATTCATGCATTTTCTACTTCTCACTGCTCATTATGTTTCACTACAGTTTTAGAAAGACTCTGCTAGGGTCTAAATACCATTTATTTGATTGCTTTTGATGTATACATTTATCTAAATTTGTATAAAATTGAAAGGATCGAACTGTTCCCCAAAGCCAAATATAATTTGGATTTAACCAGAATTAAAGGCACTGTACACCTTTGGTAAAACCAGTCTTCTCACTTGGTGTATCCCATTAAACAAAAAACATATGCAAATTTTAGCTCGATTGGTCGGCGGGAGAAGAATGGAAGAAAAAAAAACACCCTTGTCGCAAAGCTGTGTGCATTGAGTTCGAGACCTCAGCTGAGGTTTCAAATTCAATTCAAATATTTTAGTGAGAAATTACTTCTTTCTCAAATACTACGTTATTTCAGAGGGAGCCGTTTCTCACAATGTTTTGTATACTGTCAACAGCTCTCCATTCCTCGTTCCTAAGTAAGTTGTTATGCTTGTTTTGTTTTTGAGTAATCACCATTATTGTCTATAGTGCCTTTATAAGCCTTATAATTGTTGTAAAAAGAAAACAATACAGCTGACTCTTGTTAAAGGCTACCGGTAATTGTTTACGGTGATTAGTTCTTAAGGTAAGAACGAACACAATAGGTTTTGTAATTCTTTCATCTGTCTCAACACTCATCTGATTACATTCTAATGTGTTAGTTTTCGACATTATCACCGTGATGGAAGACAATTTCATCAAAATGAACGTTTTGTGGGTTAGGGCTAAACTAATTATTCCATGATCGTTGACGTGTGAAGGGGGAATTAAAAATGCGCTGTAAACGATTGCCATGACTAGAATAGACTATCCAGTTTTATGTTCAGATGTTACAATGTATCGCTTTAGACGGCTCGGCGGTCCAGACTCTAATGTGTTTCACTTTTTAATGTTCCTTTTTTAAACTAGGAATACCTCTGAATATGTTAAGTTCCGGTTAATCCGAAGCCCTACAGATCACCTGGTGTTCCGTTATCATCACATACTATCATCCACGAAATGGAAGTTGAATTCTACCAATATGGACATATTCAGGTATATTTAGATAAGCAAACTGTTTACACCAAATTTGTTAATCGATTTGTTTTAATTTGTAAAAACATTGACCGGATATACATCAAGATAAGAACATATTGGTCCTATTTATTACTTCAAACAGTACACAGAAACATCAAAGTCAGATTGCGTCTAAATTTACATTCATTCCATTAAAGTGTTATAAAGTGTTACTAAATTACAACATTTTAAAGAATGCAAGGCAATTCAGGAAATGGAAGTTCGGATGAATGTTTCTTTTTAATTTTAACAATATTGTCAAAATGTTGACACTAATTTATTACTAGAATTTGTACTGTTTTGCACAAACATGTGTTCGGATTTCTATAACTTAAAGTGACCATTACTTAATTGTAAAATGTTTAGCTCATCATTAGGATGCGAACCATAAGAATGAAAATTGAGTAACATATTATCTACAGAGTTGTGATGGTCTTATTTGGCAAGTGAATGCTTAACTGTTCAAATTGAATTTGGTTTACTCTATTGACCGTTGAGTGCTGAAACAGATAATTTTCAAACACAATTGAGTAATCCGCATGTTAAACAAAAAAGTATGTTTTGTTAAAACTATAGCAGGAATCAATTTTGTTATTTTACCAATTTTAAAATAGTTTTGGAATAATCTTTCTCGATTTTCAGAAAGGAGCTTTCAAAAGGAACAAGCCTGAAGGGGCAGGAAGATTTTATTCTAACACAACGCAACACGAGAGATGGGGACCGTATTCCTTATTTTTTCACCGCTACCAACACAAAGACTCCCATAGTTTACTACAATGTTACAAAGGAGTTCCTCGCTAGGGACGTTCCTAAGGTATACGTAAACACGCAACTTAGCAACTAAGTGATCGCAATATATCCTGATAAACACACCATCATGTTTTATGGTTTATTTAAATAACAATCACAAATTTGCGGTCCAACGACCGAATTGCATTCTGAATTTGCATTTAAAAATTCATTCACAAAATAAAATAAAAAGTAAAAGATTATCAAACATTCTGTACAAAAGGGGAAAATTTGCCCAAGAGCAAAATGATTAGTTCACACTCATTATGCTGATGGATGTTAGTAAATTGCAACTGTGGAGACTTCATAATTATCTTGTTACTGGAAATGAGCATCTAGAATGTATCTAAGCGGTCCCCAACCTTTAAACCAGGGGCCCAGGGTTTCTAACTTGCTTTGCTTATGTTTCACTTAGTTACTTGTTCATGTTTGTTGTGTTGTCATTTAGCCTAATTCGAGAAAGACTCTGCTAGGGTCGAAACGTCATTCCATTAATTGTTTGTTTTATTTTAAAGGTATAGGTTTTTTTAACAGAGGAGATTAAAGCACATTATAAATGGATGTCACTGTGGGGTTTTGTGTTCTTGAAATTATTTTCTACACATTTTTATATGTATTTTTTAGATTTTTTAAAATGTGACAGAGTGTCACAGGTTTGTCTATCAATTAAGCCGCGGATTCGGTCTTTGTTCTCCCACGTATAGGCCTACACATTATTTCGATTTATTGTTTGAAGCTAAGTCCTTTTTCGTTTCTGTGCGCAAACCGAAAATTGAATAATCTTAATTTTGTTACTTGAAGCCACTTTTGGTGGTGTGAGGTCAGGGGGCAGTCATGATTGATGTGGCTGATGGTTTGGGAGCTGCCACACTGGCACAGCTGGTAGCTCTGATGCTAAGAAAGAATGACGCGTTACTGCCAAAGCTATACCAGTTCTAAGTCTTAGGCGAGTTGGACCTAAACCCCAGAAGGAACATCCCCCCCGTGAATGTCTAGAGGAAGGAGTTGGAACAAAGTCACGGATTAGTAGACTTAGTTACCAGACAAAACACACTGTAACGATCCTCTATAGTCCCCTTCTCAGATAGGATTAATAAGATTAACCCATAGCGGTTCGTGAATTTCCTGCCTAGCACAACTCATAGCGGTTCGTGAACTTCCTGCTAGCACAACGTTTGTGCTAAGCAGGAAATTCACGAAACGCTATGAGTTAATCCTATCTCGAGTTATATTACGACGAGTAACTCGTCATAATAAGGAACACGTTGCCTTGAATCGGTCGAGTTGGTATTTGAAGCGTTTGTAGCCGTTTGTTTAAAGTCACCTGGAAATAGATTTGTTTTCCTTTCAAACATAAGAGTATATGCTTACGAACAATAAAACAATTTTTTTAGTAATTGTTTGTCACGATTTATTGTTTAAAAAATATATAAAGTTGTTTGGGGGGCTGACTCCGTCTACCCCTTTTGTGACGTCAATCGAGGCAGACTTTGCCTGCAATGCGTATAGTAAACACACGTGCAAAGTACATGTACGTCCAAGTCGTGAGTTGGTACATTTCAAAAAGTGTTTTTCTGCATTTTTTTTTTTTTTTTTTTTTTTTTAAACGTACAAACTCACGACTTGGTCCGTACATGTACTTTGCAATTGTGTTTACTCTACGCATTACAGGCCAAGTCTGCCTCGATTGACGTCACGAACAGCGCCCTCTCGGGTCGGGGTCTACTCTTAAATTTGTAAATTACATAAGAACTGATTTTTTAAAACCTTAGTTAACTGTTTATTCACATTCCACTCATCAAAGCACATATATTAGTGACAAAAGCTTTATTTTGAAAAAATACCACTTCCAGGTAACTTTAAAATGCATAGGTTAGAAAGATGTTGAAAACTTAGGTAGAATACAATGATCCACACAAACATGCCTCGAAATTGCAAGGTTTTCCTTTGACCTCGTCGACTAACATGGTCGGCCATTTATGGGAGTCAATTTTTTTACTTCTATAAATGGCCGACCGTGTTAGTTCGCAAAGTAAAAGGAAAACAAACCACGCACTTTCGAGGCAAAGTTGTGTGGATCATGTATTCCACTTTAATTTAAAACATCTTTCCGATCATATGCATTTGAAAACAAACGGTTACAAACGTTTTTATAGACCAAGACCGATCCAAGGCAACGTGTTTCTTTAACTTAGGATGGGTTCAATGCGTCCTAACGTCTATGGATAGGCCTACGGAACTTAACTTGTCCTAAGCTATTGAATGCTTTTTGGCTTTCTTGCAGGTTTCTCCTCTTTCGGGTCGAATGTTCCCTAGATGCAGTGTGGTTGGTAATAGTGGAATTCTCTCTAACAGTAAATGCGGACACGATATCGATCAAGCAGATTACATCATCAGGTAAAGACTTATGAACATGATTTTGGTTTAGCCGATTCCTTTGAGCTTTTGTAGGTATTCGTACTCCAAGTTAGTTAACAAAACAAAAAATTATTAAAAAAGAAACAAGAAAAAAGGAAAAGACGTATTGTGCCCTTAGGGGCGTGGCAACCCCTGCAGGATGCCCGCCGGTCGATCGGAGCTCTTTCCGGTCCCCAGGGAAAGACAGATTCAAAACTAATTTATTTGAAATAATAATAATGTTATTGACTACATTGTTCTAATAATAAAATTGTAACATTTTGTCTGTTCCTCACTAGGTCCAATGTACCACAAATACGCCCTCATACGGTGGATGCTGGACGGAAGTCTAATTTGACAACAATGAATCCTAGTATTGCTACGCGAAGGTACAAAATAATGGTACATCACACAATGTAAACACGTAGACAATTTATCTCATTTTATGAAATGATGCTACACTGTAAAAAATTACCGTAATTTTACGGTGAAAAGTACGTAAATAGCTACGGTGTTTTACCGTAACGAGATTTTTCCATGACTTTACGGTGCAACCCCGTAAATACCGGCTCGCAATGCACCATGGGATTGTCTAAAAAAAAATACCGTAATTTTTACGGTGATAACGACATTTTTCCATGACTTTACGGTGCATCCCGTAAATACCGGCTCGCAATGCACCATGGGATTGTTTAAAAATAATTACCGAAATTTTTACGGTGAAAAGTACGGTGGAACCCATAAATAATGGCTCGCAATGCACCATGGGATTGTTAAATAAAATCACCGTAATTTTTACGGTGAAAAGTACGCAAACATCTACGCTGTATTTTATATAAAAAAAAACAATTTCCTTGACTTTACGGTGTGTAACCCCGTTAATACCGGCTCGCAATGCACCATGGGATTGTCTAAAAGGAATGACCGTAATTTTACGGTGAGAAATATGTATATTTCGACGGTGAATTACCATTCTCGCTTTTGCTCGCCAGCCTTTTATGGCCAAAATCCGTATCTGGGCACACCAAAAGAACTCTAGGGATCATCGCGCACGCGCAATGCTTATGAGGAAGTTCAGGCGGGGCGACTAGAGTAATTAGATTTACCCACTTTTTTGTACTCTATTGTACAATCCCGTGCTCATGGGTTATTACTTAAAGGTATGATACATCATTGGCTTTGGTTCTGGAAACAATGAGTTTATTCCAATTCCAGTCGTCTAGTTTTCAAAATACCCATCATTGGTAACCTGTTAAGGTTTCTATTTCATCAGTTATTCTATGTGGATGTTTATATTGTGTTATGAAGACCACTAAATGCAGCGGCTGAATTCGATCAGTGCAAATCGAAAGCAGTTGTTGCCTTTTGATGGTGTTCAGAACTTTTCTTGAATATCAGCATTTAAGATGGAACTATTTTGAAGGGAGATTATTATCTCATTTGCAGTTTTATGATGAAAATTATTTAGAATTATATTTCTTGCCAAATTATTTTGATAATTACCAAAGCTGTATCGTACCTTTAACATATGGTTATTTTCCACTTTTTAAAATACAATACCATTGGAGTAATTACACTATTGTAATAAGCCATTACAATTACGGTCAGGTTCCACTTTTTCAAATACGGTCCCATGGCAGTAATATCAACGTGTAATATACCGTACAAATCACGGCACTCTCTAACCTCGTGTACGGTTTTACACCGTATTGACAGCCTTATCACCGTAAAAATAACGCCACAACAGCTTCCTCACCGTGAAAATCACGGCACACCGTACCTTCATGTACGCTTCACACCGTATATTGACAGCTTTCTTACCGTGAAAATCACGGCACACCGTAACTTCGTGTACGGCACACCGTAACTTCGTGTACGGTTTACACCGTAAACTGACAGCTTTCTCACCGTGAAAATCACGGCACACCGTAACTTCGTGTACGGTTTGCAACGTAAAATTTACGGGAATCGGTTGGCATCTCGCTGCACAACCGATTCCCGTAAATTTTACGGGAATTTTTTTAGTGTACTCGAGTATGACTGCTCAGGTACGAGTACGAGTACGAATAAAAGTAGCATTCGAATAAGAGTACGAGTTTCATCAAAACAGTACCCAACTAGTACTCAAATAAGAGTACGGACTATCAAAACGGTACCCCAGTAGAACTTGAATAAGAGTATGAGGTTTATCAAAACAGTACCCCAGTAGTAATCGAATACGAGTACAGGTACCCATCAAAACGGTAAACCAGTAGTACGTGAGATTTAGAGTACACCCCCTCGAATAAGAGTAGCCTACGAATACCAGCCAATGGTACCCCAGAAGTACTCGAACAAGAGTACGAGTACTATCAAAACGTTACCCCATGCAGTAGTACTCGAACAAGAGCACGCGTACCATCAAAACGGTACCCCACCAGTAGTACTCGAATAAGAGCACGAGTACCATCAAAACAATACCCCATAGAGTAGTACTTGAGTGAGAGTCTGAATACAACGGTACCCCACCAGTAGTACTCGAATAAGAGTACGAGTGCCATCAAAACGGTACCCCACCAGTAGTACTCGAATAAGAGCACGAGTACCATCAAAACTGTACACCAGTAGTACTCGAGTAAGCGCATGAATACCATCAAAACTGTACCCCAGTAGTACTCGAAACAGAGTACGAATTCCATCAAAACTGTACACCAATAGTACTCGAAACAGAGTACGAATTCCATCAAAACTGTACACCAGTAGTACTCGGATAAGAGTACCAATACCATCAAAATACCCCAGTAGTACTCGAATAAGAGTACGAATACCATCAAACTTTACCCCAGTAGTACTCGAGTATTAAGAGCACTAGTACCATCAAAACTGTACCCCATTAGTACTCGAGTAAGAGCACTTGAGTACCATCAAAACAGTACTCCAATAGTACCAATACAAAGTTCGAGTCCCGAGGATGGTTAGAAGGAAACACACTTATGAAATAACAGCGAAACCATGACCCTTTGATCTTTGATTTTAATACTTTCTTCATGTAGTCACTAGTAGATCCAGTAGGTTTCCTAATAAAGCAACTGTATATTATTAATTTCAAAGCTCATTGATGATTGGTTGAAGCTTTTTAATGCCATCTTGGTTTTTAATTGAGCTGTAATCCAATTTATAAACACTTCCCTTTTATTTTTTTATAACGTTTTATTCTTGTTGTGTATCTTTTAAGCTCAATTCGGCCCTCGGGCTGCCGTGTTTGAATTTTAAATAAACCAATAATGATGATCCCCGACTGTTATCCGTGCGAATGAAGTCTTAGATGTCTAGGTAGACCCCAATAACAATGTTTGTGTTTTTCTCTGTCCTTTCGCCAAGATTTAACAAGCTGAAAAAAGTCACAGATACTGTTGCTTTTGCAAAGATCGTTCAGGAATACTACGGTATCCTGTGGTTGCCATGTCTCACAGCTACTAGTTCAACTGACGTATGTCTGAAGGTAAAACACACACTGGAATTGGAAAACGTCCGGAACCTCACGGCAGCTGTCGCAGATCCACGCCATTTTCTAGCCATATACAACTTCTGGAAACAGAGAAACCTTAAACGGGCTCTTTCGACAGGTATGTTTGTCGCCCTCTGTCGACCACAACAATGCAAATTGGGATAATTAATGCGCGTGCGAAGCGCCTGAACATCTGACGTCACATAGGGACTCAGTCTAACCCCTATGTTTATGTTGTTATGTTGTTGCCACTGTTGTTGTTTTATATTAGTATGTCGTCTTACAAATTTCGGATTTAACAAAATCAACTTTACATTAGCGGGACTTGAACCTTGAACCATACAAGTTAAAAAATCCAGCATGGGAAAACATTTGTCATGCTTATTGACTAACCTAGCACACAATATGTTTACAAACAAACTAATTAGACAAGTCGAACGACATCATGCAGGCCGCAATCAATGGCAAACACAATTTATTTTTTTAAAGTGCGGTCAAAATGAAGTCAACACTTTAAGTTATATCAGTGTTAACAATATTTAAATGTATTTTTTGTGATCCAACTGAAGGTTTCTACATGACTCACTTGGCACTGACGATGTGCGAAGAGATACACCTCTACGGCTTCTGGCCCTTCCCATACAGGGTGTCAGACAGAGTGACAGACACATTGAGGAAAGTCAAGTATCACTACTTCGACAACGTTGGCTTCAGTTCGTTTCATTCAATGAACGATGAGTTTGCTGTACTTCTTCAAATGCACGTTATGGGAATCCTCAATTTGCACACCACAGAATGTGGTGTCTGACAATTATTATTTAGTAATTATATTACATGATTGCTGATTCAGAGTAAGCCTTTAACTGGTTTCCATTGCCATGTACATTGCTACTTTTTAAGAATTACTTTTAAAGTTTACTATAATTATTACATAGTAGTTTCGCTTGAAACAGTAACAACTTTATATTTTACTTGCGGATGCGATACAAAATTTGACGTCACCAATTCGCAACGAATAATATTGATTCGGGTTGGCCAATGACGTTCAATTCATATCACATTCGCATATTTCGCAGGAAGTTGAACCGACGTGGACGGAGATTATGTGCCCCCCCCCCCCACAATGAACTACTGTAAACACAATATACTACTGCGCCGGTTTCCAGGCAGCCTGTACACTGCACATAGCTCCCCAAAATTGAGCATTAATTGTTAATGAAAAGGAACAATAAACGTCTTGTTTTATAGTCTAAAAGATTACCAAAAGTCGGCACACAGCAAAACAAATGATGAAACAAATATATACATTAAATTTAGTCTAAAATGAGAGGGGGACAAATTCCCCTTGCGAAGACAGATGACCCTAGGAGATGATGTCACCTAGGAGATTTGGTCCCCCGGACCGTTGTGCGGGGGGACAGAATTCCACGTGACACCGGGCTTAGACCACAGTATACTTGGGGCAAACACTTTATGGCGCTTGGATGACTTAAGTGGGGGGGGGGGGGGGGGCACACATTAACCCACCGAGACCATCACGCAATATTAGATCGTATTTACCATGGTAACGGACACAAATTATAAAATGCCAATGCGCAAGTGGACGAAAGCCTTTAATTATTTCGGACGCGGCAATACCTTGTGTTTGTAAAGCTTGTTTTTATTGGTTTCTGTGTGTCGAAGTTTCGGTTTATTGGAGTATATATGCTTATTTGTCTTTCATGTGGTATTTAAGATGTTTTTGTCAACGTAAGACTGGTTCAGTTGAAGCCTAGACCACTGCACGCCAAGCAAACTCTTACGTTGTACCAACAATTAATTATTTCGTCAGGTAAAAGTTTAGTATAATTATACGAAATTATAGAGGCATCATGCCTAAATGCCCCCCTCAAATTGTCATTATGCCCCCCCCCCCCCGCTTTATTATGCCCCCTCTAATTATTCAACAGCTGCTTGACAGCACCCCTTTGTTTCAACAGCCAAGTGTTAACCAATCAGAAGCCTGGACATACCCAGTGAGTAAGTATTGAATAAATGTGAATAAAGTGAATAAATGAGATAAATGAGATGAATGAGATGACTCGAGCTATAGTTTTATTCTACCATGGTTCCCAGTAGGAGGGAAAGTGTATAGCTGTTTATTGGAAGAGTAATATAATTATTATCCTGCACATTGGTTAATTTCACATTTTGTTAGATTGTAAATGTAACTTTTGTTGTAACATGACTTAATTTAATAATATGCCTTTGTAAAAAAATATTTGAAATGGTTGATTCCTTTGTCAATGTGAGTATTTGTGGCTTATTATGAACTCATAATATGTATGCGGTGGGTACCGTCGTGTGTCTCCCATTCTGCGCAGTGAACAGGTTGATCGATAAATATGTAAGGATGGTGTAATGTACTTGTCTAAAACGTTTTGTTTGTTCTCTATGAAGATGAAAACAGACTCTTCCAAATCGTAAAATTTGTTTGCTTGTTATTTTGTTTTTGTTTAAAAAAACATATCAGCTAACAACGGTAAGGAATTTTAAATACAATGCACATTTCTCGATGCAAATAACCCCTTGGTCAAGAATGTATGAGTCAGGTAGTTTTCTTGTTACGATCTGCTGTGTTTTGATTGTGTCCGAACACGCCCCCATTATTGGCCGGGCCAAAGACCCGTCCCGGTGTGGCGGTTTCAACTTTCCGCTGTGTTCAGTTTTCCGAATGACCAAATACGGTAGCCTTACGTCATGCGATGCCTGCGCACAGCAAGCGAAAGTAGTCCATTTTTAGTGCCGTATTGAGTCGTCCGTTACCCACCGGTAGCTGTCATGCCGGCGTCCACGAGTCGAGTACAACTAGCGGCAAACGCGTGGATCGTATGATATGTTTTATATGCAAGCAGAGTGTGACCTGCCTAAAGTTGTACCCATGAATACATGTAAAGAGTGGGGCAAGAGATTATGTGACTACACAGAAAAGAATCGTAATATAAACAATTTGGGGTCACTGCTGAGAGAACTACAGTACTCGCCAGCGTACTCGCGGCGGTATATCTGAGGTCACCCGGAAAACTGAACACGCCGGAAAGCTAAAACCGTTCGAACAACGTGATATGTCCGACTATCGTCACCCGAAAAACTGAACACGGCTGAAAACTGAAACCGCCACACCTGGCAAGCGCATGTGTCATGCCATGTGTATGCCATATGCAAAACAGTGCAAAACTCCCAATTTTTTTTTTAAAGGAACACGTTGCCTTTGATTGGTCGAATTGGTCTATAAAAAGCCAACCTCGCCACCGTGGGCAGCGCGCCGTATCACGCTAGCTCTGCATATATGATAGAGCAAGAAGTGCCAGGAAAAAAATGGCGCGGCGAGATCGATCACCCCTGGGAACGAGGTTGATAAAAAGCGTTTGAAAACCGTTTGTTATGAAATTCATATGGTTGGAAAGATGTTTTAAAAGTAGAAGACAATGATCTACACAAATATGCCTCGAAATTGCGTGGTTTTCCTTTTACCTCATCGACTAACACGGTCGGCCATTTATGGGAGTCAAACTTTTTACTCCCATAAATGGCCGACCGTGTTATAATTTAGTTAGCTAAGCAAAGGAAAACCACGCAATATCGAGGCATATTTGCGTGGATCATTGTATTGTACTTTAAAAACAACTTTCCAACCATATGCATTCTACAACAAACGGTTTCAAACGCTTTTTATAGACCAACTCGTCCGATCAAAGTCAACTTGCTCCTTTAATGTTAATAGTTATTTCACAAGACTAGAATCTTCTTGAAAAAGAACTTTCGACGCAGGTTAACTTAAATGTTGGGGATTTTTGGGGTTGAACTAAGAATTGACAAGAGTGGGATTCGAACCAACGACCTCCGGATTAACGTGCCGGCGCTCTACCAACTGAGCTATCTAGCCCTATATTGGCGGTGTCCCTATTTTGTCAATATCTTTGTTCGGGGTGCCAGTCAGAAGCCATATAACCGTTAACTGCCGTGTAGCCAGGGATCACACCCAAATTACGATACAACCTGGGAAGCGGCAGCTATAGGGGATCACCTTAAAGGGATGCGACTTTTTGTTTCAGATATCAATATAAACCACAAGGGAAACTGACTGGGTAAATTTGTAAATGATTTTTGGGGTTGAACAAAGAATTGACTAGAGTGGGATTCGAACCAACGACCTCCGGATTAACGTGCCGGCGCTCTACCAACTGAGCTATCTAGCCCTATATTGGCGGTGTCCCTATTTTGTCAATATCTTTGTTCGGGGGTTTCTCACAGTGTTTTATACGATTAACCTCTCCCCATTCCTCGTTACCAAGTAAGGTTTTATGCTAATAATTATTTTGAGGTAGTTATTACCAATAGTGTGCACTTCCTTTAATTGAGGCTGACATCGAGGTAATCTTGAATGGGAAAGTCACGTTTCCTGCTCAGGTAGGAAACTAAAATCGATTATGTAACCATGGAAACGAACCCAACAATACGCACGCGTGATCGGACATTGAGAACCCTCCTCAAGGGCGCCCTTCTCTACGCTGACATGTGTATTATGGTTTATTAGAGTCACAGGTCTGGTTAGAGCGCCATTTCTGCAGACAAGTCAATTTCGCAAACATACAAATTTCCGTGTCCCCTTTTTATAGGACAATGTTACATTGGAACCGGCTTTTACGAATTGCAATTTGCACTTCAATCCTCTGCTTCATTTCAACCTCTTTGTTGAATCTGAAATATGTACGTACGTGCACTAACCCATCAACGAATGAACATGACGAAGCAATTGGGAAAACTCCGCCAGGCTTCTATAAACACGGAACAAGTAACGAAACAGCTAACATTGATAATGCGGTGTTTGGGAGTAATATGACACCAAGAAGGTATGTAATGGTACATTGACGTAGAAAACAATGGTGTTTGTTCTTATTAAACCAATTAACAAATCACATCCAAATAACGGTGTTTTAGGGTGTTTATTTTGCAAGGGTTGAAGCATGTCCAACTGTGATTGGTTTTAAGATTATGATGATATAATATGTAGTTTACGCATTGCATGCTAATATTGTGAGTCAATTTCAAATCATAGGGGCCTACCCATTGTTCTCATCTAAGTTCACTTTTCACTGCTTTCAAAATTTGGGGCAGAAATCTGTACTGGTGTCCCACTCTGATCCATAAAGTTTGCGGTTAAAGGCACTGGATTCTTTGGTAATCAAAATAATTGTTAGCATAAATTCTTATTGGTAACGTGAAAAGGAGAGCTCTTGATAGTATAAAACAATGTGAGAAACGGCTCCCTCTGAAGTAACGTAGGTTTTGAGTAAGATGTAAATTCTCAATCGGATATTAAAAGTAGGCCTTTTTACGCATCTGAAAGTACACAAAGCAATGAAACAAGAGTGTTTATCTTTTATTATTCTCTTTGCAATTTCGATGACTAATTGAGCACCAGATCAAACAGGTTTATTTGTCTTTGCATACGTTGGGATACACAAAGTGACTAGCTGTAAAATTAAATCCGCGAAGGATTGCCGCTTATTAAAACACTCATAATATTTATATTGTATTGTCATCCTTTATAACACTAACATAATGTTTATTTTAGCCACCAGGCTGCCCAGCCGTATAAAGTGAAGAGAAAACATATATAATATATACATATTTTTATATTAAAACAATTTTTTAATTTTAATGTGTATGTAGTCGCTGAGCACCTCTGAAAAACAGTGTTTCACTGAGAGGTTTCCCCAGAGTAAAGAAGAAATAAACTAGAGATTGAGAGTTTGTGAACAAACTCAAGGTGTTCGGTTTCCGGGAGTAAAAGCCTGGTTTAAAAAACAAATATTACACCTTGCTTTGTTCTCAAGTTTTGTAATAAATGATTCAAATTGCAAAAATTTTCAAAACAACATGATTACTCTAGTAAAAGTGTATGTTTGGTGACGTCATCGGTAATATTTGTTTTAAAGCAGACCTTTGCCAGACTTGTATGCTGTGATGGTAAAGCATCAAAGGATGTATATTTCAACCTAAAAGGCAATAAACAACGCCCTTTCAAATCATTTCACAGTCACTTCCGGTTTAAACAGGTCAAAAGGTCAACGAAAGTTCACCAACATATCCATTTCGGTAAAGTACGTAAAGCCCTTTCATATGATGTATAGATTGTCAAAATAGCTTATGTAGTTTAGGAAATATGAACTAAGGAAATATTGACGACTGTAAAAAAGACTGTAAGGGGCATGTATGTTTTAACCGCCTTGAACGAAGACTATTCTTCATGAAGCTTTTTCGCGCTCTATGGATGATCACTGGAGCGTGACTCTGCTGCACCGCTAATGCACTACACGTTGTGTGTATGCCTACGTGCAATGTTTATTCACATACCAATGGGGATTTACGTTGTTCTTTAGACGTGAATTTTGAAATTTTCAACTTCTTTTTTGAGCCGGAAGACAACATCGAAATGGGGTCATGTCTGTGGGGCGTTTACATAGTTTTCAATGACGATTCCGATGATGTTTCGATTGTAAAAATCCCTCATGTAGATCAAAAGTTATGATTTTTTTAATTAATAAACTTTGAATATTCATAACTCAAGAATTGATGACGTCATCATGACGTAACTCACACGGTTTCTTCTCCTAATAAATATCTAACTATGTGTAAAGTTTCAAGTTCATACGATGTTTAGAAAGATGTTTCTGTTAGGGGACAAGGGACGTACAGAAGAAGAAGAAGAAGAAGAACTAGATATAGTGTTTGTAGAAACAAACACTAGGTGTTCGGCTATTGTTGGGTCAGTGTTTGAATCAATGCAAAAAGTGTTGTTAATAGCTCGTCAAATTGCAAAGAAATCCAAAAAGGATTTTTTTGAAAACGCCTTGAAAACAGACTACGTACGTAAAGCCCTTTTATATGATGTATAGATTGTCAAAATAGCTTTTGTGGTTGAGGACATAGGAACTTATGCATAATGACGACTGGAGAAGAGACTAACTAACCGAAAGGGAAATGTTTGTTGAAAACACCTTGAAAACAGACTACGTACGTTCAGCCCTTTCATATGATGTATAGATTGTCAAAATAGAATGTGTGGTTGAGGACATAGGAACTTATGCATAATGACGACTGGAGAAGAGACTAACTAACCGAAAGGGAAATGTTTGTTGAAAACACCTTGAAAACAGACTACGTACGTAAAGCCCTTTCATATGATGTATAGATTGTCAAAATAGCTTGTGTGGTTGAGGATATTAGGAGCTTATGCATAATGACGACTGGAGAAGAGACTAACTAACCGGGAGGGAAATCTTTGTTGAAAACGCCTTGAAAACAGACTAAAGCGAAGCTATTTATAGGAGAAAAAAAAATTAAATACAAAAATAAATAGTACAAATTTTGGTCGCCAAGTGGTCTCCCATCCAAATACTGACTGGTCCCGATTTTGTTTAACTTTAGTGACCGGTGTTATCAACGCAGTATGGTCGTAGATAAAACCAATATTACCGTTGAAGAAAACTGACAAAGTACATGTACATGTAATCGTAAAATCTTTACGCGCAATCAATGGGGGAATTTTGTAGTTCTTTATACATGAATTTTGAAATTTTCAACCTCTCTTTTGAGCCGGAAGACAAAATCAAAATGGGGTCATATCTGGGAGGCGTTTACGGAGTTTTTAATGCCCTTTCCGATGATGTATTGATTGTAAAAATCCCTCATGTAGATCTAAAGTTATGATTTTTTGAAATAATAAACCTTGAATGCGTGTATCTCGTCAACTGATGACGTCATCGTGACGTAACAACTTTTGCATCATCTACTGGTTATTGTCTACTTGTGTGCAAAATTTCAACTTAATGCAAGCTTCGCAACTATGCTTTTTCTTGCGGACAATCGACGAGACGAAGAATAAGAAAAACCAAAAAAAAAAAAAAAAAACGAACAAAATCAATGAGTTGTTCGGGCTGTTGCCCGAACACCTAAAAAAAAAACAAAAAAAAAAAAAAACGAACAAAATCAATGAGTTGTTCGGGCTGTTGCCCGAACACCTAAAAAAAAAAAAAAAAAAACCGAACAAAATCAATGAGTTGTTCGGGCTGTTGCCCGAACACCTAAAAAAACACAACAATAACAAAGAGTTGTTCGGGCTGTTACCCGAACACCTAAAAAAAAAAAAACCGAACAAAATCAAAGAGTTGTTCGGGCCGGGCTGTTGCCCGAACACCTAAAAAAACCTAGAATTTAGTGTTTGTAGAAACAAACACAAGGTGTTCGGATATCGTCAAGGGCAGCGTTTGAGGCAATGAAATAAGTGTTGTTAAAAATGCAAAGATTTTTTTTTCTCGATGTGTCTTATGGTAATTTAGCATCAAAAGGGTTGTTGCTCGAACAACTAACAATTAAAGGAACACGTTCCCTTATGAGGCGCCAAGTGTAAACTTATTATTTAACGCAGCTATTTACAACTATCTCACCAAGTCGACTTACAGAAACTAAGAAGTTGACTTAACAGCCTGAACACGCGTTGAGATGTGTGTGTATCAAACCTTGCGCACCACTATGAGAGCACTCTTTTTCCTAGTCTTTATATTGCTTTTTAACTTTACGTTTGCGGGCTAAAACTAAATGTAATACTGTAATGCCCCTTTAAATGATGTTTGACCAGGCAAAGATATAAAGTAGG
Organism: Asterias amurensis; assembly: GCF_032118995.1. Lineage (NCBI taxonomy): Eukaryota > Metazoa > Echinodermata > Asteroidea > Forcipulatida > Asteriidae > Asterias > Asterias amurensis. The sequence goes on from NC_092660.1 coordinate 20,797,379, forward strand.
TTCCAACGGTTACAAAATATTAGTATGATTAGCCCGTGCTTAGCCCGCTCATGGGGTTTCTATTGTTTGTGATTAAATTTACTTCATTATCATTATGTTTGACAACTTGGACCGAGCACCTCTGGGTCAAAAGATGTTTTGGAGTTTTCTTAACTTTACAAAATTATGATGTCACTTAACCATTGCTTCGTCCTTCGGATGGGACGTAAAGCCGTTGGTCCCATGTGTTATGTAACGCATATAAAAGAAACCCAGTGTACTTATCGAAAAGAGAAGGATTTCGCCCCGGTGTTCCCGGTCCGATCGGCAGCAAAATTGCGCCACAGCACCTTGTAAAGCATTACATGGTGCTACCAGAGTATTAGTATGATTAGCCCGTGCTTAGCCCGCTCATGGGGGTTCCATTGTTTGTGATTAAATTTACTTCATTATCATTATGTTTGACAACTTGGACCGAGCCACTCTGGGTCAAAAGAATTACGGATTTATTTTAAACACATGTCATGACACGGCGAAACGCGCGAATACGAGGGTGGGTTTTCCCGTTATTTTCTCCAGGCTAAATTTTCACAGGTTTGTTATTTGATATAGAAGTTTTGATACACGAAGTGTGGGCCTTGGGCAATACTGTTTACCGAAAGGGTCCAATGGCTTTAAGTCATGTTTGACGCCTTGGATCGGGCACCACTAGGGCAGGAGATGTTAAGGAGGTTCCAAACGATACATAATTAGTATGCTTAGCCCGATCGTGGGTTCCAGTATTTTCTTATTTTATGTAAATAACATTACATGCGTTAAAGGAACAGGTTGTCTTGGATCGGACGAGTTGGTCTATAAAAAGTGCTAAAAATACATAATGGTTGGAAAGATGTTGTAAAATGATCCACACAAATTTGCCTCGAAATTGCGTGGTTTTCCTTTTACTTTGCGAACTAACACGGTCGGCCATTTTTGGGAGTCATAAAAAACAGGATCTATGGAAAAGCTGAAAATAAAAACCATGACGAAATATACCATTGTTATTCAATAGAGACGTATTGTATTCACTTTGGTTGGGGAGTGAGGAAACTAGTAAAACACACACATAAATCACAGTGCTGGCTGGGACATAATGTTATGCACCTGGCAAATCTATGCATGGATATTCTTTAGAAGGCTTCGTTTGTTTGATTATATTCACATGGTTCGTTGAATATAAGGGGGTTGGTTGTGGCGACAACAACCTTTTTATCCTTTTGACAACCATCATATAATATTGTAACTTCACGGCTCATGGTTGCACTTTGGTATTGTCACTTTTCAACTCGGCTCTACGTGCTGTCTGGTACCTTCCATACATACATTTTGTTTTGAATTTTTTTCATTGTGTAAAGGCTTATAGTTTGATGAATAATATGACGAAAACAAACTTTTATCCGTTTGAACTGAATTCATGATTTATTGTCTCAATCTTCTCAAGTAGTTATTTAGTAGGGTCAAAACCTATTTTGCAAGTACATGTACACCATGTAGTGTTAGTTGGACGCAGTTTGCTAACAGCCATTAACCTTTTTTAAATATAATCAGTAAATTAATCATTTTGCTTGTTACATAAAATAAAAGTGAAGAGGATGCCTGAATTGACTAATACAATCGGAGTTGGACGAGGTGTAGACTTGATTCAAGTCTTAGATTGTGGTTATTCTTCTGCATCCCAGGCACAAAAAACGCCCCACATTATTAGCGATCACGCGGGCCCTAACTCGCAATCTCACTTTGCAACGTGTGCAGGCTGTGTATAAGTAAACTGTAAGTTGACTTGGTGAGATAAATTATGTCAGTAAGTGGACTTAACATTTTATCTAAGTCGACTTGATGAGATAAATTATGTTATTAAGTCAACTGATAGTTTTGAGTAAGTCGACTTAGCAAAATAATATGTCGGTTAGTAACTGGTTCCACGAAATAAGTCGTCTTGATGAGATAACGTATGTCGGTAACTCAATATGTTGGATGGCACTCCTGGAGCTCCGTATGTGACCTTTTGCCAGTCAAAACTTATCAATGGAAAATCACGCCATGTGCACGCACATGGCACTGGCGTTTAATGTGTAAACAAGTCTGAACAAGCTATAGTCGCGAGGGGTATGCTGCGTTGGGCATAAACACTTAAGCCAAGAAAATATACAAATGCTTACTTTTGAACCGTAAGACAAGGTCGAAATGGGATTATGTCTGCGAGGCGTTTACGGAGTTTTGAATGATGATTCCGATGATGTATTGATTGTAAGAATTCCCTGTGTAGATCAGAAGTTATGATTTTATATTAATAAAAAACTTTGAATGACCATCATTCAAGAACGGTTGACGTCATCATGACGTAACTTAAACGGTTTCCTCTCCTAATAAATACCTATCTATGTGTGAAGTTTCAAGTTCATACGGGTTTGCGAAAGGTGCTTTTGTTAGCGGACAAGGTATTTTTGAGTTGGCCGAACAAACTTAAAAATACACTAGACTCAAGTTTTTGTCATAACAAAAACAAGGTGTTCGGCTTCCGGGAGTACAAAAATACACACTGGTGGACAATTATCAAAGGAAAAACCCATGAAAATAGGCCTTTTCAAAGCATTTTACATGCACTTCCGGTTTAGAAAGGTCAAAAGGTCAAGAGAAGGTCACCAACATATCCATTTTTGTGAAGTACGTAAACCCCTTTCATATGATGTATAGATTGTCAAAATAGCTTTTGTGGTTGAGGACATAGGAACTTATGAATGATGACGACTGGAGAAGAGACTAACTAAACGAAAGGGAAATGTTTATTGAAAACGCCTTGAAAACAGACTATAAACGAAGCTGATATAATATTTTAAAAAAGAAGTAAAAAAAACAAAAAAACAAAAAAAAAACAACAACATCAACAACTGGTTTAGCGGGTTTCCCATCCAAGTACTGACCGGGCCCGATGTTGCTTAACTTCACTGATCGGACGAGAACCGGTGTGGTCAACGCAGTAAGGTAGTAGTCAAAACAAAGAATGTATTTTTGACGAAAATACACAAAAAGTCTGATTTGAACCAGAAGACAAGGTAAAAATGGGGTCATGTCTGCGAGGCCTTTACGGAGTTTTTAACGACCTTTCCGATTATGTATCGATTGTAAGAATCCATTACGTGGATCAAAAATAATGATTTTTTTGAAATAATAAACTTTGAATTTTTAAAACTCAAGAATGGATGCCGTCATCATGACCTAACTAACACATTATTCCACTCCTAATGCATATCTAACTATGTGCGAAGTTTCAAGTTCATACGAGTATGGGAAGTGTGCTTTTGTTCGAGGACAAGGGACGAAGAGAAAAAGAAGATGAAAATCTGGATTGTTTTATTTATTTGTTTGTACTAAAGTTTTGTTTAATCCGGCAGTTTATTTTAGCAAGACCACTCCTAATTGCTTGGACCCTATACTTTAAGCATTCTGTTTTCTTTGAATGTTTTGTATTGTAACATCCATGTCTGTGCATGGAGGTAGAAATAGATTAGTTTACGTAACGTCCTTTCCTACTAGAGAAAGTTTAAAAGGGCTTATGTTATTCCAGAGATTTTTTTCTTCAAACTATTTAACTCAAAATAACTTGGATAGTTGTTTTAACAAATCAAAACAATTGATGAATATGCTAAGTTCAAGAAGTAATAGATATTGTAATACTGACGTGAATTCCGTGGGCCAAAAACGCCCTTCACCCGGGGGGAGTGGTCGATCGATGTAACGTCTCTATTCTTCTCGGTGTTTAACCAAAACATGACCAATGCTCGTCATTTTGTACTGTTGTTTCCTCACATAATTAAAAGTCCCATGAATCACCGAAGTAGGTAGCCATCTCAGCGAAACTTCGTCTTCAATTCCACATTGACCACTAAGCCATCAGAAGGGTAACATTTGAACAATTTGACGCCGAAGATTGAGAGGAAATCGTTTTCGCAGCGTTCTGCATAAATAGAGCTATACAGCTCTAAATAATAGAGCTATATAGCTCTATGCATATCACGCTATGGCAGAGTACAATAAACTTGGCAGCATGCCACCAAATAAATGACGCCTTATACACTACACGTGTACGACACACGTGTTACGCACAACCAATGGGGAAATTTGTAGTTCTTTATACATGAAATTATGAATTTTCAAACTCAATTTTGAACCAGAAGACGAGATCAAAATGGGATCATGTCTGCGAGGCATTTACGGAGTTTTTAACGAACTTTCCGATGATGTGTCGATTGTAACAACCCATCATGTAGATCAAAAGTTATGATTTTTTGAAATAAACTTTGAAAATTCATAACTCAAGAATTGATGACGTCATCGTGACGTAACTCAAACTGTTTCTTCTCCTGATAAATATCTAACTATGTGTGAAGTTAAAAGTTCATACAGGTTTGGGAAGTGTGCTTTTGTTAGAGGGCAAGGGACGGAGATGTATTTTTGAAGAAAAATATACAATTGCAAACTTTGACCTTCCGGTACGAACGGAAGGAGGGGTCATACGATTTTGACGTTAACTTTTCAAATGTAGTCCCAGTCTTGATCTATCAGATGCGTAATTATGAATATCATAACTATAAGGTTCGAAGACATATAGCGAAAAGCAAATGGTCACTTTTTGAACCTAAAAACCTTGTAATTCGACACCTGATGACGTCATCATGACGAAACTAAAACGGTTTCATCTACTAATGAATATCTAACTATGTGTGAAGTTTCAAGTTTATGTGAGCTTAGCAAGTATGTCTTTGTTAGCGGACAAAAACCACGGAGAAGAAGACGAAGTAAAAAAAAAAAAAAAAAAAAAAAAAAAAAAACCGAACAAAAACAAGAGGTCTTCGGACTCGAGTCCGAACACCTAAGAAGAAGAAGAAGAAGAAGTATCAATAAAAAAAAAACCGAACAAAAATAAGAGGTGTTCCGGGCTGTTGGCCCGAACACCTAATAAATAAAACCATACTAGCTTGTGGTTGTAAAAAAAAGTAACATCCAAATAAAACTGGATAGTCAATAAAACTGGATGGTCATTAGTCAAGACAATGTCAGTCTTTTATAAAGCATTGTTAATTCCCCCTTCACAGTTGCCTTGTAAAATGGCAACGCTAACGATGGTAAAGCAATAAACTTATTTGTAACCATAGCAATCAATCCATATCAGTTGCATGGAGCCAGATAAAAGCATTGAAAATGCTATTGTATTCATTTTAAATTATTAAAACAAAATCGCCTTACAAAATAATTACCGGTAGCCACTATTATTATTCCATAGGGGAACAACTATGCTACACAAAGGACACAAGTTGTACGTTAATGCCATTGGACCCTTTCGGTACAGAAAACAAAATAAAAGTTCACAGATTTACAAATAACTTACAGGGTTTACAGAAGGTAGTGGTGAAAGACTTCTCTTGAAATATTATTCCATGAAATGCTATACTTTTTGAGAAAACAGTAAAACGATATCAATTCTCGATAGCGAGAATACGGATTTATTTTAAAACACATGTCATGACACTGCGAACTCGCGGATACAAGGGTGGGTTTTTCCCGTTATTTTCTCCCGACTCTGATGACCGACTGAGACTAAATTTTCACAGGTTTGTTACTTGATATAGAAGTGTGGGCCTTGGACAATGCTGTTTACCGAAAGGGTCAAGCGGCTTTAATATCCATTGATATAGAAACCAGGATTATATCGATTTGATGCAAGAATCTTGAAACCTAAACATCCTTTCAGCAAACTCGGGGGTGCAGTGAAAAGAGAGTTCTAAATAGTCGCATTATTTAGTAGTTTCATTTTGTCACCAAACTCCCAGCAAAACTCCCAATACCATACATGCGCAGGCGAACACTTTACCTCTTAATTTATATACTTTAAAGACACTGGGGTCGATTTCACAAAGGTAGTCCTAACTTAGGACTAGTCCTAAGCAATGCTAAGAGATAGGACTGGTCCTAAGTTAGAACCAGTAACTCATCCTAACTTAGGACTGGTCCTATCTCTTAGCATTGCCGAGGACTAATAATAATAATAATAATAATAATAATAATAATAATAATAATAATAATAATAATAATAATAATAATAATAATAATGATAGCGGTAGCGGTAGCGGTAGCGGTAGCGGTAGCGGTAGCGGTAGCGGTAGCGGTAGCGGTAGCGGTAGCGGTAGCGGTAGCGGTAGCGGTAGCGGTAGCGGTAGCGGTAGTGGTAGTAATAATAATAATAATAATAACTAGATATAGTGTTTGTAGAAACAAACACTAGGTGTTCGGCTATTGTTGGGTCTGTGTTTGAATAAATGAAACAAGTATTGTTAATAGCTCTTCCAATTACAAAGAAATCAAAACCAAACAGTTTTCTCGATGTGTAATAATTTTATGGAAAAAGCATCAAAAAGTGTACATTTCAACCTAAAAGCCTTTAAATACTGCCTTTTCAAAGCATATTACAGGCTCTTCCAGTTTAAAAAGGTCAAAAAGTCAAGAGAAGGTCACCAACATACCCATTTTTGTGGAATACTTGAGGCCCTTTCATATGATGTATAGACTGTCAAAATAGCTTTTGTTTTTAAGGAAACGTGAACTGATGAATAATGGCGACTGGAGAAGAGACTAACTAACCGGAAGGGAAATGTTTGTTGAAAACGCCTTGAAAACAGACTCCGTACGTAAAGCCCTTTCATATGATGTATAGATTGTCAAAATAGCTTTTGTGGTTGAGGACAAAGGAACTTATGCATAATGACGACTGGAGAAGAGACTAACTAACCGAAGGGAAATGTTTGTTGAAAACACCTTGAAAACAGCTTACGTACGTAAAGCCCTTTCATATGATGTATAGATTGTCAAAATAGTTTTTGTGGTTGAGGACAAAGGAACTTATGCATAATGACGACTGGAGAAGAGACTAACTAACCGAAGGGAAATGTTTGTTGAAAACACCTTGAAAACAGACTACGTACGTAAAGCCCTTTCATATGATGTATAGATTGTCAAAATAGCTTGTGTGGTTGAGGACATAGGAACTTATGCATAATGACGACTGGAGAAGAGACTAACTAACCGGGAGGGAAATCTTTGTTGAAAACGCCTTGAAAACAGACTAAAGCGAAGCTATTTATAGGAGGGAAAAAAATTAACAAAAAAAATAAATAGTACAAATTTTGGTCGCCAAGTGGTCTCCCAACCAAATACTGACTGGGCCCGATTTTGCTTAACTGAAAAAAACTGACATTATGTTGAGAACGCCTCGAACGCAGACTAAAACGATCTACACGTAGTGCAGAGCGTGACTATGCTCCTCAACGCACCGCATACTTACACGTGGTGACCGCAATGCACCGCATGCTTACACGTGGTGACAAAGTACGTGTACATGTAATCGTAAAATCTTTACGCGCAATCAATGGGGGAATTTTGTAGTTCTTTATACATGAATTTTGAAATTTTCAACCTCTCTTTTGAGACGGAAGACAAAATCAAAATGGGGTCATGTCTGTGAGGTGTTTACGGAGTTTTGAATGCCCTTTCCGATGATGTATTGATTGTAAAAATCCCTCATGTAGATCTAAAGTTATGATTTTTTGAATTAATAAACTTTGAATTAGTGTATCTCGTCAACTGATGACGTCATCGTGACGTTATAACTTTTGCATCATCTACTGGTTATTGTCTACCTGTGTGCAAAGTTTCAACTTAATGCAAGCTTCGCATCTATGCTTTTTCTTGCGGACAATCGACAGCGAGAAGAATAAGAAAAAAAAACACAAAAAAAACTAGGTATAGTGTTTGTAGAAACAAACACTAGGTGTTCGGCTATTGTTGGGTCAGTAGTTGAATCAATGACAAAAGTGTTGTTGATAGTTCGTCAAATTGCAAAGTAATCAAAACCAAACAGTTTTCTCGATTTAAAATAATTTTTTGGTAGAGCATCAAAAAGTGTACATTTCAACCTAAAAGCTTTTAAATAGTGCCTTTTCAAAGCATTTTACAGGCACATCCGGTTTAAAAAGCTCAAAAGGTCAAGAGAAGGTCACCAACATACCCATTTTTGTGAAGTACGTAAGGTCCTTTCATATGATGTAGATTGTCAAAATAGCTTTTGTGGTTGAGGGCATAGGAACTTATGCATAATGACGACTGGAGCAGAGACTAACTAACCGGAAGGGAAATGTTTGTTGAAAACGCCTTGAAAACAGACTACGTATGTAAAGCCCTTTCATATGATGTATAGATTGTCAAAATAGCTTTTGTGGTTGAGGACCTTATGCATAATGACGACTGAAGAAGAGACTAACTAAACGGAAAGAAATGTTGGTTGAAAACACCTTGAAAACAGACTAAAAACGAAGCTATTTAAAGGAGAAGAAAAAAATTAAAAACAATGAAAAGAGTATTGTTACTATATCGTTAAATTGTAAAGAAATCAAAATTAAAACGTTTTCTCGATGTGTAATAAAGCATCAAAAAGTGTACATTTCAAACTAAAAGCCTTTGCAAAACATTTTAACTAATAGTTGCTACACAATGTAGCTCCTAAATGACAACAACAAAACATCCACACCGGCTGTTGGAACCCTTGATTACTTAATTATGCTCCAAACATGAATAATTCACCAGTACAAACTAAAGTGCACATTTTACCATGTGACCTTTACTGATGTGGACTCCAGTTAAAATCTTGGGACGAAGCCTTGCATCGTGTAGATTGGTTGTTCAGACCCTACGTGATTGTTTTGGGGTTTCCCTCTACCAGGGTTGCGCACCACATCTTAAACTCATATTTATTTACTCCTTTACTACAAAGGTATCTTCGGGTTTATGGTTCTTTCGACAAAAGGCGAATCAAGAACAAACTAGACTTCAAGTGTTTGTGAACAAACACAGAGCTGTTCCGTTTTTAATGTTTAATGTTCAAGGGGTCTATAATTGAAAAGAAACTGAAGATCGGTTGCATGGTTCTTGAGATATGGTCCCACTTCCAGTTGACCCGGAAGTAAAGGTCAATTTGGGGTCAAGGTAATCCAAGTTCAATCTTTAGAGCTCAAAGGGTCTATAACTGAAAAGAAGTTGAACATTGGTTGTGCAGTTCTTGAGATAAGGTCCCACTTCCGGTTGACCCGGAAATAAAGGTCAACATGCGGTCATACCTAACCGATACGATTGTCCAATGCCAAAGGAGCCCATAATTGAAAAACGTTTGAAAATCGGTTGTGTAGTTCTTGAGAAATGGTCCTACTTCCGGTTTACCCAGAAGAAGAGGTCAAAATGGGGTCACGGATTTTCCCCAACAAAATTTAATGCCTTAGGAGTCTATAACTAAAGAAAAAAATTAAATCGGTTGTGTAACTCTTCAGATATGGTCCCACTTCCGGTTTACCCGGAAGAAGAGGTCAAATCGGGGTCACGGTTACCCGAGGCAAATCTCCTATGCCTAATGAGTCTAATACTGAAAAAAAACTTTGAAATCGGCCGTACACTTCTTGAGATATAGTGCTGCAAAGAAATACTCTTTAAAGCTTCTAATAAGCATAAATTAACATGTGATGACGTCACAGTCTTAAAATTGTATTTTTCGTACTAATAAATTTCATAAGGTACACGATGGTATGCAACTTACCCCAATCCAGTGCCTTTTGCAAAATCTCAATTTTGTATTGCATAAACCTTGGAAAAAGCTATTGCAATGCGTTGAATGTGACTGCATCCAGTTTATGAGGTACTACGTTGTACCCATGATGCCAAGATTTTTAATTAATCGTTAATTATAGACGTACTTTGATTGATTTTAATGAACTGAAACATCTCTTATTAGAATCAGTTACTCCAATCCCCAAGGAGTCTATATCTACAGTCTGTTAAACGGCCGTGTGAATTCTTGAGATATGGTGCTACAAAGATTTCCCAATTAAAAATGCAAATATGGGTCACGTGGTTAACTAATTACGAATTAAAAAAAATATTTGGTCGGTGGTTTGATGTTTGATCTAGTACAAGTTGATTTCACAGAACTCTTAACCACCAAACTCAGCGCTGATGTCACCATTTTTCGCTTACTGTGTTTTTAAACATCATATCATGTCATGCATGCACACAGGTTATGTTAGGCTTACAATTGAGAAAAAGAAAAGGCAACACTATCGATATAAAGATAAGAATCAAACTTAAATATTACAAAAAGAAGTATATGTTTAGTTTTGGGAGATAAAAAAAAAAAATTCGGACGGAGATTCGAACTCGCAATTCTCAGATGCATAGTCGCGACTGATGACCACTAGGCTAGAAGGGCACGATACAAAAGAAGTGGGTTTTTACATGTGTGGATCAACAGAGGGGATTATGATCCGGCGAAATAATTCTCGTTTCATGATTTTGCGACCATTGTCACTAAATATAAACTGTTAAGTATTAATATAACTATTAAGTAGGGTTGAAATGTAGTATTAGATGCCTTTAGGGTTTTTTGACGACGACGTCGATGTCGTCAAAAAACTCTATCTAATTACGCACGTTCGTTTTAACGAAAACCCATGCACAGAGTAATTGGTCCAGAACGCGGTTAGAAAAACAAGGACAAATTTAACGCACGTTCTAACGAAAATCCCAAACCTCCGTACATTGTGCGTGTACAGAGTAATGTGTCCAGAACGCGGGTAGGAAACAAAATAGTATAGACTCCTCTCAAGAAGTCAACAACTCATAGAGGTACAAACTGTGTTGTATTACCAAAGAGAATATTTCACAATAACATAAAAGTGACTGCATCAAGTTTACAAATTAAAAATTCAAATGAAGACCACGTAGTTAATTAATGAAGAATTTTTACACTTTTTTATTAGAGTAAAGCTTAGGCTCTAAGCTTCAATTTGATATATGATTTAACTATTTTATTCTAATACTTTAGGAGTAGGGGCTTAAACAAAAACGCTGTACAAACGCTATGGGGTTTTAGGCGGAAACAAAGAATAATAATAATAATAAAAATAACAAGACATTAGGTGTTTGTGAACAAACACAAAGCTGTTCCGTGTTGTTTTGCTTTGATTATGTGCTTCATCGATGACCAAGGATTTATACTCTGAAAAATGTTTTTAAAAATGTTTAGTAGTTCTTGAGATATGGTCCCACTTCCCGTCACGGTTTTTCAAAGTCACTATTATGCCCAAGGAGTCTATAACTGAAAAAAGATTGACATCGGTTGTAAAGTTCTTGAAATATGGTCCCACTTCCGGTTCACCCGGAAGTAGAGGTCAACATGGGGTCACGGGTTTTCACAGTCAATATTAATGTCTTAGGAGTTTCTAACTGAAAAAAAATTGAAAATCGGTTGAGTAGCTCTGGAGATATGGTCCCACTTCCGGTTAACCCGGAAGTAGAGGTCAAATTAAGGTCACGGTTTTCCAAATTTTTCTCCTATCCCTAAGGAGTCTTAAACTACAAACAAGTTAAAAATCGGCCCTTTACTTCTTGAGATCTGGTGTTTCAAAGATTTCCCAATTAAATATGCAAATGAGGGTCACGTGGTTGATGAATTAAGAATTTAAAAACAAAATTTCATTAGGAACTAAGCTTAGGTTCAAAGCTTGATAAATGATTTAACTCGTTATGGTTTAGAAGAATAGGCTGAAACAAAAAACAAATTACTGGTCAATAGAGGGCGGTATGTAAGATGAGTGGTCTTTCTATCAGTATCTCCTTTTCCTAGTTAATTGTTCAGTTGAAATGTTATCTCAAAAGTTTGATTAACAAGATGAATAAATGTAAAGAAAACCTAATATTTGACTCGGGATTGTTTGATTTGTTGGTTTCTTGAGTTCAATGCAGTACTTTTAGAGTTCATTGACATGTGACAAACCAATTAAGGATAAAATCCTTGTATTTTGTAGGTGGTTTGATGTTTGATCTAGAACGAGTGGATTTCACTGAACTTTTAACGGCCACCAAACTCTGCGGTTACGTTCACCATATTCCACTTTCTGTGCAAGCGCAGAATATAATGTGCGAGATTGGAAGCACAAACGAAAGAAATCCCTGCAAAGCAGTCTATTTTGCTTGACGTAAGCGCAGAATTCACTGCTTCTGCTAAGCACTGATTCTTTGCTTCCAGAGCAGAGCATGACATTGGGCCCATTCCCACAGGATTTTTCATTATGCAAGTTCCCATCATGATAGGCCTAGGTGACTAGTAAAATTTACTACTCGACTAGTCGCACCTCAAACCCAACTACGACACTTGTTGAGATAAATTACGGATTCTCAAGATTTGTGCCGCAATGTGTCGCAAGCGACACATGTTGCGATTAGTAGTAAGCAGGACAACTGTTTCACCAAACAGGTAATCGGGACTTTTTTTGTAGTCAACGTGTAGGCACAATTTTAACGGAGTGGGGAAAAACAGTAGTCGCGACTCTAATACTAATTTGTAGTCGCGACTTAAACACTAAACCACACTAGTCGCCCTGGCCTACTTTTGCACAAGAAAAGCACGGTTATCCTGCGAAAGCAAACCAAATATTTAAGTCACTGTTTTTGCAGTGAATGTTACGCAGAAGTTTAGCACAATAGTAATCGCAGCAGATTTTTTTGTTGCGAATTGTCACGCTCATCGAGAACACATTCCCTGTGTGCCCAGATGTTAAATACGCTTAGCGTAAGCACAATTCCCTGATTACATAAGCGCTTGGCCCAGGACCAGACCAAACTAAACACAAAAAGCAGCTAAACACAGCAAATACCATTCCTCATGTACAAACTGCAAACTGCACCAGAGCACCAGAGAAACGTCGACCAGCATAATAAAATCTCTGATTTTGTATTCCTGTCAAAGAGTTTTTGTTTGTCATGGTCTAATTTCCGAAAGTAAAGCGAAATACTGGAATTAGTTTAGGCAACTGCATGGTCCCCGGTGCGAACAAGGTTACTTCACCCGTAAATCATTCCAAATCCCAGGCGTTAAAATTACAAGTATACACTTAACACTACATCTTTATGATTCACCACAAGTCACTTACAGTCTTTACATGCATTGATAGTAGGCCTACCATTTCGATGGTCATTTATAAAATGTGTAAGCCGTGTAAACTTCCAAATCTCAGGCAGGTGTTTTCGTCCATGCACGGTCCACTTTTCCTCGTACATGATGCCTTTGATCGAAGCCAAATAAGTAAAGAAACAAGTTGTATGTTTACATAGGTTTGTCTTCAGTGATAAGGTTTAGAAAGAAAAGGCTGGCACTTTGTGTTGATTGACAACATACATAGAGCGAAAAAATGCAAAAATAGCGCTATTTATTAGCGACAAAGTGGTTGTACGTAAATCGAAGAACCACGTACATGTACGTAGAACTTCCCTCCATAGTGCGTACACCCATTAAAGATCGTGCTGCGCGAGGACAAAATCAGATCGTTTTATTTTCCAGGAAAGAAGCATCTCATGAGCCAAAAATTTGAAAAATAAGAACATGTTGTACTGATTGTTTAAATGAAGGTACATATTTCTTTTTGTAAAAAAAAAGTAAACTGTATGCATTATAATATTGATTTCGTCGAAATTCCCGGAGGGATTCGGACTCAGATCACCTGGGTAATAGCACCCGCGGTAAACCGCGGCCCCAATCAATCCATCAACACAGATTGAGTGATTTTATTCATTATATAATAAGTGTATTAATTTATGACAAATAATTTCAAGATGACGTGACATAAAAAATTACTTCATTTGGCACAACTTCAATGCCCAGAGAATCAAAATCTGAAAACAATTTGAAAATCGGACGTTTATTTTGGGAGATATGGTGTTAACAAGATTGCCTAATTAAATATTCATGTCATTATAACTCAGCTAATTGATTAAGAAATTAAACAACACGAAGTTTAGTGATTAGGTCACGTACTAAGCTTCGATTCCATATATGACTCAAGTCTGTCATTTCTACCGTTTCTAAGATTACGAATAAACAAAAATCGTGCGTTAAACCTATGGCGTTTTGGCGGAAACCAAGAACAACGTTTCTAAAACGTTTTGAAAAACTCGACGAAAACAATAGCTGTTCCGAATGCATCGGAACAGCTAATAAAAATCTCGACGAAAACAATAGCTGTTCCGACTGGATCGGAACAGCTAAAAACATGTTGCGTTTCTAAGCGACCATTGTAGTTGACAAGCTGTATAGGGGACATGTCATCAGCGCAAAAAAACTTATTTGATTTCTTGTTTTAAGTGCTGCTCAAACATTGTATGAAGCGGCCGGTGTCAGATGCAATTGTGTCCGCCATGCAATACTGTCCGCTCAGGACACTTTTGCATATGCAATCGTGACTGGGGCTATGCAAAAACCGTCCGGTTGACATGTACATGACTTACTCCTAGAACTATTTCGGTTTCGTCCGGCTATCGTCTCCCGTAACCTCATAGGTTTATATCTCTCACGCGTTAAACGACCCATGGTTCAATGAATTTTGGAATCAGGAATCTCTCTCTTTTTTTTTTTTAATCTCGCCAAAATTAGGCTCCTTTGATGTATCAATGTGTCTGTCGACCAGAGAATCCACTCCGCAATCTCAAAAATTGTTCAAAATTATAAATTCTTACCGTAATTTCAGAGTCCCTATCTACTGTACGTGTCACTCCTCTGCCAACAATAATTGAAAATTACCCGACCTCGTTTTTGCACACAGCCGTTTACATACTGGTATCCTGTGCGAGCTTCGTGGTTCCGTGTATGTTTTGTACACAAATCACGGATCGTACCCGCCCTCTCGTGACGCATTTTCGCAAAATGAGGTCGGGTAATTTTCAATTATTGTTGGCAGAGGAGTAACACGTACAGAAGATAGGGACTCTGAAATTACAGTAAGAATTTCTGATTCCTGATTCCAAAATTCATTTAACGCGTGAGAGATATAAACCTATGAGGTTACGGGAGACGATAGCCGGACGAAACCGAAATAGTTCTAGGAGTATACATGACTAATGTGCGCGCGTAAGCGAGCGTGCATGCACTGAACCTACAAACGAATAATATGCAGCATAATCACGTATTTTATGATTGCAGCGAATACCCAACGGCCGAACATTTCCCTTGTCATTCATGAGATGCACTTAGCTTTTAAAAAAATGGCAAACGTGTTCCGTCGACCAAGGGCGTTTAATTTACTGCAAGGACGGTTTTGAAAGGAGGCGGACACAACTGCGTATGCAAATGTGTCCGGGCGGACATAATTGCATTATGCAGCAGCGTCCGGGCGGACACGATTGCATTATACAAAACCGTCCGGCGGACATTATTCTCCGGATATATTGCATTATAGAGGACATAATTGCATGCGACACCGGCGCACATTTCCAGCGATTTTCAACACTGAATAACAAAGTGGATGCATATCAGAAAACTGTTTCCAGAAATGTTCGAGGCATTGTTAGTAAGCATGGATAAGCTAAAGTGCGTGCTTATCCCAAACGCTTCCAAAAAGCTGCTAAGTATGGAAAACGGTGGGCGCATTTACGAGAAATGATGGGTACATTCAAAGCCGTTTTCATGCGTTTCAAGTGAGGAAATAGCATGCAGTGGTGCACAATTCAGACGTTTCGAGACTCCTTAAGTTTTGAATTCGGTTGGTGTAATTACGCTTGTCGAAATTATCTTTGAACAAGATGTCGGCAAAACGTAAGGGATAAAGAAATAGCTTAGCTCTTGGCCCATGTCGTAGGAATTTGTTTTTACTGAAACAGCAACTTTTGCTCATGCAGGGAAAGTGTCCGACCAAAGAGCTACAAGAAAGAGCAAACATTACGACTCGATGACACATGGTGCAGGAGATAATCTTTGGTTACCTATAAGCATTGAATTCGCGTGACCTGACATCTAATGTTGTCATGATGAAAAAAATGAACGAAATTATAATTAGGTCTCCGTTCTACAAACTGGAGTTAATTCAAATTTCATCTTGCACTGCTGTTTGACATAATTATTCCACTTACTGCAAGTACTGATTTGTACTTTTCAGATTGATATGCTTGCGAAGATAATATTATTAAAATGTTCACCTTAGTTTGTATTTGTGAATTATTCATGTTGTGAGCATTATTAAGGTTCCATCAGCCGGTATGGACGTTTTTTATTGTCATTTATGAGCTAGCAACTATTAGTGCAACTTTTGACATTGCAACAATGTTAGCTCACCATTTAACTGTTTACATCTGTTTTCATAAATATAAAAGTCATAAAAAAACTTATTAAGTTTTTTTTAACTGAAATTTCTTAACCACTACACGAGTATCTTCAGGTATATGGTTCTTTCGAAAAAGATTTATAAAGAAAAACTTTACATGTAGTGGTTGTTTATTTACAAACACTAATTGTTTGGTGTACACATCTAATTTTTTAAATCAGAACTTAACCCCTTTAATCCTAACCCAATGTGTTTTATAAAATGGATGGGATTCGAACCTACAAGGTTTCCATGCTGGAGCAGATCTCTTACCGCTGCTAGAGCAGGGCCCCATAGAGCTGCTTAACGGTCGATTTTGTGCTTATTGGGTGCAACTAGCAAACTTTTCATTTCATAACCTCGCTTAAGACATGTCAACAGGTCACCAACATATCCATTTTTATGAAGTACGTAAAGCTCTTTCATATGATGTAAAGATTGTCAAAATAGCTCATGTGGTTGAGGAAAACATGAACTTATTAAATACTGATGACTGTAGAAGAGACTAACTTATTGAAAGGGGGAAATGTATTTTGAAAACGCCTTGAACGCAGACTATACACGAAGCTGGGGCGCTTTATGGATGAGCACTGGAGCGTGGCAAGCCATATGCCCAATAGTTTATCGTTTATCGCCGATAAACACTGTTTATCGCCGATAAACTATGTTTTTCGACCGATTAACACTGTTTTTCGAGAAAAAACTATGTTGATCACGTGATAAACATTGTTTATCTCAATAAACACTGTTTATCGAAAAACTATGGAGGAAGAAAAAAAAGAAAAAAAAATAGAATTTAGTGTTTGTAGAAACAAACACTAGGTGTTCGGCTATTGTTGGATCAGTGTTTGAATCAACACTGTTTATCGCCGATAAACTATGTTTTTCGACCGATTAACATTGTTTTTCGAGAAAAAAATATGTTTATCACGTGATAAACATTGTTTATCTCGATAAACACTGTTTATCGAAAAACTATGGAGGAAGAAAAAAAAAGAAAAAAAATAGAATTTAGTGTTTGTAGAAACAAACACTAGGTGTTCGGCTATTGTTGGATCAGTGTTTGAATCAATAAAAAAGTGCTGTTAATAGCTCGTCAAAGTTCAAAGAAATCAAACGAAAGTGTTTTCTCGATGTGTGATATGGTAAAGCATCAATGTCTGGTTTAGAAAGGTCAAAAGGGCAAGAGAAGGTCACCAACATACCCAATTTGTACGTAAGGCACGTAGGGCACTTTCATATGATGTATAGATTGTCAAAATTGCTTTAGTGGTTGAGGAAGTGTGAACTGATGAATACTGACGACTGGAGTAGAGACTAACTAAACGGAAGGGAAATGCTTTTGAAAACGCCTTGAAAACAGACTACGTACGTAAAGCCCTTTCATATGCTGCATAGATTGTCAAAATAGCTTTTGTGGTTGAGGATATAGGAGCTCATGCATAATGATGACTGGAGAAGAGACTAACTAACCGGGAGGGAAATCTTTGTTGAAAACGCCCTGAAAACAGACTAAAACGAAGCTATTTATAGGAGAAAAAAAAATAAATACAAAAATAAATAAAACAAATTTTGGTCGTCAAGTGGTCTCCCATCCAAATACTGACTGGGCCCGATTTTACTAAACTTCAATGACCGGACGAGAACCGGTGTTATCAACGCAGTTTGGTCGTAGATAAAACTGATTATTTACTTTTGAAGAAAACTGACATGATGTTGAGAACGCCTCGAACGCAGACTAAAACGATCAACATGGTGCAGAGCGTGACTATGCTCCTCAATGCACCGCATACCTACACCTGGTGACCGCAATGCACCGCATGCTTACACGTGGTGACAAAGTACATGTACATGTAATTATAAAATATTTACGCGCAATCAATGGGGGAATTTTGTAGTTCTTTCTACATGAATTTTAGAATTTTCAACCTCGATTTTGAACCAGAAGACAAGATCAAAAAGGGTTATGTCTGCGAGGCGTTTACGGAGTTTTTATTGACCTTTCCGATAATGTATTGATTGTAAGAATCCCTCATGCAGATCAAAAGTTATGATTTTTTGAAATAATAAACTTTGAATTAGTGTATCTCGTCAACTGATGACGTCATCGTGACGTAACAACTTTTGGATCATCTACTGGTTATTGTCTACCAGTGTGCAAAGTTTCAACTTAATGCAAGCTTCGCATCTATGCTTTTTATTGCGGACAATCGACAGCGAGAGGAAGAAGAAAAATCAAAAAAAAAGAAAAAACCGAACAATAACAAAGAGTTGTTCAGGCTGTTACCCGAACACCTAAAAAAAAACCCCGAACAAAATCAAAGAGTTGTTCGGGCTGTTGCCCGAACGTCTAATAATAAGACTTGTAATGCGCACATATCCACCCTGCTGGGTGTTCAAGGCGCAGTAAAACCAAAAACAAAACAAAAACAAAACACAACACAAAGAAAAACAGACACAACAAAATTAGTCATTGAAAACCTGTGACATAAGATAAGTTTTGAGAAGAGACTTGAATTTAGCGGTACAAACACAAGATCGAAGATTAAGTGGTAGAGAGTTCCAGATGCGTGGCGCGGCTGAAGAAAAAGACCTATCACCCCATGAGTGTCGAGACTTGGGTTCAATGAGGAGAAGCATGGAACTTGATCGAAGATTCCTTGATGGATTGTAAACTTGAAGCAGTTCAGAAATATACTGGGGAGCCTTGCCATTTAGAGCTTTGTGGACAATGAGCATCAGCTTGAAGATGATACGTTGAGAGATAGGGAGCCAGTGTAGTTGTTTCAGAATGGGGGTGATAGAACAGGATTTTCTAGACAGTGTCACAATGCGGGCAGCAGTATTTTGGAGCCGTTAAAGTCGGGAAATCTGGTTGTTAGGAAGACTGTAGAGAAGAGCATTGCCGTTGTCAAGACGAGAAGTAACAAATGCGTGAATGACCTTTTCAGTGGCACTTTTGTCCAAGTACTTGCGAATCTTACCTATATTCCTGATGTGATATGATGATAAACGAAAAATATTGTTGATTTGTGGCTGAAGTGTCATCCTTTGTGAAATCCACCCCTGGACACTTTTGGTAATTGTCATTTTGTCAAAGACCAGTCTTCTCAATCGGCGGTATCTCAAAATATGTATGGAATAACAAACCTGTGGAAATTTGAACTCAATTGGTGTCGAAGTTGCGAGAGATTAATGGAAGAAAATTACCCTTGTCACACAAGTTGTATAATTTCAGATGCTTGAAATCGAGACCTCAGCTGAGGTCACGAATTCAATTCAAATATTTGAGTACGAAATTACTTCTTTCTCAAATACTACGTTATTTCAGAGGGAGCCGTTTCTCACAATGTTTTGTACTGTCAACAGCTCTCCATTCCTCGTTCCTAAGTAAGTTGTTATGCTTGTTTTGTTTTTGAGTAATTACCATTATTGTCTATAGTGCCTTTATAAGCCTTATAATTGTTGTAAAAAGAAAACAATACAGCTGACTCTTGTTAAAGGCTACCGGTAATTGTTTACGGTGATTAGTTCTTAAGGTAAGAACGAACACAATAGGTTTTGTAATTCTTTCATCTGTCTCAACACTCATCTGATTACATTCTAATGCATTAGTTTTCGACATTATCACCGTGATGGAAGACAATTTCATCAAAATGAACGTTTTGTGGGTTAGGGCTAAACTAATTATTCCATGATCGTTGACGTGTGAAGGGGGAATTAAAAATGCGCTGTAAACGATTGCCATGACTAGAATAGACTATCCAGTTTTATGTGCAGATGTTACAATGTATCGCTTTATCGAATTATTCCATGATCGTTGACGTGTGAAGGGGGAATTAAAAATGCGCTGTAAACGATTGCCATGACTAGAATAGACTATCCAGTTTTATGTGCAGATGTTACAATGTATCGCTTTAGACGGCTCGGCGGTCCAGACTCTAATGTGTTTCACTTTTTATTGTTCCTTTTTTAAACTAGGAATAACTCTGAATATGTTAAGTTCCGGTTAATCCGAAGCCCTACAGATCACCTGGTGTTCCGTTATCATCACATACTATCATCCATGAAATGGAAGTTGAATTCTACCAATATGGACATATTCAGGTATATTTAGATAAGCAACCTGTAATCGATTTATTTTAATTTGTAAAACCATTGACCGGATATACATCAATATAAGAACATATTGGTCCTATTTATTACTTCAAACAGTACACAGAAACATCAAAGTCAGATTGCGTCTAAATTTACATTCATTCCATTAAAAAGCGTTACTAAATTACAACATTTTAAAGAATGCAAGGCAATTCAGGAAATGGAAGTTCGGATGAATTTTTCTTTTTAATTTTAACAATGTTGTCAGAATGTTGACACTATTTTTTTACTACTAGAATTTGTACTGTTTTGCAAAAACATGTATTCGGGTTTCTATAACTTAAAGTGACCATTACTTAATTGTAAAATGTTTAGCTCATCATTAGGATGCGAACCATAAGAATGAAAATTGAGTAACATATTATCTACAGAATTGTAATGGTCTTATTTGGCAAGTGAATGCTTAACTGTTCAAATTGAATTTGGTTTACTCTATTGACCGTTGAGTGCTGAAACAGATAATTTTCAAACACAATTGAGTAATCCGCATGTTAAACAAAAAAGTATATTTTGTTAAAACTATAGCAGGAATCAATTTTGTTATTTTACCAATTTTAAAATAGTTTTGGAATAATCTTTCTCGATTTTCAGAAAGGAGCTTTCAAAAGGAACAAGCCTGACGGGGCAGGAAGATTTTATTCTAACACAACGCAACACGAGAGATGGGGACCGTATTCCTTATTTTTTCACCGCTACCAACACAAAGACTCCCATAGTTTACTACAATGTTACAAAGGAGTTCCTCGCTAGGGACGTTCCTAAGGTATACGTAAACACGCAACTTAGCAACTAAGTGATCGCAATATATCCTGATAAACACACCATCATGTTTTATGGTTTATTTAAATAACAATCACAAATTTGCGGTCCAACGACCGAATTGCATTCTGAATTTGCATTTAAAAATACATTCACAAAATAAAATAAAAAGTAAAAGATTATCAAACATTCTGTACAAAAGGGGAAAATTTGCCCAAGAGCAAAATGATTAGTTCACACTCATTATGCTAATGGATGTTAGTAAATTGCAACTGTGGAGACGTCATAATTATCTTGTTACTGGAAATGAGCATCTAGAATGTATCTAAGCGGTCCCCAACCTTTAAACCAGGGGCCCAGGGTTTCTAACTTGCTTTGCTTATGTTTCACTTAGTTACTTGTTCATGTTTGTTGTGTTGTCATTTAGCCTAATTCGAGAAAGACTCTGCTAGGGTCGAAACGTCATTCCATTAATTGTTTGTTTTATTTTAAAGGTATAGGTTTTTTTAACAGAGGAGATTAAAGCACATTATAAATGGATGTCACTGTGGGGTTTTGTGTTCTTGAAATTATTTTCTACACATTTTTATATGTATTTTTTAGATTTTTAAAAATGTGACAGAGTGTCACAGGTTTGTCTATCAATTAAGCCGCGGATTCGGTCTTTGTTCTCCCACGTATAGGCCTACACGTTATTTCGATTTATTGTTTGAAGCTAAGTCCTTTTTCGTTTCTGTGCGCAAACCGAAAATTGAATAATCTTAATTTTGTTACTTGAAGCCACTTTTGGTGGTGTGAGGTCAGGGGGCAGTCATGATTGATGTGGCTGATGGTTTGGGAGCTGCCACACTGACACAGCTGTAGCTCTTACTGCCAAAGCTATACCAGTTCTAAGTCTTAGGCGAGTTGGACCTAAACCCCAGAAGGAACATCCCCCACGTGAATGTCTAGAGGAAGGAGTTGGAACAAAGTCACGGATTAGTAGACTTAGGTTACCAGACAAAACACACTGTAACGATCCTCTATAGTCCCCTTCTCAGATAGGATTAATAAGATTAACCCATAGCGGTTCGTGAATTTCCTGCCTAGCACAACTCATAGCGGTTCGTGAACTTCCTGCTAGCACAACGCTTGTGCTAAGCAGGAAATTCACGAAACGCTATGAGTTAATCCTATCTCGAGTTATATTACGACGAGTAACTCGTCATAATAAGGAACACGTTGCCTTGAATCGGTCGAGTTGATATTTGAAGCGTTTGTAGCCGTTTGTTTAAAGTCACTTGGAAATAGATTTGTTTTCCTTTCAAACATAAGAGTATATGCTTACGAACAATAAAACAATTTTTTTAGTAATTGTTTGTCACGATTTATTGTTTAAACAATATATAAAGTTGTTTGGGGGGCTGACTCCGCCTACCCCTTTTGTGACGTCAATCGAGGCAGACTTTGCCTGCAATGCGTATAGTAAACACACGTGCAAAGTACATGTACGTCCAAGTCGTGAGTTGGTACATTTCAAAAAGTGTTTTTCTGCATTCAGCAGCAATATACCTGGTCGGCATTGCCGGAAAAAAACAATATATATATTTTTTTTTTTGAAACGTACAAACTCACGACTTGGTCCGTACATGTACTTTGCAATTGTGTTTACTCTACGCATTACAGTCCAAGTCTGCCTCGATTGACGTCACGAACAGCGCCCTCTCGGGTCGGGGTATACTCTTAAATTAGTAAATTACATAAGAACTAATTTTTTAAAACCTTAGTTAACTGTTTATTCACATTCCACTCATCAAAGCACATATATTAGTGACAAAAGCTTTATTTTGAAAAAATACCACTTCCAGGTAACTTTAAAATGCATAGGTTAGAAAGATGTTGAAAACTTAGGTAGAATACAATGATCCACACAAACATGCCTCGAAATTGCAAGGTTTTCCTTTGACCTCGTCGACTAACATGGTCGGCCATTTATGGGAGTAATTTTTTTTACTTCTATAAATGGCCGACCGTGTTAGTTCGCAAAGTAAAAGGAAAACAAACCACGCACTTTCGAGGCAAAGTTGTGTGGATCATGTATTCCACTTTAATTTAAAACATCTTTCCGATCATATGCATTTAAAAACAAACGGTTACAAAGGTTTGTATAGACCAAGACCGATCCAAGGCAACGTGTTTCTTTAACTTAGGATGGGTTCAATGCGTCCTAACGTCTATGGATAGGCCTACGGAACTTAACTTGTCCTAGGCTATTGAATGCTTTTTGGCTTTCTTGCAGGTTTCTCCTCTTTCGGGTCGAATGTTCCCTAGATGCAGTGTGGTTGGTAATAGTGGAATTCTCTCTAACAGTAAATGCGGACACGATATCGATCAAGCAGATTACGTCATCAGGTAAAGACTTATGAACATGATTTTGGTTTAGCCGATTCCTTTGAGCTTTTGTAGGTATTCGTACTCCAAGTTAGTTAACAAAACAAAACATTATTAAAAAAGAAACAAGAAAAAAGGAAAAGACGTATTGTGCCCTTAGGGGCGTGGCAACCCCTGCAGGATGCCCGCCGGTCGATCGGAGCTCTTTCCGGTCCCCAGGGAAAGACAGATTCAAAACTAATTAATTTGAAATAATAATAATGTTATTGACTACATTGTTCTAATAATAAAATTGTAACATTTTATCTGTTCCTCACTAGGTCCAATGTACCACAAATACGCCCTCATACGGTGGATGCTGGACGGAAGTCTAATTTGACAACAATGAATCCTAGTATTGCTACGCGAAGGTACAAAATAATAATGGTACATCACACAATGTAAACACGTAGACAATTTATCTCATTTTATGAAATGATGCTACACTGTAAAAAATTACCGTAATTTTACGGTGAAAAGTACGTAAATAGCTATGGTGTTTTACCGTAACGAGATTTTTCCATGACTTTACGGTGCAACCCCGTAAATACCGGCTCGCAATGCACCATGGGATTGTCTAAAAAAAATACCGTAATTTTTACGGTGATAACGACATTTTTCCATGACTTTACGGTGCATCCCGTAAATACCGGCTCGCAATGCACCATGGGATTGTTTAAAAATAATTACCGAAATTTTTACGGTGAAAAGTACGGTGGAACCCATAAATAATGGCTCGCAATGCACCATGGGATTGTTAAATAAAATCACCGTAATTTTTACGGTGAAAAGTACGCAAACATTAGTTTATTCCAATTCCAGTCGTCTAGTTTTCAAAATACCCATCATCGGTAACCTGTTAAGGTTTCTATTTCATCAGTTATTCTATGTGGATGTTTATATTGTGTTATGAAGACCACTAAATGCAGCGGCTGAATTCGATCAGTGCAAATCGAAAGCAGTTGTTGCCTTTTGATGGTGTTCAGAACTTTTCTTGAATATCTGCCTTTTGATGGTGTTCAGAACTTTTCTTGAATATCAGCATTTAAGATGGAACTATTTTGAAGGGAGATTATTATCTCATTTGCAGTTTTATGATGAAAATTATTTAGAATTATATTTCTTGCCAAATTATTTTGATAATTACCAAAGCTGTATCGTACCTTTAACATATGGTTATTTTCCACTTTTTAAAAAACAATACCATTGGAGTAATTATACTATTGTAATAAGCCATTACAATTACGGTCAGGTTCCACTTTTTCAAATACGGCCCCATGGCAGTAATATCAACGTGTAATATACCGTACAAATCACGGCACTCTGTAACCTCGTGTACGGTTTTACACCGTATTGACAGCCTTATCACCGTAAAAATAACGCCACAACAGCTTCCTCACCGTGAAAATCACGGCACACCGTACCTTCATGTACGCTTCACACCGTATATTGACAGCTTTCTCACCGTGAAAATCACGGCACACCGTAACTTCGTGTACGGCACACCGTAACTTCGTGTACGGTTTACACCGTAAACTGACAGCTTTCTCACCGTGAAAATCACGGCACACCGTAACTTCGTGTACGGTTTGCAACGTAAAATTTACGGGAATCGGTTGGCATCTCGCTGCACAACCGATTCCCGTAAATTTTACGGGAATTTTTTAGTGTACTCGAGTATGACTGCTCAGGTACGAGTACGAGTACGAATAAAAGTAGCATTCGAATACGAGTACGAGTTTCATCAAAACAGTACCCAACTAGTACTCAAATAAGAGTACGGACTATCAAAACGGTACCCCAGTAGAACTTGAATAAGAGTATGAGGTTTATCAAAACAGTACCCCAGTAGTAATCGATTACGAGTACAGGTACCCATCAAAACGGTAAACCAGTAGTACGTGAGATTTAGAGTACACCCCCTCGAATAAGAGTAGCCTACGAATACCAGCCAATGGTACCCCAGAAGTACTCGAACAAGAGTACGAGTACTATCAAAACGTTACCCCATGCAGTAGTACTCGAACAAGAGCACGCGTACCATCAAAACGGTACCCCACCAGTAGTACTCGAATAAGAGCACGAGTACCATCAAAACAATACCCCATAGAGTAGTACTTGAGTAAGAGTCTGAATACAACGGTACCCCACCAGTAGTACTCGAATAAGAGTACGAGTGCCATCAAAACGGTACCCCACCAGTAGTACTCGAATAAGAGCACGAGTACCATCAAAACAATACCTCATGCAGTAGTACTTGAGTAAGAGCACGAGTGCCATTAAAACGTTACCCCGTGCAGTAGTACTTGAGTAAGAGCACGAGTACCATCAAAACGTTACCCCGTGCAGTAGTACTTGAGTAAGAGTCTGAAAACAACGGTACCCCACCAGTAGTACTCGAATACGAGTACGAGTGCCATCAAAACGGTACCCCACCAGTAGTACTCGAATAAGAGCACGAGTACCATCAAAACGTTACCCCGTGCAGTAGTACTTGAGTAAGAGTCTGAATACAACGGTACCTCACCAGTAGTACTCGAATAAGAGTACGAGTGCCATCAAAACGGTACCCCACCAGTAGTACTCGAATAAGAGCACGAGTACCATCAAAACGTTACTCCGTGCAGTAGTACTTGAGTAAGAGTCTGAATACAACGGTACCCAACCAGTAGTACTCGAATAAGAGTACGAATACCATCAAAACAGTACCCCACCAGTAGTACTCGAATAAGAGCACGAGTACCATCAAAACGTTACTCCGTGCAGTAGTACTTGAGTAAGAGTCTGAATACAACGGTACCCCACCAGTAGTACTCGAATAAGAGTACGAATACCATCAAAACTGTACACCAGTAGTACTCGAGTAAGCGCATGAATACCATCAAAACTGTACCCCAGTAGTACTCGAAACAGAGTACGAATTCCATCAAAACTGTACACCAGTAGTACTCGGATAAGAGTACCAATACCATCAAAATACCCCAGTAGTACTCGAATAAGAGCACGAGTACCATCAAAACTGTACACCAGTAGTACTCGAGTAAGCGCATGAATACCATCAAAACTGTACCCCAGTAGTACTCGAAACAGAGTACGAATTCCATCAAAACTGTACACCAGTAGTACTCGGATAAGAGTACCAATACCATCAAAATACCCCAGTAGTACTCGAATAAGAGTACGAATACCATCAAACTTTACCCCAGTAGTACTCGAGTATTAAGAGCACTAGTACCATCAAAACTGTACCCCATTAGTACTCGAGTAAGAGCACTTGAGTACCATCAAAACAGTACTCCAATAGTACCAATACAAAGTTCGAGTCCCGAGGATGGTTAGAAGGAAACACACTTATGAAATAACAGCGAAACCATGACCCTTTGATCTTTGATTTTAATACTTTCTTCATGTAGTCACTAGTAGATCCAGTAGGTTTCCTAATAAAGCAACTGTATATTATTAATTTCAAAGCTCATTGATGATTGGTTGAAGCTTTTTAATGCCATCTTGGTTTTTAATTGAGCTGTAATCCAATTTATAAACACTTCCCTTTTATGTTTTTATAACGTATTATTCTTGTTGTGTATCTTTTAAGCTCAATTCGGCCCTCGGGCTGCCGTGTTTGAATTTTAAATAAACCAATAATGATGATCCCCGACTGTTATCCGTGCGAATGAAGTCTTAGATGTCTAGGTAGACCCCAATAACAATGTTTGTGTTTTTCTCTGTCCTTTCGCCAAGATTTAACAAGCTGAAAAACAAGACAGATACTGTTGCTTTTGCAAAGATCGTTCAGGAATACTACGGTATCCTGTGGTTGCCATGTCTCACAGCTACTAGTTCAACTGACGTATGTCTGAAGGTAAAACACACACTGGAATTGGAAAACGTCCGGAACCTCACGGCAGCTGTCGCAGATCCACGCCATTTTCTAGCCATATACAACTTCTGGAAACAGAGAAACCTTAAACGGGCTCTTTCGACAGGTATGTTTGTCGCCCTCTGTCGACCACAACAATGCAAATTGGGATAATTAATGCGCGTGCGAAGCGCCTGAACATCTGACGTCACATAGGGACTCAGTCTAACCCCTATGTTGATGTTGTTATGTTGTTGCCACTGTTGTTGTTTTATATTAGTACGTCGTCTTACAAATTTCGGATTTAACAAAATCAACTTTACATTAGCGGGACTTGAACCTTGAACCATACAAGTTAAAAAATCCAGCATGGGGAAAACATTTGTCATGCTTATTGACTAACCTAGCACACAATATGTTTACAAACAAACTAATTAGACAAGTCGAACGACATCATGCAGGCCGCAATCAATGGCAAACACAATTTATTTTTTTAAAGTGCGGTCAAAATGAAGTCAACACTTTAAGTTATATCAGTGTTAACAATATTTAAATGTATTTTTTGTGATCCAACTGAAGGTTTCTACATGACTCACTTGGCACTGACGATGTGCGAAGAGATACACCTCTACGGCTTCTGGCCCTTCCCATCATACAGGGTGTCAGACAGAGTGACAGACACATTGAGGAAAGTCAAGTATCACTACTTCGACAACGTTGGCTTCAGTTCGTTTCATTCAATGAACGATGAGTTTGCTGTACTTCTTCAAATGCACGTTATGGGAATCCTCAATTTGCACACCACAGAATGTGGTGTCTGACAATTATTATTTAGTAATTATATTACATGATTGCTGATTCAGAGTAAGCCTTTAACTGGTTTCCATTGCCATGTACATTGCTACTTTTTAAGAATTACTTTTAAAGTTTACTATAATTATTACATAGTAGTTTCGCTTGAAACAGTAACAACCTTATAATAATTTTACTTGCGGATGCGATACAAAATTTGACGTCACCAATTCGCAACGAATATTTCATTCGGGTTGAGCAGTGACGTTAAGTTCGTATCACATTCGCATATTTCGCAGGAAGTTGAACCGACGTGGACGGAGATTCTGTGCCCCCCCCCCCCACAATGAACTACTGTAAACACAATAATACTACTGCGCCGGTTTCCAGGCAGCCTGTACACTGCACATAGCTCCCCAAAATTGAGCATTAATTGTTAATGAAAAGGAACAATAAACGTCTTGTTTTATAGTCTAAAAGATTACCAAAAGTCGGCACACAGCAAAACAAATGATGATATAAATATATACATTAAATTTAGTCTAAAATGAGAGGGGGACAAATTCCCCTTGCGAAGACAGATGACCCTAGGAGATGATGTGTCCTAGGAGATTCGGTCCCCCGGACCGTTGTGCGGGGGGACAGAATTCCACGTGACACCGGGGACACCGGGGCAAACACTTTATGGCGCTTGGATGACTTAAGTGGGGTGGGGGGGGGGGACACATTAACCCACCGAGACCATTACGCAATATTAGATCATATTTACCATGGTAACAGACACAAATTAAATAATGCTAATGCGCAAGTGGACGAAAGCCTTTAATTTCTTCGGACGCGGCAATACCCTGTGTTTGTAAAGCCTGTTTTTATTGGTTTCTATGTGTCGAAATTTCGGTTTATTGGAGTATATGCTTATTATTTCGCTTGTCTTTCACGTGGTATTTAAGATGTTTTTGTTAACGTAAGACTGGTTCAGTTGAAGCCTAGACAACTGCACGCCAAGCAAACTCTTACGTTGTACCAAAAATTAATTATTTCGTCAGCTAAAAGTTTATTATAGAGGCATCATGCCTAAATGCCCCCCCTTTAAATTGTCATTATGCCCCTCCCGCTTTATTATGCCCCCTCTAATTATTCAACAGCTACTTGACAGCACCCCTTTGTTTCAACAGCCAAGTGTTAACCAATCAGAAGCCTGGACATACCCAGTGAGTAAGTATTAAAGGATCACCATGTGCAGCACATACATCATGCAACCATGCCATTCCATGTCATACTGGATGTGATGTTGCAGTGAGAGTGCATTAGACACAATTCAAACTGTGAAGCCCTACTTACACTGGGTGCGTTCGTTTAGCTTCCCTGGGTCGACCCCGATGTGTGGCGTTTTTTTTCCAGGACAAACGTGGGTAATTGTCTGCACACGTTCGTCCTTAAAAAAAAAAAAAAAAAAACCGCCTCACACCGGGGTCGACCCGGGGGAGCTAAACGAACGCACCATGTATTTTCTGTTTACATCCTTTCCAAACAGAAATTTACAAACCTACTTCAATTAATGTGCACCTCCGAATTAACCTAAGTTTTCGACGGGTGTAACAATTTCTTTTTTAAACTTGCATTCTTATTATCCCCAATGCAAATTTCAGATGATGTAAGACACGTGCCCTAAAATGGCAAATGTTGTTGGTTCGAATCCCACCGAGTAACAACTGTTGATTATCACCACACAGGGCAGGGCTGAATTTACCGTTCTTAATACATATTGATTTGTGGTAAAACACAAACAAAGTAATGTACAGGAATTTGACAAAATAATGCTTTAAGTTTTAAGATGTTAATTAACAGTAACTCCAAACGATTGCTTTAGTTTTTTTAGTGACTATGATTTTCCAATGAAAATTAACGATGATTATACTACAATGTACACAAACACCTTCTTTTAACTGTCTATCTTATGCCGACTGAGATTGATTTAAATCAAGACAAGAAAACAACAACTTGATGTTTGAAGTTTAAAATCAGTAATATTTCCGAAAGAGTTTTTGTTATAATGCAGTATATTATGAATGACATGATTTATTTGTGTCTTCAATTACTACTACAGGTTACCCATGGTTTTATCAATCATTCGATCATTCCTACTGACCACCTTTTAATTTTGTTTTAGCTGCTTGTGTTATATATTGCTCAAATGTTGGGTGACATGCCCTTTGAATTCCGCAGTTCGATTTAAAGACACTGGACACTATTGGTAAATGTCAAGGACCAGTCTTCTCACTTCTTAACATGTGCATAAAATAACAAACCTGTGAAAATTTGAGCTCAATTGGTGGTCGAAGTTGCGAGATAATAATGATAAAAAAAACCTTGTCACTGGTCACACGAAGTTGTGTGCTTTCATGATGCTTGATTTCGAGACCTCAAGTTTTAATTCTGAGGTCTATAAATCAAATTCGCGAAAAACTACTTCTTTCTCTCTCCAAAACTACGTTACTTTAAAGGGAGCCGTTTCTCACAATGTTTTATACTATCAATCTCTCCGCATTATATTGACCAATAGTGTCCACTGCCTTTAATATTCATAGAAGCCTCCGATTATAGATGACGAAAACATTTTATTATAGTTTTAGACTCTTAGAAGAGCTTTGTGTATTGGTTACCTCTTTATAAGTTATTGTTATGACATGGTACTGTTATCATGAAGTATGGAAATAAACGTGAGTTTGAATTGAAATTGAATTAACAATTATTGTTAATATTATACCCTTTATTAGTTCGGGTCTAAGCCGAGACTATGGGCTCGTTCAAAGTCAGTATGGTGGTCAAATTTCACATTCACGATGGGATAATAGTTGGTCTTTAAGGGAGATGAAATAAATTCACATTGATCTGTATTTTCATAAGCTTAGCTCGCCATTCAACCAACCTAACGGAAAAAGGGGGAAAAGGTCATTAAGAATACTAACGCAGCACAATAATTATTTGTTTTGTCAGACTATCACACAATGGTGCTTGTTGCGTGAATACACTCAATAATACAAACTAGGTTAAATGAACTTCAAGGCTGTCAACTGGTGATCATCGTTGTGAAAAAAACGAGGGAACAAAAAGAGATACGATTTGACGGTTTTTTTTCTTCAGGGTTTCAGCATTTCTATTCCGGAAATTATATAAGCTATAGTGATTTTGTATGTATAAACGACAGTGTTCTATTTCTCTCCTTCACTGCTTATCTATTTCCTTTCGTCGTCTTCAGTTAGCCTGGTTATTATTCGTCAGCATGTAATGTCATTGTTTTGTTTTGTCATTGTTCTTCTTCGCCGTTTGTGTGTTTGTTTGTCTGTAACAAGGCTGTTGTCTACAGGAATCGGCTTACTCTAACAGGAGATAGCGGTTATCGGGTGATAGCGGTGCGTGGTTGATAGCGCGTTGGGGGTGATAGCGCGCTCTTTTGTGACAAATCCAGGAGAGTCTTGAACCAAGAAGCGCTTTTACCAACTCGTTTTGGGGGTCTTATGTTTTTCTTTACATTTGCCAACGATTTTGGTGGGAGAAAATGTAATGCATAATGCATTAGCGTGTTGAGTTGCTGGCCAATAAGAAGCCACAATTACTTGCATGACGTCACAAGAACGTTCGATGCAAATTCGTTACATTTTCTCCCACCAAAATCGTTGGCAAATGTAAAGAAAGACATAAGGCCCCCAAAACGAGTTGTTAAAGCGCTTCGCGGTGATAGTCTTTTTTCGTGCGTTACATATTGGGGCTGTGCCTATCCGGTGTGCCGCGTGCGCCTTGAGTAAGGCTACCCCGTCCTTGGCATTGAACGTCAGACGTATGAATCATGTCCCCTGAATAATTATACTGAGCTTCCGTGTAACTCACGCCATATTGCTCACTGTGAACAGGAACTATAGACGGCTTTTAATGGAGAAATACATATTTCTACTTTCACACTTTAACAAAGCGATTGAATGGGTACGGCTAGAGTACTAACAGGGATCTCATTATACACACATGTGTGTAAGAGACATTTATTTATGAACAATTTTAAGTTACACATGTTGTGGTATTCGTGATAGACAAACCGTACAGTTATGACACGCCGATTACGGGCTTGTCTTTTGCTATTATGTTCGATTGTTTTACTGAGTATTGTGTATAATGTCTTCTACTTCACGAAGAAGCCGCCAAGGATGCTTCAAATGACACACTTGAGACAGGAGTTAATCAGAGAAATTACATGGGGAAATACTTCGTTCGTCTTTAATGCAGACGAGCATAAGCAAGAAGGCATCAACACAATCATTGTTAGAGGTATAACAGGTAACACCGAGGCTATAGTAAGGTGAGGAGGATTAGCTGTAACATAACCTATCGATGTTTGTACACACGCAGGTAAACGCATATACCTGCCCTGGATCGGTCGAGTTGGTTTTTGAAAAGCGTTTGTAACCGTTTGTTATAAAATGCATATGGTTAAAAAGATGTTTTAAAAGTAGAATACATCGATCCACACACATTTGTCTCGAAAATACGTGATTTTTTTTCTTTTTACTTTGCGAACTAACACGGTCGGCAAGTTATGGGAGTCACCATATTATGGCCGACCGTGTTCTTTGGTCGACGAGGTAAAAGGAAAACGACGCAATTTCGACTGTTACTTGTGTGGATTTGATAAATTAAAAATCCTTGTGAAATTTGCATTGCTATGGGCGCTGCCATTTTCTACATGATGAAAGTCAAGGCGCCCGACCAACTGCAAAGTCTTGCACCCGCTGTATAGGTTGGCGTGATGCTTGAGAATACTAGTGCATACCGCATTGTAGGGGAGATACACCAAGTGAGAAGACTGGTCCTTGACAATTACCAAAAGTGTCCAGATTTTCTACGCAAGGACTGACAAAAATATGTTCCATTTTCTCGGAGTGATTGAAGGAGTGTGGTACCATTATTTGCTTGTTCTATTCGATTCTATCAATTGTGTTTCCACTTAGTTTACACTCATCCCATGGAGGCCTAAAATAAATCTGTTATCAATAACAAATCTTTTATAGGACATTAAAAAACTACCATTGCCAACATTATTCCCGACACAACTTGTAACATACCCCAGAACTTAAACCATTTTTGCAATGAAGCTTTGTCAAGAAATGTAGTTTTACTTTAACAAAATTGTGTTTGCAAAGTTTATCTACGTCAACTCTGTTTTCTACTTTCCCTAATTCTTTGGGCAAAAAAAAGATATTGTTGAGTTGGCCTCCAGTTGGTTTATTTACTCACACAACACGGAACCGTTCAGAATCAGTCTCAACAATCCATAGTAGAAGGGGTTATTGAAGGGAGTATGAGGTCAAATTGTTGTTCTACAGTTTATTTCGTTTACTGCTTCGCCGATTTCCCTTTCATAAGGCAAATACAATAAATGTCGAGTTGCCAACCAGGGAAAATATTTGAAAGCCTTATGTCAATAATATTATAGCCCCCTACACAAGGTAGAAATAACGATACTGAAACGCCAACAAATAAATGAATAAAAAGAAAAGGAAACAACTTGTGGAAACACCAGAAACATAGAAATATAAAGACGCCGAAATATAATTTAGAATAAAAACCTCGGATACAAAGAAGCAAACGGGAAAACACGGATATACAGAGAATGTAGAAACAAACATGAATTAAGAAACACAAAATAAGAGATACAAGAAACAAAGAAGCTCAATAAATAATTGAAAAGGGGAATCAATTCACAAATAAGAAAGGCCTGCAGAATCTTATGAACACAGAATAACGTCAAGAACAAAACATAGCAACTTGCATCAGTACCGTACCCGTTATCAGCTTTCAAAAATACAAAAGAGTAGTTAAACTTTTTAACAATATATTAGCACCCATTGATCACACAGAACATTGAAAATCGCTATAAGATCAAGACTATGACTCAACTATGTCAAATGAATTTCATTCTTCATAAATAGTTGGTAGACTTTCAGACTGAAAATGGTGAATTAAAGTCTTGAATACCTGAGCATATAACGAAAAAAACGAATTGAACCTGAGTGAGAAGAACCAAATCATGTGTGCACCATGGCAATGCATTCACAATAGCTGAAAAAGAAACCTTTAGCTTAAACAAACTAGGGGTAACTTGTATATTTACATGCGTTCATGTAGAAATGAAATTGAATTTATGTCGACTAAAAAGGATCAGGAAAATGTATTTCGATGCCGTAAGTTGAATCATTTGACCTTAGAGAAACTATGGTTTAAGAAATTACCGAATATTTATTAAACATCATGAAAACTCATGACAGTTATTTGTTGGGTTTGAGATGCAATTCATGTTTCGAGGGTTTTTCTGTGGTTCTCCTTTTATTAACACTTAGTTGCATGAGTATCAGGGCTGATATTATAATGTGCTATTTGTGTATGACTGTCATCACCTGACATAAATCAGACAGTATTTTGGATCCCCTCTTATCTAAAGGTATCATAAGCACCATTTGATTTGAAGCAACCGTGTTCGAAAAGGTAAGCTTTAGTTAGCGTTGAAGAAAAAGCTTATTGGGATCGTTGTTACTGTATCTCGTGAATTTAAACGTTTTCACCCAATCACACGTTAGAATGTGTAAAGCATAAAAAGCACACACAGTCTCGTCTGTGTAGACGGTGTACAGAAAAATTCACGAGATTTCACCTATACTTTATGTTGTTTATTGACTATTATTATTTCTGTCATTATTATTTTGCTTTCAGGAAAAGCTCCATACCGGGTCAATTTCAAGTATTAAAAGAAATTGGGGACCAATTGACTTTTTGCGATCACGTGCTAACGTCAACACCATGGAAACCAAATCCTCTAAATCTAGCCGAGTTCAGGTAATTAAGAACACGTTGCCTTGGATCGGACGAGTTGGTCTAAAAAAAAAGCGTCCGTAACCCTTTCCACTGCGTGGTTTTTCCTTTTATTGTGCGAACTAACACGGTCGGCCATTTATGTTGACTCCCATAACTGGCCGACCGTGTTAGTCGACGAGGTAAAAGGAAAACCGTGCAATTTCGAGGCATGTTTGTGTGGATCATTGTGTTCTACTTTTACAACATCTTTCTACCATATGCATTTTATAAAAAACGGTCACACACACTTTCCAAGGACCAACTCGACCGATCCAAGGCAACGTGTTCCTTTAATATAATGGATTAGAGACACGATTAACCGGAATTGAAATAATATCGTTGTGTTAATAAAATTCTCTTGCATCGGGGATAATGATTAGGCCGTTTACTTGGTTTTACACCTATACGGATGTGTAGCACTGTATGAGCCCAATACTTTCTCAAGTCCTGTGAAAAATCAAAGGCATAATTATTTTCGGGTGGGATTCGAACCCACGACCCTTGCAATTCTAGAGCAGTGTCTAACCAACTAGACTACCGAGATTGCCCGGTAGCTAGTGGCAGTTCGAACAATATTTTAGCAGTGAGTACTGCAAACTAATTAGTATACTATAGATTTTAAATTTGCATCTAGAATAAAGAACACTATTAACTGGTTTAACCGATACGCACCGATGTGTGTAGCACTGTATACTCATTACTTTCCCGTCTGTGGAACATATTACATGCATATTAATACTCAGATGGGATTCCAAATTCTTATTCAATTTTATTTTAAAAATATGGTGTGTTTTTTCTCTTGAGAACGGTGAAAGAAAAACCACACGTGATCAACCCCATGTGCACTATGTATCACCTTAAAGTATCAATGACTTTCTTAAAGAATTGACAAACACTGTTTTCTTATTTTGTACATTGTTGAATATATTTGTGGGAAAAAATACTAATAAGTAAGCCAAGTAAAATGTGGGTCTTTGAAGGGGAAGTTTACGTACGTTTGGTATAATTCCTTTTTTGGTTAGAAGCCTATACACCAGCTTTCGAGTGTCTAAAGCATTTTGAGATACATTTTACTTCAAGATGTGTTTACGTAATTAGCTTTTATTCCCCAAAATTTGAATCTGACAAGGTTTGGCTGCGGTATCATTTCTCAGCTTGTGTAACCCTGTAGTATTATTCTTTCTGTGTGGACAAACGCTCCGGAAGGCGGCGATATCTCGAATACACGACCGTCCTCTTGACACGAATTTTTCACAGGTTAATTTTGATTGTAAAAATCTTCTAGATACACAGGATTAAAACAATCAAACGGTTCCAATACAAAAACTTTTGCTCAATACTTTCCTCTAAACCGCTTTTTATCGAGTGCGCCCTCTATATTAAATATATCGTTTAGTGTTATGTTATTTTGCGAAACCTGGATAAGGATAAGGATATTTTGTTTTTATTAGCAACCATAACCATAGCCGACGGTGTGAGATTTTGCATGGGTTTATTGGTACATAAATATAAAGGCTCACCTTGTGTAACTCGCCATATTGGAAGATAAGGAATCACAGGATGTTGATCGTTTTAGTAGATGTATAGTAGCTTCATATTTTTCACCAAAAAACAACTTTTGAGCTTATCTACGGCATAACTTAAGATTGAGATCGATTTTAACATTTATTATACAAAACATTGTATAATAAGTCATATTGATAGTTCAATGCTTTTGAACTACGTCATCACGTTACGTCCAACCGAACAACGTGTTTTTGTAATAACAAATTTATGTCTAGTTATTAGCTGTTCCGGCGTAGTGGTGGGAACAGCTATTGAAATCGTCAAGATTTGTGTGTGTTATTGTTATGATTTGTATCCTCAAAAGCCCATAGGTTTAACCAGGGCAATTTCTCACGGCCAAAAGTCATACTTTGTCCAATATGAAAGAGTCAAAGCCTATACCATATTAAAGCTTAGGTTTTAAAAAGTTACAGTTAAATGTAATGAGCATCTATTCATTAATTAATTAACTAAGTTATAACGACATGAATATTCAATCAGCCGATATATATATTTTTTTCTTTCTTACTTTTTAGGTACTGTTTAACCATTCGATAGCCTTAATTTCCGGACGACGTCACCATGACGTCATGTACTGCACGTCTTGTGTGCATAAACGGCCGGTGTTGTTGCACTTTTTGTTCAATAGAGATTTCTTACGTTCACCGACTAATTCACGGATAGAGTCCATAGATATATCCGGGCTACATCTAGGTACATGTTTGGGGCTACATTTAGGTTCGGGCTACATCTAGGTGCCGCACAGGAGTGTGACCTTTTTTCCACAGCGGTAGCAAGATGAAGAAAATGAAGAAGACTTCTTTGTTGTAGCTATGGCACGTACTGCATCTCGGCTTGCAGTTTCCATTGCGATTGCTAATCCTGTAGCTTTCTTCAATGTGAGCTTATCTTCAGCCAATAACCGTTTCTGGATGTTACCAGCTCGCAATCCGCAGACAAATCTATCACGTAGAGCCTAATTGAGATACTCTCCGAAGTTACAGTGCTTGGCTAACTTGCGTAATTCAGCTTGATTGACGCTGACACGTTCCCCCTCTTTCTGGTCTCTTATATGAAATCGAAACCTCTCCGCAATTACCAGGGGCTTGGGAGACAGATGTGAAGTCAAAATGTTCACAAGTTCATCATATGTTTTGGAGGAGGGTTTGGCAGGTATTGTCAAATTCTTCAACAGCCCGTATGTTTTACTTCCAATAAGACCAATCAGAGCCGGTACTTTATTGCTATCATCATCAATACTGTTCACCTCAAAATATTGTTCTAAACGTTCAACATATGTTGGCCAATCCTCTTCTGCATTGTTGAAGGGATCGATTCGCCCGATCATCATAGACGCCATCGTAATGTACACCGACTATTCACGTTGACTTTGTGTGTGTATAGCATGCACAAAATAGTTAGGATGACGGAGATCAAGTTGTCAAAAGTAACTTTGGAAAAACGGGATCCAAATCACTTATTTTCAGCAAGAAATAATGCTTCAAAATGCCAACAGTCTAGTTATAGAGTTGAGGTATATATTATATATCAGTTTGATAAAGTTTAGAGTAATCCTCGTCGCCAGTTTGTGAGATTTTGCATGGGTTTATTGGTACATAAATATAAAGGCTCACCTTGTGTAACTCGCCATTGGAAGATAATGAATCACATGTCTCAACCCTTGAGGGCGCTATTTGAACAATGAAAGTGGCAATGTGCATATATTAAAGGGGCACATCTTACAGACGGGTTGGATTCGCTGCAGTCATAAAACCTACGGAGGCTCAGGGGATTCGAACCTACGCTATAGTCCTACCGAATTACCCGACTTGGCAACTCATGTCTATGTATTAATTAGTTTGAATGAACGATGATTTATACCGGTCATTAAACAGCCGTTAGAGATTCTCTGGTGGTGTACCATTGACCGCACCCTCTCTATCTACACCTCCCCCCCCCCAAATCCAGGATGAAGCTCATGAACAAGACCAAGTCGACCTTTCAGGACGGGTTTGTCTTGACTCATCACAACACGAGAGTAGGAAACACTTTGCCGTATACTGTGGATAACTACAATCTTGGTTCTAAGACAAAATTCTTCAATGTAACAGAAGGATTCTTTGCAGAGAATGTTTCCCCGGTAAGTCTCGACTCTTCCGGGTGTTTAAGAACAACAACATAATGCAGAAATTAATGGAAAAAAAACACATATCTCCTTAAGAAATCTTGCGTATTTAAAGTCGAAAGTCTTAGACTCCTTAAAAAGAGGCAGTGTTTCTTTAAAAACTTACATTTTGAAATTAATACAAAATTGATCATCTGAAATAGACCTTCACTACACAAGGCCACACAGCAAAAGAAGGGTCTTCTACGAGCTCTCAAAAAGATTAATTAAAGACAATGTAAATCATCAGGGGTAGAGGGTGTTTTAGGCTAATTCAAGAGGAAATATTATGTTGGAGCAAATGTTTTAAGGTGTTGGCCTACCTGAGTTTAGGCCGATGTATTGGAAAACTGCGTGTGAACATAAGTACTATGTACTCCTTTGTTTTGTCTTCGATCTTTCTTTTTGGGGTAATAATTATTGTATTTTCGTCTCTCCAGAATTCACCTCTATCTGGCAAACAATTCAAACGATGCAGCGTGGTTGGCAATAGTGGAACTCTTTCCAATAGCAGCTGTGGAAAGGAGATTGACCAATCAGATTACGTCATCAGGTACTTTTCGAAGAAACAAAACAGTACAACAAAACAAAACAAATGTTAAAAAAAACGAAACAACAAAAATTACGACAATAAACACAACATCTACTGCCTTTACTTCAAATTCAAGACTTTTCAAGAAATCCACGGGCGGGTTATTGTTTGTTTTGACATTATGCATATTTCATTGTTGCAGTCCGAGTTCACATTGAGGGCGCTATTTTAATTGACAAGACAACATCCTCGGCAGCTTCAAAATCATATTTGTGACCCACTCTGTGAAAATGAGTCACATGTCGCCCATTGCAATATTAAGTAATGGACAGTTTAATGTGGAAAATGTTGTAGTGGCTAGTTTCAAACGGGAGTAACTCAGCAACGCGATACACCCCAAAGCTTATATTAGACACATACCAAATTACTGCTGCTGATGTGTTCTTTCCAGCCATGCATATAACTCAATTCCTGAAATTGCCTACATCTGACTCATTTTCACAGAGCGGGTCATATTTTTTAAATCTTCAACATGCACTTTGGTGACCACGTGACTTTGTGGTCCATTAACATAGAGATTTACTTGATCCTAACTGATGGTTAAGATTGCCATGTGTTATTCGAAAATGTAAATCGAAAATATAGGCACAATATTTAATAAATAAAACGTTTATTACAAAGATGACAACGTAAAACATAGATAAAGATGAAAACAAACTGACAATGTCGTTAAAGCTTTAAGATCAAAACATAGGAGGGGATACAATGAAAACAGCCGTCGATTTCACCAAACTCTTCCCAACTTAGGATTAAACTTAGGCCGGACGTAGAAAGAGTTCAGTTCTGTATCCTTAATAGACGTTAGGATGGATTGAACTCATTCCTAAGTTAAGACGAGTTACTCGTCCTAACTCAAGATTGGATTCATCCTAGACTTTTGTGAAATTGGCTGCAGGCTTCTGATTTTGGTTTTAATTGTGATTTTTCTAATCAGTGCTTTTAAACAAATGTTTTCATCAGGATGAACCTTCCGATACTACGCCCTCATATGGCGGACGCTGGATGGAAAACCAACTTAACGACGATGAATCCTACTCTAGTTACAAGAAGGTAGGAACTCAATCATTTTGTGACGTTTTCCGTCAGGACTATAATGTTACATCAATAACATTTCAACATCTTTGGTATAAACTGTAAGTGCGAAAAACAAATCGAAGTAAGACATCCTTAACGTTTCTGTGTGGACATTATTTTATCTATTTCTTCAGATTTAACGGTTTGAAGACCAAAGAGGGAATCGATGAATATTTAAATATCATTGCTGACTTCTATGGAGTCCTTTGGTTACCATGCATTACGGCCACCCGCACGCAAGATATGTGCTTAAAATCCAAACAAACCCTTGACGACTACGGTGTCCGAAACCCAGAATCAACTATCGCTAACCCATTCCATTTTGATGCACTACTCGACTTCTGGAAGGAAAGAACTATTAAGCAGTTTCTTACATCAGGTACGATTGGGAACGTTATTGCTTGTATTCATCACATTGTATATATATTTTTTTCTCAATATTATTTACTTCTTTAAATGACCGATGGTGAATGAGGTCATTGTCAATCCGTTCTGCTTGAACATTTTCCGGCGACAGTACGTCTTAATGTCTTCAGGTCTGAGAAGGACTAGAAGTGAGAAGCAGTCAATATGTGTTTATAACACAGCTCGGTCTTAAATGCCAAATAAGAACAGAAATCTGGAAAAGATAGGAAGTTTTGTAGTTGCAGTTCACGGTTCAAGTCAAGAGAGGGCGCTGTAACCCGGCACTATTTTCCAAGACCAGTGCCCGCTCGGGTACCAGTTCCAACACGCGCGCGCGATCACTATATTAGTTCATCCCACGTGACCATGTTTCAGCCAATCATAATACAGAACAAGCAAGAGGTGTGTTATTATGACGATTATTCCCCGTCGGGCTTGTGAGTGACCAGAAGAGGGGATTATTTCCCTCGGCCTTCGGCCTCGGCAAATAGGTCACTCTTTTGGTAAAGTCCCTCGGGGGAATAGACGTACACTAGTTACCTCATTGCAGTCAATATGTGAATACTATAAGACGAAAAGCTATAAATGAGATGAAGTGGAGTTCGCGCCTTCTCTGTTGAATTATTTACCTCGTTTTGTTTGAAAGTAGGTTGGTAGTCCAGCATGATTGTTGAATATTGAAAAAAAAAGACGGTAAAAGACCTAAACTCACTTCACATTAATAACTGAACTTTGTTTTATTCATAGGTTTCTACATGACCCACTTGGCACTGACGATGTGTGAAGAGACACACCTCTACGGCTTCTGGCCCTTCCTCTACAGGGTGCCAGACAGAGTGACAGACACTGGGACAAACACATTGAGGAAAGTCAAGTATCACTACTTCGACGAAATCGGTTCAAGTAAAGCTCATTCGATAAGCGATGAGTTTGCTGTATTGCTTCAGATGCACGTTCTGGGACTCCTTAAGTTGCATGTCGGTGATTGCGACGTTTGAGTCGGAAAACTCGTCATTCCATGTACTTTGCACATCTCAAGTGTTTTGGTAATTATGGCACTCTTATGGAGACCGTGTCAAACATGACGTCACTGAGATCGAAAGAGGGACAAGACCCTCGTGTTAGAGAAGAGAACCAACCCTTAACTCTATTCACATGAACTTAGCATGGAATACAACCACGACCACACAGTGAGAGGCGAGTGTTTTAGGCACTCTCCATCTTTAACGCAGCGGGGGAGGGGGGGGGGGTCGCCGGAAAAAAGTCTCTCTGATTATTTAACACAGATAACATAGTAAACAGTTCAACACCAAGAATAAAGCCTTTTTTAAACCTCTCACTAGGGGGGTTCTCATAAATGATGACGTCATTATACATAGACCATTGATCTCAAAATAAAGTAGAGTTCGACGACCTTATGGAATGGAGTGCATGCAGTAGTAAGCGCTTGCGCAGTGGTTATTGTGAAAAGGGCAATTAAACATAATGATAATTTCATACACAGAAACCAATCAACCTATAATTTTGTAAAAAAAAATTATATATATTTGTTTACCTTATACAACGGTTTTTCGGTTCAACTTCCGGCTGGTACCGGAGTATAAAGGTCGACATAGGGTCATGTCTGCGTGTGAATCTTTAGCACTTGTTATTCAAAATGGTGAAAGATGATTTACTTGTGTTATGTGTTCCTTCTAATTTTTTAAGAGTTTGTTTAGGAGGCTGTTTCAAATTGCCGTGTGTGTTTTTATATTTGCAGGTTAATACCAAAATTGTTACAAGGTGTTCATCATTTTGAGTGAAGATATAAACATGTTTGTTACAATTGTAATGGATCAGTGTGATTTGTTTGGTGAAACTCTAGACTTTTGCTATTTTTTCAAGAAAATATGTCCAGTCCATCTGCCAAGTTCTCGTCGCCAAAGTATATGACCGCAAGTTTCCATATTAAAGTATTTCTCGATGAGAACACAACACAAATGCATATAGGGTATGTGTGTTGCGTTGTTTTATCTTTAGCCTTTGCGAAAGACCATGCTCTATACAGGGTCAAAACGTAAGGCCACTAATCTTGTTTTTTTTTCATCTACATTTTCATGTCATTTGGTGAGTAAGTAGCAGAATCTAGTTATATTTTTAAATATTAAAA
This sequence comes from Asterias amurensis, assembly GCF_032118995.1. NCBI lineage: Eukaryota > Metazoa > Echinodermata > Asteroidea > Forcipulatida > Asteriidae > Asterias > Asterias amurensis. The sequence continues at coordinate 20,840,426 of NC_092660.1, forward strand.
TAATTAAAATTAAAATTTCCAATCAAATACTTCCTTTTTACTTATTTCAATGAGTCGGGTAACGAAAATGCAAGCAATACATCTAAAGAAATCGATAGGCCTACTTTATATAAAAAAAAAAAATAAAAAAAAAATAAAAACTGTTGAGCAATTTGGCCTAGGTTTAAAGTTTGGCAAGATCTTGTCACAAACGACTGTCATGGTTTGATTTTTAGAAACTGGTTTTTAAATGGAGTTAGGTTGCCATGTGCCTGAAATACTACTCTATATTGTTGTTTTGTGCATAAATCTTCCAGTTTTCAAACTTTTCTATATTTAATATAGGAGTAATTTGCAATGTGTTAGGTACATTTAAGGATCTCAAGATGCTACACAATGTACTTCATGTTATAAGTAATGATGTGACAAAAATCTAAGTAACCTTTGTGATTCTAGTCTTTTTATGAAAGTTTCCCTTACGGGGTCTATAATGTACTTCTTGTAGGAAAAAAAAAACCAATGTCCATAGATTTACATTAAACTTACACAGTTTGAAGATAATGATAGTGGAAAGCTTCACTGAAAATATTACTTATTGAGGTGCCGTAGTGTTTAAGAAATGAGTAAAACAATGTCATGAAAATAGTTTTCGTTTCAGTGATCATGAGACGAAAATTTTCATGACATTGTTTTGCTAATTTTCAAAAACTACAGCACCTCAGGAACTGATGCTTTCGACTATTTCATTTTCTTCAAACGGTGTAAGTTTAATGTAAATCTGTGGACGTTGTGTTTTCCAGTTAGAGCAATGGTTGGGTGTCTTGCTCAAGGACACAAGTGTCACGGTTGGGGATTCGAACCCGACACTCTGCTGATCAGAAACAACCGAGTTTGAAATCCGGTACTCTTAACCGCTCGGCCACGACACTTCCACAACATTAGTTTTCGAGAAAGAATTAGTACTTTTCAACGTGTTTGATTTCAAGACCCCGGGATAAGATCTTGGGAGTCTAGTCCGAAATCAAGCATCTGAAAGCACACAACTTCGTGTGACGTTTGTGTTTGTTTCCATTACTATCTCGCAACTTGGATGACCAATTTACAATTATGATTGTTAAAGCAAAGGTTGAGGTTTCCATAACGGCACATGGTTCAGATAGAATGAATGTTAAAGCCAAGGTTCAGGGTTCTATAATAACACATGGTTCAGTTACAATGACGATTAAAGCAAAGGTTGATGGTTCTATAATAACACATGGTTCAGTTAGAATGAATGTTAAAGCAAAGGTTGATGGTTCTATAATAATACATGGTTCAGTTAGAATGAATGTTAAAGCAAAGGTTCAGGGTTCTATAATAACACATAGTTCAGTTAGAATGAAGGTTAAAGCAAAGGTTGATGGTTCTATAATAACACATGGTTCAGTTAGAATGAAGGTTAAAGCAAATGTTCAGGGTTCTATAATAACACATGGTTCAGTTAGAATGAAGGTTAAAGCAAAGGTTCAGGGTTCTATAATAACACATGGTTCAGTTAGAATGAAGGTTAAAGCCAAGGTTCAGGGTTCTATAATAACACATGGTTCAGTTAGAATGAATGTTAAAGCAAAGGTTGATGGTTCTATAATAACACATGGTTCAGTTAGAATGAATGTTAAAGCAAAGGTTGATGGTTCTATAACAACACATGGTTCAGTTAGAATGAAGGTTAAAGCAAAGGTTGATGGTTCTATAATAACACAAGGTTCAGTTAGAATGAAGGTTAAAGCCAAGGTTCAGGGTTCTATAATAACACATGGTTCAGTTAGAATGAATGTTAAAGCAAAGGTTGATGGTTCTATAATAACACATGGTTCAGTTAGAATGAAGGTTAAAGCAAAGGTTCAGGGTTCTATAATAACACATGGTTCAGTTAGAATGAAGGTTAAAGCAAAGGTTGATGGTTCTATAATAACACATGGTTCAGTTAGAATGAAGGTTAAAGCAAAGGTTGATGGTTCTATAATAACACATGGTTCAGTTAGAATGAATGTTAAAGCCAAGATTCAGGGTTCTATAATAACACATGGTTCAGTTAGAATGAAGGTTAAAGCCATGGTTCAGGGTTCTATAATAACACATGGTTCAGTTAGAATGAAGGTTAAAGCAAAGGTTGATGGTTCTATAATAACACATGGTTCAGTTAGAATGAATGTTAAAGCAAAGGTTGATGGTTCTATAATAACACATGGTTCAGTTAGAATGAAGGTTAAAGCCAAGGTTGATGGTTCTATAATAACACATGGTTCAGTTAGAATGAATGTTAAAGCAAAGGTTGATGGTTCTATAATAACACATGGTTCAGTTAGAATGAAGGTTAAAGCAAAGGTTGATGGTTCTATAATAACACATGGTTCAGTTAGAATGAAGGTAAAGCCAAGGTTCAGGGTTCTATAATAACACATGGTTCAGTTAGAATGAATGTTAAAGCAAAGGTTTATGGTTCTATAATAACACATGGTTCAGTTAGAATGAAGGTTAAAGCAAAGGTTCAGGGTTCTATAATAACACATGGTTCAGTTAGAATGAAGGTTAAAGCAAAGGTTCAGGGTTCTATAATAACACATGGTTCAGTTAGAATGAAGGTTAAAGCAAAGGTTCAGGGTTCTATAATAACACATGGTTCAGTTAGAATGAAGGTTAAAGCCAAGGTTCAGGGTTCTATAATAACACATGTTTCAGTTAGAATGAATGTTAAAGCAAAGGTTGATGGTTCTATAATAACACATGGTTCAGTTAGAATGAATGTTAAAGCAAAGGTTGATGGTTCTATAATAACACATGGTTCAGTTAGAATGAATGTTAAAGCAAAGGTTGATGGTTCTATAATAACACATGGTTCAGTTAGAATGAAGGTTAAAGCCAAGGTTCAGGGTTCTATAATAACACATGGTTCAGTTAGAATGAATGTTAAAGCAAAGGTTGATGGTTCTATAATAACACATGGTTCAGTTAGAATGAAGGTTAAAGCAAAGGTTCAGGGTTCTATAATAACACATGGTTCAGTTAGAATGAAGGTTAAACAAAGGTTGATGGTTCTATAATAACACATGGTTCAGTTAGAATGAAGGTTAAAGCAAAGGTTGATGGTTCTATAATAACACATGGTTCAGTTAGAATGAATGTTAAAGCCAAGATTCAGGGTTCTATAATAACACATGGTTCAGTTAGAATGAAGGTTAAAGCCATGGTTCAGGGTTCTATAATAACACATGGTTCAGTTAGAATGAAGGTTAAAGCAAAGGTTGATGGTTCTATAATAACACATGGTTCAGTTAGAATGAATGTTAAAGCAAAGGTTGATGGTTCTATAATAACACATGGTTCAGTTAGAATGAAGGTTAAAGCCAAGGTTCAGGGTTCTATAATAACACATGGTTCAGTTAGAATGAAGATTAAAGCAAAGGTTGATGGTTCATAACACATGGTTCAGTTAGAATGAATGTTAAAGCAAAGGTTGATGGTTCTATAATAACACATGGTTCAGTTAGAATGAATGTTAAAGCAAAGGTTGATGGTTCTATAATAACACATGGTTCAGTTAGAATGAAGGTTAAAGCCAAGGTTCAGGCTAAGGGTCAGGTTTAAAATCAGTTTTAATGTCAGTGTCAGAATGAATATCAAGTTTACCTTTTAAACCCAACTCTTAAAGTCAAAATAAGGGCCTGTCAGAGCCGAGGGAATTGTGTTAGTCAGCTTTGTGTTTGTCCTATATAGGGGCAATTATATTTGTGTAATAGTAGAAAATCACAGTAAATACTTAAAGTCACCTGGAAATAGATTTTTTGTATCCTTTCAAACATAAGAGTATATGCTTACGAACAATAAAACAATTTGTTAAGTAATTGTTTGTCACGATTTATATGTTTAAAAAATGTATAAAGTTGTTTGGGGGGCTGACTCCGCCTACCCCTTTTGTGACGTCAATCGAGGCAGACTTTGCCTGCAATGCGTATAGTAAACACACGTGCAAAGTACATGTACATCCAAGTCGCGAGTTGGTACATTTCAAAAAGTGTTTTTCTGCATTCAGTTTGTACGTTTTTTTTAAACGTACAAACTCACGACTTGGTCCGTACATGTACGATTTGAAAAGTTCACAATGCCAAAGAAAAGTAAATCCGGTTTCACACTTTGCGAAGGCGAATACGTGCTGAAGATTCACTATAGTACACTGTTTAATGACGCAACTATTCCCTTTGCTTTCACAGGTCGTAAAGTTAGGGAAACATTTAATAGTTAACCAAGACTCCACGAGTGACTTAGTAACTGTAGCCTTAGCCTTGATCAAGGCGCTACAGCCAGCCGCGATCGGCAAAATCCCAGTCCCCATCACTGAATTCCGCCAGCGCACCCCCATACATAACACAGTGCATATAATACGTGTACAGCGTATGTACACATACGTACTGTACATGTACATGTACCATCTGTATACGGTACACTTACGGTACACTTACGGTACACTTACGGTACACTTACGGTACACTTACGGTACACTTACGGTACATGGGTACCTCCCAAGTAGCGCCTTGATGGTTTTGTATCTGCCAAAATTTAGGGTGGAGCTCATTATGCTAATGTATACTAACAACCCGTTCTCATTGGTTGTTGGTTGACCTATAAACTCTCGCTGCGATGTCAATCACAACGTTGTTCTGCAAGCACTCGCACACATGTGCTCGTCGACGTATTGTAAAAAAGCAGTGACTGTAGTACAGTTGCAATAATGGCGGCGGGCGAGGGAGAAATCCCTACTAGTAAAACAAAACTGTAAGTCGCTGGAAATCAGTGGTGTATAATTTGCAACACAACTACAGAAACTTTCAACAAAATGTAACAACCGCGTTTAATGCAATCATGGGTTTAGAAATAGAAGGAAGAAAAGTAGACCATGTGAAATGTGTTTGAGAAAGGTTAAAAAAGTATCCAGGTGTCATGGGTTTCCGGCAAGATGGCTACTTGGTAAGAATTCTTAGGTGTTGGGCATATGACAGTACAACACACCCCATCCCCTTGAAGCACAAACACAGACCAGATGAGATAAGAAACCCAGCTGTTTATTTTGTCTTAATGTAGACATATATTATTCATTACGTTTCTCCGTGTAAATCAAAGTTGGGGATCGAAAATATGTGTTGTCGACAGACGGTAGAAGATGGCGTGTGGCTGAACAACAACTACAAATAAAGTTCAATTTCATAAACTAACTCTTGCCATACTACTAGTACTACACTACAACGTTACACTTTTAGTACAGCAGCTTCCAATTCAGGGACAAATCTACCAGCTACGTTGTAATTATGATGCTAGTCCTCGTGTTATAATGAAACGCAAGACAACGAAAGTTGTTCGAAGTTGTTCAACACCATTACCGACCGGGCGAGTCATGTCCGGCTCACCCGCCCGGCAGCGCATCAGACCCCTTACAATCACAGCTAATATACACCACGCTCCCGACTGCTATAAAAAGCACGTAGTACAGTACATTTAAATATATATACAGCTAGCGTACAGCGTACACACACATGGACGTGGCATGATTGCTAGCAGTAATACGTCATTCTCAATCGCGCCTGTGATTGGCAATGTTTAGAATGACACGCCCACATCATGAATACCCTTTTATCGGAATTCCGATAAAGCTTTACAAACCCATCAAGGCTGTTGTTTGAGCCACGTGTATGAGGTTGAAAATACAAAGACACGACCGTTCTCACGACTACGCTATACTGTTCTCGCTGTACAATGTATGGTAATGTAAATTGTGTATGCACTGCATGCGTGTGCCGCAAACCGGGCCGGGGAACAGTACGTCAACAGCCTTGATCAAGGCTACTGTAGCCTACATGCAATATATTCATAATACAAACATGGTAAGAAATCTGGACGCAGGTTATATGGAAGAGACCCCGGTAAAGAAAAGTTGTTGTTGTTGTATTTATAAATAAATAAATAAATAAATAAATAAATAAATTTAGCTTTTTGAAGAAATAAGCGAATAAGTGATTTTCTTTTTCATGACTGTGTTCTACATCACAAGTATAACTATAATTTGTCTCCATGACTAAGTTTGAGTTCACCCACAGGGCTGCGTATTGAAATAATTGCGATAACTTGCATTTAGAAGCCTTTTTCTGTCCCTATAGCGCATATGTGAAACAGGATGCCAGACTAGTGTGCACATTGTGTCGTGCTCCGTTACCAACATGGCGTCACAGGAACCACGTGACCAAATGAAAGGTGTCCTTCCGTGTCGCAATCATAAAGTTATATATAGCTCTATGATCACAATACACAGCTCTTGGTCCAACAATATTGTTCCATTGCTTTCTCATCTATACGACAATTACTTGTAGATCAATATCACCTTGATGACCAACTACAATTCTGGAAACGTTGTATAACATTTCTGTGCAATTACTTGAGTAATTCTATCTGACACGTCACCACTAGATTGGGGACAGCTTGTTCTACTGAAGGTATGGGCAGTGCTTCAAAGTCCAAATCAATACTGAATTTAAAGTTGTGTCGTTTAAAATTCAGATATCAATATAAACCACAGGGGAAACTGACTGGGTACATTTTTGGGGTTGAACTAAGAATTGACTAAAGTGGGATTCGAACCAACGACCTCCGGATTAACGTGCCGGCGCTCCCTGATAATTTTGTCAATATATTTGTTCGGGGGTGCCTGTCAGAAGCCATACAACCGTTAACTGCCGTGTAGCCAGGGATCACACCCAAATTACGATACAATCTGGGAAGCGGCAGCCAGGGGATCACCTTAAAGGGTATAAAAAATATGTACTTTTTCCATACAAAAACACAATGTCCTCAGATTTACATTAAACTTACACAGTTTGAAGATTATGATAGTAGAAAGCTTTCCTTGAAATTTTACTTACTGAGGTGCTGTACTTTTTGAGAAATGATTAAAAGTAATAATTTTCGTCTCAGTTTTAGCATGTAAAAACGTATTAACCAGTTATGCTATGGTTTTGGTTTAATATCATAACTGGTTAAGGGGATTTTACATGCTAAAATAATTTTGGTCTCATGAGACAAAATAATGATTTTGTGACTTGTTTTACTCATGTCTCAAAAATTACACAACCTTAGTTAGTAACATTCGAAGGGAAGCTTTCCTCTATCATTATCTTCAAACCCTGTAAGTTTAATGTAAATCTGTGGACATTTTAGGCTTGGTGGTCTGGGTATCATGCCAACCATGCTGTCCTATCAGTCGATGATGTCATCGTCAGCCAATCACCCGTGCAAGAAAACCCTTCTGTCTAATAGTTGACTTTTTCGTAATGTGAGGTTTAGATTAACGGTGGAAATCGCTGTATCCTGACTGGACTAGGAACGATCCGGTCTCAGTTTAAACATTTCCAGGTAGAATATGAAATAATATATCCATACATACTAATTGGGGACTGTTGCCGACATTCATAACATGAAAATTTTCCGTGTTTTTGTGACTTGTTTTCTCCGTTTTTGAAGCCATTTTTCACGTACAAATTTCTCTTTTTAAAAATTGAGTTGCACCGATTTTTTTAATACATAACGCCAGATATGCTCTTTGTTTCAATTTACTGGTACATTAATTTGGTTGAGACTTTCCAGAAAAGGCCGAAAAAGACTGAATTTCAGCCCTTTGTACTAATTAGTATTCAAACCGAGGTCACGCATGAAAAATCACGCCTACTCGCGCAGATAAATAACAAAAATCGAGGGTTCTGCGGGTGGACTGTGTGTGTGTTAATTTTTAACTTCAGTGGATGTCAAACCTCAGATCTATTTACATATCATACCCACACTGCAGACTGAATGACAAACCCCACCTTCAGCGTGTTGGTACGCACCACCTACATAGTTCATAATTATTGACCGTTGTTATTTACATCGAAACTACAAGAAAACTGAACCGTGTCTGAGCAAAGAGAACAATGATCGCTATACACGCAGCACGCATCCTAGCAGTGGATAAATCGACGCATTGCTCAGCTGCATGCGGACGCTACTTGAGTTTTACTGACGGGTAATATTATTAGTTTCATGTAGCGGCTATCTGGTAATTCAACTCGTATATAAAGAAGACATTTCTAAAAACGTTTAGGCACACTGTTAGTTTCATGTAGCGGCTATCTGGTAATTCAACTCGTATATATGAAGACATTTCTAAAAACGTTTAGGCACACTGTGGTGACGGCGTCTGGCGTTACAGACTCTCAACAAGTCGAGAGGGAATTGTGAACTTCTGAATGATGAAACGGCGACTTCGATCTCACTTTGTTATTTTCTTGACGGTGTTTTGCCTAAGTGTTTTATATACTCTATTCTTCTTAACGGGAAAACCTGTGATATTTGGACTGAACATTTTGAACAGAGAACGGACTGGAGCACATTCACCTCTTTCCCTCGATGCAGTGGATCAGAGGCAAGATGGCGTCATTGAAATAACAGGAACCACCAAAGATATCGATTCCAAATTAAGGTGAGAATTTAATCACTAAACCAGAAATCCGCACACGTTGAAAAAAAGGAGGATGGTTCAAACATCAGCTCCATAGAGGAATAAACCTCATTGCTTTAGTACCTCTGATTCACAGGAAAAACGATCTTGGTTCTTTGCAAAATCAGTCACAACACTGCAATTATTTTGATACCCTTTTTTCCTCGGCCAGGCAAAGATCCGATCGGATTGAGTTCCGAATATTCAAAGAAAGTGGGGATCATTTGATGTATTCATACGACCTCTTGCTGACGTCACTACCCTGGGAATCGAATCCTAGCAATCTAGCCAAGTTCAGGTAATAACGTTCTGGTGTTAAAACAACATAGTATCTAATGTGGTTAAACGGATGTTTAAGGTTGCACTGGATTACCGGACACCATAATATTCGGTCTCAATGCAGCATGACCAGGTTTGCAGCCTAGTCTGGCACCCTGTGGGCGTACATACGTTGTTGGGACTAATAATAATATGGTTTCTAATCATAGACCTTTCCAAATAAACAAACCGCGCTTGTTGGCATGAACAGACGAATGTTACAAATATTCAGTTGTGCTAACAAATTCAAACTTTTCTGCAAATTGTCGTTAAAGATTACCGCCCACCCCATGATTAATTCCTATGTTTCCTATAATTTCGACACAATTTTTAATAATTTGTGGAACATTGTTACGATTGTAGCTATTGTTTTTGCTTTGCATTGATGACTTTCCAAGGTTTTCCAACCTTAGCTGGCAACACTTAGGGCTGTGACGTTACACAATAAAAATATAACGGTCATGTTCCATGTAAGCGCAATGGTGCCATCTTTCGACGTTTTCCCTCGGGAGAAACTTGCACAGAGATTAACCAACACAAATAAACCCAGACTTCGTGCTCCAGACTTCGTTACATTAATAAATAACTCTGTTATTTATTCACACGATGATTACCTCAGTCATCAAACCGTACTGTTCAGTTGGGGTATCTTTCGCATGGTGGCGCCCTACTGTCTAACAATCTCTTTTCAATGTTAAAGGGAGAAGTTATTAAACCATACCAACTCGACCTTCCAAGACGAGTTCGTGTTGACACGTCGTAATGTGAGAGTAGGAGAAAAACTCCCTTTTACCTACAGTAACACAAGGCCAAACAGTAAAAAAGAAGTTTTCTACAAGCTCTCAAAAAGATTCATCAAAGATGACGTGCCACCGGTAAGTCAAAACTCAGGAGGAAGTAATGAGTACATATTACAAAGAGTAGGCCTCTCTGAGTTTAGGCCGATGTATTGGAAAACCACGTATGAACATAATCATGCACTCCTTTGTTTTGTCTTCGACCTTTCTTTTTGGGGGAATAAAATTGCATTTTCGTCCCTCCAGAATTCACCGTTATCTGGTAAACGATACAAACGATGCAGCGTGGTTGGCAATGGTGGAATTCTCTCTTATAGCAGCTGTGGGAAGGAGATTGACCAATCAGATTACGTCATCAGGTACGGCGGCCATTTCGGAGCCCTCAGCTTCAACTTGTTTTGGTTCTTTCCGCCTCTTTGAGATCGTTCTGAAAAGGTCACGTTCTTCAATGTTTCTTCCCATTGATATTAAGACCACGAGTAGCAGATTAACTGCAGCAAGTATACACTACACTAATATGCTCATTACTTTCCCCCTATAAGTAGAATCTTGTTAAAGCAGTGGACACTATTGGTCAAAGACTAGTCTTCTCACTTGCTGTATCTCAACATAATATGCATAAAATAATAAACCTGTGAAAATTTGAACTCAATTGGTTGTCGAAGTTGCGAGATATTAATAGAAGAAAAAACACACTTGTCACACGACGTTTTGTGCTTTCAGATGCTTGATCTCGGGACCTCAAGTTCTAATTATGAGGTCTCGAAATCAAATTCGTGGGAAATTACTTTTTTCTCGAAAACTAATTTACTTCAGAGAGAGCTGTTTCTCACAATGTTTTATACTATCAAAAGCTTACCATTGCTTGTTACCAAGTAATTTTTTATGCAAATTTTTTTTGGGAGTAATTACCAATAGTGTCTACTACCTTTAACGAAGAGGTTAAAAATGTGTTTAAATTGCTTGTTTTCATCAGGTCGAATCTCCCGCCTTTACGCCCTCACGCGGCAGACGCTGGCTGGAAAACCAACCTAACGACGATGAATCCGAGTGTTGCTGACCATAGGTACAACATTATAAATTTCTCAATATTTGACTGTGGTGACTTAGTTCGAGTTGCCATTTTTTCGTTTTAGTTTTAAATATGGCGATAAAATATAAATCCAACATCTTCATGGAAAAATATTGTGTTGTCCAAACAAAACCTGAAAATAGGAAAACAATAATTATATATTTTTATTTTACAGATTTAACAACCTAAAGACCAAAGCGGATGCCAATGAGTTCGTAAAGGTTATTGGTGACTACTACGGTGTCCTTTGGATGCCATGCGTGGGATCCCCCGCCAGGATTAAACTGTGCTTCAAAGCAAAACACACCCTTGACAGATACGGTGTCCGAAATCCAAAGACCTCCATCGCAAACCCATTCCATTATCTAGCAATAATCGACTTCTGGAAAAGCAGAAACATGACAATATTCCCAACAACAGGTGAGTTTAGTTCGAGATCCCCCCCCCCACAAGGTTATCCATTGAAAATTTATACGGATGCAGAGTTAAAAGTTAAAGACATAATCTCACTTGAGAACTTCTTATCTTTCTAAAGGTTTCTACATGACTCACTTGGCACTGACGATGTGTGAAGAGACACACCTCTATGGCTTCTGGCCCTTCCCCTACAGGGTGCCAGACAGGGTGACAGACCCTTGGACAAACACCATGAGGAATGTCAAATATCACTACTTCGACAAAATTGGGTCAAATAAAGCTCATTCAATGAACGATGAGTTTGCTGTATTGCTTCAGATGCACGTTATGGGACTCCTTAAGTTGCATGTTAGAGATTGCGACGTTTAAGGATTCGCTCTGAGTTTCATTCAACCGGGATTTCCGAATATTCGTTGAAGTTATCTTTACATGGCGTCACTGCAGTAGGACGCCCTTACACAGAGGTGAAATAAGGTTTGACATTGGCTAATTCTATAAGCCGCACGTACAAAAACATGAAGGCATCATGTTTCGTTTTTCACAATGTAGTTTTTACATGCACACCTGCCCATGCAGTTGTTGCAGTCGCCTGAATCGAGTGCGGTGCGTGTGATACTAATAATCACGATCATTTCCATCATACTAAAACAAAACAAGATGGCAGTTTGTTTGATGATGTTGACGTTACCTCTGTCAAACCATAAACAAACTAATTAAGTAATCTGTAACAATAATGTAGTAATGCCAATTTTTATATTTTGCAAGGCGCTTTGAGGCCTTGCATAATGTTTTAATTATTATTATTTTTATTATGGCGGTTTTTCAATTTTATACTTAAAGTGTTAATCACCCTATTTACAGAAAGAAAAATGAAAAAAATGCGATGATATGTTAATTAGTTGTGTTTTATAATTCTCTAATCGAGCAATTCATGCTGTTATGGCAACTGGAATGCTGTTATGTGTGTTATTAACAACCCATTAGCAAAAGTACCAACTGTGAATCCGTTTGTCACATTGTGTCGCATCACTGCCCAATAATTTCAATAACTTCCAATCATCCATTTTAATAATTTATATCCAGATGATGATAGTCATACACAAATAGCACCTGATATCAGTCCTGATACTCATGCAACTATATATAGAATGGTTTATTAAAAAATGTCATAAGCAGCCACATGCTGAATTGCAACAATTTACAATAAAAAGGGTAAACAATACAAAATTTGATAAAAAAGTTATACAAATTACATTAAAATTTGACATTAGAAATTTCCTGATAAAAGAAAAAAAGGGACATAACCAGTTTGGAAAAAAAAAACACACAAAAAAACAAACTAAATGAAAACGTAGAAGAACCGAAAAACCCTTTGAGTGTAGGAAATATGAATTGCATCTCAAACCTAAAGAAGAACCGTTTGGAGTTTTCACGATGTTTAATAATATTCGACAATTTCTTATAAACCATAGTTTCTCCAAGGTCAATTGACTCAATACACGGTGTCGAAATACATTTTCCTAATCCTTTTCAGTCGACATTAATTCATTCCTTTTCTACATGAACGCATGTAAATCTACAAGTTACTCCTTGTTTGTTTAAGCTAAAGGTTTCTTTTTCAGCTACTAATGCACTGCAATTCGCTTTGGTGTACACATGATTTGGTTCTTCTCATTCAGGTTCAACTAATTTATTTTGTCATATGCTCGGGTATTCAAGACTTTATTTCACCAATTTCAGTTTGAAATATTTATGAAGGATGAAATACAATGGTTTTTACATAGTTGAGTCATAGTCTCGATCTAGTGATTTTTTATTTTATTTTATTTTATTTTTTTACTCCATTATGCCACAAAAAACATACAAAAGGTACCAAAAAAAATCACAGAAAAAGCAAACAACAGGATTAAACACAAATGCCTAAAGGGCAGTTAAACAAGAAATCCACGGACAGAAGACAAACGAGAATGGACAACAAAAAGACCAAGGACTAGACTGTACCAACTAGACATCTACACACCAGATAAACAATATATAAACCGGGTAGACAGTTCTAATTAAAGCATATTAACCCATTTTTTGTTATGGTGATCGAGTGATCCATTTCTCGCTGCTATGACTTTACTGTTTTTAAATAAACAAAGAGGTGAAGCATATTCTCACGCTCAATTCGTTACAAAAGAAACAAATGTCAGAATTCTTCTTTTTAGTTTTGCAAAGAAAGGAGTTTGTTGGAATGAGAAAAAGAATGAATTTATATTGAAAATATTGCAACTTAGGGTCTTTAGTAGTTTTAAAAGGAACTTGGTGAACCTCATCCCATTGTGGAGAATATTTAAGCAAAGTGGTCCATTTCTGTTGGCATTTAGTAGGCTCTTGAGTTGTAAACAAATTTAGACGGTTCATTTTGGTTACAAAGTTTATGAATTAATAATGAATTTGACTCAATCTCATTTGTCAAGTAACAGCCAAACAGTTGTTTCCAAGCCCTAGGGAGTGCTTTAAGAAGACCACAGTGCTTGATGAAAGTACATAGAACAGATATCCATAAGTTTTAAAATCCCTTCATCCTTCCACGAAAGGTAGAAAATACATTTGTTATTGATTTTGACATTAGAATTAGTGATTTTTTAATGTTCTATGTGATCAATGGATGCTCAACTGTTGAAGTTTAACTACAATTTTTTGATTTTTGAAAGCTGATGCCGTGTTTATCATTCATTTTTAAACGAGAATAGGCTATGTTGTTAATGAATGAGTTTTTGTTGAATAAGGCTGAGAATAATCTTAAACATTTAACTGTTTGTTCAAAATGTATCAGCATGATGTTATCAAATTGTAAGTCTACAGCGTCGTCATGAAAATGTTTTCACAAATAATTGTTACCAATTTTACTCAAAAACCAATAACGGTCTTGTGTATAGAGTCAATCATTGCGTTATTTCAAGAGCAGATTATAAGTAGCATTTAGACTGAACCGTGCGATCTTTACAACTGCTTTTATGGACAAGAAGGTTTGTTTTAAAAACAATCTTAAACAATACTTCGTTCAAACGAGAACAAAACTTCTTTCGACCGAAAATATGTTTCGATTGAACGAAGATCTGTTTCGTTTTCAATGGAATTATTTTCGTTGGGACGAGAACTGTTCATGATTTATTCCAAACCTATGTCCCTTGCAAAATGTAGACATGCTGTATTTTGTATGTTTGGATCATTTCAATCGCCATGGCACCTATTGGCAATAACAAACGTTCACCTTTAGAACTGTACGTGCCGTAGATGAATTTCCCCTGGGCAGCGCCATTATAGGTCACATGGTGCCTTTAACATTGTTTGATGTTTTCATGTGCAACTCAGTTTTAACTGCGATACATGTTCTAATAAACCATTTTTGAATTGAATTAAATTGAATTTAATATATAATAGGAAAAGGCATCGATATGGTGAATGAGACTTGACAATATGATTATATAGTATGGCCTATGTATTTTGTTAATAGTAATTTATGAATCTTAAGTGAAACCCAATAATGTAAACACAGTTCGCCACAACACACAACGTCTGTATTATTTACATTAAACTTACACGATATGAAGATAATGACGTAGAAAGCTTCCCTGTAAATATTACATGCTGACGTGCTGTAGTTTTTCAAGAAATGGAAAAAACATTGCCACGAAAATAGTTTTCGTCTCAGGAGACGAACATCATTTTAGCATGTACAACGTATGTCCCAGTTAAAGCCATTGGACACTTTCGGTAAACAGTATTTTCCAAAGGCCCACACTTCGTGTATCACAATTATATATATAACAAACCTGTGAAAATGTATGCTCGATCGGTCATCGGAGTCGGGAAAAAATAATGGGGAAACCCACCCTTGTTTCCGCACGTTTCGCCGCGTCAAGACATGTGTTTAAAAAACAATCCGAATTCTCGCTATCGAGAATTGATAATTGTTTTAATGTTTTCTCAAAAAGTAAAGCATTTCATGGAATAATATTTCAAGAGAAGTCTTTCACTATTACCTTCTGTAAGCCCTGTAAGTTATTGAGATGTCAAACTCATAACTAACGATTCTGGATTAAAAACACTAGACGTTGTCCTTTAATTTGGTCATGAACGTCAAAGGTCCGAAATTCACAATTAATGATTTCAGTGTAATTTTTATTTAGTGACAGTGTTTGATGAAATGATATGATATAATCTCAACAGTCGGTATATAAATTGACGACATAATAATATAAGCCATTGGACTTTTGCGTGCTGCACGTAATGGCCGGTACACAACACTACCTCTCGTTCATACATAATTTGACCGTTCCAAAATGTCATCGAACCCACAAAGAGAATGTGTTGTGTCTGAGCAACGAGAGACCTCCTTTGCATACGAGAGCACGTATATAGGGTATTGACACGCAGCACGCATATCAATTGATAGGTTGACGCATTTCTCAACTGCGGACACTACTTGATTTTAACGGGTAATTATTAGTTTCATGTAGCGGCTAACCATCTGGGAATCGAACTCGTGTATAAATAAGACATTTCAAAAACGTTTAGGCACACTGTGGTGACGGCGTCTGGCGTTACAGGTAGTAATTCTCAAGAAGTCGAGAGGGAATTGTGAACTTCTGAATGATGAAACGGCGACTTCGATCTCACTTTGTTATCTTATTGACGGTGCTTTGTCTCGGTGTTTTATATACTCTATTCTTCTTAACGGTAAAACCTGTCATATTTGGACTGAACATTTTGAACAGAGAACGGACTGGAGCAAATTCACCTCTTTTCCTCAATGCAGTGGAGCAGAGGCAAGATGGCGTCAATAAAATAACAGGAACCACCAAGGATATCGATTCCAAATTAAGGTGAGAATTTGATCGCTAAACCAGAAATCCCGTGTTGAAAAAAGGGAGGATGGTTTTCAGATTTGTATGTTTTTTTTCTAAGTTAAGTTAGTTTTTTCGTAAAAGGCAGTATATAAACCACATTCTGATACAGACCGACGGATGTTTTAGAGCGCTCTCGATGCCATTTCGAATAAGGTGACATGCCTTATTAGGTTAAAAAAGGTTCTACGAAGCCTGCTACAAGTCATGCCTGAAACATTGCGACAATCAACTTATCAAGTAAAAGGATTGTGCATTGCAGAAAAAACCACGAAACCTTTTCGGCTTCACTTTCCCCATATTATGCAAAGAACGAAGCAAACGTGTCAGACAACATGTAAATGTAGCTGTAAATAAAAGAGGAACTGCAAACTGGCGTCTACTTGCGTTTACACGATGGTTTTAGGGTAAGCCTACAGTGGAATTATTCATAATGTATCAGCGCGGATCACCGTGCATCGAGGGGTTCCAAATACCTCTATGGGATTGCTGTAAATAATGCAATCTATAGTGATGTCATTCATGTAATGATTACATGCATTCAAAAAGAGGCCAGTACAAAATGCGCACGATCTGCCAAAGAATAATGATCAGGGACAAACCACCCGGCTAAATTTACAGTCAACATTTTCGGCATGTACAAGAACAAAAAACATCCACATTATTTTACACACACCTGATGTAATGACCTACATGGATTACGTAAAAAGTCGAGCATTTAAGCTGAACTGGTATTTTGAGTCGAGAGAAAAAGAGTGAAAAACACAGTCATGTGTTTTTTTTTTAACATCGGAATTTAGGTTCGAGATGTCAAAATAATGAAGTTTTTTTTTTTTATGTGATCGTTAAAATAACTGCAGCAGCGTTTTATAAGCAAAACTGTTTTAATGGAATTGACTGCAGCAGCGTTTTAAGCAAAACTATTTTAATGGAATTGACTGCAGCAGCGTTTTAAAGGAACACGTTGCCTTGGATCGGACGAGTTGGTCAAAACAAAAGCGTTTGTAACCGTTTTTATAAAATGCATACGGTTGGAAAGATGTTTTAAAAGTAGAATACAATGATCCACACAAGTTTGCCTCGAAATTGCGTGGTTTTCCTTCTACTGTGCGAACTAACATGGTCGGCCATTTATGGGAGTCAAAATTTTGACCCCCATAAATGGCCGACGTGTTAGTCGACAAGGTAAAAGGAAAACCACGCAATTTCGAGGCATGTTTGTGTGGATCATTGTATTCTACTTTTACAACATCTTTCTACCCATATGCATTTTATAAAAAACGGTTACAAACGCTTTTCAAAGACCAACTCGACCGATCCAAGGCAACGTGTTCCTTTAAGCAAAAATGTTTCAATGGAATTGACTGTTTGTATACTAACAATACGTATTTCTAAATCTGTGCATATGTTCAATATTACAAAATGATGTACACACCCTATTGTGTATACGTGACACCAAGGTTCCCTCATACTAACACGCGCAGGACTTAAACATAGTCTAAAATGGTAATGCCTAAGTAAGAGACTTAATTTCATCTGAGTTATCAATATATCACCGTAGTAATTTTGTATTGTGATGTCACAACTTGCTTTAGCAATTCTGATTCATAATATTAGATCTTTTAGTGTGAAATCGGCCATAAGGAATAATTATAACCTCGCATGAAATGGGATTTGAGGCATTGCATGGTGAGGTACCAATTATTATTTGTTTGGTTTTCGATAATAACACCCAGCATGTAGATGTCTACATGCTGGGTGTATTTTGTTCATAACGAATCAATCGCTACAATTTGATACCCCCTTTTTCCTCCGCCAGGCAAAGATCCGATCGGATTGAGTTCCGAATATTCAAAGAAAGTGGGGATCATTTGATGTATTTATACGACCTCTTTCTGACGTCACTACCCTGGGAATCGAATCCTAGCAATCTAGCCGAGTTCAGGTAAGGTTTAAAGGCACTGTACACTATTGGTAATCACTCAAAATAATTGTTAGCATAAAAAATTACTTGGTACTAAGAGCAAACGGCTCCCTTTGAAGGAACGTAGTTTTTGAGAAAGAGGTAGTTTTTTCACTCTTAAACCACTTATGTATCTGCAAGCACACAAAGTTGTGCAACAAGGGTGTTTTTCTCTCATTATTTCCTTGCAACTTCAATGACCAATTGAGCTCAAATGTGACAGGTTTGTTATGTAGTCCATATGTTGGGAAATACCAAGTGGCATTACTGACAATATTATTACCAAATGTGTCCAGTGCCTTTAAATGAACTATTCTGGTCAACAACGTGATCTAGCTATATTGTGAAAAGGGTATCATTACTTCCATTGTAATATGGACCGGGAAAAGGTTACCCTACTCCTACGAGGAACAGTGCACAAATACAATAAAACATCAGACGTATAGTCAGCACATATAGTGAAACATTATTGCAGAGACTTCATTTTGAAATTATGAATAGTTTCAGCCGCAGCTGAGTCCTCCAGGAGGATGTATGATTTGTTTGTTCCTGAAATTGAACATTAATCGTATGCGCTGCTGTGTGTTGGCATGCACTAATGCCAGTATTTCTAGTACGAAATCGAGGTGGAATTTTCCAAGTTGATCCCTTAATATGAAAAGACAGGATGCGAAACTGAAACATTTTAATCATGGTTTTATCATATGAAATTAAAATATCCTGCAATTATAAACATGTATTTTTTTATTTTTTTTTACATTAAAACAACATAAAAATGCGGGCACCCGGATATCACGGTCCCTTTATGAACAAGCCCAGGGTCAACACAAGCCTGCTGGCTACACACGTACAATCTTAATATTCAAAGCTCATACCCGATTCAACTACAAATCACTTCATTTCTCTGACAAAACCATGATGTTAATGCCTGTTTATTGTATGCAAATCCGTGTGATGGTCTTGCGTTGTCATTTTTATGAATTGGTTTTTTTCCCCCTCGCAATTAACCAATTTGTGAACTTTGTTTATTTTGTGGCTTCTAGATTTTAGCATTTTGAGCACTTATAGTTGACTTGTTTGCAATCCCTTGGATCCATTCTATGGAATGGGTGCAACGTAAATCAACACGTTATCTGCTATAGCACACGTGCTTTCTATATGGGGAATCATCATAGACACATTCCACAATTGACTTTATCAAACATAAATCTTATGAACTTTGACTTTCAATAAAGAGCTTTGTGAAGAATCAATACAATATCCAGACATGATCGGATTAATAAGTGTAGAGCCCGGGAAGGAGGCCAACCCTTTAATTAAAGGGGACAACCATTCAACAAACTACTACAAACTAAAGTTCCAATGATGGCGTCTTTAGCCTATAAAAATACCATGATCTCCTGCAACTACTAAACTACAACTGAAATAGCATTTATACCAGTATAGTTCAATCACTCATGTAAAGGGAACAGGTGGGTAGAGGTTGGCAAGTTAACAATACTAGATTCAACTAGCCCTAAAAAGTACAACATTTCTCAAGACAAAGTGAGATGTTATAAGGTCACATACTCAAAGAGAGGTCTTGGACATTATCCTGCACAAATCAAAATAGTATTTGGAGCATTGCCGAAGCCGTGCTCCCTACAACAATAGAGGTAAATACTTATGAAGAATCTCTCTCCCGCAACGCTAACATCACGGAACAAAGGAAGGACCGAAGCCGATGCCGATTACAGGGTTTTCAGAAGTATTGAGGACGCACTTTGTCAATAATTATTCAACTAAAATTTTTGTTTTGAAATACTTGTGTAATTCGAAACAAAATGAAATGGTGGTATCTGCGTGGTGGCGCCCAACTCTTGTTGTACCATCCCACCGCCCATTAATCAAATCTCTTGTCAATGTTAAAGGGAAAAGTTGTTGAACCATACCAACTCGACCTTCCAGGACGAGTTCGTGTTGACTCATCGCAACGTGAGAGTAGGAGATAGACTGCCGTATTCATTCACTAATACCAGGCCAGACAATAAAACATTCTTCTACAAACTCTCCAAGAAATTCATTAAAGACGATGTCCCACCGGTAAGTCACAGTTCCAAAAAGAGCACGGGTGGAGGGGGAGTTGATCTTTAAATGAAACTCACTATGTGTGTGAACAAATACTTCAAAGTGTGGACCTAAGGACATATGGCGCATATGGGATGTTTTGTGTTGTACATTTTAAGCATACGTAAAATTACCATTTCCCACGTCAGGTACGTACGCGCAGGCGTCATACGTGAGCATGAAATAAGCCAAAAGTTAGTGACGTCACCTAGACATGACACCATTCTTGACGTTCACGTTCACGGTTTTGCTCGCGTAACATGCAGCTAAACCTCGCTAAATTTATCTGCACGTTGCGCGAGCAATCACGTCAACGTGAATGTCAAAATAATATTGTGTTGTTTCTAGGGGACGTCGCCACTTTGAGCTTATTGCAGGATAACGTATAACGTCTGCACGTACGTACCTGACGTGAAAAATGGTAACCTCACGTATGCTGAAAACGTGAAATTTGAACGGCACAATTTTATTTTCTGACGTTCACGTTCACGTTCACTTTGCTCACGGAACGTGCAGCTAAACCTCCCTATTATTACATGTGTGCATGTGCTTTTCCATTTACCAATTGGTTTTCAATGGGAAAGAAAAAAGGAATAAATAATGTCTATTGTTCATAATCCGACAAACTCTAAGAAAAGATGTTGGCGCAAAAACCACACCTTGGGTCTCAGTAAACGATACTCGTCAGATAAGTCCTATCGGTTAAAACAAACATTAAAATAGGCCGACGTATTGGGAAAAGACGTATGAACATCCCCACCCTATAAATATATATATTAATGAGATCCTTTGTTTTGTTCTTGATTTGTTCAAGTTTGTATTTTTGTCTCTCCAGATTTCACCACTATCTGGTAAACGATTCAAACGATGCAGCGTGGTTGGCAATAGTGGAATTCTCTCAAATAGCAAATGTGGAAAGGAGATTGACCAATCAGATTACGTCATCAGGTACGACGGCGGCCATTTTCGAACCATCGGCTAAGTCTCTCTGTGCATCGTTTTGAAAAGGCCACGTCTATATTTCTTTCAATGTATAATTTTTATTGAGACCACGAGTTGAAAATACATCACAATAAGATACAAAAAAAGTTGTCTGTTGACTCCATTCACCAATATTACGAAGCATATTGCTAGAGAAAAGTTAAACATGTGTGAAGTTTTTAATGTTTGTTTTTGGATATCAGGTCGAATTTTCCGCCGATACGCCCTCACGCGGCGGACGCCGGTTGGAAAACCAACATAACGACGATGAATCCGAGTATTATTCAAAGAAGGTACAAAGTCAATAATGTGTTTACAATTTTTCTCTAAAATACTCAACATAATTGTTAGCATCAACACTTACTTGGTAACAAGCAATGGAGAGCTGTTGATAGAATAAAACGTTGAGAGAAACGGCTCACTCTCTGAAGTAACGTAGTTTCCGAGAAAGAAGTAATTTTCCATAAACAAAATATTTGAATTTGATTTCAATACCTCATAATTCGATTTTGAGTTCCCAAAATCAAGCATCTGAAAGCACACAAGTATGTGTGACAAAGGTGTTTTTTCTTCCGCTACTCGCAACTTCGACGACCAATTGAGTTCAAGTTTTCACGGGTTTTTGTTCTGTGCATAATTATTATGTTGAGATACATTAAGTGAGAAGACTGGTCTTTGACAATTACCAATAGTGTACAATGCTTTTAAAGACAGTGGACACTATTGGTAATTGTCTAAGACCAGTCTTCTCACTTGGTGTATCTCAACGTAGTATACATAAAACAACAAACCTGTGAAAATTTGAGCTCAATTGGTCGTCGAAGTTGCGAGATAATAATGAAAGAAAAAACAACCTTGTCACACGAAGTTGTGTGCTTTCAGATGCAAGTTGATTTCGAGACCTCATCTAATTCTAAGGTCTCGAAATCAAATTCGTAGGGAGCCGTTTCTCACAGTGTTTTATACTATCAACCTCTTCCCATTACTCGTTACCAAGTAAGGTTTTATGCTAATAAGTATTTTGAGTAATTACCAATAGTGTCCACTGCCTTTAATGTCAAATCAATCAAAATGTTGACATTGAACTGAAGATAACTCATCGATCATCTTATAATAAAATGCTTTGCGAATCACCTCCTGAATATATATATATATTTTATAATTGTTGTGTGTATTGTGTGATTGTTGATTTTATTTTATTTTAAAATTACAGATTTAAAAACCTGAAGACCAAAGAGGCTACAATTTCATTCGTAAATGCCACCGGTGATTACTACGGTGTCCTTTGGTTGCCATGTGTGGCATCCACCGCCATGATTGGTTTATGCCTAAAAGCAAAACACACCCTTGATAACTACGGTGTCCGAAATCCTGAGACATCCATCGCCAACCCATTACATTATCTAGCAATACTCGACTTTTGGAAAGAGAGGAAAATGACGGAGTTCTTGTCAACAGGTACGAGTCTGGGTGTTAGTTCTTTTCAACGATTGGGACGGGGGGAGTTGATTGTTAGCCCACTCTTGAACATTGTCTTACTTGAAGCTATATGAATGTTCTTTACAATTGAAGTGATATCGAGTCTTCGAAGTTTTATAAAGACTTAAATTTGTAGACCGTAAATACATTTTCCTGACTTCACAAAAGTGTAGCTATTGAAAACTGAACTTTGTTTTATTCATAGGTTTCTTCATGACTCACTTGGCACTGACGATGTGCGAAGAGACACACCTCTACGGCTTCTGGCCCTTCCCCTACAGGGTGCCAGACAGAGTGACAGACACTGGTACAAACACCATGAGGAAAGTCAAGTATCACTACTTCGACAAAATCGGGTCAAGCAAAGCTCATTCGATGAACGATGAGTTTTCTGTACTGCTTCAGATGCATGTTTTGGGACTCCTTAAGTTGCATGTCAGAGACTGCGACGTTTGAGACTCATTCAACCGGGATGGCCTTTCTTTGAAGTTCTCTTCAATGATGTCACTGCATTAGGACGCCCTCACGCAGAGGTAAAAGAAGCGTCGCACATATTAATTTACCAGTCAGAAAGCCCTTAGACAAACCAAGGTGTACACAAAGAGTCTGCTAGGGTCGAAACGTAAGGCCATTAACTAATTATGCATCTATCCCTGCCATCGGTCCTTTTGGTTGGTAACTTGTTTGCAAAATTTAATTATTTATATTTCTCGTAGTTATTTCTGGTAATGAAAACACAATGCATCATAAGTAAATTTAATCAATAGCTCATAACATAAGAGGCTTGCTTTATGAACCACAAAGATCAAGTGTTAAGGGTACAAGGGACAATCAACCCCATTCTATTCCAAGGACTAAGCAACTATTGGTATAGTGTCTTGCTTTGACACAATTGTCAAGACCGGACTTGTTAGGTTCGTGATTCGCTGCGATCGGTTCATTTGGTTTATGTCGAAGTGGTATGAGTTTTGTGCTACCTGAAATATTGTGAAAGATTTATTACTCATCAAATGAGCTTACGTACCCTTCTTTATTTGTCCAAAGTTCTATTTTATGTATGTTTGTGTGAGCCGTAAACAATTGAACGTTCTTAACGAGGGTGCAATGTGCCATATCATTAAATTTTAGTACTTAAAACGATGTTATCAGTGTTTTATTTATTCACACCTTACATGGTTCGACTTCGTTTCCAGCAACCGTACCCATTCATGTTTATTTGGCATTTGGACATGCATTACGATGGGTAGATGTCGGAGAACGACTCAGTACAAGGATACATTATATTGATTGCAACCCCCAACCCGCCCCATTCACCACTCATTCACCCCAACATTATGATAAAGAATAGTATTACGGTATCATGGAGTGGCCAAAGTTAACAGCCAAATGCTGTCATGCTGCGAACATCACAATAAAACATACATTACGGTACCCGGAATGATCAATTGCATCATTGCAATCATCTGCATATAATCTGAAACTCAATTTGTATCAATACCCTAAGAATTACTAGTACATTTCAGTGTGACGTCATGACGACGTCATCGATTGTTGAATAACTTAACATTAAGCGTTCCACAAAATTTGTGCTTGTGCTATCCATACATCTTCGGATGTTTTTTTTTTTTTAATTTAAAACAGGAATGATTTGTTCATGACATGACCCTAGTTTGACCTTTATTTGACCTTTATTGCGGTCTGTTTGCATCCTAGAGTCTGCTCCCATCTGCCGATATCCCAGGGAATTCTGTTCAGGAGATTCTTCCCCCGTACGGGAAATTTAATAGGGCTGAAAGAGGATATTTCAAAAGAGGGCGCTATCAGAATTAGCCTGTTTACAGCTCGACGTATATGGGGAACAGAATCTCCGGGGACAGAATCTTAAGCCACAGCGGCCCCATATCACTGATAATGCATTTAAAGGTATGGGAAGGTTTGAGGTACATTTAAATGTGACTCTGCATTTAATCGTTATAGTCATTGCCGAACGGGCTCGATAGCCACAGCAGAACGGGTTCGATAGCCACAGCAGAACGAGCTCGATAGCCACAGCAGAACGGGTTCGATAGCCACAGCAGAACGGGCTCGATGGCAACAGCAGAACGGGCTCGATAGTCACAGCAGAACGGGTTCGATAGCCACAGCAGAACGGGTTCGATAGTCACAGCAGAACGGGCTCGATAGTCACAGCAGAACGGGCTCGATGGCAACAGCAGAACGGGTTCGATAGCCACAGCAGAACGGGTTCGATAGCCACAGCAGAACGGGCTCGATAGCCACAGCAGAACGGGTTCGATAGCCACAGCAGAACGGGTTCGATAGCCACAGCAGAATGAGCTCGATAGTCACAGCAGAACGGGTTCGATAGCCACAGCAGAACGGGTTCGATAGCCACAGCAGAACGGGCTCGATAGTCACAGCAGAACGGGTTCGATAGCCACAGCAGAACGGGTTCGATAGCCACAGCAGAACGGGCTCGATGGCAACAGCAGAACGGGCTCGATGGCAACAGCAGAACGGGCTCGATAGTCACAGCAGAACGGGTTCGATAGTCACAGCAGAACGGGTTCGATAGCCACAGCAGAACGGGCTCGATGGCAACAGCAGAACGGGTTCGATAGCCACAGCAGAACGGGTTCGATAGCCACAGCAGAACGGGTTCGAAAGCCACAGCAGAACGGGTTCGATGGCAACAGCAGAACGGGCTCGATAGTCACAGCAGAACGGGTTCGATAGCCACAGCAGAACGGGTTCGATAGCCACAGCAGAACGGGTTCGATAGCCACAGCAGAACGGGTTCGATAGCCACAGCAGAACGGGCTCGATAGCCACAGCAGAATGGGTTCGATAGCCACAGCAGAACGGGTTCGATAGCCAAAGCAGAACGAGCTCGATAGTCACAGCAGAACGGGTTCGATAGCCACAGCAGAACGGGTTCGATAGCCACAGCAGAACGGGCTCGATAGTCACAGCAGAACGGGTTCGATAGCCACAGCAGAACGGGTTCGATAGCCACAGCAGAACGGGCTCGATGGCAACAGCAGAACGGGCTCGATGGCAACAGCAGAACGGGCTCGATAGTCACAGCAGAACGGGTTCGATAGTCACAGCAGAACGGGTTCGATAGCCACAGCAGAACGGGCTCGATGGCAACAGCAGAACGGGTTCGATAGCCACAGCAGAACGGGTTCGATAGCCACAGCAGAACGGGTTCGAAAGCCACAGCAGAACGGGTTCGATGGCAACAGCAGAACGGGCTCGATAGTCACAGCAGAACGGGTTCGATAGCCACAGCAGAACGGGTTCGATAGCCACAGCAGAACGGGTTCGATAGCCACAGCAGAACGGGTTCGAAAGCCACAGCAGAACGGGTTCGATAGCCACAGCAGAACGGGCTCGATGGCAACAGCAGAACGGGCTCGATGGCAACAGCAGAACGGGCTCGATGGCAACAGCAGAACGGGCTCGATAGTCACAGCAGAACGGGCTCGATAGTCACAGCAGAACGGGTTCGTTAGCCACAGCCGAACAGGTTCGATAGCCACAGCCGAACGGGCTCGATAGCCACAGCAGAACGGGCTCGATGGCAACAGCCAAACGGGTTCGATAGCCACAGCAGAACTGGCTTAGATTCAGAAACGATTATTGGCAGATGTATAGACACGCGCTGCACATGCAACAATAAAGACATGTGCCGTTGTTGTGACATAGTACGGTTGGGCTGGGTTATAAGATTTACAATTTGCTCCTCTGCATTTTGACATCTTTGTAATAAAAGTTGGAATCTGTACTTACGTGCACTAACCCAACATCAGCGAGCCAGAAGCACGACGACGAAGCTCATTGGAAACAACATCTAATGGAGACTGGAGTGAATGATCAAAGGAATGAATTAGTAATCGGGGGCAGTATATTATCAGGTGTCAAAACACAATAGGAGGTTATATAGATTATAAAGAATCATGTGAACAAGTACAATTCTTATGTATGGTGTTTAGTTATTATAATTATGCAAAAACCCTTCCAGTAGAAGATGTAAGTCACGTGTTCTCACTAGTTTTGTCACTTTTTGGGGCACAGTAACTTTACTAACTTCCATATTTCAATTCGTGACGTCATCATCACAAACTCTGTGGCACCGTGTTGGATTTCGAGGCCCGTTATTGTGTACTTCAAGAAGCAATAAGTACACGTTAGTGTAACACAGGATAGAGAAGTATCTTCAATTTCATTCGAGATTCCAGATCAAAACAATGTACTGAATGTACACGAACACTTACCTCCCAAATCCGTCGCTATCCTGAAGCGAAGTACTAATAAGTAGGGTGAGCTAACAATGCAAAAGGCAGTCTGTGACATGGACAACTCCACGACTGAAGACACCTTTGCAAACACATGCAGTATAAATAAAGTCTCTCTGCTATACTCTACCTCTGTTTATGGAGAAGTGTCCTAGCTTGCAACTATATCCCTGTTTAGCGGTACATTGATGACTTGGTGCTCCATGAATTAGCAGCCTCATTGAAACCACTTTTACATCATTAATGTTCCTCTCCTAGTAGTGTCAAGAGATGTGCTCAAACGGTCTCGCACTAGTATACCGATACATTATTCCTCCCACCCACCACCTTTGGACGCACGGCACGCCTCTTTGTCGAGTCACATTCTCATATGGTTCCGGTTCCCATTATGCAATCCCAACTTTGGAATGTCTTGCCTGTATTGTGTTTACTTGCTGCATATAATCTGTCCCAGTTCAAGCGTTATGTGAATGGGTTTCTTTTAACTTCATTCTCTTTGCTTTCTTTTTCGAATTCTTTTGTTTAGCCCACACCTAGACTGGCCCATTGTGCCTTGTGGTTAGCGACTTCCATTATAAATATTAAAAAAGTGATTTTGCTCGTGTCTTACTGTGATATAGTGAGCGATAAATACATAGTCGGTACTGATTCTATGCATCCAGATTTGGGGCTCCAGGTGTCTGACCTGGACCCGAAATGTGTGACCCAAAATGTGTCAAAATAACCCAGAAGTGGGTCAAAGTAACACAGAATCCAAGCTCATTATTTCTGACAGGTCTCTGGGTCAACGGGCTCATCAGGGCTCCTAGGACAGGGGATCCGGGTCACTTCTGGGCTCTTAGGACAGGGGATCCGGGTCACTTCTGGGCTCCTAGGACAGGGGATCCGGGTCACTTCTGGGCTCCTGGGACAGGGGATCCGGGTCACTTCTGGGCTCCTAGGACAGGGGATCCGGGTCACTTCTGGGCTCCTAGGCAAGGGATCCGGGTCACTTCTGGGCTCTTAGGACAGGGGATCCGGGTCACTTCTGGGCTCCTAGGACAGGGGATCCGGGTCACTTCTGGGCTCCTAGGACAGGGGATCCGGGTCACTTCTGGGCTCTTAGGACAGGGGATCCGGGTCACTTCTGGGCTCCTAGGACAGGGGATCCGGGTCACTTCTGGGCTCTTAGGACAGGGGATCCGGGTCACTTCTGGGCTCCTAGGACAGGGGATCCGGGTCACTTCTGGGCTCCTAGGACAGGGGATCCGGGTCACTTCTGGGCTCCTAGGACAGGGGATCCGGGTCACTTCTGGGCTCCTAGGACAGGGGATCCGGGTCACTTCTGGGCTCCTAGGACAGGGGATCCGGGTCACTTCTGGGCTCCTAGGACAGGGGATCCGGGTCACTTCTGGGCTCTTAGGACAGGGGATCCGGGTCACTTCTGGGCTCCTAGGACAGGGGATCCGGGTCACTTCTGGGCTCCTAGGACAGGGGATCCGGGTCACTTCTGGGCTCCTAGGACAGGGGATCCGGGTCACTTCTGGGCTCCTAGGACAGGGGATCCGGGTCACTTCTGTTTTAGAGTGCATTCTTGACTTAAGACAAAAAAAGAGACTTTTAATATGCCTATCGAACTAAAAGTTTGTCATCATTTTGAGGTGATGCCTAAATATCACCACTTGTTTAATCTTTTTGGTCAGGGAAGATGTGTTAGGGTCAAACGGGAGGATGGAGAGTATACTATAGATTCATGTTTTAATATAAAGAAAGACAACACTAACATATTATTTCAATTCTTTATTATTCCATTTATATTACAATATAATTATTAAAATTGGAAAGAGAAGATTGATTAAAACTAAAAATTTTCACATTATATTTTTGATTAAGTATTTATTGCAGCTTATTAGACCTGTCAATATTTTATTCATGAAAGACTGATAGTAATTTCAATTGTCAACATCATTTTCAAAATGATTTTATAAAGAATAAACAGGATGCAGCTGCAAGTCCGAATGGACATTACCAAACACTTTTCTTGGCAATAGAAAAACTGAACATCCATCTAAACTTCGATCAAGTTTATTTTAACAAAATAAGGCTCTAGTTTGAGTACGAAGCCCATAAACGTACAGTAAAATCAATCAATAAAAACCCAACTAAAAACATACATTTTAAGAGTAAAGTTATTTCGAACTTCGATACAACAAAAACAATTAAATTCCATGTTTTTTATAGGCATGCACCTGAATCATTTGAGTAGGACGCCCTCATTTGAGTAGGACGCCCTCGGTTATAGGTCAACGGAAGGCCGTCCATTGGTCCATCGAGTGCGTCACGCGTACCTAGATGAGCGTTTTCAATTCGTCATCAACGCAACCGTCACTCTCCTGGGCCCAATTTCATTAAAGCTGCTTAACGGCCGATGTTGTGCTTACTGTGCGATTTCCATATCATTACAATGCTAACCGTAAGCACACGAAAAGGCATGCTAACCTTCCGGTGCTTACCGCACGAAAATAAATGACGTAACAAAACAAATACATTGTGAACACGCAAGATGGCCGCCTAATTTTTGTTTGTTAACCTGTGAAATACGTTTACACCTTATCAAAAACATGACTAAGCGCTCCGTTATTAAGACCACCAAGGTAACACTTAGTTTAACCATATACGAAGACTAGTAAGGCACTTGTTGTAATCAACTTCAAGGCATAGTGCATCAATCCCCCCACATCTTCTCAAGATTGAATTTCCGTGCTGTAACTGTCTTCTTAGATTGAATGGAGATACCGTGTGCAGAAACCACTCGTTGCTTCGCCTTTTCGGCCTTTTCAGCGTCCTCGCAGTTCTGTATGTGTATCTTTAGGACGCCCTCTTGGTGTAGTCTGGTCAACTGATCAAACTCAGCATGCATATCATGAGTTCGTACCATGTGGGAGTTATCGAAGTAGTGATACTTGACTGGGTGCGTGGTCACGTGGGGTAGGTTGGACTCCACGAAGGGCCAGAATCCATACAAATGTACCTCGTTGCAGAGGGCAATAGCGGCGGTGACAAGGTATAAACCTTCAAACAAAAATAATATTAACCCATTACAATTATGTCAAACAAATTATAAGATACAATTCTAATGTTTAGTATTATTTTATTTAAAATGCAAGTTGAAACATGGATGTCTCAACAAAAAAATCTGCACATTTGGAGACTTCCAAACGCTATGTGACAGCGCACTATACCAAGTGAATTTCAATTGTGTTCTGAGAATGCCCACATAACCGATAATAATAGACCCTTTGCACAATGCGGAACGCACCCCCAAAGCAACTTTTGAGACGACAGGTGGCAGCAGACTAGTTAATACCATTGATCTCCAGTATAATGGAGATCAATGTTAAATCCAAAATACTGGGGCGCTCGCGTAAAGCTTAAAGTCACCTGGAAGTGGTATTTTTTCAAAATAAAGCTTTTGTCACTAATATGTGTTTTGATGAGTGGAATGTGAATAAACAGTTAACTAAGGTTTTAAAAAATCAGTTCTTTTGTTATTTACAAATTTAAGAGTAGACCCCGACCCGAGAGGGCGCTGTTCGTGACGTCAATCGAGGCAGACTTTGCCTGTAATGCGCAGAGTAAACACAATTGCAAAGTACATGTACGGACCAAGTCGTGAGTTTGTAAATGTTTTTTTTTTTCCGGCAATGCCGACCAGGTGTATTGCTGCTGAATGCAGAAAAACACTTTTTGAAATGTACCAACTCACGACTTGGACGTACATGTACTTTGCACGTGTGTTAACTATACGCATTGCAGGCAAAGTCTGCCTCGATTGACGTCACAAAAGGAGTAGGCGGAGTCAGCCCCCAAACAACTTTATATATTTTTAAAACATATAAATCGTGACAAACAAATACTAAACAAATTGTTTTATTGTTCGTAAGCATATACTCTTATGTTTGAAAGAAAAAAAATCTATTTCCAGGTGACTTGTTGTAAAGGTGCATTGTGGTATAGCTGGTGATCAAATTTAATCAATATATATCCGGCACAATGCACCTCATTTAACAGTCTGCGCTTGCGCACTGCTGTTTGCGAAAATGTCTATGAATTTAACTAGTCTACTGCCACCTGTCGTCTCAAAAGCCTAACAGATAATAAAAGAAGGCGGAAGTGACTTATTTTATGACTGCCAATGATTAATTAGGGAATCAGAGGCGGGTTTAAACCACTAGTTGAAAACCGATTCGACACATTTTGATTCCCATTCATAAATACCTTTTCGGTCAAAAACATCAACACTTTTTGGTCAAAAAGTAAAGTAAATGCAAAAATATAATTGTTCAATGATTTCTTTCATCACAGCACCTCCAGCTATGAAATGGTAAGCCCTCCGATCCGCCGACCTCGGGTAAACAACTCCTTATAAGGGAATGCTGTGCGCGTCGCGCGTATCGCGTGATATGTCACAACTGTTTCAGCCGTTGCCTCGACCAATAGGAATTAAGAAACTGTAATTATAAGCACAGGTGCAAGCTCGCGTGTCACGCCCATGTTTCAACACTTTTTACAGGTTTATACACACCCACGTGACTCGCTCTCCACCAATAGGAATAGCGAAACTGTCTGAGGTATTTATGGATGGGTATTTAATGCTTTTTGTCAACAACTCACCAGTGGATGGGTATTTTGAGAGACCCTTTGTAACCCAGTAGTCCCTGATTAGTGAGAACTGCTGTGGATCTCCGAAGGCGACTTTTAGGTACTTCTTGGGTGTAAGGCGTTGTAAGGCACGGGAGCAGATCGGCATCCAAGCCTCATCACTAAAACACGGTAACATTAAGATACCCTGGAATTGAGCCATGTCAGAGTTAAACTTATCAGTCAACTGCTGACTCCCAAAATAATTATACCTGGAGGAAAATATTGACAAAAAGGAAGGAATTATATTCATTCTTACACTGTTTAAAGCTTTGCATGCTGTGGATGGAAAAATAAGATCAGAATTAACTAACAGTAGGTTTTCTCGGCCAATTTCGGCAATAAGCAGCCAATTTAACCAGCAAGTTGTTTTATCCATCAAAGCAGCATTCAAACTCGCAGACGCTTCTTGGGACGTGTGTGTCACGAAAAAGAATGACGATACGCTAATTGAGCATAGTGCTGAATGAATTTGACTCGACTCAGAACGAAATTGAATGGCCGAATGCTGAATTTGAAACGCAGTAACAACCGGAGAGGCAAAACAGCATTAATTCGAACGCATTAAAATTAAGTTGGCTGCTCATTTGCCGAATTTGACCGAGAAAACCTACAGTAAACTTGCGATATAAGTATGTAAAATTTCTTTTGGAGGAGTGTTGGCTCCGAAAAGAGCCGATTTGGTCTCGACGCTTTTGGCTTCTCTCAAAGACGATCAGTGTAACTGTTTCAAACGTCGAGACCACAACGGCTCTTTTCAACACCAGTTTTGCTCTATGGTACATTGCGTACCAAATACAAACAATACATATTTAACTTACAACCATGTACCAACTACAAACAATACATAATTAATATACAAACATGCACCAACTACAAACAAACACAACAGAGCAAAAGAAAAATCTGGCAATTCACCAAAAATATTGGACAAGAAACCACTTGTCTCCCAACTCAGTGAGTTTGTGATACCGTGCCCCAATGGAGTTGCTATTATTATAGTGTTGGTTGGACCAGAGAAACGGTGACGGGATCTGGAATAAAAATGCCCTCGTTATGTCAAAGGTACCAGACTACACTAACGACCCATTCCAGATTATAGCCATGGGTATCAGACTGGTCTGGGATGGAAGTGGAAGAAAACGCAATATGACCAAACTATGATAAAGTTTGAGATTTGTTTCCCATGGCTCAAGAAAAATGAAGCTATCACTCACTTTCTTTTGAAGATACTTGGGTTAAGGGTTGTAAAATCAGTCTTAAAGCCAACATCCAAGACGTAAGGGTCCATTTCCGGAACATTTATCCTGAAATCATAAAATTTACTTTTCAAAATTAAAGTAATAAGATAATGGCGAAATAGGTCACTTTAGAAGGACTTGTACATGAAGATTAGAACTAAATATCAAGCCATGCCGGGAAAAAGTTGTTAACTATAAACCAAAGTAGCAGGCAGACTTAATGTGGGCAAGTCATAAGACATAAGTCAAAATAAACTGTATTTCTCTAGAAGGTTGGAAAAAATTCCCAGTGAAAGTTTAACCTAATAATATATTCTGTTGCAATGAAGTGAAGCACCACGTCTCAAAAGTAGTATTGGTCTCTCTCCGAGTGAATCAATTCTTTTAGCAAATATTTTTACTTGGAGTTAAAATCTAGCGGGAACCAGCACTACACGCGGGTCCGGGTTTTTATAATTGGGCGGGCAAGAATAATCCCATGCTTCTTACTGTGTAAAACACTTGTTGCTATGGAGATTAGTGGAATGACGTCATACTCACCTAAATACATATTCTGCATCATCGACTGCAAAGCCACACATACTGTTTACAAGTAAACCACTGTTCCCAACAACACTGCATTTCTTGAACTCTTTCCCTTTGAAAGGTGATACCTGTAATAATGATTGTTGTTTTGTCTTAATTCCATCCGCATCCATTATAAACAGAACTTAAATATGGCCGTTTGCATAATAAAACCCGAAAGTTCAATGAGTAAAATGTTCATCTATATAAATATAATACAATAAACAACAATATTAAACAATAATATTAAATTATCACATGAAACATACAACACATACTTCAATATAGAACATCTGCCAAAACAAATCCGCTGTTTTACAAAAACAATATTTTTATTTGAACAGTTTGTTGTAACATGTTTCGTGATAACTAGCAGATGTTTTTATTTACGTTAACCATTGATGGTATAAACGAGCCAAACATTAGAATAAATCTAACCTTGTCCTGTTGTTGTGCAAACACTGGAGTAAGTGAAGCATTCTGGCCCGATAGATACATCGTCATAACTTGGCCTTCTTTCATTGTTGCATTGGATGTGAGTAACCGATAACGTATATCCACATGGTGGGCTTTCAACTCCTCTCTAAAAGAACCATTTATTAATCGGGTTAGTTGATTTTTATGTTCCACTCAATTTAAAATATGTATTGTTTTAATCGCTTTTTTTTTTAAAAGAGCAGTTAGTTAGGGTAGCCAGCAATAAAGCAGAGACGTTCGAACGAATGTCCACTTTTAATTACAAAAATAAATAAGCACTAGGAAACTAAGCATTTAATTTACTTTTAAACAAAAATTAGTTTCGGATGAATTTATTGAAAACAATTCCGCCATTATGACCATTAGCTAGCAGACTGCGAGGAGCACTTTTGCAAGGATTCTTTGGATCTTGGTCCCCGCAGTACCTTCGGTCTATACCAGAACACATCCAGAACAAACAAACCAACACTGGGATGTTGGTCTGCCCTTGACATACGACTGTTCAATGTGTGCTCAACTGACCTGACTCGGGTTAGGTTGGTCTGACTCGGCTTCCATTTCCAATTCAAGAGAAGGTCCTCATAATCAGACCAATTCTTTTCCTTCTTCTCGGGTGTCTCCAAAATTGCCAAGACTTCTACGTTAATCAGCCTGAAATAAAAAGTGTTATAAAATTTGAAACAAAATGACAAAAGAACAAGAAACCAAACTCTATATAAGCAGTTGAAGATTGTTCATCTGATTTTTTTTTTTTTTAATCTGGAATTAAAGTTGAATTGAGCAGGTTATGGCAACTTAATGTGAACCAATGAAGTTATCAGTTTGCAAGACCATAAGGGGGTCGGTATAAAATACACCCAACAAACCCCTTCCAATGTGGGACTTTGGAACGCTAGGTAGCGCCTGTCACATTAAATGTGCTATTGTTTACGTTGTTTTGAGCCACAGTCTCTAAACATTGAGTGCCAACGTAAAACCAATGTGATGATAAGCAAAAAAGTCCAATGCAATTCAGTTTTTTTTGTTTTTTGTTTTTGTTTTTTTTACTGCCAGTGTCTTTTATAAATAATTATTGTTGAATAATAATAATACTGCCGCCTTAGTTGGTCTTACTTCGGGTACCACCACAATGCCGAATATTGTTTAATTTACTAAAAACTTGGCTTAACATTGATCGCCAGTGTAAACCCAGCGTGATTCTGCCGACCTACATCCAACGTTGGCCCAATGTCAGAAACAAACATAGTGCCAATTCCGATCTGGCGACGTATGAGTGCAAACATGGGACCAACGCCAAAAGCTGACACAATACCAACGCCAACGGTGCCAAACAAACACCAACGTTGGCCCAATGGCCAAATGTATGCGTGTAACGCAAACACGTCCAATACATTGAACGGTGATCTTGAAGGCACTGGACACTATTGGTAATTATTACTCAACAATAGCTGTTAGCATTAAGACTTAGCCTATTTGGTAACGAGCAAAGGAGAGCTGTTGATAATATAAAACATTGTGAGAAACGGCTCCCTCTGAAGTATTACACAAAGTTTTTGAGAAAGAGGTATAATCTCACTCAGTAAAAGACTTTACTGCAGCTGAAGCCTTTTATTATGCATCTGGAAGCAAACAAAGTATTGCAACAGGGGTGTTTTTTCTTTTATTACTCTCCTGCAAACTCGATGACCAATTGAGCACAAATTTTCACAGCTGGATTGTTATTTTATGCATGTTGAGATACTCCAACTCCGAATACTGGTCGTTGACAATTACTAAAGGTGTCCAGTGTCTTTAACGATAATAGTCCAGACTTATTATGCCATTATCTGATCATTCTGGTACTTGTTTAAAGGAACACGTTGCCTTGGATCGGTCGAGTTGGTCTTTGAAATGCGTTTGTAACCGTTTTTTATAAAATGCATATGGGTAGAAAGATGTTGAAAAAGTAGAATACAATGATCCACACAAACATGCCTCGAAATTGCGTGGTTTTCCTTTTACCTCGTCGACTAACACGTCGGCCATTTATGGGGGTCAAAATTTTGACTCCCATAAATGGCCGACCATGTTAGTTCGCACAGTAGAAGGAAAACCACGCAATTTCGAGGCAAACTTGTGTGGATCATTGTATTCTACTTTTAAAACATCTTTCCAACCATATGCATTTTATAAAAAACGGTTACAAACGCTTTTGTTTTGACCAACTCGTCCGATCCAAGGCAACGTGTTCCTTTAAACTGATAGACAAAACCTCAGCGTAAAATAATTACCTGTCGTTTCGGTTAGTAAACTAATGCAACATCGCCACATCACCTAAGTTGATTTCAGAGCCACGACCCGTAAATCTATACTTGCTCTATGGTTTGTCTTAATAAAACGTTAACTTACTACATAGTCTCTCCATCTCTCGAAGAGTTAAAAGTGTCTTATCAAAATGTCTCTGAAGGAATGATTATCCATTGTCATCACGTGACTTACTTTCTTCCCTGATCCATTGGTCTGTTGTATCCCTTCTCCCCAAGCCCCCAACGTTTCTCAGTATCCATGTCTTTATTAGTTTGTTGATCCAACTCGACCGTCATCTTGTCCTTTAGCCGAATCATGTTAATCAAAGCAGAACCACCGCCGAGTTTGTAAGATATTCGCTGATCTGGTACTTGTCTATTAAAAACGAAAGGTACACATGCACAAGTAGTCAATGAATGAAATCACGTCTTCACATCTCTCAAAATGTTGCTTTTTGAGACTCTTTATTCATTTGAAGAGTTGAGTATTAACACCAGTGATTAGTGAGTATGTTTCGGGACCTATAGTCAAGTTCTAAATCTGAGGTCTCGAAATCAGATTCGATGAAAATGACTTCTTTCTAAAACTATGTCACTTCAGGGGGAGCCGTTTCTCACAATGTTTTATACTATCAACCTCTCCCCATTACTCGTTACCAAAATAAGGTTTAGTGCTAATAATTATGTTGTGTAATTACCAATAGTGTCCACTCCCTTTAAAGGCAGTGGACACTATTGGTAATTACTAAAAATAATTATTATCATAAAACCTTTCCTGATTACGAGTGATGGGGAGAGGCTGATAGTATAGGTTTTCTCGGTCAATTTCGGAAAATGAGCAGCCAATTTAACCACCAGCCTGTTCTATTTCGCACGAAATCGAATGCTACTAAAAAATGGGTCATTCGGTTTCATTTAAAGACTAGTCAAATCTACTTTTACGTCGTCGACTAACACGTCGGCCATTTATGGGGGTCAAATTTTTGACTCCCATAAATGGCCGACCATGTTAGTTCGCACAGTAGAAGGAAAACCACGCAATTTCGAGACAAACTTGTGTGGATCATTGTATTCTACTTTTAAAACATCTTTCCAACCATATGCATTTTATAAAAAACGGTTACAAACGCTTTTGTTTTGACCAACTCGTCCGATCCAAGGCAACGTGTTCCTTTAATATCTTGCAAACTCAATGACCGATTGAGCTCAAATTTTCACAGGTTTGTTGTTTTATGCATATTATGTTGAGATACACCAAGGGAGAAGGCTGGTCTTTAACAATTACCGATAGTGTCCAGAGTCTTTAAACAATGTGAATATAGATATGTGTGACTGTTTTATCAGTTAGGCTTGGTAAAAATATGTGTTTTGGAGTTTTTGGAAAATGGTCTTGCAAAGAAAATATTGAAAGCTCACACCAAACATTTCGCTATTAAGAATGGATAATGAAAATAGCAGTGTATAATAATTAATTTGCCTTTATATGAACTTACAACTTGCGCAGTTTCCAGTTGTACACGATGGTTTATTTACGACTGGAAACTCGTTAGAAAAGGTTCATTGCGTACGTACGGGTTTCAATTTCAAATTAATTCAAGAATACATTTATTTCCATACTCTGATAAAAGAATAACAACAGTTACATGTTTTTCGGAGTAAAGCAAAACACTTCTTTAAGTAAGAGTAAACATGAATAAATAAATAGAGTACGGGGCCGTTTTGATAAGCATAAGCTTATAAAAAAAAACAGCCAGACAGACAAGAAAACGAGACGACCAGACAGACAGACAGACAGACAGACAGACTGACAAAAAGGACAGATGAACATAATACATGACACAACGAATTCGTAATAGAAGCGGCAAGATGGCAGAACAGTTCAACCATACTGTATGGTTGAACCCGTACACAATGAACCATTTAAAACAAACTGACTAATATTATTACTAAACTTGAGGAAAACTTTGGACTTTAGACTTAGGATCAGACATGGGATTTATCTTGATTGTTTGCTTACCCGTAGTGCCCATGGTAATGCTTATTGTGCAGCAGGAAACCGACTGTAGCAACACAAACACATACAACTACGATGACTCGTTTATTACGATGCATTGTATTAAACGCATCCATCTCTGTAATATAAATGATATACATTAAATGATTAATTGTAATCATCAGAAATTGAGTTGAAAAACCCTGTGAACTCCCTAAATGATGGAGAGCAGAAGTGTCATAAATATACAGTTCCACTTCATTCTCCCACCGAGAAGCTGGTCAACTTCCACTTCATTCTCCCACCGAGAAGCTGGTCAACTTCCACTTCATTCTCCCACCGAGAAGCTGGTCAACTTCCACTTCATTCTCCCACCGAGAAGCTGGTCAACTTCACACACAAACGAGAACTCCCGATATTTCCCGTGATTTCTCCAATAATTTTCGGTCACGAATTTCAAATGAAGACGTGCATAGTGATGGTCTTTTGTGTCTTTTGTGTATCATTGTAAATGGTAGGAGTATAAGAAATCAATTGAATAAGAAGTTGATGTAACTGTAAATTTAAATAAAATGGTTAGAAGATACCCACAGACTACACAAGCTTATAATAGCCATCATATCAATGAGTTGATGTGTCTTACGAGTACATTTACAACGTTGCAGCCTATACGTTCAATGCAGCCTATACTTTGCAATCAATGTATTTCATCATATTAGGCTCTCGTGATTCTAAGAAAACAAATTCTACCATTGAAAATCGAATGCAGTCCGAAAGTTTGTATAGACCAGTTCATAAATCCCCTCCATTTGTGGTGCAGCTCATTTTGAAGAACACTATTAAATGATGAGAGCCAGTTATCCACCACTATTCATTAAGCATATGCCTACATGGGATGGTTCTCCCATGGTCATACTTACACCGGTGAACTTGGGTTGTTTAGACCATGGAGGTATGAGATTTATACGCTCTGCAAGATGACGCTACATACACACCCTGACCAGTAAAAAACTGTAGTATCTAGCAGGTGTGCTCAACTATTTCGATGGATACACGTAGTAGCCCTTAGACGGCTGGTAATTGTGTTAACGATGTCGAATATGTGTGACTAGACCACAATGCTAGGCTTCTATGTTTACTCAGGTGTCATGGTGCTTTCACAATGGTTGTGATAGTGCAATATTTGCTTATCCGTACGATTATTGTTTGCACTAATGGGTCGGAGTTTTAACACCGAACATGATTCAAGATTAGTACATATGTACCTGTTAAAGTATTGAGCTAAAACCATACAATAAACCATGGGCTGCTGACTTCCATAATGTTCAAACCCAACAGCTACACGTACTGTGCATGGAAGAATATAAACTTTAACATGATATTAAATCAAAGGTCATTTTCTGTGTACCATAAATTTACCTAATTGTAGCTGGATCCAAATCTATAGACGAGAAGTACATCAACAAAAAGACCCGCAGTCTATGTTCTCCCGGCTCTACACTCACTCGAAGCTGTTGCTCCCATCCAGTACCGTGCCAGCAGCATAAATAACCATAGAGATATACAGTTTTCTGTATCAGGTAAAACAGAAAACATGTTTAGCGTCCCCATCCGCTTCATTTTACGACGCCGCCTCTTTTTTGTTAACAAAATAAAATAACTTAAAAAAAAAAATAAGACACATTAATTTAGCGATCTCAGACGAGTTATGATTGCTATTAAAATTATAAAGCCCGGCAGGTTGTCTTCCCAAAAATGTCGGCCAGCCATTTAAGCAAAAAAACCTCTCTTTTTCGAACAGGCAAGACGCTAAACATGTTTTTTATTTGGCCCAAACGTTCGAAAGATGGAATCATTTGATCAATACATACCACGATCTGTTATGCAGAGTGTTGTTCAAACAATAGTCTTGGTCCCAAGACCATTGGTGTTGCGCGGTCACACACAACCAACGTTCCGATTATGCACGGCAAAAACTGTCCACGCTTGTAATGAACGAACGCTAGCGGGCGCTCTGTTTCTCTGATTTAGATCTCACCATGAGCACAGGACATGGTGAGATCCGTAAATCAGAGAAACAGAGCGCCCGCTAGCGTTCGTTCATTACAAGCGTGGACAGTTTTTGCTGTGCATAATCGGAACGTTGGTTGTGTGTGACCGCGCAACACCAATGGTCTTGGGACCAAGACTATTCAAACAACGGCATTATACACTAGGCGTGCAGCCATCAATGTTGGTTTGCACTGCTAAATGAATGCGTGCACTGCACTATGTATAGCTTACTCTGCGACTTTTGTTTAGTGTTTCAGAAAATTAGCACTGGCGACTTTTGGCCATTTTCAAAACATTGTTAAAAATGTGTACGCTCCCAAGAATGGTAACTTGACCTTATTATCAAACCGTCTAATACATTGACAAGCTGTAAAGACAAAAGGCTGAGTAACTTATAAGGATTCATTATTTATAATTATTACATAGTATCTTTATTATGAGCAGTAGATATCCTTCGTTTTGTTTAGATTCAATATCATACAGGTCCGTATACACAAACAACATGCTCAGGGGAGATTATTGAGATAAACCCTACGCTAAGAGTCTGGTCACAGCTTGTTCAAAGGAAAATGTGCTGTTTTATTCATTCAAACACATCTTTTCAAATAATTTTCTCATCGAAAGGTCAGAAGATATGAGCTATGTTTGTTTTCATTTTAATTAAATCGGTTTGAAAACATTATTTTATCAAATTGTTTTCTAACACAACAGT
This sequence comes from Asterias amurensis, assembly GCF_032118995.1. Lineage (NCBI taxonomy): Eukaryota > Metazoa > Echinodermata > Asteroidea > Forcipulatida > Asteriidae > Asterias > Asterias amurensis. The sequence goes on from NC_092660.1 coordinate 20,881,295, forward strand.
ACTACAGGGATGTGTAGCCAATACTGGATCACTAATTCACAGCTGGTTAAACTGAACGAAGCCCCTTTTGTAAGCAGACAAAAGAAAAGGTTCATTGTTGTTTTGGTAGCGACATGATATTGACCTGACCATTGAATTTGTACACGCAGTTTGTTCGCTTCGTATTCAAGTTGTGACAGTTATTGTTGTCTAACGTTTCAAATAAAACATAACAATATGCTGTGGCCATCACTTTGTAAATACTATTGTAGGCCTATTAAATTGTTTTGTTCACAACGTTTTATCTTTCTTTGTACTACCAAATTGTGAAAAGGTACAGTTTGATTGCAACGTACATGTTATGAATAGAATAGAATAGAATAGTACTTTATTGTCACTTGTAAAAAAAGAAAATATTAGTACAGTGAAATTCGTTTTGGTTTTGCGTGTCTAAAAATACTATGTTATATACAAATACACTAACAATTAACCATTTACAAAAATACATGGAAATATAATATAAACAACTCTGAAAAGTATTACAATATACAGGCGAAATACGAAAGATAAAAATAGTACGATATAATTAGACATTCATGGTTAAAACATGTCATTTAGAACACGAACAGCTGTGGGATAAAAACTCTGCAAAGTACGGTTGGATCCAGATTTAATTGAACGGAAACGATTCTTAGACCGCATGGGCTGAAAGAGGGAATGTGCTGGGTGAAACTGGTCATCTACTATAGAGAGGGCTCGTTTTTTAACTCGAGAGAGATACAGTTCATCAAGTGATGGAAGTTGGCAACCTATGATTTTACTAGCGGTGCGAACGATCCGGCTGATACGCTTCCTCATCGGCTGTTGCATTGCCCCACCAAACGATCATTGATTGTGTCAAGACACTCTCAATCACCGCTCGGTAGAACTTCAACAGAAGTGGCTGACTGACATAAAAGTTTTTCAGCCGTCTCAAGAAAAATAATCTTTGCTGACCTTTCTTAACAATTGAATCTGCATTACATCCCCATTTCATCCCCATTGATTTTTGCGAAAATCAATAACAAATTCCTGTGTTTTATTGACATTTAATTCTAGATCGTTCTCAGTGCACCAGTTCACAATAGATTGTACTTCATTTCGGTACGATGTCTCGTCAATAATCAATAATCAATAAATAAAAGTCTGGCATAATTAGGCATTTTTTGATCCAGAAACCGTGTTACATTAAATAATGCGAGAGACACTGCATCCTCTACTGATCTGTTTTTCTTGTAAGCAAACTGATAAGGATCAAGAGCAGGTGGAATATGGGTTGTAGTCTTGGTCCCAAGACCATTGGTGTTGCGCGGTCACACACAACCAACGTTCCGATTATGCACAGCAAAAACTGTCCACGCTTGTAATGAACGAACGCTAGCGGGCGCTCTGTTTCTCTGATTTACGGATCTCACCATGTCCTGTGCTCATGGTGAGATCTAAATCAGAGAAACAGAGCGCCCGCTAGCGTTCGTTCATTACAAGCGTGGACAGTTTTTGCCGTGCATAATCGGAACGTTGGTTGTGTGTGACCGCGCAACACCAATGGTCTTGGGACCAAGACTATATGGGTTGTTCTAAAACCCCCTCGACCCCCACGACCCACGACCCACGACCCTCCGACGTCCGCCCCGTGTTCGAAGAATGTCCCAATTCCGAATTCATAAAATGTCGCTTTACGGCCGAGTAAGAATTAAGTCCCCGATTTTAAATTCTAATAAAATTCACAGTGTGTGATCCGCGACGCAACTTCCTTCCACGACTAGGCTTGACCTCAAGTCTGAGACTGCGGTTATATTTATCTGCATCAGCCACACAGAATTGGGAGTATTTACTCTCCGCTTCCGCACGACAAGTGCACACCGATTGGGGACCCCACATTCGTCCTAGCCTTGCTCAAGGCAGTCGCATTATTCGCTCCGAAAAGACGCAGCTGTAAACCCACCCGCCGTATACCCTGTGCATGGTGTGTGCGATCACACCCAATGACCCACCCGTATACACACTGTCACATCGCACGAATACTGTTCACACAAGTCATCGCACTCGTACACCACTAACCGCATGCGGAGGCCGTCAGGCCGACAGCCTTGTCGGATCTGTATCTTCCCGTTTTAATGTGTTGTATTGAAAAAATTCCAATGGTGGACGAAATTGGGGGGGGGCTCTAGGATATGCTAGTATGCAGCTCATGAATATGTATATCGTTCGTCAGACCTATCAGACAACACAGGATGTGAGGCAAATGAATTATTCATTTTGACGTCCAATCACGCACTTCCCTTATCACGACCTTTGGACCCTATCATGCGTCCGTGGTGGTGGTGTGTGAGGTAAACATGTCTCGTCTTTCGCGGGCATTATGGTAATGAGCTGACCGTGGGAACTCCTCGCTTATTATAGTAATGAGGTCAGTGGCTTAAACACAGATCCTACAAGGCTGTCGGCCTGACGGCCTCCGCATGGGATGCGGATAGTGTACGGGGGCATCGTGTCGTGTGATGTTACGCACAGTGAATACGGGTGGGTTTTACGCACAGTGAATACGGGTGGGTTTTTATACAGCGGCGGTCTTTTTTCGGAGTGAATAATTCGACTGCCTTGAGCAAGGCTACATTCGTCCGTGTGGCTATTCGGTCGGTCGGGTCATGGAGGTAGAATTCTACCTCCATGGTCGGGTCTACAACCTTGAGCTCCGCTTAGAGCAACTAGTAGTACCATAGTACACAGGACGGGAGCGATTGGCCGGAAATGGGTCTGCCTGATCATCACGTAATGAGTTGGCCGTAATCGTACTCGGGCGGTAAACGCAGGTTTCCAGTTGGGATAATAATCTCGGATCGGCCAAGAGATACACGTGGAAATGCCGCGGTTTTTTATCTGTACATCATAATTGCCACAGGCCCGATCTCGGCAGCCAATCACGCGAAGTTTGCTTCGTGCATACTACGTGTCTCGTACGCTGTGTTGTTGTGATGTGCGAGGCATGGTAGTCGATGTCAGCATACAAAATTGTGTGCGTGATTGGCTGAGGTTGTGAACAAAAATCGCACAAAAGTCGATGGTCGAGGGGGTCGTGGGTCGTGGGTCGTGGGGGTCGAGGGGGTCGAGGGGGTTTTAGAACAACCCGTGGAATATTAGCTAAAATATATTACCGTACCAGAGACTCTAAACACTTTGCAACAATTGACGTCAAAGCAACTGGTCGGTAACCATTTAAACAAACAGGCGTACGCTTGGGCACAGGAATGACAAATGAATGTTTAAATACCTTAGGAACATGACAAATATTCAATGACCAATTAAAAATAATACAGAGAATGTCACACAGTTCATTTTTGCATGATCGCAAAAGGCGAGAGGAAATCCCATCCGGACCAGGAGCCTTCCTCTCGTTTAGTTTGGACAAGACGCGGCGGGTATCGTCCAACGAAACCACGCAAAACCGTGTCGCCATACAACGGCGCCATGTTGCACCACATCGAAGTATTGTCTTTAGTTTGCATCGGTCAATTATTTATATGTAGACCCTCCTATTAACTACTAGTTCAAACAGATGGTTGGATGGTTGTTATTTTGTATTTCAAAAGCTATAGGCCTATTTGCATAATTTTAACGTCACATTTAATGTTAGCTCCTTTTTTATGTTAGCTCTCAAATTAATCCTATTATAGGTTTTCTCGGTCAAATTCGGCAAATGAGCAGTCAATTTAATTTTCATGCGTTCGAATTACAGCTGTGTTGCTTTTCCAGTTGTTACTGCGTTTCAAATTCAGAATTTGACCATTCAATTTCGTTTTGGGTCTTGTCAAATTCCTTAAGCACTCTGTTCAATTTAGCGTAGCGTCATTCTTTTTCGTGACACACATGTCTCAAGAAGCGTCTGCGAATTTGAATGGTGCTGTGATGAATTGTTAAATTGAATGATTATTTTGTTAATTCGAATGACGCAACATTTCAGGTTTAAAATCAGTTTTATGGAGAGCTTTTAATTACAAAGCCAATTATGTTTGCCATGTTTTGCAGATGTCCATTCATATTTGTCTGTACCTTGAGTGTCTCTAGTGATCGACATGTTACATGATAGTACGGTCTCCATTATTATTCACAGTTTAAACATGACTAGGAAACAATTTACTATACTTCAAGATTAATGGAATAATAAAATCTATTGATATGGGCCGATACGTACCTCATATTGAATCCAATCAGAGAATAAAACAATGCGGTACAATTGTTGAATTTCTAGACTTGTGGCTCTCAGCGAAAGAAAAACGTACGTCAGGAAAGGATCAAATGAACCAAGGCTGCCATTACTAATTCAGAATTTACATAAATTACAAGGGTGTCGAGCGTTTCTATGGTGATAATGCTAATACTCACCATTTTCAACAATGGTAGCACTACATCGCAATGGATGTTGCCATTGTGGCTGGAGATTATAGTCCTTTTTGAAACCACGGCTTCGGCTTTGCTAGCCTGAGCCGAATTCAAATCTGAAGCCGTGGTTTCAAAAAGGGCATCTTTCCCCCATTTCATAGACCTTTTCGCAAATACTGGGGCGCGCGCGTAAAGCTTGGAATTAGGTGCATTGTGGTCTAGCTGGTAGCAAAATTTGATTCATATCTATCCCACAATGCACCTCATTCAACAGTGTGCGCTTGCGCATTGGTATTTGCGATAAGGTCTATGGCGAACTGCGTGCACACAAACTCCTTCTGATAGCGCCCTCTTTTAAATCCTCCTAATCAAGCAAATGCTGTATTCTACCTAGAGTGGTCCCTAAGGATAAAGGGCCAAGTCTATATGACACCTAGACTGGGCCCCTGCCATTCTCAAGGAGAAGGATAAAGAATACTCAGATCCAGTGTTTCTATTTAATAAGAGAGCGCCTTGAGTACCTTGTTTGGTAGATACGTGCGCTATATAAGACTTTGATATAATACGATGATATCATTGGATAAACGACACAGTGACACTTATGAGCTTACCATAGATGCGCAACATTTACACTCGATGGAATGTGACTGCGTATCTCTACTGGGTGCGTTCGTTTAGCTTCCCTGGGTCGACCCCAGTGTGTGGTGGGTTTTTCCAGGACGAACGTGTGCAAATAATTACCCACGTTCGTCCTGGAAAAAGAAACCGCCACACAACGGGGTCGACCCAGGGAAGCTAAACGAACGCACCCTCTATGTGAACTGAAAGTAGGTCAAAGGTGGATGTACACGCCGGCTGCAGGCCGGTCTCTCTCGAAGTGTTATTTGCATTTTTTTTAAGTTCTCGTTTGTACATCGTGACATCATTCATTTTTAATAAAGTTAATAATGACTGTGTTATCAACCGCCGAAAACACACACAATTTATTTTCGTGACAAGAAAATCGTTTGCTTCTGTCCGCCATCTTAAAACCACTGTCCATCACCTCCTAGGTTCGTCTGTAATTGCTAACGTTCGCCAACGGTGGCGGAGCACAACTCGCTCCACTTAAAAATTGTTGGCAAATGTGCGCAAACATTGGCAATGTTCGTGCTGGTGACGTCCACACTACAACGGACGCCTCTTATTACGTTATTTAATATTAATGAAGTGACGCCCAGTGGGCGTGCGTACCACGAGGTTGAGGCCAAAGGCTTGTTTTTATGTTCCGTCATTTCGCCCTGAGATAAAGCCATAATATTGTTCATGCCTGCGTTTCTAGTGTGACATTGCGAACGCTACTTAAACGTTACCATGCCAACAAACGCTGTTATCGATCCGTCGGTAAAGAAAAGAAACACAGTTTCTTGCAATCCGACGACTCTTTTGTGTGTAGGGGCCTAATGGATTCCACTACGCGTCATCAACTGCCATGTTTGATGTATTTTACACACGTGTACCCGCTGCGCGCATCCTCGCTACCATGGACAGCGCGCCGTATCGATACCTCTCGTCACTAGCGAGCAAGGAATGCTGGGAAAAAATGGCGCGGTGAGATCGATCACCCCTGGGAACGAGGTTGCGCTGCGAGTGACTCTTGTGCACCTTTCACGTGTAAAATACATCAAATATGACCGTCACAATGACGCGGAGTGCAATCCATCTATAACAGGTTTAAATGGATTGCATATAGCGTCAACGACCACCCTGTTCGATGATAAGCATTGGAAAGGTGCATGCTGCTTACAAGCCCTTCACGCATGCGCATTTCATCAAAGATGGCGATCATGACGTCATGATTGTGCAATCCATCTATGGGTGCGTTCGATTGGCCTCCCTGGGTCGACCCCAGGAGTGCGTTTTGGCGACCCCAACCAAACGTCATAACCAATACGGTAACCGAGCTCACAACTCGGTAATCGTTCAGTCTGAACAGCAGAACCAACGACCAACAACCGAAACAGTTTTTGGTTGGGGTCGCCAAAACGCACTCCAGGGGCTTTTCTCAAACCTCGGCTTAGGCTCCGGCTCAGGCTCCGCGTGCAGGTACAATCAGCAATACGCACTGAAAATGCAGGTTAGATGCCGAGCTTCGTACACAGCGCGCGTAGACTAAGCCTGAGCCGGAGCCCAAGCCGTGGTTTGAGAAAGGCCCCAGGTCACTCGCGTGAGCCCCTGACAACAATCGAACGATCACACTCGCCCTCTCGTGGTTAGGTCATGCACCTGGGACCAGCCCCAGGTGACCCGTTCCACAGAGCAGGGGACTTGGGGCTGACCCGGGTGAGCCCCTATTTGAACGTAGCAGGGGCAGACCGGGGTTGACCCGGGAAGCTAATAGAACGCACCCATTACTTGAACATCAGTGGTTATTAAATATTAATAATAATAATGAACTAGTTGAACATCGGTTTAATGTCCCTATAGTTCCGTTTGTATAGTCTTGGTTCCAAGACCATTGGTGTTGCGCGGTCACACACAACCAACGTTCCGATTATGCACGGCAAAAACTGTCCACGCTTGTAATGAACGAACGCTAGCGGGCGCTCTGTTTCTCTGCTTTAGATCTCACCATGTCCTGTCACTGTGAATGGCCTAGATGTGATTTTACAACTAAAATGGAAAAAGGATGTGATTTCGAAAAAGCCTATCCAATATCACATCTGCACCACTGAAATCACATCCGAGCCAGAAATCACATCCATGGTTAATTGACCAATTATCAATATCACATCCACTGCCAGCGGCGTTACTAAAATCACATCCCTGTTTAGGCCTAATCCAAAATCACATCCGAGCCCGAAATCACATCCATGTTTAATTGCCAGTTATCAAAATCACATCCACTGCTAGGGGCATTACTAAAATCACATCCATTGTCCAGGCCTTAGCCAAAATCACATCCCAGCTAGAAATCACATCTATGGTTAATTGACCAATTATCAAAATCACATCCACTGCTAGCGGCATTACTAAAATCACATCCACTGTTTAGGCCTGGGCCAAAATCACATCCGAGCTACAAATCACACCCATGGTTAACTGCCAATTATCAAATCACATCCACTGTCTGGCTGTATACCAAAATCACATTATGATAGTGTCTGGCCTTAGCCAAAATCCCCCCCCCCCCCTTCAAATCAGATGCAGGGTACATTGTGAACCCCAACATCACATACTGATTCCCCCGCTAGTGCAAGGTCACACCTGAAAATGAGGACTGATGGTCAACTATGAACAACTTCAACCCGAAATTGCTGTGGAAACCCGTTTCGCCCTAAAATTACAGCAGAAGGTAAATTTAAGGCAATCTATCGGCATCTCCTGTTGCTCAGTTTTTTGGCAATGGTATTCCCAGCAATTTCAGAACAAGCCCACTTTGCCCAAGGAGACGTACCATGCACACTCAAGAAACAGTAAACAGTGAATCATTCAATTACTGATCTAAGTGGAATTAACACCCCACAGGGATCAAGTGACCTTCAGACCATGACCTTACTTTAGGACACTCACTCAGTGGCCAGTACATGCACATGGAAGTGTATTTAGGCTACGTGTACCTACTCACCCAAACTCATGATATCTGATATTAGCCCAAACTGTTTTAATGAAGGGAGGCCGTTCCAATGTATTGGTTAGTCTACGGATCGCGGTGACCGTTTGTCTTGAAAATTGATAACCATCGATTTATTTATGTTTTTCGCCCGGCGACGAATCTATTTTAATTTTAGTCAGCTAGGCCCATTGAAACATTCCATCGTATGTATGCTGATTTTATGTATCGAGAAAACGGGTTGTGAAAAAGCCTACAGGTCGTGGCAGTTTTCCTGCAACTTTGGACGCCGAATCGACACAATCTTCTGACGTTCACATTTTACGTTTAGCTCGCGATAAACGTGCAGCCCAACTTCCTTATAGTATGATGTAAAGCGAGATCCACACCGGGTTCGGGCAACGTTCGATCGCACACCGGTCGAGATGTCCATGCACTATTCTGTTGTGTGGAGCAGACATTCCGCAATCTGTATTCCGTACAAGAACGCTTGGCTAGACTCCAACTCCGTACTGGTACTTGTTCATGGGCCGGGTGAACTGCTGTATGCATACAGCGTGGCAGACGTCCACGAATTCTGTGCTATACACAGCCTTGGATTAAGGCCACTTCCATCGACAACTTTGGCCGATAGAGGATGCGGGGCAAAGTTCATTAGAATTTTTGTATCAATGTGCCTCGCTGATGGACCTTTAAGAAATTCTTTAAACGCAGTTCTGTGAACTTCACTTCTGTTGTTTTTCACGATTGGAAAAATGTGAGGAAAATTTTTTTCCTACGGCCTTGAAAAACGTCCATACACAAAATTAATTGTCAAAAAATTGCTTGTAAAATGCTAACGCAACAAGAGAATTGTTCCAAATTTCGTTTCAGATGTCATGTCAACTATCTGAGCTCAGTCTGAAAGGCATATTTCCAAAAACTAAATTGAAAAAAAGAAATTCTTCAAAAATGTTGAATTTTTACATTTTGGCCCAATGCTTGCAAACTTATGGACAAATGAATAGCCTTTTGCTTGTAAAATGTTAACGCAACACAAGAATTGTCCCAAATTTGATTTGAGATGTCGCATCACGTATCTGATCTCAGTCTGAAACGCATATTTTCATAAACACAATTGAACAAAATTATCTTCAAAAATTTTGAATTTTTACATTTTGGCCCTCTATCTGCAAATGTATAGCTTTTTGCCCGTAAAATGTTAACGCGATACAAGAATTGCCCCAAATTTGATTTGAGATGTCGCGTCAACTTCCTCAACTCTGTCAAAAAAGCGTATTTTCATTAACCCAATTTAAAAAAAGTTACCGTAATTTTCGGATTATAAACCGCGGTTTATATGTTGATTTTGACATTTTTTTGAACTCCTGCGGTTTATTCTCCGGGCGGCTTGTAAGCCGACGTATAAATATTTAAGAGAAAAAACGGCATTTTTTTAAAGAAAGATAGTTCGTAAACTATTTTAATAATAATGTTTTTTTTTTCTTCAATGAGAACAAAAACCTGCCTGTGTGATGACAACATCCTGTTGAAAATCCCACCACAATTGTATTCCGTGTTTCCTTTGTAAAACGTTTATCAACCGCCCTCAGCTCCCCCTCTCAGCGCAACTCGGGTTAGACTAGACTGGTGCCCGTCTATTTATCCTAGCGATCTCTACATGCTGACGTCAGACATTCAAGCTATACTCGTGTCTCAGCGAAATAGACTCGTCCCCTGTCTGTTTATCCCACGATCTTTATATACTGATGTCGATATCCAGGCTACACTCGTGTCAGCCGGCCAGCGGTTTCTTCAGGTCAACCACGCACACCGCAACAGCAGAATGGTGAATGGACGTACGCAAAGAACTATGCCGCGCCGGGGGTCAAACAAAACATTTTCAAACCGCCTGATTGTTGAGTCCAGTAACATTGGGAATTTTATTTCCAGGCGGCGCAAATATGATGGCGTAGCGCAACCCGTCGGCGAACATCGCTCATTACGGTGCCCCAAACATCTGTTGTGCAATTTCGAGATTGAGCAGCGCAATTAACAGATTGCTAGCTTTACGAACTCGCATGTGTACATGTGCATAATGTGCACGCTGCAGGATACATTACTACACACACGCTACGTCCGTCCGCCCGTCCGTCGTTGCAATATCTGTTGTGGATCCTCGTTGTGGGACTACAATAAAAGGGAGGGAGAAACAACCACTTTTCTTTAATTCCCTTATTGAAAGACCCATTTCAACCTTATTTCCCGTCTACTCCGATGTTTAATAAATGTGAATCCCCTGTCCTTATGATTACGCAAACAATAAGGTAGCGTATTTTGTTTCAACCGCTATACAATAAAAGTGAGGGAACAACTTTAGCCGTCCCCATTATTATTTCGTTTATATTTTATAAAGGAATTTTTTTAGGAGCTGTTTACATGTTTAAAAAATGTTCCTTTATACATTGTAAACAAAACAACAGTCATAGACAACTCTCGTTTGTGTTGTGGTACATGTAGCCCTGAAAAGGACTGTTTGGTTTTGGTTTGTCTATTTTCTATTTAAACAAAACGGAAGGCAAAGGATTCCTTGGATATAAATCTTCGCACTGTTTCTTTATCACTGCTTCTGCAGACGAATCCTATGTTGAAACGATAGTCAACGCACTGTCTGAAGTTAATTTTTATTGCAACACGATCTCACTTACCTACAAATAAAGTAGGATTTAACTTTGTCAATTTTTAAAACTGTTATTGTTTTTTTTTAGTATCACAATAATAAACGTATTTTCAGTTGTAACTTTCATCAATAATTATCCAACACAAACAATAATGTGGTCCCGCAAAGGGGGTGCTGCCAGCTTACAAAAAGAATACTATCCTATAATAGATCATTTCAATTATGATCAATAGTGTAACTTCAATACATTTCTACGCAATTACGACGCAACTCCCACATCGCGGCAACTATACAAGACTGACGGATGTGCCGCCCGCCTGTCACTGCACATCGCCACAAAGAGGACCGCAAACAAGCACGGCCCCTTTGTGTGTACGCATGCGGTGATTGGCCGTTTGATGATTGGCCGTTGTTGATTGGCCGGTGATAGTTCCATTCATAAAATCTTGGCTCGACTTCGAGCGGCTGCCCATTGTACAACAAATAGCTTGAACGTCTGACCCACGCTTCGAGGCTCGGGGCCCAGTCTAATCAAACGTGGACAACTTTTGTCTACAGAGGGCGATGCGATGCAGGGCAAAGTTCAACTATTTCTCGGTGTGCGTTGTCGACCGATCTTTGATTCACGGACAGTTTGTTCCTAAAGAAGTTCACAAAACATGGTCAACACAACCGATCATCAAAATCGCAAATTCTTGAAAAGGGTTGTTGATGGAAAAAAAGTATAACTCAGGACTGATAGTGTGAGATAAAAAAATCACCCGTAACGCGGCAGGTTTGCGTACTTCACTTCCGTGTTTTGAGGTTAGTTTTTTCATGTTTTTTATTTTTATTTTGGTCGCGGTTTATACGCCGCGCGGCATATACGCCGACACCTAAATATTTTTTTGTATATTTTGAGGAAGTGCGGTTTATACGCCGCGCGGTTTATAATCCGAAAATTACGGTATCTTCAAAAATGTTGAATTTTTACTTTTTGGCCCAATGCCTGCAAACTTAAGTACAAATGAATAGCCTTTTGCTTGTAAAATGTTAACGCAACACAAGAATTGTCCCAAATTTGATTTGAGATGTCGCGTCAACTATCTGAACTCAGTCTGAAAAGCATATTTCCATAAACACAATTGAAAAAAAGTTTTCTTCAAAAATGTTGAATTTTTACATTTTGGCCCTCTATCTGCAGCTGTATAGCTTTTTGCCCGTAAAATGTTAACGCAACACAAGAATTGCCCCAAATTTGGTTTGAGATGTCGCGTCAACTACCTCAACTCTGTCAAAAAAGCGTACTTTCATTAACCCAATTTAAAAAAAGTTATCTTCAAAAATGTTGAATTTTTACATTTTGGCCCAATGCCTGCAAACTTAAGTACAAATGAATAGCCTTTTGCTTGTAAAATGTTAACGCAACACGCGAATTGTCCCAAATTTGATTTGAGTTGTCGCGTCAACTATCTGAACTCAGTCTGAAAAGCATATTTCCATAAACACAATTGAAAAAAAGTTTTCTTCAAAAATGTTGAATTTTTACATTTTGGCCCTCTATCTGCAGCTGTATAGCTTTTTGCCTGTAAAATGTTAACGCAACACAAGAATTGCCCCAAATTTGGTTTGAGATGTCGCGTCAACTACCTCAACTCTGTCAAAAAAGCGTATTTTCATTAACCCAATTTAAAAAAAGTTATCTTCAAAAATGTTAAATTTTTACATTTTGGCCCAATGCCTGCAAACTCAAGTACAAATGAATAGCCTTTTGCTTGTAAAATGTTAACGCAACACAAGAATTGTCCCAAATTTAATTTGAGATGTCGGGTCAACTATCTGAACTCAGTCTGAAAAGCATATTTCCATAAACACAATTGAAAAAAAGTTTTCTTCAAAAATGTTGAATTTTTACATGTTGACCCTCTATCTGCAGCTGTATAGCTTTTTGCCCGTAAAATGTTAACGCAACACAAGAATTGCCCCAAATTTGGTTTGAGATGTCGCGTCAACTACCTCAACTCTGTCAAAAAAGCGTATTTTCATTAACCCAATTTAAAAAAAGTTATCTTCAAAAATGTTGAATTTTTACATTTTGGCCCAATGCTTGCAAACTTAAGTACAAATGAATAGCCTTTTGCCCGTAAAATGTTAACGCAACACAAGAATTGTCCCAAATTTGATTTGAGATGTCGCGCAAACTATCTGAATTCAGTCTGAAAAGCATATTTTCCATAAACACAATTAAAAAAAAGTTATCTTCAAAAATGTTGATTTTTTACATTTTGGCCCTCTATCTGCAGCTGTATAGCTTTTTGCCCGTAAAATGTTAACGCAACACAAGAATTGCCCCAAATTTGGTTTGAGATGTCGCGTCAACTACCTCAACTCTGTCAAAAAAGCGTATTTTCATTAACGCAATTTAAAAAAAGTTGTCTTCAAAAATGTTGAATTTTTACATTTTGGCCCAATACCTCCAAACTTAAGTACAAATGAATAGCCTTTTGCTTGTAAAATGTTAACGCAACACAAGTATTGTCCCAAATTTGATTTGAGATGTCGCGCAAACTATCTGAACTCAGTCTGAAAAGCATATTTCCATAAACACAATTGAAAAAAAGTTATCTTCAAAAATGTTGAATTTTTACATTTTGGCCCTCTATCTGCAGCTGTATAGCTTTTTGCCCGTAAAATGTTAACACAACACAAGAATTGCCCCAAATTTGGTTTGAGATGTCGCGTCAACTACCTCAACTCTGTCAAAAAAGCGTATTTTCATTAACGCAATTTAAAAAAAGTTGTCTTTAAAAATGTTGAATTTTTACATTTTGGCCCAATACCTCCAAACTTAAGTACAAATGAATAGCCTTTTGCTTGTAAAATGTTAACGCAACACAAGAATTGTCCCAAATTTGATTTGAGATGTCGCGCAAACTATCTGAACTCAGTCTGAAAAGCATATTTCCATAAACACAATTGAAAAAAAGTTATCTTCAAAAATGTTGAATTTTTACATTTTGGCCCTCTATCTGCAGCTGTATAGCTTTTTGCCCGTAAAATGTTAACACAACACAAGAATTGCCCCAAATTTGGTTTGAGATGTCGCGTCAACTACCTCAACTCTGTCAAAAAAGCGTATTTTCATTAACGCAATTTAAAAAAAGTTGTCTTCAAAAATGTTGAATTTTTACATTTTGGCCCAATACTTCCAAACTTAAGTACAAATGAATAGCCTTTTGCTTGTAAAATGTTAACGCAACACAAGAGTTGTCCCAAATTTGATTTGAGATGTCGCGCAAACTATCTGAACTCAGTCTGAAAAGCATATTTCCATAAACACAATTGAAAAAAAGTTATCTTCAAAAATGTTGAATTTTTACATTTTGGCCCTCTATCTGCAGCTGTATAGCTTTTTGCCCGTAAAATGTTAACACAACACAAGAATTACCCCAAATTTGGTTTGAGATGTCGCGTCAACTACCTCAACTCTGTCAAAAAAGCGTATTTTCATTAACGCAATTTAAAAAAATGTTGTCTTCAAAAATGTTGAATTTTTACATTTTGGCCCAATACTTCCAAACTTAAGTACAAATGAATAGCCTTTTGCTTGTAAAATGTTAACGCAACACAAGAATTGTCCCAAATTTGATTTGAGATGTCGCGCAAACTATCTGAACTCAGTCTGAAAAGCATATTTCCATAAACACAATTGAAAAAAAGTTATCTTCAAAAATGTTGAGTTTTTACATTTTGGCCCTCTATCTGCAGCTGTATAGCTTTTTGCCCGTAAAATGTTAACACAACACAAACTTGCCCCAAATTTGGTTTGAGATGTCGCGTCAACTACCTCAACTCTGTCAAAAAAGCGTATTTTCATTAACGCAATTTAAAAAAAGTTGTCTTCAAAAATGTTGAATTTTTACATTTTGGCCCAATACTTCCAAACTTAAGTACAAATGAATAGCCTTTTGCTTGTAAAATGTTAACGCAACACAAGAATTGTCCCAAATTTGATTTGAGATGTCGCGCAAACTATCTGAACTCAGTCTGAAAAGCATATTTCCATAAACACAATTGAAAAAAAGTTATCTTCAAAAATGTTGAGTTTTTACATTTTGGCCCTCTATCTGCAGCTGTATAGCTTTTTGCCCGTAAAATGTTAACACAACACAAACTTGCCCCAAATTTGGTTTGAGATGTCGCGTCAACTACCTCAACTCTGTCAAAAAGCGTATTTTCATTAACCCAATTTAAAAAAAGTTATTTTCAAAAATGTTTGGCCCAATGCCTGCAAACTTAAGTACAAATGAATAGCCTTTTGCTTGTAAAATGTTAACGCAACACAAGAATGGCCCAAAATTTGTTTGAGATGACATGTCAACTACCTCCACTCTGTCAAAAAAGCATATATCCATAAACACAATTGAAAAAAAGGTATCCCAAATAATGTTGAATTTTTACATTTTGTATTTTAACATTTTGTTAAATTTTGTACATTTTTGTATTTTGCAAAGTTAAGTACAAACGAATAACCTTTTGCTTGTAAAATTTTAATGCAACACAAGAATTGTCCGACATTTGGTTTGAGATTTTGCGTTAACAACCTCAATCTGTCAAAAAAGCTTTCCGTACACACAATTGGAGGTAAAAGAATGAGGAGAAGAAGAAGTCTTGGTTGGGGGGGGGGGGGGGGTTGAAAGGAGCTGAAGAAGGAGAAATTGGTTAATGATTGGTGATAATGTCTTTCACTTGTTTCTGTCTCGACTCCTTAATAATCAAATGTTATGCTTTGCAAATTGTTACACCAAGCTTTATCAGTTGAAAATGTTGCTCTGGCTGAATCCCACCAGGCATCACTGTGCCCAGCAGGTTTTACTAGGACTACTCTCTGTTTATTCATCCAATTGATACACTGTACATCACACAGCAGATAGATCTATAACAAAGTCGACAGAGAGAAAAAAAGGCCTAATAGCCGCTAGCGCCCACCCATGTGCTGCATTATGTAATCGGCCCCTACCGAAGTGCTGGTTTTCGCGGGAAACAGACAAAAACATCAAGCTGAAACAACGTTTGTTACACAACAAACAGTGGCACACACACACTTGTTGAGTTTCCGAATCTGCTGAAAAGTAATGATTAAATCGGCCAAAGAAACCATGGATCGTCATTTAATGCAAGCAGAGTAATTTCGGAATTATAATTATTTCGTCGGTGAGCCCTTTGGATCAACGAAAAGTGGAAATGTCTCTGCGAGAAATGGAGTGCCCTGTGTGCCTGGCTGCCGGCCGGAAGCATCAACCTTGAATGCTCAGCCTATATGGGGATGGCTCAGAATCAAGATTGCAAGGTATTTAGGTATTTAATAGTCTATCAATTCATGATAAAATCATACCCTGTTCCAGCTAGGAAGTAGAAATTCACAAACCGGCAGATTAGAGTTGCAAACCTCTGCTGAATGTTCAACACGGTTATTTACATTTTGCAAGCCATAAAACTACAATAAGCGTATTCCTTACTAAGTAAAAGCATGGAGAAAAGCCAACAGTGCAACTGGTACTGCTTGTATTTTGTAACAAATAATATTGCCGGCGTAAACGCAGCAAAAGTTCCTTCGTCTGTACGAGTCAAATCTTTAAATAATCCGTTTACAAACTGCCTAATTTGTAACTAACCATGACAAGATTTAGTTTATAGCGGTCGTGTCACGATTCCTCACCGCATACTTTAAAATAAATATTAAAAGAACGTTTAATATATGTAGAAGAGTCATCATATGCATTAAAATCACATCACCTTCAATTCAAACTGTTAATATTATGTCCTAGACACCCCCTCCGTTATTTACTTTTCTTTTCCGCGAACTTGATTGATCAATGGATTTTTTTTCTTCCTACGAAATTGCCACTCTCATAATGCTTTTTAATGGGATTTTTTCCGCTTTCTTTTCTCTAAATCGATTTAAAAGAGGGAATCCTTAAAAAGAATCAGGGAAAAAAAATTGCCGCCAGGCATGTGCACGGCCGAATTTCATGGCTCTGCTTACTTTGCAAAGAACTTTGCGCCTACGTAAGCGTGATTTAGCGCTTACACGGCCGGGCTGCATGGATAGCCATGATTTAAAAATAATATAAAGGATTGTTAACATGCATCGAGAGAACCGAAAACAAAGACAAACATCAAAATATGTAATTAAGCATAAAACATTTTCAAAGCATTAGCTTTTACACACCATTTAAATGATGTACCAAGTACCTGATTGTGGTGTAGTTAATGTTAATGTTGATTCCCAAACTAAACTATTTTTTGTAAGCAGTTAGTTCAGAGGCCCTATTCTTTCCACCTGCACGGCACAACAGGCTGCAAGGGACGACGCCATCTGGTTTTCTGTTTACGGTTTCTGTTCTTGTATGATGGAGACCATTGACTGTCTTCATCACAGCAATGTTGATTAATTTAACGGTTATATAGCCTCCATGAATGCACAAAATAAAGGTTCTGACCCGGTTCAGAACATCTGACAATTTTATTCCATCTACATGTATCACCGCTTTGTACACTATAGATATCGAAAGGTGCTTGAGATCCAGTAATGATGAATCAGATGCGGCAAAGGAAAAAGTCATTTGGATGTGGTGGGTAAAATTGTCTCCACCAAAGCTGGTGTGCTTGTCTGCATTACATTTAGTGTCATCAACTGATATGCAAGGCTGTCGAATGTTTATGTATGGACAACAATGTTATAGGAAGGATTTATTCCTCCATGGGACAACGTACTGGATGGGATAGGGCTCTTTATAACCACGAATGTCTTTCACCTTTACTCCCATTATACATGTAGTCTTATGATGAGAAACTTAACCTGTCACTTTAAAACAATTTTTTTAAGGCAAATATAGTTTTTGCATGTTTTTGTAATGTTCCCCTACATATGACTTGCACACAAACAGTTCGTGCTCAGTCATTACTCATGGTTAACTTATTTATTGAATGCAACCATGGGGGTACAGAACTCGACTTTCATGGCACAAAAGTCATACGTAGCACCCATTATTAGAACCAATATTATTATGTGAACAAACTTGACAAAGGCATTTAGTTTTTCAACAAGAAGTGTAACGGCGACGACCCGCCCCACACATGATAATGTCAGATTTGTTTTTAATGTCCAAGGGTCTAATTAGGCGAATAATTTTCCTGTCAGGAGATGAAAATTATTTCAGCATGTAAAACGTATTTTCGTGACGTTGTGTTATTCGTTTCTCAAAAAAAACCTACACCACCTCAGCATTTTAATGTAAGCTTTTGACGATCATTATCTTCACACGGTGTAAGTCAATCTGTGGACATTGTAATTTTCGAATGCGCGGCTTATTAACCGTAAGACTAAGAAGCAGGATGACCATTCTAGGAAAGGACGTGGTCGCTTTCCGATTGAGGCAGAATGAACTGATGTTTTCTTTGAACAATAGTTGTTGTTTGTCACTGTCAGCATGACAGTGTTGCAACATTTGTTGTTAGGCGAATGTATTATATGACTGGGGTTGGCCTTACTCTGCCCATGGAGGATCTGTCCTTACTCTATGCTCTGCCCATGGTCATACTGCATAATGACCATGCATTATGACGATACCTTACTGCAGGCATCCCTAAATAACTTACCAGTGCCAGAGCAAGGACCAGCTGTCAACAAATGATGCTGGTTCCTAAACTACTTTACACCTTTTTATGTCTCGTCATCATATTTAACTTGCTATGACTAGTGGCCAATCCGAAACCTGAGGTGAAAGTTGTTTATTACACAACTTGTTCTAAGTTAAAGAAAATAAACTTAAACAAGGATCACCATAATGGCAGCATTTCCCAAAACAATTTTCTCAAGATATTATCCTGCTTGAGCATCCAACTGCTAACTTTTGAGCCATTTTTTATTTATTTATTTTTTTTTTTTTGGGGGGGGGGGGAAACAAATAAAAAAACAAAAACACAAAGTAATTAATCCAGTGATTGATTTCCCCCAAAATCAGTATACTACATTGTAATTGTATTATTTGACAGAACTTGTTTTTCTTTGTAGGGCCTACTTGAAAACCCATTATTTCATGGAGATATCCTAAAGTACAGTTAGGCTACATTAGGGAGACCATCATTAATATTTTCGGTCCATGATCCCAAAAGGTGGAGCATAATGGCGAAACCATTAATGATGAAAATACCTCTATGACCGGACAAGCCGAAGAGAGTTGAAAGTTGTTCAGACAGGTAATAATTTTGGTATTATCAGACAATTTGAAAATACAGATCACAAGGCTTGACAGGACAATTTGAGAAATGCTGTCCCTTGGTGTTCACTTGTTTTCAAGACGCAATGTTCTTGATTTACGAACAAGCTTAATATAAACTGGTACCAAGAAACAGGCCACATTTGTCGACAGCTGGTCTTGCCCCAGCACTGGTAAATAGTATTCAGGGATGTTTTAGGGACCATCATTACTGCAGGAAGGCGGTCACCCGTTAGTAATTAGGTTATGTAACACAGCTCTGTGGGTCAGGCCATGGCAGAGTTAACATTTATGCCAACTAAATAACAAATTGATGAGGCTGAACAAAATCTCAACATAAAATCGAAAGGAAAGAAAGTTTACCACCGAATAGATAATGTATATTTCAAAATTGCCTGAGTGGTGTTAATTTCAAAGAAGCAAGGTTTTATTGTGACATTAAAACGAGGTTTTCAAATCATGCATGTACATAATTTTTCAGCTGTTCAGATTTTGAAATTTCATTTTATCAGACAATAGCTTTTTATTTTCTGTGGTTTCTTTTAAATTTACACCACTTTGTTTTATATGTCAGATTGATTTTTACAATTTCGAAAACAAAATACAGTAATGAATTTGCCAACAAATTATTGGAACATAAACAATTGTAGTTTTGTTATTTTTGTCCTGCTGTGTAGGCCTACTTGCACTAACACTTATAATCATGGGGATTATGAAGTACATCATTGACTTATACATTTACAATTATGGTCAACCTCAATGAATAAATAAATCAGTAAAACAATTGTAGTCCTTGACAGACCTTGTTCTTCTGTGTAGGGCCTACTTGAAAACCTTTTATTTCATGGTTATATCTTAAATATTGAGACCATCATGATTCCATAGTCCTAAATGGTGAAACCACTATTCCTCCATGGTGAAAATAGGGGGAACACTGAATCCAGTCTATACACACATAGATACTGCATACAGTACGCCATGGGACCCACTTCTAGAGAGCATTCATCTGTAAGTTATTGGTTACATAATCGGACAAGGTTTTTGCAAAGGTCAGATCGTTGCTATGACTACTGGACATTCCGAAGCCTGTGGTGAAGGTTCTGGTTCTGGTGAATAACTGCACAATCTCCACATATCGGGATGTACACGTTAAGAAAGTCTCCACTTAGGTGGCAGAAAGGTGGGGGGTCATGTTAAAAAAAATGCATCCATTGGTTTTTCACTCATAGTAATTATAATGCAAAAGTTTGTTTCACCATATAAAGCTAGGTGTCACCGATGCAAACATAATATTTCGTGAACACTGTGATAAAAAAAAAATCTGCACAAAATGACTCAATATGCTTGTGTACACACTGTCAACACGTTAAATTTTTGGTTTGTTTGTTCATTTTTTCAACTATGTTCTCTCAATGAAAATAGCACGCACCCCCATATAACATAAAACAACTAAAAAGTTAAAATGCTTCGGCTGAAACTATGTTTACAACTGTCACTTTACATCTACAATAACCAGGACAGATGACAATTTGCAAAGGGGAAAATTAAATAACAGAAGGTTAAAAACGGCACTCAGACATTTTCTGTTACTCTATTCCTTGTTTTACTCATACGATAGTAAACTGGTTGGGAGTTTGTAGCAATTCGATTCCCTTGCAACCCTGGGGAATGATGACTTGATCATGATGATTATTGATCGGTAGGCTACCTTTTTATAATTGTGTTCACAGCCACTGGCTGAGCAACTGTACTGAGTGCAAGGGAGTTAAAGAACGCCTAGAAACTAGATTGCGGTACTGCATGATTTTCGGCATAGACCTTTCACCATTCTGGGTTTGGGTTATGCTGGTACAATAGTATGATAGTCCACATCCCGCAAGGATAATTATGTACAACTAGGGAAGGCGAGTAAGTTTTTAAACCAGACTCGACACGCCGCACTGTTCTACTGGTTCTACACACAGTCATGGTTTCCAAAGTGCATGATGCTATAATTTTGATTTCAGAAATAAAAGCGTGTAGTTCCTGGACTAGTTCAATGTTCAAAGTTTTAGTTTTTACCATTCCAGTCCATAGTTATTTAATAGTTTCTTCTCATTCCATTTGTATCATTCATAATCATAGTGCGTGGAACCCCTTCCACTTGCCCGCAACCCAAACGCTTGCGAAACCAGTGCATGACGTACTGGACGTTGGGTTGAGAATGCGATACTGGTTAAGTTGATGTGATGTTGGTGTCAACCAGACAGTAGATGTGATTTTGATAATTGGCAGTTAACCACGGGTGTGATTTTTGTCTTGGATGTGATTTTGGCTAACGGCTGGGTAGTGGATGTGATTTTAGTAATGCCCCTAGCAATAGATGTGATTTTGCTAATTGGCAATTAAACATGGATGTGATTTCTGACTTGGATGTGATTTTGGCTAAGGCCTGGACAGTGGATGTGATTTTAGTAATGCCGCTAGCAGTGGATGTGATTTTGATAATTGGCAATTAAACATGGATGTGATTTCTGTCTCTGATGTGATTTTGGCAAAGGCCTCAGCATTGGATGTGATTTTAGTAATGCCGCTAGCAGTGGATGTGATTTTGATAATTGGCAATTAAACACGGATGTGATTTCTGGCTTGGATGTGATTTGGAAAAAAATCACATCCTTTACCCAAAATCACATCCCAAAAAATAGCCTTTCCATTTTAGTTGTAAAATCACATCCAGTCCATTCACAGTGTGTGCTCACCATGGTCTTGGATATTTGCAAATTGAAGGCGTGGCCAGACTATGTAAATTACTTTTAATGTATGCAATATTCATATCACGTGACGAATCGAAGATGACTATTCAAACTAGTTCGAGTCAAAGGTCAATATGATCGGCGGTCTATTTTTAATAATCTTTGCTCAAAGAGTGATTCCGTGGTCATTATAGGCCTATTAAAAGGAAAACAGTGAAATTTTAAGTACAGGTACCTATTCAGATTATGGATACGTGACGATTTGAAATCGTAAATAATGGTCAAAAATCGAACGTAAAATTAGCATTCAGAGAGTCCGTGTATCGGACGCTGTATGGCCCCACGGCGTGGAGCAATCGGAACGTGAAACTGAAATAAGCCTTGTGGAGTATCACGTACCGCCCATGCCGTGTCTCGTGGGGGTTGGAGGTGTTAAATCCCAGGCGCTATGAACTCCCAGCTTGCGGGTGTCGAATCCGTTGTTTCTTATGATCGCAACGTTCCAATATGCTCCATTTTGATTCATGGCCCCCTAATTTCTTTTTGTTATGAGTTTTCAGGTAATTTTGATGATGTCAAAACGTAGGAATATCGCATTTTGTTATATTGACAGTGTTATTGTGTGAGTAGCTTACAAAAATTATGAGAATTTTGTATAAAAGGTTTAAATAAAAATAATGCTAAAACAAAATTCCCTCAAAGCATAATTTTGTCAAACAAAGCATTATTTTTTAATTCTGTGAATGAAGAGTTATTTTGAGGTAATGATTAAACTGGGCAACTAGTGGAATTTAATGACCCGACTATTCGCCTCAAATAACTGGGAGTTGAATAGCAGTAGTCGCCGCTGGACAAGCAATCAAAATTCCAAATTTCTCATGAGTTATTCCAAAAGATATTGTTACGACTACATTCCAAAAAAATGTTATATGGTTACGTTCCAAGCTACGCAGCTACTCGGCTACGTTTACGTTCCAAGATACGCTTAGGTCTACGGTTCTTCAAGTAACACTATAATATCAAAAGGTATGTTTTCAAGCCCGAGTCAAGTTACGCTTACATTCCAAGATACGCAGCTACGTTTACGTTCCAAGATACGCTTAGGTCTACGTTCCTTCAAGTTACACTATAATATCAAAAAGTACGCTTTCAAGCCCGAGTCAAGCTATATAGTTCAAAGATACGCAGCTGCGTTTATGTTCCAAGATGCTACGCTTCAGTCCAAGATATGCTTACGTTCCAAAAGATGTCAACGTTCCAAGCTACACAGCTACTCAGCTGCGCTACAGATCTGCTTACGTTCCTTCAAGTTACGCTATAATATCAAAAGGTACGCTTTCAATCCCATGTCAAGTTACGCTTACGTTCCAAGATACGCAGCTACGAATTACGTTCCAAGATATGCTTACGCTCCACCAAAAGATACTGTTACGTTCAAGCTACGTAGCTACTCAGCTACGCTTATACACTCCAAGATACTATTAGGTTACGCTACAATATCAAAAAGTACGCTTTCAATCCCGAGTCAAGCTACGCTTACGTTCCAAGATATGCAGCTACGGTTACGTTTCAAAATACGTTCTCCCAAAGACGCTTTTGAATCCCTCAAGATTTCCTTCCCCCAAGATTAAAAAACTTTCACTGTGAATAACACTACAGTGCCCACCAGTTAATATAATACTGTACAAAATTTCTTTACTATCCAAAAATTTACTTGGCACTACATTAACTTGGGCACTACAAAAATAATTTCAAATTTAATTAAAAATTGGCTGGCAACCAGTTTCTGCTAAGCAATACTATTTTGTGCTAACTATAAGCAAATTTTTTAGCCAATACAGGCTTCATCAGTGTGGGCCCTGGCACGTCGGGAGCATAACGCCACGATCGCATTTCAAGCTGCATATCATGGCAATGCAGTAGTCTGGATCTGGACATTATACATAAAAATGTTTGTGCTGGTACCACAAACCTTTCTTTATCGTATTTCCACCCTGTGTCAAAGTTTCAAATCCTACTGATCTGGACATTATTATACTCCGATAAAAACATATATACCAAAGATACTATAGTATCTTTGTATATACCCACACACAGAGTAAAGCAAAAGTCATGCAACGGAATTACTGCATGCATTGTACACTACATGCACAACACTGATGAATTATTCATGAGCCAACCGCAACGCAGCCTCTGATTGGCTCCACCGGAAAGTCGGGGGAGATTTGCCGAAAAACAATAAAAAAGTTAAGACCCGTCGTTGCAAATATTCAAGACCATTGTGAGATCTAAATCAGAGAAACAGAGCGCCCGCTAGCGTTCGTTCATTACAAGCGTGGACAGTTTTTGGTCTTGGAACCAAGACTAACATTAGTGCGGAAGGAATGTTTAACACGACTCGCTATAAAAACCAACACGAACCAGAATCGATTGTGAGAACTGATACAAACCTGGAACAAACAACTTGCTGAATCTCGCAAAGCCTCGTCTTGATATCGCTTAGGTGAGATTTACAAGTCCTGTGGATGAATATTTGCAAAATGGATGTTTCTTTGGATGTATTCTTTTGACCAACATAATGTGGAGCACGGCAATTTGACACTGACAAACCAACCCAAAGCCTCATTTCTCAAATCTATTTCTTAGATGGATGGTCACATCTCTCTCTAGCTCTCCCTGTTGTGGGAAATGACTGCATCATATAAAACTGCTTTATTTGGTCGGAAACGGAAACCCAAGATCTCATGCCATAATACCGTCAAGTAGCATCGCTGATTATTTTCAAGTTTTGATTTGAAGACTTATTTATAGTCGTCATCGTCGATCAGCGGGTTTGTAAGACATAACAATTTTCATCCCTTTCTACCAAAATGATCATTACGCATTCATGTAGAAACATGCTCTGCAGATTCATCGATAGGAGGAACTAATATTAAGGCTGTCGTTTAATTTCAAAATGACGACTGATGTGACTTCAACGGATTCTCGATCGTCAAACCAAACCAATTTTGAAATTCCGCCTGACTTTATAATCGGCGTGATCTGTTTTTATTCTCCACTCATCATCGCGACCCTCCTCAGTAATTCTTTAGTCTTGCTGGCAGTTTACAGAGAAAAAAACCTCCGGAAAAGAAGTAATGTTTTCATCGTGAGTTTATCTGTTGCGGATTTCTTGACGGGTCTCGTGGGTGTCCCAACAGCGATCGTCGGTAGGCTGATTCAGAACCACGTTACCTGCTTTACGGCAACCCGTATGGTGTTCTTCACAGCTGCCTTTACATTCTCTGCAGTGTCTCTCTTTCAACTCCTCGCAATAACCGTGGAGAGATACCTTGCTATAGTTACTCCTTTAGTTTATCACAAGAATATGACCCCACAACGCTATTTCTACATTATAACAACCGTTTGGATTTTAGGCATCGTGTTTGGAATTATTCCGAATATTGGATCCGGGAATCCGAATGAGTCAGTCTGCGTCATGGATTATAAAATATCCCATGCCGTCCGGATCTTCATGCTGATATTCGCAATCTTCATTCCTGTGGTTCTATCTGCAATGGGGTTGATGTACTTTCACATATTCCGGACTGCTAGATCTCAGGCGAACAGGATTGCTGCTCTAAGACGAGCTCTGTTCCGGAAGGATGACAACCAAACTGATGAGCAATCGGCCCAGATGAAAGCTACCACAACAACAGCAATCATCCTTGGCGGCTTTGCTGCATGTTGGATGCCAATGTCTCTGAAGTTCTTCATTGAGGCGTCTTTGGAGTTAGACCCTTATGCTATCCTCCTCCTGCAGACGATCTTAGAATTTCCCGCTTACGCCAATTCAGTCATGAACCCTCTGATTTATTCATACCGTAGTGCCGAGTTCAGGACAGCATGTTGTAGAATGTTGGCCCCTCTGAAACTCTGTAAGAGAAATAAAGTGGAGCAAACACCTGTTCTTCCATTTAGTACTTGTAGCGTGACTTTACAAGACAATTGTGTATCTGATGATGTAATAGTCAGTTAAACAATGATTAGTCAGAGTATTAAGAAAGAAAACGGGGCGAGTTGACTTATAATGTATTGTTTATAACTGATGTACGATAGTTATTACAGTGAGTGGTTTAAAACCAACGTGACGCCCTACTAAAAAAAGGGAGGCGGTTCACAGAACAAAGGGTGACATTCTACTGAAGTGAAGTACAGACAATTGGAAATATCAGCTTTGACAAAAAAAGCCGAAATCCAACTTACCCATAAAGTTAGGCGTTTATCATGAACTATATTTACAGCGCTGAATATACATCAATGTATAGGACATAATTGTTACAATCAAGACTAACGTTTTATTAACCCATCACAGGCTTATCGCCACCATGATAAAATTCCCCCCTTTTTGGGGTTGCCCGCAATTTGCTTTATTTAACAAAAATTATAACAGTGCACACTTTGAATGCCTCGTCTTATTCCCGTCCAATAGTGATGACGTGGTATAATAAGAACAGACGCTTTCGAATCAACATTCTGCAACATTTAATTCATCCTTACTATGCTCTACCTAAAATCAAGGCATGCGTTTGGTAATCACTTTGAAAATCAATGGCAATAAATACTTTTGGTTAGACGCTAACAGCAGCTTTCGATAGGATAAATACTTTCGGTTAGACGCTAACAGCAGCTTTCGATAGGATAAATACTTTTGAGAATCATTTCACTTTTATCCCCCAAAGATTTAATATAAGAAAATGTTACTGCCAGAGACTTTTTTCGGATTGTGTATTACAATTACGGATTATTCTTCCTGTATCGACTAACCGCACCGGATGGTCGGCCATATCCCCAAAAACTTGTCAATTTTTTAAATGAAATTTTCACAAGTTATAGTTTTATTGTATTCCCATTTATGTAAAACGGTTCGATAAAGACAAAAGGTATATTTCGTTGATTTATAGTTGCCTTGGAATCTCCGTTACATAGTTTTATATCAAATTAAGATCAACCTCAACGATATTAACTAGATTGATATAATATCAGCTATACTGGAGGAATACATTTAGATCAATACACATCCTTTTACTTTTTCCCCGCAAAATTAATTAAACACTAAATTAAAAAAATGTTTGTCCCATGTGGACATTTGGAATCAAACGAAGAATCGTGTGGAATTTACTGCAACTGTTTAATTAGCAGAACGATGTAATGTTTAAACAATCTGCTGTTTGTCTTTTGATTGTGTTTATTTTGAAATTATTTTGTGGTTCCAAAATTCCATCGATTTTTAGAATCAATGTTGCCCAAGTATCATCGTTTGTAAAATGAAGGCTCTCAAACGTACACTCGTTTCAAAATGTGTTATGCTTATTAATAAAAAATAATGTCAAAAGTGTGACAACGAATTTATCAACTTTCTCTTTAAAATCAACGAAAAAAAAAAAGTTGTTGCAAACTGCCAGCCAACTAAAAGGGCCAAAAAGTATAAATGAAATAACAATATCTTGTTTTAGCAAATTTCTCTGCGTAACCCAGCCGCCCAAAGTGATCGTGACGTGCGGTATAGAACGAAAGCTCATTAATTTTTGCATTGCAACAAATCCACATAAAACATTGTCTATCAAAGCCAAAGGCAATCGTTATAATTGGTTAATTTTCCCATTCCAATAGACTTGCAACACTCTTTGCGCTAATGATGATGATATGTAATAGCTTTCATCATACAGCACCACACTCACCGGAATGTTCTTTCATCGTGATGATACTTACTATCAGAAACATAATGAATGCGCAAATAATCAGTATGAGCAATATAATGCCAGCTACAAGCCTTCTCAGTACTAATGTGTTGATTCAACCTAATGAAAAATAACCGCCATTAACATTACCACTTCCCTTGGGACGAATCGTCTTCCAACTTGAACTTGTCCAATTACAATTTTACGTAAAAGACTAAAACTGTCCTAAATAACAAGCCTTGGTCTGTTGAAATTTGATCCACGATTCTGTACTGTAAGAGTCTTGAAAACTAAACATCGTTTGAATGAACTCGATCGGTGCAAGGGCTATAGGGTTGAGAGACGGTCTTTTAAACAATGACTGTTTGGTCAGATTCAGAACCAACTGATTAGAACCACGGTTCTATAGCATTAAGAGTCTTGAAAACTAAACATCGTTTGAATGAACTCGATCGGTGCAAGGGCTAGAGGGTCGGGAGACGGTCTTTCAAACAATGACTGTTTGGTCAGATTCAGAAACAACTGATTTGAGCTGTAACTCAACATCACAGTTTCCATACACAAAGATGCGAACTTGGTTTGGCACATTTCTGGAACATGACATCACTATGTAACAATGAACAACATTAACCGATGATGAAATTAAATAATTGACGTTGTTTTTTGCGAAATTGAAATTGACAAGTGAATATTAAACTGTTGAAATTGAGTTACCCACTTTGACTGTTGAATGTTGCAACAGAAGCACCAGAGTATTAATTTTCAAACGAAACTTATAATAAATTCTGACCACTCAATGTTTACTAAATGAGTTTTAATTTTTTTTTTTTTACATTCAGAGAAATCTCTAAAATTTGAGAAAATCTATACCATAAGTTCCCACAATAAAAATATATTTTATAATCGAATATCTTATTTTGGTATTGGGTAAAAAAAAAAAAAACATTATGAATAAAACATGACTGATGTCAATAGTTAATAATACAACCAACGCCATATCGTCATGGATGGGCACCCGTTACCACGCACCCACACCAGCATCACAGTAATTAATTTATTTGTTCGTCAATCCCATTGATACGGTTCTCACTCCACAGTAGCTTTATTGCTGTGGGGATTTGAAACTAAACATAAAAAAACGAGACTCGTAAATGGCATCCTTGAATATTTAAGTCAGAAACAAATAAAACAATACATGCATGGTTACCAAGGTGATATGCATCGGTTTATTTTCATTCCCTTTCCCCCTTCTCATGTTCGTATTATTTTGTATACTCACCCCCTCACTCCCCCCCCCCCCACACACACGCACACTTAATTTATTTACACGTATTGACTCTGTCTTAATGAAAAAAGTATACCTTTGAAATAGCTCTAGAGTTACCTTAATTACTTTCAATGGACGTAACATTAATTTAGTTGACGTTTCAACCATCGTGGCCGATTGGTATGCAAAAGAAAGCTGAATACTGTTCAAATGAATAACTTAATCACAATGATGAATCAAACATGCACACAAATTAATGCTAGAGAAAACAGGGGAAAAAAGCCCACAACATTAGTAGGCCTTGATTGATACTTCCAAAACGAATCAGCTAAAACACAAGTATTGTCATGACAACCACAAAGAATGAACAAGGAGGTAATTGCTGATATGGCCTTAACGTACATTCAAAAGTACAATACAATGTACCAATTAAAACAATTATTCTTAAAAGACCATTTTGATATTAAACAAAGGATGCACATTTTAGTTATCGAGATATGGCATTAATTGTGTATTCATAAATACCTAAGCTTATAAGACAGTTTCTTCATTCCTATTGGTCGAGAGCAACGGCCGGGCTGTTGTGCCACATCACGCGGTACGCGCGACATGCACATCATCTCCTTATAAGGAGTTGTTTACCCGAGGGCCTTACCATTTCATAGCTGGAGGGGTGCTGTGTTCATTGAAAAATTATAATTTTTGCATTTATTTTACTTTTTGACCGTCTCGGTAAAATTATCAAGAATCATGCCTCGTTGGGATTAAACCACTATAGTTGGAAACCTCTCACCACACATTGATTCCCTTATTTATTATAGACAAGGGATGGGCAAATTTACCTATGCCCAGGAGCATGCAGGCAATCCGGCAAAACACAGTTGGAAAATTCGAGCGTAGACCGCCTCACATACAGGCAAAGAAAGCATATGACATTTTAACCGGTATTAGAAACTGGTGGTACTTGTGTTTTGGACTGTGTAGTACTTCGGGCGGAAAAAAAACACTGTCACCAAGTCCACTAACCCCTCCCCGTTTGCCAGAAAGAGTATCATGCTTTGAAGGTTGATATCGTTAGCAATAGCCGAAGCTGAGCCGCCAGTTCGAATAGCCTGATGTATTTGCAATGTTCATGTTATGCACTTTAACACATTCACTGTTATCATTAGATGCAAATATTGACTGAATGTCAGAGCTCAACCTTGGTGGAGGGGGGGGGGGGGGGGGGTCATTGCTACGCGTGACGTCATTGTAATGGGTCAATAAATTTATTGTTCAACATTGACCTTCGAATATATCTATATTTTACATGAAGAAGGTCCTCTAAAGAAGGTCCGGTTTGGATCGAAAGCTAAAGGCCATCTACCCTACTCGGCTCACTATATATTTTACTTATTTAAAATACATTATTAGCAATAATGGTAATGAACAAGCTTGAGTACCACATGAACCCTTCTATTGATTATGATAATAATAATTAACATAAACCAACATTGGGTTTTCCCTTCCATTTCACTTGCTCAATTAAGCGACCAAATTAAACGTCGTGTTATTGAAAGCTTCTAAAAAAAACTATCATTCAATTTCAATGAATGTGTCGGCAGATGTCTGTTCAGGTCATGCGATCTAAAACGATAACCATTTTTAGTATTACAATACACTCAACAAACGACATTACAATTCGAAACCGCTTTTCACAGAAATCTCTAGTTGCGCCTATTCTACTAATTAATTGAAAACCAGCTTCGCTTGGCTAAACACGAGTTTAATTGACTCTATAATGTAATTTGCTTGTCTCAAAGTGAAACCGAATAATGGTTTCAACTGAAGGAGCAAGAATCGTGGAATATATTTAATAAATGCAAAATGACAAACCATAACAACCAGCGGATACCGGTAAGATTAAGCCCTGATGCATTTCACCTCAGCACAGTGGAAGATTCTGTTATATTAGTTCACATCTCCCCCATCTGAGCACTCTAGAGTAAATTGTACGTGAAGACAGGTGCAAGAAGATACACGCATGTCTTGAGACAGAGCGCCCCTCCACTTCTCACTATTTTCTTAGGGAGAATGGGTTGCAACTACATGTACAAGAATTGTGTTGCAGCCGAAGTCCTTATGCATACAGTGCCAGTGGTTGCCTCCAGGTTGCATGAGAACATTAATGATAACTTTTTGTTTTGACTGTGTATAGAGAAAACATCAAATCATAAAAAAACCCGTGTGCATTAACGGCTAGCTCCCGCATGAACACTTACTACCAATGAAGACTATAGTATCCCAATCGCTATATAATTATGACGTATCTCTATAGACAGAGACAGCTGATGAAATCGTCAATATTATTTAGTTTCAGATATAGTTCACCTTTTTGTTTCCTAAAACGTAAACCTTCTTCCCTTTACGGATAATAATGTATAATAATTATGAATAATGAACAAGCTACCTCCGAAGAGGTGATCAATATAAATTCATTAATAGTTGATTTAGGCGAGGGTTTTGGATACCGGCATGTATTGATGGGATTGATCAACTACACAATGATGAACGAGGTACTGGCCTCGACTTGTTAGTCTTTAAACAAGTCGTTATGTCTGATGTCGTTATGGATTTATAATGTTTGCTCACAAGAAGAAAAACTATTGGTTTTTATAAAAACGTATTTTTTTTAAAGTATACTGTATTGTCCAAAGGTTAACACTTCGTGTATCACAACTTATATATGAAATAACAAACCTGTGCAAATTTAGGCTCAATCGGTCATCGGAATCGGGAGAAAATAACGGGAAAACCCACCCTTGTTTCCGCACGTTTCACCGTGTCATGACATGTGTTTAAAATAAATCCGTATTCCTCGATATGGAGAATTTATATTGTTTTAATGTTTTCACAAAAAGTAAAGCATTTCATAGATAATATTTTACGGGAAGTATTTCACAATTATTAACTTCTGTAAACCATCTAAGTTATATGTAAATCTGTGCAACTTTTGACTTTTGTTCTATTTAGAAAGTGTACAATGGCTTTAAACAGAAACAGTGTTGTACAACAAATGTATCCACGGGTGTGAAAATGTGAATGGTTTAATTTTCACAAAATATTTGACTCATTGATCTTGGTCCCACTTTTTAGAACAAAAACAAGTTTAAAACTGCACTTACTAGCAGTAGTAAAAACATTACTGTAATAAAAACAAATAACATAATTATACATAATGTATTTTGTTTCCTTTTGTTGGGGGAAAAATGAAAAGAATAAAAAACACGATAAATGATTAAATAATGATGTATTTTGAGCCACAGTGAGCATGGGCTACGATATCATCACGTACGACGATTACACTTAAATATATTGCGTACGTTTAGCATGGCTGGACGTTTGTTATTCATGTGACGTCACGTCCTTCCATAATGTGAGGGAAGCCAAGGTTCACTATTACACATTGCAACGCGTAGTGAGAGCTGCCATTTTTTGACAATTAATTGGTAAAAAATTTGCCTTCGCAATGTTTCTTATATGGACTAGATAATATCATCAGATAAGTTACGATGATGTAATTTTGTAAAAAAAAAAAAAACATTAATTTGTTTTCTGTGTATACTGTCGGTCCAAATACACTGATTGTTAGTGGTCTGCTATACGGAATTTCAAACATTAACTCCATTAAGATTCATACAAATCCAACTCATGAATAATGTATGAATCTAGAATACCAGGACAACTCTTTAATGAAACGGCTATCGCTTAACTTTACCACAATAGGGGGACCAAAAATAAAATCCGTTTTATTTTACCACTAACGTCGTCTGTAATTTCTTCTTCTTTTTTTGCTCACGAAGATTATTGTTAACGATGGAAACATTTCGATGTACACGCGCGACCTGATTAATTGACAATCTTTCTTTCTCCGCTATGTCAGTCAAGGCCACCTTTTATAACAATTCCCTGCAATCATGTCTCCGTACCCAATGATTTGCCTCTATTCACAGCACCATGGAGCAAAACAAAATATCAAAATAATGCAAATTAGACACGAGAGAGAATAGGAACTATAGAGTAAAGAAAATCACGTAAGCTTGGTAATGGCTCTGAAAGGAACACCAAAAGCGGCAGTCTTTAGAAACCATTAAACTTGAAACAACCTCTTCCTGATGCAGTATATGGTGAGACCTGGCGAGGGGGGAGGTGGGAGGGGCTGGTAAGACTAGAAGTCGTCTTCATGGACGCTGTTTTTCAGCGAAACGGTACACTTCCACGTGTAATATAGATTTCCGTGTCTCTGGTCGTCGCATTATTATTTTAGGGAATTGGAAACAAAAACAATTTCTACAAGGAAATAATAATAAAACATAGTGGCAAGAATAATTTCTTTGCGTGCAAACAATGGAAAGCAGTTTTCTGAACGAATGGAACATGATTTGTGACGTCTTCACTCAGAGTACTGAGTGCAATCCCTCTGCAGCCAAAACAAACACAGTGCAATTATATGCTGTTCTACATCATTAACGACGCACGTGTCGTAATACATTGTGACCTGATTGACTCAAACGAAGGCAAGACATGAACTTTCTGAATAATGGATCACGCATCTCGTTGCATAAGACTTTCCAAATTCGATTCAAGATGCGGCCTATACAGGAGGATGGATTTGTTCTGAGGATGACTATAAGTAGCGCCTATATTAATTTGCCAAACTTGTAGATTTACACACTGAAATAAACAACTAAAACCACAGAAACTCACGTTCCGTTGTTTCTGGTTTTGTTGTTGTTGTTGTTTGTGTTGTTGTTGTTGTTGTTGCTATTGTTTTTTGAATACTGAATGTGTCCTTATACTCTGAGCGTATACTGACCACACCCCTGCCAGTCCAAGATGTCACAAGACAGACTCTAGCCCCCCCCCCCCCCCCCACCACCACCACCCCACCCTCCGTCGCAGTAGGAAAAAGTGCCCAAAGCATAGGTCCATTATGAGCGATGCACAAACGCCACCCGACCGCATTATTCATTTTGCACATCTTGTCTGTTCTAGATTATTAGGAGACCTAGTAAGGATGACCTAGTATCGGGCATAATGCTCATAATGAGCATGACAACTAAACAACCGCTATGCAGGTGTCACATTATTGCCTCACTGGGCACGGTCTCTGTCAGCAGATGAACACGAAATCAATCACAGATTTGCCGCCCAAAATCATGCAGATTCAAGGGAAAACAGTCTGAAAATAATTACTAGATTTGTGTTTTTACGAACAGGTGTATGGGAAGTACATTTTGATGCTGCGTACGTATGGAGAGTGAAGATCTATGTTGCATTGAAGCGTTGACGTAGAATATTATGTTTGAAGGGGGGGGGGGGGGTGTAAATTAGCTAGGGCTTTGAAGACACTGGATACCTTTTTGTCAAATACCAGTCTTCTCACTTGATGTATCTAAACGAAATGCACAAAATAACAAACCTGAGAAAATTTCAACTCAATTAATTTATCGTCGAAGTTGCGAGTTATTATAATGGAAGAAAAAAAACCTTGTCACACGAAGTTGTGTGCTTTCATGCTCGATTTTCGAGACCTCGAAATCAGTTCAAAATATTACTGAGTAATACTTCTTTCTCAAAAACAGTTACTTCAGAGGGAGCTGTTTCTCACAATGTTTTATTCTATCAACAGCTCTTCGTTGCTCCTTACCAAGTAAGTTTTTATGCTAACTTTAGATTAATTACCAATAGTACCCATATAAAACTGTGCCTTTAATGCAAACACTACACAACTTCTTGTAAAGAGAAAGCAAGTACTTTAAGTTTTAGACATGGGAGGGAAACCTTTGGAATTTACCTACGCAGTCAGGGACTGAAAAAACCCAATCCATAAGCAATGTGTTGGTCTGGGAATCGAACCAGGGTCCACAAAGGTGACTCTAACAACCGAGCCAAACTGACTGAACTGCTGTGTGTGATAATGTGACTTTATAATATGTGACAGGTATCAACGTATAATAATTATCTTTTAAAAGTCGCCTGACTCTCCAAAGAAAATGAAGATGTCACTGCTAATGTGAGTTTCAATCTAATGAGTTATTGACTATTTAAAGAAACATATCATTGTTTTTTAGTATCATTGAGATCGCATTAATAGGTTGGGGTGCACCTAGCACATGGTATTCTATGTCTGTGGGTTGTACCCTCCGCCCCGCCCCCTGTCCACTGTAAACGTTTTATACAGCGCCCTCTCGCGCGCACACATCGAACGTTTAGAAAAGAAAGCAAGATGGCGGCTTGTCCACCGCTAGCAAGATCCCGTAACGATGTCCGTCCTCCGGCCGGAGCGAACCCTAAAACACCCGCTTGGGCTCAGAAAGATTATGTCCTAAAGAACTGGATCAAAGAGGAGAGGCAACGAAGGAGGAATTTCCTTGCCGATCAGGTTCTGGAGCCCAATGAGCCCCGACCAGAATACCTGAAACCAGGCAAGGCCAAGAAATTATGGTTTGCTATTCGAAAGCCGTTTTGGAACGCGCTATGGCCGCTTAATGAAGCAATGGTAAGTCGGATTCTTCTTCTTGTTCCAGTTTATGCGCCAACTTAAGAAGTATCTGAAGACAAAGTCACATTGTGATAAGTGCAAAACATGGTGGACTGTGTAAAGTAAAATAATCGGTCGGCCAAGTTGGTGGAGCACTTGATGTGATGATGATTGTTGTTGGTTGGGGTTAGCCACAACACAGTCCAACACACTGCTGGTCCTACCATGCCTACGGCTTTTTAATGGGTGTCCCTCTGGCCATGACTGGAGTCTGAATGGGGAAGTCTTGTCAATTATATTTACAAATATCTGTTAGGTTTACTTTTAGAAACTGTAGGCCTATAGTATTACTATTTATACGGTTCCGCCGTGAGCCTAGTAATAGGGGTCTGTGAGCACATCATTTACTGTGCAATAATCCGCCATCTCGATGACAACAACATCTTGTCAGACTCACAGCACGGTTTTCGCCAGCAAAGGTCATGTGACTCCCAGCTCATCCTCACGGTTCAAGATCTAGCGAGAGGATTGGATGACAAGTCACAAATCGATATGATCCTTCTTGACTTTGACAAAGTCTCACACCGTCACCTCCTATTAAAGGCTGATCACTACGGCATACGCAACAGCACACTGGACTGGATCCAAGATTTCCTCCATAAACGGTCCCAAGTCGTTGTAGTTGATGGTCAGAAGAGCACTGAATCCCAAGTAACATCAGGAGTACCACAGGGTAGCGTCTTAGGTCCATTGTTGTTCCTTATCTTCATCAACGACCTTCCCGATTGCGTCCGTCACCCGACAACTAGGCAGTTTGCTGACGACAGTGTAGTATACAAGCACATCTCATCCCTCAATGACACGACCAGCCTCCAAAAAGATCTTGATGCCCTACAAGACTGGGAGTCAAAGTGGCTGATGAGGTTCAACGCTAAGAAATGCAATGTGCTCCAAATCACCAACAAGCGCAGGCCCATCCACGCTACCTACAGTCCCTACACCGTTCATGGCCACACATTAGAAGTTCAACATTCAGCTAAATATCTTGGAGTCCACATCGACTCCCATGTCAGCTTCAATACCCATGTCGACACCATCACTAAAAAAGCCAACTCCACTCGAGCTATCCTGTCCTAACTCCAAGAAAGTGGAACAAGTCCAACGCAATGCAGCCCGCTTTGTCACAGGGATATACGACAGGACAAGAAGTGTCTTTGCTATTCTACAGGAACTAAACTTGCAATCCCTACAGGACCGACGCACTAGCAGTCGCCTGGCTATGATGTACAAAATCCGTTATGGTCTCGTTGACATTGAGTGGAACCGGTACCTCGTCCATCTATCTACATCAACCAGAGGTCACAAATCCCGCTTTGTCATCCCTTACACCAAATCAACTGTGTTTACCAACTCCTTCTTCCCACGTACCATCCGGGACTGGAATAGCCTAGCAGTAGACCCAGTGGAGTACAAATCGCTGATGCCTTAAAGCTTGCACTAAAGGCTCATCCATCTAAGTAGCTCTCCATATCCAACAGTTTTTACTTGCACTTGTTTTCATAAATTATTTGCGCACTCGACAGCATCTCCTACTTATTTTTCTTGGACGCATGCGCAATCACGCAGTGCATTTATCCTGACATATGTGAGGCTGCACTTCACAGGAAGGTAGGAAGGAAGGGTCTAATATTTTGGGCCTCCTAAATAAGGACCTTATTTAACGCTATACGTTTTTCAAATCAGCGTTGATAGGTGAAAGTTTTTCGACCGTTAGCCAGCAGTAACTGAAGTTTCTTTTGTACTACACTACTTCTATTCTATTCTGCTCAGTACTCACTGTTGTTTTTCTGGCGCATCACACGTTTTTTGACTTCTCATATGCAGCCTACTACATGTAGATCGACGAACTGCCGAGCCGCGGCCAAGTCAGACTAAACCATTCTGTGAGAGGGGTGTTACAAACCCGTTCGGCAGTGCGTAGGCGCTTTATGCATGAACGGCGGGTATTATTGTAAACAAACAGCGCATGCACTGCCACACGGGTTTGTAACACCCCTTTCACAGAATGGTTTAGTCCGACTCGCCCGCGACTCAGCAGCTCGTCGATCTACATGAAGTAGGCTGGTGCCCGATTTATAAAGCGTTGAGCATATTGAGAAGTCAAAAAACGTGTGATGCGGCAGAAAAACAACAGTGAGTACTGAGCAGAAAATTGCTTTTTTTGACGATGTTTTTTAATTTCACTAAACAAAAAGGAACTGCAAGCATTATGAATGTATATTGAGTATGCGGGAAAGTTTTTTGGTAGTGTAGTACAAAAGAAACTTCAGTTATTGCTGGCTAACGGTCGTAAAACTTTCACCCAGCAACGCTGATTTGAACAAACGTGTTGAAGGAGGCCCAAAATATTAGACCCCTATAAGGCTCACAGGGGAGCCTTATAGTTTCTAGAAGTAGTGTTTGGTGATGATGCTATGTAAATACCTCGGAGCAAGATCTTGCTCTTCTTAGAGTAAGAGGGTCTATGGCTTGTCACTGAAAGAGTTAAAAAGGGAGCCAGGTAATGAGTTCAAAAGGGAGCCAGGTAATGAGTTTAAAAGGGAGCCAGGTAATGAGTTCAAAAGTGGCGCTTGTATTTTGTAAGTAACGTTTCCAAAAAAGAGAGCAATCAATGATTAAGTTTGTTTTTCCAATTGCAATTTACAAAATTTTTTCAATGATTGTATTTAACTCATCAAATGTACACTAGTATTGATGTATGTTTTTTTTTATTTATTCACAGAATTATAGATTATTTCATGGCATCTATGCAGTCAGACGTTGCGTCACCGTGTTTCTTCTACCGATGTGGCTCACGCATTATGTCATCAAGTACCATGTAGCTGTGAGTATTTCTACATCATGATCCTTTTGATTGACCAATTATAGTTTGTGTTGTGTCCCAACTTAGAATCATTCAAGTCCCAAACAAAGCCTGGGGTATAAATGTTTAGGTCTCGTGGTTCCGACTGAAGTTGGGCCTGGCCCATCTTGACATGCTTGATCTCTTTTGATGCTACAAATCACAGAGTCAATAACATTTTGTTTGACAGAAGGAAGGTGAGAAGTATATTAAAAAACATTACAAAATACCAGCATACATTTAGAATGTTATTTTTGTATACTCTAAACACCTGTTTTTTATTTTATTTATGTAAAGTAAACTTTTGAACACTTAAAATTAAATACCGGGGTTCAAAAACTTGCCTGACCATCGTTCAGGTTCCAGTATTGGACCAGTCAACCCAACACGTACATTGTACAAGCCAAGCAGCAGTAATCTAGTGGTTTTCACACATATACTTATTCAGACTGATTTTTGATAGTAATTGTACCTGTATCTGCCAATGTTGCTGCTCATGGCACATAGACATATCTGAGGCATTTATTTTATTCCTAAAAAACGCCTCGGCTCCTTGGGGAGTTTACATCCTGGGCTGATATGCGTACATTGTACGTGTAGTACCATGATGGAGCAATAATAGTACACTAAGCTAAATCAATACAACAACCACCTCTGCCCTCACAGGTACCCATTTACATGTACTCCCTGGTGCACAGTGCAGAGAAGCAATTATAGGCACCAGGTGCCACATTTACATACACCCCCCCCATGACTTACGCACGAGAGCTTGAGACAAGTGCACCATTCGCTCGGCATAACACGCTAAAGGGACAGATTCCAAATCTCCTCAAGGTTCAGTAAATAATACAAAATAATATAAACATGCTCAATTGTGTTACAGTACGTCTGATTAGTAGATTATAATCTTAAAACATGATCCTTGATTATTGATTATTTGATCCTTGTTTCTTGTCTTTGCAGACCGTTCCAGGAAGCATTCAAATCCAGAAGGCTCCTATATATCCAGTAAGATTAATTGTTCCATCAATTAACTATTATCAGTTAAATATTGATTTTCCTGTTAACCCCAATTCATTGAAAATCTGCTGACTGTAAAAAGAACTTCAAACCCTCAAAATAGTTGTTGCTTACCATCAATTTGTCCTGTCTGGCTGCACGTTTCACTACTGTCCAACTCAAATTGAAGACTTCACTAAAATATTAAATCAATGCAGAATCTGGTTCAGATGTACAGTGTTTTCCAATTTAGAATCCATATTATTTCATTTTTATCCTTGAGTTAATAGTATCTTCAAACTAAACGCAGCATTTCCTGGGTCAATTTCCTAAACATTTCCTGGGTCAATGAACTTTATTACTTTAGGCATGTGTACAAGAAGCAACTTAAAATAACATAATATTCTTCCCACTGTACCAATGACACCTTTTCCCCCCAAGCAGCCAAAAATGAGTTTTTGTTAGCCTTGCTAGAAACCCACAGGAAAAGTATTAAGCCAGTTTCCCTTTCATTATTTATTGGCAAAAAACCTTGTGCATGCATTAGATGTGCATGTTATAAATGACATTGCCATAATGCTTAGTTTTGCTTCAAGTCTCAACCTCTGTTTTTGTTTTTATTCAGGGTGATAAGGACAAAGTCAAAGCCTAGAGGGCCATTTTATGCTGTCAACGGTTTCTCCAGTTTGCTGTTAATACATGAATGAGATTTCTTATGAAGATTTTAAACATTTGTGACCCACTCTGTGAAAATGAGTCAGATGCCGCCCAATGCATTATTAAGTTATGGACAGTTTAATGTGGAAAATGAAAAAAATAAATATATTATTTTACTTGTAATTCGTTTTTCACCAAAAATCGTGTAGTGGCTTATTTCAAACGGGAGTGACTCAGCAGCGCGATACACCTCAAAGCTTAGACACACCTAATTACTGCTGCTGATGTGTTCTTTCCAGCCATGCATATAACTCAATTCTTGAAATTGCCTACATCTGACCCATTTTCACAGAGCCGGTCACATTTGGAATTTACTTAAGTTACCATTACAAGAAAGTCAATTTCTTGTGAATGGTGGAAGGACTGTGTTAAGTTTAGAGTGTTCAATACAATCCATCATACAAGGCAGTCAGTGGGAGGTTTATTAATAAGACATGTTTATAAAAGTAGGTCACTTAAGTTTGATCAATTTGTCACACTTCATACTGTAGTTGGCTTAATAATTTAAGTTGGTTCAAAAATAAGCAAGTGTTTTCTGGAGGAAGTATTATAACAAATTGGGACTTAATTCCTTAAGATTGCTTTGTTTCACAGCACACGTATAGGTTCAAGACGGAATTTACTCTCTTTTTTGTTGTGAAACAAGACCTTTTTTAGGTTGTACCAATTAAGCACAAACTACATGTAATGTGCTCACTGCTCCAACTAACTTTCTTCAATGGTCCCATCTGTTCTAATACAACACCAATGTACGCTTAAATGGGGGGGGCTGTCTTGTCTCAATGATTTTGTTGTTGTTTTGCATGATTTATTGGAATGTCTCTTTTCTGAACACTCGAACGGACACAAGTTGAATAATAACAGTAAACATAACTGAGTATTAGAAAATCCATTGTACAGTCTATTGAATTTGTCACCAAGTTAAATTCGGACATTGAATTCTGTTAATCACCTCAATGAAAGAAATCCTCGGAAAAACAAATGTGTATAGAAAATAAATTACATGGGCACTTTTAGGAATCTACCAGTCAAAAGCAATGTATATTGTTATGGTTGGTAATCAGGTGTCACTATACTATGCGATATACTTGTTCAGTAAAGGTATGTTTAACAGCTTTTTGAAATTTCCCCTTATTGTTTGCAGTTTGATTTGAATAAATAGTTTATAATGTTAAATCAGAACATTTTGTTGTCGTAAGTACTTGGTTTTCAGAGTATTAAATTTCCTTTTTACAGGGGTGTAACTTAATTTAGGTATGTTGTTTTAGGTAAAAACAATACACCTGTAAGTTGTTTTTCTGGCGCTTTATAAAATTCGTTGCATGATTGGTCGGTGAACCACTTGACTGCAGAGAACAATTAGACTGCTTGATGCAGCTCAAGTCAATACCCAAACTGCCTAAAAGATGTTTAATTTGCATCGGGGATAAAGAATATTAATTTTTGGGGTTTTTACCCATATACACCGATGTGTGTAGCACTGTATACTCGGTACTTTCCCGAGTCCTGTGAAAAAAATCACAGGCATTTTACTCGGGTGGGATTCGAACCCACGACCTTTGCAATTCTAGAGCAGGCTTGTTAAGATGACATCTGTTTTCAGGCAAATTTGAGCCTTGACAAAAAAGTAGGGAAACTCATTCAGATTTCCAAGGACTTATTACATTTGTACTAATGGTTTCCATAGAGCCTTTGATTGAAACTAATTAAACAATAATTTAATTGATTTTAGTAAGCGGAACAAAACTTAAATAAACACATTGGAATTTCAATATACACTGTGAAGTGTTTACTCTATGTGCGTCTCCAAGAAGACAAAAATCCTCACATGGAGAATTTTGAATTGAGACCCATATACATGTAGCAAGTTCCAAAGTTTGTACAAGACCGCTCAACCACGAACTCTGAAAGTGATGCAGTGTGCAGGAAAACACTTGCAGAGCCTCTTTTCTAGACGATAAGTGCACTGGATTCGTTTACTTTCAATACAGAACACAATATACCATTGGTTCAAGCCCATCCAAAAGACAAAGCAGTAAAGTGTCTGGCTCAAAGACAGAAGTACCAGGACTTTGACTGGAAGCCAAACTCGCACAACACCAGTACTTGTGCC
This sequence comes from Asterias amurensis, assembly GCF_032118995.1. NCBI lineage: Eukaryota > Metazoa > Echinodermata > Asteroidea > Forcipulatida > Asteriidae > Asterias > Asterias amurensis. Next base: position 20,923,181 of record NC_092660.1, read on the forward strand.
TAATGTGCAAGGGCACTTGAACAAGACTCTTAAAAAGAAAGCCACAGAAGCGAACAAAAAGTGGTACATATTTACAAAAGATCTTTATTTGTTGTACATGTACCTTATTTACAAAGGTCAGTATAAAACTTACAAGGCATTCAATTATCTTTTAACAAAATGTACAATTCATTTACAAAAGGCACTCTTTTTATGTTTTTTAAAGAAATGTACACGGGATAAATGGTTACTTCTATAACGGACAGTGGACGGAATTTAAACAAGGAAGAACAACGATATTATAAAAGTTAAGTGTGCTGTGTACATGTATACAGCTCATTATGGACAGTGAGAGCAAAAGGTAACATTACTGTAAATATGTTATATTGCTGAATGTTAAAGCAGAAATGACAATGAAAACAGTTGTTATTATCCAAATAATGTTTGAGTGTGGTGAAAATACCCAGTAAAAACTGGCCAGATATTTTGAACAATGTTCTTGTAAGTACATGTGGTAACTGACCCCCAAACTAAAAAAGGCACGCAGAAATACTTTTAAGGAAATGTACACTTGAGCCTGTCATTTCCATTTTTCCCCCTTAAAAAAGAACAAATAAAACAAGTCTTGCTCTGTTTCACAAGCACTAATATTTATCTTAAGATAAGCTATAGTGATTTGTATTGTGACATCACACTGTGCTTAGTAATTGATCCACAGACCAGCTGCCGCTACTGCTGCTAAGATCAATCTTGGACCTTTGAGAAATCATCCCCTGGACCAGTAACACATTTTGCGTGACGATACATGTGGGCTAGTCATGCTAGTTGGGAGTTTCTTTAAACTCAAGTCAGTTCTGTCAACTTGAAATCTTAACATGAAATGAACGAACGTCCATAGATGTTATAACAATCTTGGGGTGCTTTATCTCTTTGTCTACTTGTTCTTTAGCTTTACTTGAGCTGGCATTATTTTGATGAGCTTCTCATCTTTTTGTCTGGAGCTCGCTGTTCACCGTCTGCTTGATGAGCTCTTCCAGTTTTTCTATCTGCGATGAGTGAAAACAAAATGAAATCCATTTATAAATCAATAAAGGAAGTTGTTAATGACAGATTGTGAAAAAGACAAAAAACAGTTTTCATTAAAAAACTCAGACATTTTTTTGATCATTAATTGTAACATTCATTGTTTCATTCATTTAACCTAACAAAACAATTTGCAGCAAGAAGATAAAACAGCAACTATAAAACAAAAAAAGATAAAAATAACAGAAAAAGATGAAATCACATCTTTTCGACTAATCTGCTTCATCAAATCATATGAAGTTAGCAGATTTGAGCTCTGAAATATTGAATCCATTGTAAAAATATTCCCACAACCTCCTAGCCAAAGTATTGTTCACCATGGTCACAGGGCAAAGTAAGACAGCCTGATTTCAGATCTTGGTTACAAGCCTCCCCCTTCAACCCCACCCACATCATCCTCATATCCAGCACATATTGACCACATCTTATCCTTCTCTGAATACCCTGAAACATCATGCTTTGTGACAATCATGACAATTGCAAGAAATTAGACATGGACAAAACAATTTTGTATAAAAGCTGATAAACTTTTACTTGAATCACTTTCTGCAATCTCTTATCAAATGCTTCACACCGATGAATTTACCTGATTGTCTTCAACTGGTGGCATATTCCTCAGTTGGAAAACTGACACTTGACCCTCGCTATCGCCAACTAGAATACACTGTGGATTTATAAACAGATTCAAATCAGTGGAATTAATGCATTTATGTTTAGAGTGTCCAGCTTTCAACTTGGTAAGTTAGTCATTATTATGTAGAGGACCAAAATATAATAGAATAGAAGAATAGAACAGCAATTTGTTTGCAATCTTAAAATAAAAGTGGTTGGATTTAAATACACTCAAAAACAACAGTAAAAATCTAAAAACTACAATACAAATTATTTAACTGCAAAAGCAGATGAAACGCAAGTGAAAAACTAGGCAAAAAACATATGAGGACAATGGGCACGAAAACTACAACTAGACGTTTTACTTTTTTCAAGAGATGTGAACATTTATACTTACATTTGAGTTGAGAGCAAATTGAAGGCATGACAGCTTTACTCCTGGTGCTGGTACGTTGACAATGATTGGATCTAACCTATAATGGCAGCAAAAAAAACAAAATCAATCTTGGTTCTTTAAAAAAAGGATTTGGAATAGTTGTGGTAGAGTTTATATACCAGTGTTTGTAAAAGTCTTGTGTGTTTTAATATTCATTCATTCATACATTCATTCAAACTTACATTTATTTTCATAATTCATCATATTCATGAAAACAGTACAAGTACTTTTTTTAATGGAATAACCAATAAACAAAGCTATTTTATGAGGCAGAGAAAAACAAATAAATAGAGTATGGAGGCATCATCTGGAAGCCGAGGCTTATGTAGGGATGTCTGGGGACAGACAATAAATGGGGACAAGAACGTACATACATGTACATGACATATTTGATAGGAACAACAAGGTCTCCCTGCACTGGGTAATTCTAAAGAGATGGGTGTTCCAGAGGGGAATGTTTATGTACACATCATATGGAGGAATATAAAGCAAAGGAACATACAATAAGTCTGGTACACATCATATGGGGGAATATAAAGCAAAGGAACATACAATAAGTCTGGTACACATCATATAGGGGAAGCAACAAACATAGAAACACTCAATACTAGCGCCGCTACGGGTTGGATTGGGGGTTGGAGGAGTTCAAGTGGAGTGGATAAGAGACTTACATGTTTATACTGAGATCCCATATCTCAACAGCGCCCTCATTGACACATCCAAATACAGTCGCTGAGTTTGGAGACCACGACACATCCATGACTGCTTTCTGAATCCATCAAGAATAATAAAAATGATAACAATGTGAAGGTTCAAACAAAATTCACAAGATTCTCAATTGCTCTTGATTTCATACCAGAACAACAAGAAGTAGGATTTGAAACGTTGCATGGTGGAAGTGTACCTATCAAGAGAGGTTTGCAGTAACACTATGTGAATATCTCTTTTGAGTAGTGTAATGTTGGTTCTGAAATTGATCAGAAGAAGACGATCAGAGTATTCTGATTGAAACGTTGATTCGTTAACCACTGGCTTCTTTTCAGAACCAACACTTCTTACAGATTTTCACATGGTGTTGTAATACCTCTCTTAGCAGAACAACAACAATAAATAATACTAGATAAGCCCCTACCGTTGAGGAGAAACAGTTGAGAACAGGTTGCTGTCGGTCTTGTACCCAGAGTCTCATACTCCAGTCAGCACTACAGCTAATAAATACATCAGGTAGGAATGGTGACCACTCTATCTTGTAGACTGGTCCCTGTGGGTGACAGAGGTCAAATATGAATACAAAAATCAGTTAAAATTATGCAAATTTAATCCATGTTTTTGTTGCTGGTAAGTTTGATTGTAAAACAGCGATGAGAGTCACAAGAAAATGGTAATGAATAATATACTTATGTGTTTCCACTGTGCTCAAACATTGAGTTTTACAAGCGAGATCAAAACAAACTATTTTACTCATTTCTCAAAAACTACAGCACTTCAACAAAGCAATTTCAGAATTTGTTTTCCACCATGACCATCTTGTAACCATGTAAGTTAAATGCGCAAATCTGTGATTTTAAATCTTACTAATGTTGTATAAGTTCTAAAGTTCCCTGAATGTTCAAGCAATATTATTGTACTGATTCTGGTTTCATCAAAATGGTGTCTGACTATTTGTTATCCTTTGATTCTCAGATCAGTTTCCTTTGATTTGAATGATTCAAGTAAGACTAAAATGGTGAACTCACCGTGTGACCGAAGTAAGTGTCTAAATATTGCTCATTGTAAGAACAAGAACATTTATGAATGTGCCCTTCCTCTGTTCCTGCCAAGTAGCTGAAGCAAAAAGGAAACAAAGAAAGATTATTAAAAACATTTGGTTTGTAAATTAGGATGATTTTCTTTTTTATTGCTATGAGTCTACAGTCAGAAGCCACAAAGAACTGGGTTTCACAAAGAGCCAAGATTGAAGTGCCTTCTAAATGGATTCGCATTATGATGTTATTAGTTTTCATACAGTAAGCAGCGGAAGGTTAGCAATCCTTTTCATGTGATTACGGTAAGCAGTGCAAAGAAATGGGAACTCATATAAGAGACCAAGAGGACATTAACCAGACCAAGCATGACAGTAAGAAGGTGTATCATTTTTCAGATGTAGATTGGAGCAAGTTAATAAAGTACCTTAAAAGTGAGAAAGATAATTTTAAATTACACGGCAGCCATTGAAGACGATAAAGTTATGCTGTGATGTGGCCATATTTCCTTGGTTCCAGTAATTATGCAATGAACTGACTGGTGTTATTTGGTCCTAACAGTTGGGATATGACTGTTGAGGTTCAGTAGAATGGAGTCTTTAGGAGGATATGGGAGAGTCTTCTTCCAAGAATGGAATCTTGCCTTCCTCATTACTACTCACATACCGCGATAATTACGTTCTAGTAATTAGGCAATGAACTGACTGGTGTTATTTGGTCCTAACAGTTGGGATATGACTGTTGAGGTTCAGTAGAATGGAGTCTTTAGGAGGATATGGGGGAGTCTTCTTTCCAGAATACTTATAGGGGTCACCCTTATAAACTCTTGCCTTCTTATTACTACTCACATGCTGAGATCCTTGGGATTGAAATCAAAACACATCCCTGAAGCTTGACGTGAGATGAAACCTTCACTCTTTCCTTCTTTGCCGTCTTTCTGTTTCTTACTAGCCTTGGCTACCCTCTTTAACTTCATCAGGTCCGAACACTCAAATCCCTGAACACAAATAAAAACAGCCAAGGATTTCATACCAATTTGTTTTACACTTTTTATCAATGAGGGTTTAATCAAATGGCTACAAATGCTGTAAAAAAATGCCTGCTAATGAGAGTAGTTGCTTCTTATATGTTCTCATATCCATAACTTCAACATTCAGTATCTTCATCATGCTGGTTTTAGATTTGATTACCTTTCTGATTTGCCATTGTGTGACGATCGTCACTCAGTGACATTTAAGGCGCTTCAACATTCAGTATTTTCATCACACTGTTATAAGATTTGATTACCTTTCTGATTTGCCATTGTGTGACTCGTCCATCAGTGGAGATTGAGATGAGAAGTTCCCCCCTCTCCTCACCAGATGACGCCCCCTTCTCTTTATCGATCCATTTCAGCTGCCAGACGGGTGCAGCATGCTTACCGTGGCTCTCACTGAAAACAAGTATTTAAATCATAATTAAGCAAACTTACTTAACCCTTCAAGACTGACTGTAGAATGCTGATTCAGGCGACAGCAAGTTTGTACTAAAATGCAAAATACAAAATATCCAAAGTGACTGCAAGAAGTTTGCACCAAATTCCCAACTTGAGTGGTCACAAGCAACTCTTGTACTAAAATGATGCAAACGACTTTAAGATTTGACCTGTTTGATTTGTCAGTGCACATGTAAATATTACAACCTGAACTGGTATCTATTTTCCTAAGTTAATTGTACTTACTAGCTATCAAGTACTGGAGCACTGTTGTTACTTCTAACATTGTAGATGGCTACCATACCATTGTACATACCAACCTAGAAATAAAACAAACATGCTGTAAATTCTACAACAAAAAGCAGAAGAATTAAACGGTAGACGGGATACGAGACGATGTTTTTGTTTTCTTCTGTCCACAATTTCACTGACCTACAATTTTGTTTAATGCTAAAACACATGAGAAAACCTCTCAAACTGATGTATGTTGTTCTATGTTTTTCAGCTTTCTATTCTATAAAGACAACAAAAACAAGAAAACATTTGTAAATAACTGAAGAGATGTGTGTCAGCTTTTTAAATTGTTGTTGTCTAAAAGATAATGCAAGTTCCTAGCTGAATAAGAATGACTTACTGCGAGAAGGTTTGGGTTTGCTGAAGAGAAATCCATAGCTGTTACTCCAGACTCACATTGGAACACTCTCTCTGGATACTGAGGAGGAAACAAATAAACAAACAGGATTAGTCAAGTCCCTGTGTGTGTTGTGAAATGCACACAAGAATCCAGTTACATCGTTCTGTTCAGAGAAGGGGTTCACCCAAGTGTTTCTGGCAGTGGCTAATGAGTGCCCCTCAGCACCTTGTAAACCCGATAAGATGCTATCAAATCAAAAAACAAATAATGTCTGAAAACTGTTCCCCTTGCTCAAGTGCTTTCAGTGCCTACTTGGTAGATACATGTACATGCGCTATATAAGGATTCATTTTAAAATATGATTTCATAATACCAAAGGTAAAATCAAACTCATCAAAACATACATGCCTCAGTTTTTAGTTTCACTGCCCTATGTATAGTCACAATACACAACCAATTACATTAGTAGGGAGCAGGGCTCGAATTTAGGGGTCAAATCAACAATACCACAAGGCTAACATGTTTAGGTTACAATATTTGCTGGACCAGAATTTATTATACAAGAAACTAAATAATTTTCTTACCTCAGGGTTTTTGAGCGACCAGCAGCAGGCCAGACCTCCCTTCTGTTCTGTAAATCCAAACTGACTGTACCCAACAGCAAGGAGATCCTGCAAGACAAAAGGTGTTGATATAATAAACAAATAAAAAATAAAAACACACCAGAGATCAGCAGATGATAAGGGGCCAATGTCAATGTAAAGAGAAGAAAAAGCAGGAGCAGAAGCAAGGAATTCCTTGCTAACATCAAGCATATTTCGCGAATTAGCAGGGGATTTTTGCGTGCCTGTGCGTACTCCATGTGAATAGGTTTTCTTCTCTTACACAGCTAGTGCGGAAATTCGGCGCTTAAACAGTAAGCAGAGAATGGTGATTGTAAGTGCAGAATTCGGCGGTAAGCAGTCATGAAATTGGGCCCAGATGAAAAGACAGAGTTGTCAAACCTTTTCTGGTGCTACTTCAAAAATGACTAGAAAATCCCGACAAGAATTCATCACCATCTTTGATTTACACCAATTCCTTGGGTCTGTTCAGCAGATTATTGGTGCACAAGACAGTCTTTGGAATCTGGTTATGGAATCTTGTTTAGCAGTGCACTGAAGTAAACGCAAACATTGTGGATTTTCTCAGGTCTCTACGGGCTTGAAGTAAAAGAGATGATCTTTAAAAGTTTAAAAGTATTTGCCTTTTTAACATTTACAAAATCAGTAATTGTTCATTATTGCAAGTCATACTTACTTTGTTGTGGTTATTCCAAGACATACAGCTAACGTTACGTCCTTTGGTGAGATTGCAGGTATAGGCCCAAAGTCTGTCTAGATTGGGTCCAAGCTGCGCAATATTAACAGCTCCAGAGGTTGTACTGCCCTCGGCTGGTTCTTCTTCTACGATGCGGTCAATATCTACAGGAAGCAACACGAGAAATTGAGCTTTAAACAAATATTTCACACGACACTCAGGCTTGAACTTCGCTTTTCAAGGGGCAGATCAATTTCCCTTCAGTAAGGGTCACTTTTATGAGGAAAATGTTGTAAGAGAACCTTGCACAGGGCACCACAGCAATTACACTGTGGGTGCTGTGGGTTAAGTAAGAGAACCTTGCACAGGGCACCACAGCAACTACACTGTGGGTGATGTGGGTTAAGTAAGAGAACCTTGCACAGGGCACCACAGCAACTACACTGTGGGTGATGTGGGTTAAGTAAGAGAACCTTGCACAGGGCACCACAGCAACTACACTGTGGGTGATGTCATGGATGTGGGTTAAGTAAGAGAACCTTGCACAGGGCACCACAGCAACTACACTGTGGGTGATGTGGGTTAAGTAAGAGAACCTTGCACAGGGCACCACAGCAACTACACTGTGGGTGCTGTGGGTTAAGTAAGAGAACCTTGCACAGGGCACCACAGCAACTACACTGTGGGTGCTGTGGGTTAAGTAAGAGAACCTTGCACAGGGCACCACAGCAACTACACTGTGGGTGATGTGGGTTAAGTAAGAGAACCTTGCACAGGGCACCACAGCAACTACACTGTGGGTGCTGTGGGTTAAGTAAGAGAACTTTGCACAGGGCACCACAGCAACTACACTGTGGGTGCTGTGGGTTAAGTAAGAGAACCTTGCACAGGGCACCACAGCAACTACACTGTGGGTGATGTGGGTTAAGTAAGAGAACTTTGCACAGGGCACCACAGCAACTACACTGTGGGTGCTGTGGGTTAAGTAAGAGAACCTTGCACAGGGCACCACGGCAACTACACTGTGGGTGCTGTGGGTTAAGTAAGAGAACCTTGCACAGGGCACCACAGCAACTACACTGTGGGTGATGTGGGTTAAGTAAGAGAACCTTGCACAGGGCACCACAGCAACTACACTGTGGGTGATGTGGGTTAAGTAAGAGAACCTTGCACAGGGCACCACAGCAACTACACTGTGGGTGCTGTGGGTTAAGTAAGAGAACATTGCACAGGGCACCACAGCAACTACACTGTGGGTTATTTTTAGGCCCAGCCAAAATTCCATGGTACTGAACCAAGCAGAGAATGTTTTGCTTACATTGCCCTGCTAATCTGAGGAGCTCTAATCATGTCTAAGTGCAGGGATTGTGCAGTATGCAGCACCATAAAGATTGGTGCATAAACACTGTTTTCATTGTTTATTTCTTTACTAATACGTAAAGACATAAACATTGACAGTGGTGATGAACCAAACCATCTCTTCTATATGAGCCATTAATGGCTCTGAGAAGAGATGGTTTGAACTGGATGGTGAACCTACATAGGCTGAGAAAACACCAAACTCCTTGGACCACTGCAAAACAAGTTACGTCACTAGTCGTAAAGAAAACAAACTATCAAGGTATTTTTAAACTTACCGGGTAAGATAGGCAGCCCTCTGTATGAAGCCTGCTTAGGTTGAAAGTTATTAAGAGTAACAACTCTCTCCATAACAAACAGATGCTTCTTTAGTGAGTCAGACTAAAGAAAAAATGACAATGTAAGAAAATGTTTATACCAAATGTGAGTAGCAATACTGATGATAATGAGAGTCAAGCTGGCAGCAATTTTTAAGCTGCGTAAGCAGACACAATCTCTGGGCCCAATTTCATGTCTCTGTAAGCAAAGATTATTTTGTGCACTTGCACACTCTTTGTTACAAGGCATTCTTTACTACAAGGCATTCTTTGCTTAAACAGCTAGCCCAGCAGAGAATGGTGATCGTAAGCGCAGAGGTCTGCTGTAAGAAAAATCATGAAACTGGGCCCTAAAATTTCTCAATTTCGATACAAATCATCTGAGATATGAATAGAGACTGACCTGTAAGATGGCTGCATCTGAAACTGTTGCCGAGTCTGATAACCCTGCTGTATCTTTAGCTGATTGTGCATCTCCTTCTGAATCTGCCACTGAGCTTGCCATTAGGCTGGTTCGACTCTCACCTGTGACGTAAGATTAAATCAAAACATTTATAATATCAACATTCCACACTTACTGCCCACAGAATGGCAAGTTTTATGTGTACATTGTATGAGGGTTTACTCTAATGTCTAAGCCTTTTCAATGACAAATATGTAGAACCACTTGTCTTTTTCACTTGGTCATATTGAAGCTTTTTCAAGGAAATTCCTCTCCACAAAACTTATTTAAGCTGGTATTTTAATCCAAAGGTGTACAGTGATTTTTAAGCCAAATGAATAGTCTGTGCATGGAAGCAATGGACTAGTCCCCTGGACCAACAATTGAAGAAACTTGTCCGGGTCTTCAGGTGTTTTAAACGGTTTTTGACCAGCAGGACCACTGTTACCAGATTCTGCGCCCAAAAGAGTTCAATTGGCGTTTAGCGAGTAGCAACTGTATGAGAGGACATGGTTCTTGACAATTTGTAATTGTTCAAAGTGCCTATTCCTCTTTGTACATGTTGTATACTAATAGTCAAGCTTTCTGGACTTAAAGAGCCAATAAAGGATGACCTCAATATGTCAACTATTACCTTTTTATGGCCAAATAGACATCGCAGATACCGATTAATAACCATTTTTACTCTCAAAATTTGCATTTAGTAATAAATATCTCGAGTCAAAAATGCACCCGGCCGCGCGGCTTTTTCAGCCGAGAGTCAAAAACGGCTTATCTATTATGGTGACCCTGGACGCAAGTGACGAATTTCCCCTATTGGTTTTGAAAACAGTTCTCCAGCTTTGGCATTTCCACACCAAATAGCCGCCACTGACATCACAATTCCTTTGTCGCGCGGGTTTGTTTGACCCCACATTTTTCAGAAATTTTGCTTGGGGCATTCTGGAGAAAACCCATTCTTACCATGTTTTAACGTGAGGTAAGAGACTGCAGCCGTTAGAAAACTGTAATATCTATATATTTGAGGTCATCCTTTATTGGCTGTTTAAGGATACAGTTTGACCTTAAGTTGCAGTCAGATACAACACTCACCAACTTTACAATGACAAGGAACTAATAATAATTGATAAATACTGACTTGTCCGAGTTGCATTCAAAGATCCTTGAGTCGTCTGTTCAGCTGAAGATGTTGCAGTCTTAGCTGTGCTCTTAGAACTCTCTCCAGAAATCTCCTCCTCTATTGTATCTTCTCCATCAACTGTAAGTAAACAAAATATATTTAGCACTTAAAACATGTAGATGATGAATTATTTCAAGAGCTTAAGGTTTCAATTTATTTTGTAGCTACTTTTATTGGTTTTGGTCAAATGTTTTTTTAAATATATTTGATGGAGATAAATCTTCTTATTGAAAACATCTTTTTAAATGTACCCTTCGTGTCGCCTGCATCCAGCTCTTCAAAAGTGTCGTACATGTCCCAAGTTGTTGCAGTGATACCACAATCCTATAAAGTAAAAAAAAAATAACAAATTTGTGTGAATGACTTTTCCAAAGATTTATGTTTTAAGTTTAACTATGGTTTGTGTTGATTGCTGGCATTCAGCTGACTTCATCCCATAAGGGCCTGATATATCTATTGGGACTTGGGTTCTCAGCCTCTATTTGGACTTGGGTTCTCAGCCCTGTTTATGTAAGGCCACCAAACATCAAGATACGGTTATTCTAAACTTCTTGATGGAAAACCTTTAGCCTGAGTCACTGGGAGCAAGTCAAACATCAACTTTGACATCTTTAAGTTTTAAAAGCATTAAAAAAGTCACTTGAACAAAAGAGTAGAATCTTTCAATGTCAATCTGAAACATCAGATAACTTTGATAACACAACTCAAACAAGTTACCCACTAGTCACAGCAAAAGAATTTATTCTTTATTTAACTATTTTAGGTTGTCATCATCAACAGTATAGTGAGTTTGGTTAGCATTTATTGTCTTTTTAGACTGTCCTGTATACTTACTACATGAGTAATCTTTGTGGATTGGACTTCTTTATTCTTAGGTTGCTCGTTGAATGTCTGCATTCCTCGTTCTGCGTATCGATCATTCCCATCACGACTTTTACATAACTGTTGGGATATTCATTGTATGATTTAAGTTTGAAATTAATTGGAACTCTGGAAAAAGAACTCAGATTCACCTTATGGAAGCACTATTCTAAGTGCTAGAAAAGTAGATCAAAGGAGCAGGATTTCATTTTGACTGGAGAAAACTACTTTTTTTATTTTCACCAGTCAGGCATAAAAATGTCCTAAATTTCTCCCTCCTAATATTGCTAAATGCAAATGGCTTTTGCGCTACACTAGCATATAGAGAAATTGTTACATTTCTTTCTTTATTTGACCTTTTGTTTTGCTTCATTGTTGCCTTTAATTTTTGCAATGTTTTTTGAACTATTAAATTGTTGTAATTCACCCTTTGTGCTATAAGGAAATTTTTTAAATAAGTCGTTTTATTTATCTACATCAAGTCAATAACAATGTCCGTTACCTCTTTATATTTCTCGTTACGTTCCTTGACTTTGGCCGCTTCATCACTCTCTGCTGACAGGCAGATCCCAGGCAGGTCTAGCATCCAGATCGTATCTGTCTCACTCAGGTTAATGGATACTACTTTATCAAGGTCCTCTTCAGTCAGTAACTCTTTCTCTATGTTACGTTCTGTGTGAACATCTGCAATAAGAGTCCGATTGTTTAGTACAAAGATTTAGTGGGCAAAGGTTGTAGGATTAATAGACACTTTCTTTGTTCCTTTGGGTGCAGGAAGTTGTTATTATTTACGTGTATAACAAGGTTATCTTGTGCAACAGCACTAAACATTCCTAAACACTTTGCAAAAAAACAGGAACAAGTACAAATGCCTCAACTAAAGTAGAGATGGGGATTAAATTACTCTACTAAACAACAATGATGTGCTTTCCCTTTACTTATCAACCCATTGTTTCGTCCTATTACTAAACACCGGGCCAGATCAGGGCCACTTCAGCTGACAACTACAAGAAAAACCAAGACAATTTAAAAAGAGAAAAAGTAGCTGTTTACTTTTCACTGGAATTGATTGTAAGGTCAGAGTTCTCCCCCAAGTACAAGTTAGCACATCGGGCTTACTTATGTGAATCGATATGCCATTGGTATGCCAGAATTGTGGCCAATACGCAGGACTTCAGCATTTTAATTCAGCGTACTTCATCCAAATGTCCAAAATGCCCCCCAGTTTTTAAAAACCCTGTCAGATGGTGGAAAACAAGATACAGATAGGGAGTTCTGAAGTACAGCAGCACGAGGAAAAAAGCTGGCAGAATATCATACAGTACTGGCCTTCAGTACAGATACCTACATGAGATAATGACAGGGAATCGACCAGAAGAGGCAGCAAAGTATGTACATGTAATGTATTGATAAAATAAGTTTGTTTTTTAGTTACCTCCGAGTCCAGATACAATGTCAGTAGCAGCAGCAGGTTCAGCAAATTCATCGGTAAATGATTCGGCAGAACGACTTGATTGAGTCATGCTGGTTCCAAACACTGATCTGTAAACATGGTAAAAAAACAAGAAGATTTACGCTTTATCTATCACTTAAAGATTCCAAGATATTAATAAGAACTTCACAACAAGTTCCATTTCATTTATTCTGGGTAGAAAGCCAAGGACTCTCAGAATGTGAACTTAATCACTGGACTAGAACTAGCCAAGGAACCAATGGAGTGAGAAGACAAGGAAGGAAGTTTCAGTTTTAGAATGTTAGATGTGGGAGAAAAGTAACCCCAGATAATTGTTCCAGGGAAAACCCAAACAGTCTGGTAGGGACTGAAAATCCAATCCACATAGTGCAACCCTGTTTGTTGTTAGACCATTTTGTGGATGCAAAGTGGCTTTTTATTACGCCATGTTTTCACCTGTGTTTCAAAATGACATGATGTGACCCATTTGTGTGGCCAAATATGCCATACAGATTATGTGACATATAGATCGACCAATGAAAGATGCTGAAAATGCTTGTCCTCATTTTGTCAAGATGCAATCCTTGAATCACACACCTGGCAGACTAGAGACCTATAAAAGGTCTAATTCTAATGAAGATAAACAAGCTTGATTAAGTACTGTTGAAGTACAAATAGTGATAATAGTAAGGCTTGAATTCAGATGTCCGTCATGAATTGTGTGATATAAACACGCCAAGCAATACGCATTATTTGGACGGATAATGCAGAATGCAATATTGATACATGGAGTCCTGTTCCGAGTACATGTACTTCATGTTAGCGCATTGTGCACTATGCATTACGCCCACGCATGATGGATACATAATTTCCTAGCCTTCATCAGGGTGGACTATAATGATTAAGTTAAATAAAGTTCTACCTCGTGAACGGTCCGGCAAAACTTGTATTCCCACCAGTTTGGTAGATGGAGGCTTGAGACATCAGGTCAGTAGGCTGCAATTCAAAAAGGATTGTTGTTTAGACATTGTATAACTATGTCACTGTATGTGTAACAGTGTGTATTCTTTGAATCACAGGCATGATATTTGACCCTTCGGAAAAAAGCAGGAACATTTTATCAAGTACAAGGGCTGACCTCAATACTTCACATAGTTTAAGCTTTAATCGACTTTTCAGGCTTTTTGATCACAATTTCTGAGATTCTTTCTTCCAAGGGCAAAACACCCCTGGAAATCGTGCCTGGAATCATTAAGATAATTTGGAAATGTCCATTTTTCGTTTTGAGGAATTTCTGTTTAGTCAACACAAACTGACAAAGCAAATGAAGAATAATTACTTAACTGATTACAAAGTTAATACCAGTACCAATCCTTTTCTAAAAGCTCAGTGTAATAGCATTTCCATTCGGGAGTGCTATACGGCCAGTTTGCTGACTTGTATCCAATCTTTCAAGAAAAACTCAAGTGCAATGTTAAAGCAACAAATATATGTGTCTTAATAAGAAACAAAATATACACTGTTGATGAACAAATCTTTTGGAACTTGAGTCTGGATATTCTGTTTAAAGAGCTTTATTTGTCGACAAATGCTGACTGATGAAAATCGATTGAGGATCTTGGGATGTACTTTCCCTTTAAGATAGCTCAGAACCACGGCTTTACCACTAACTCTCACAGTGGACAGCAGTTCAGAACCACGGCTTTACCACTAACTCTCACAGTGGACAGCAGTTCAGAACCACGGCTTTACCACTAACTCTCACAGTGGACAGCAGTTCAGAACCACGGCTTTACCACTAACTCTCACAGTGGACAGCAGTTCAGAACCACGGCTTTACCACTAACTCTCACAGTGGACAGCAGTTCAGAACCACGGCTTTACCACTAACTCTCACAGTGGACAGCAGTTCAGAACCACGGCTTTACCACTAACTCTCACAGTGGACAGCAGTTCAGAACCACGGCTTTACCACTAACTCTCACAGTGGACAGCAGTTCAGAACCACGGCTTTACCACTAACTCTCACAGTGAACAGCAGTTCAGAACCACGGCTTTACCACTAACTCTCACAGTGGACAGCAGTTAGTTGTTTTCTTTAGTCACTTACCGTTCCACCGCTAGAGTCACCCCCACTGCCAAAGATTTTACTCTGAGTATGTTTGACAGCATTGGGATCCACAATGAGAAGAGGTTGAGGTGTAACATCACTGCCTTGCTCGTCAAATACCTACAAACCACAAATTAAATTACTTTGGTCATCTTGCTCATTTAACATCACCTACAAACCACAAGTTAATACACTTAACTGTCTTTTGGAAAATGGTGTGTAGTCGGCTTCTTTATGTACTGCTTAAATTGAAAGTTTAACGACAGTTTAAAGGCACTGTTGACACATTTGGTAATTGTCAAAGACCAGTATTCTCACCTGGTGTACACTGTATCCCAAAATACATGTATGTTACTTCAGAGGGAGCTGTTCTCACAATGTTTTGTACTGTCGTTGCTCTCCATTGCTCGTTACCAAGTAAGTTTTCATGCTGACATTTACATTGAAAAATTACCAATAGTGTCCAGTGCCTTTAACATTATGGTGTGTGGCTTGCTAGTAAGGCAGAATCAAAGAAGCTATAGTACAAATTGAAATCATGTTGGCCATACATATACAAGTCACATGAAAGTTTTTTTGTTTTATTGTCTGGAACGAAGAAAAATATACCTGGATCATGGTGTTAATCTTTCCACCGAGACCGTGTCCAACTTTATTATCCAGAGCTACTTGACTCTTACGACTGGAAGAGTTTAGTGTTGTACGAGACGCAACCCCAACAGTCACACTGCGATCCTTGGCATTGAGTCGACTTTGGCTTAGCTGGCTTGTCAACAGCTTGCTACGGTTAGCACCAGCAGGTACTGCCCCAGGCACCTTCAGCACGCTATAGGGAGAACATCAAAACAAGTGAAAAAGTTTGAGTAGTCTGGTAGTATGGAAGTATAATATTATCCTGAATGATAAACATTATGAACAATTCATTTAGTTTTCCCTTCAGTGACATAATTGTTTTTTTTTCAAATATATTCTGAAAAAGTGCTGATTTAAGTTTGTGAATACCGGTATAATACAACATAAACAAATGATTTTTTGTTCAAAAGAATAATCTTTCAGAAAAAAACATGCACTTCTGCACCAATCCTACACTGAATCAATCAAGTACATGTATTTATATAGGCCCTACAAGACATTATGCAAAAACTGTTTGATGATGAAAAACTGAACAAATGCATGCATTCTAGACAAGATTTCTGCTCACACTGGCCGGCCCACTTTAAAGTGAGACAGCATGTGTGTGCATGAACGATAGAACCACAAATGATGCCCAAGTCCAATTCCTATACACCTATAGAATGATGATAAAAAACCTATTATATTAGTTGTGTAAACACGTAGCAAGTTGTTTGACTTGGTTGTTGATCACACACGCAACCATTTTGAAGTTCAACTTTGGTTATTTGCACATGCATTTCACACCAACATGACAAGACATGAATGGTTTGGACTTAATTAAACATCAGGACTTTTCAAAAAGGCAAAGTTAACCGTTGGCCTACCAATGGCATATATAATGGGTGCATTCGTTTAGCTTCCCTGGGTCGACCCCGGTGTGTGGCGTGTTTTTTTTTCCAGAATGAACGTGGGTAATTTGCACACGTTCGTCCTGGAAAAAGAAAATGCCACATATGTACCGGGGTCGACCCGGGGAATCTAATCGAACACACCCATTATGTAAACACTTAAGGCCTATCACAAAGATGTCAAACTTAGTATGAAATGAAAACAAAATGTTGTTGGCATCAATTGGCACTGTCGTCACATGATCAAAGCTAGTCTTGTTTGCAATGCTGTTTTTTAATATTATTGCTGTTAGACACTGGTAGAGGGCACAACATTGGTTGGCTCAGTCGGAGGCTGGATTGGAGAGACTAGACAAGTCTAATGAATCTGGATCTGGAGCCATACATTTGGAGGTAGAATATTTCTTCTCAAGTAATTTGTGTTTTGATATCAGCGACTTCACAAAAATGAAGGTTGCAGGTATCACGAACAATTTATTATTTACGTATTAAAGCCATTACATGTATACACTTTCGGTACAGAGAAAAAAATTAATTCACAGATTTACAAATAATTTACACATGTTACAGGGTTTACAGAAGGTAATGGTGAAAGACTTCTCTTGAAATACTGTTCCATGAAATGCTTTACTTTTTAAGAAAACATTAAAACAATATCAATAGCAAGAATTACGGATTTATTTTAAACACATGTCATGACACGGCGAAACGCATGGAAACAAGAGTGGGTTTTCCCGTTATTCTCTCCCGACCCTGATGCCCGATTGAGCCAAAGTTTTCACAGGTTTGTTATATTATATATAAGTTGTGATACACGAAGTGTGGGACTTGGACATTACTGTTTCCGAAAGTGTATAATGGATTTAAAGCCATTATACACTTTCGGAACAGGAAAAAAAAAAAAAAAGTTCACAGATTTACAAATTACTTACAGCCGGTTTACAGAAGGTATTGGTAAAAGAAATATTATTCCATGAAATGCTTTACTTTTTGAGAAAACATTAAAACAATCAGCAATTCTCGACAACGAGAATTACGGATTATAGTAAACACTATGACACGGCGAAACGTGCGGAAACAAGGGTGGGTTTTCCCGTTATTTTCTCTCGACTCCGATGACCGATTGAGTCTAAATTTTCACAGGTTTGTTATTTATATAAGTTGTGATACACGAAGTGTGGGCCTTTGGACAATACTGTTCACCGTAAGTGTCCAATGGCTTTAAGTGTGCATTAATTTATTCAAGATATTTTATAAGCTGCACTGCCAAAACCAATTTGAATTAGTTAGGCATAATAATGTTAATTGTTGCTAGGCAAATTATTACGTAATTAAAAACAATACGCACTTCTACTTCTACTTCTCTACTCGGCAAAGTCCCAAGATGGGATATCACGCCAAGATTACGCACGCGTTTTAACAATAAAGCAACTCGGGTAGATTAAGAGTGGATTTGAACTGGAAGAGCGGGGCAGTGACAACAGGCAGTGGAAGATTGTTCCATGCAGGGGTAATTCTTGGGAAAAAAAAGTTTTTGTAGTATGTTGGTGCAAACGTTTTTTATCTTTTGATTTGGTGCGTATACGCGATGTCAATATGGCGGCGCCCTGACATGAAGATGGCGCGCACCATACGTAGTTTTTTATAAAACTTTGTTTTTGCTGCAATAGTCCTCTTTTTGACACCATTTACATCAACTAATCACCTTTGTTATTCCAAATCTGCAATCCACCGAAAACACAATGTAATTATGTTTGTGACAAAGAAATAATACCTATGCTTGTCAGCCATTTAAAAAAACACTCGCCAACACTTCAGACAGAAGTATAAGTTGCCAACATTCGCCAACGGTGGCGACAAACAACGCGTTCTACTTGAAATTGTTGGCAAACGTGCGCAACTTTGGCAACATTTGCGCGAGTGGAACGCACCCCAGGTGTACAAAGGCATAACCAATAGGCCGTTTTAATATTTTTTTAAATTTAAAAAGACCAAACCAATTAAAAATTAAATTTAATATTAAAGGCACATATGATATAAAAATAAGTTAACAAATCAATCATGATTCAATCTGAATTAGGCCCATCATTTATCATGTAAATTAATGTATCGTAGCGTCATACGTTATCGACCCTCATATGTTTTTGGTCGCCAACTTTGATTCCCGTTTACCGCGAGATTGGGCAAGCTGCACCGGTGACAGAAGCTATGCAGTTTACTCACGGTCTGTATTTTCATCAGGCTTAATCATGCTGAGAATAAAGTTTCCTGTCGTTGGTTATGCTCAAACATTTATAAAATGATTGATTTTTGGTACTAATCAGTAATCACTAGTGCATTATTATGCCAACATTCAAATGAGTCAAAGAAACATCATCCAACCTCAAAAGTACTAAACAAAATTACTATCTGCTAGATTGAGTTTCATTCTACTTTAGTCACTAGATGGATCACGTGAGGTGGTTACTATTTGGGATTCTATGTTGTGCAAATGTGGGGAAAAAATTAAACTATTTTAAGTGAAAATGAAAAAAAAAAAAAAATTTTTGATTTACTGCATACTGTAATAAATTCCGATAAGCGTAATAATTAAGTCTACAGTACATTTAAAGAGAAAATATCATACTTTTGAAAATTACCGATTGTGTTGGCCCAAAAAAATGTCTTCGAATATCTCTTTGCTTTTATTTCAACCAGAGTATTGTTTTCTGTATCATGATGGCTCTCAACAATTCATTAATTAAAAAGCATTAATAATTGAATCCTATTTGATTTCTTTTCAAGTAACTTACAATTAAAATTAATTAATATAAAATCAGTACGAACTAATAATTATTAAAAACTAAAGAAAGGAAATAATTGCATGTTTGGTTATAATTATATAAAGAAAACTTTCAAGTTAACTTATAAGAATAACAAATAATATCCAAAATCTACTAATTAAATAAAAATCATAATAATAAACTAAGACTAAAGCGCATTTTACAAGATACAAATAAAAATCTTGGGTTAATTGCGGTCCCTCCTCCCCGCCCTCCCCTCTCCCGCCCGTGCAAGCTTCCCCGTCTTGGGACCGAGTTGACTTGGGACCGAGTTGACTTGGGACCGAGTTGACTTGGGACCGAGTTGACTTGGGACCGAGATGACTTGGGACCGAGTTGACTTTGGACCGAGTTGACTGGGACCGAGTTGGCTTGGGACCGAGTTGACCGGTAAGCGGACTGTCTCTCGCCACAGAAAACCAAAACTTTAAAAATTTCAACACACCATGAAGTGTAAGTGTTATTGTTAAAAAATTGGATAGATGATTTGAAAAAAAAAAAAATAGTTTTTGATTGTGAACAGTTTTCCTGTTAGTGTTATCCTACTGAAAACACATGACACCAGGATAAAACAAAAAAAGGTAAACATTTTAAAACAAAAACCATGAAAACCAACTGAACCAATCTGCTTACCCCGGTTTTGCTTTCCCGGTCGACATAACTACAGCTCTATTTTTAGCTGCACAAACACTAGAAACTGCTATTCATTAATAATAGCAGGAAATTTCTGTAGTGTTACTGTAAGAACTTTGACAGTGCACACATTTCTCGTTTAAAGATCAAAGCAAACCGCCGCTCACGCTGAAGGGTTGCTATGACATTTTTGCGTGTCAGATTTCTTCAGTTCCTCTTTTGTTTTCTACGCTCTGATTGGTTTACTCCGAATTACTGACGTAGCCGTATTTGAAAAATACCGAAAATACTACTCATTATTTGAATAAAATTAGCAATTTTTTAACAATTGAAAAGTAAATTGGTTTGAATATACATTAACAAAAAAATTAAAAAGTATGTTTATGAACTTAATACTCTCTTGTATATGAAATACTTGATTTTAGAATGAACCAATCACCGTTCGCTTTTCATTTCGTTCGGTAAGACCTTTTCATCCGGGCGTCTTTTGACCTTTCAGGTCAACGATATCCCATCGTACTCTTCAAAATGGCCGAGGTGAGTAATCTAAAAAATCCTCTCTGAGCGGAGTTGTTTTCGTAATTTTCTTACTACTTTTCCTATCATTAACATGTATTTTTTCATTTAGTAGGAAGTTGACAACATACAGTTCATATTTATGTGAGAAGTGAGCGTTGACTGTCGTTATTTGTTTGAATAAACAAAATATATTGTTCAACTTCCCTAACTGCTAACGTTACAAAGTTCGTAAGTAGTGGCAATGCGCCATTTGGATGCGCACAGGTACATCAGTGCGCTCAGTGAATCGGTTTCTGAATAAGTTTTACCGGCGCGGGTTCATCAGGCGAATGTTCATATCGATCTAAATTAAAAATAATGTTTACAATTAAAATATATGAGGTGAAATTTATCAATGGTGTTATTATCAAGCAACAAAAGCTGCAATCATATTTGTGATTTTAGTTAGATAAATTACATTTAGGCCTACTTAGTTATTTAAATTATAAGTAGGCTAAAATAAAACAATTCATAAAAAATGATTGCAAAAAAAAAGAAGAGAATTAATTTAAAATTAAAATAAATATTTATAACAAACTTAACAGTTGGGAAAAACAAATTGAACAATTGAAAAAACTAAAACACAATTATATTTTTAACTGCAAAGGAACTTAATTTTTTGTTAAAAGGGAAAAAATAATGTAAAATACAGCGAACAATGCAGTTAATACGTAGTCTGAAGAAGATTTAACTAATCATTGCTGACCGAGTGAGTGTTTGCAGATGGAATTTAATTTGACTTGAACATAAACAAGTACAGTTTACATATTTTGTATTTGTTTTCAATGCAAATTGACCAGTGCAAATTGAACACCTCTTTGCTAATTTAATAATTACATTCAAATGAATTTGTACTGTGTTGTCAGAACTGCAGGAGCACAGAAAAACACTAGAGTCACTCTCTACAGCAGGCCAAGGAGGTATCCCTCTAATTAGTAAACAATATGTACATAAACAAATAATTAATGATAGTCATGTATTGTTGTAAAGGTGTGTTATAAGCTAATAATGTAGAGCAAAACCAGGGAAAAAACTAACATAATTGAAGACAGTTCACTTCTTGAAGCATTCTCCAATTCTCTGGTAATCTCGTAATATTATTATTTCATGTCATCCTTTAGAACACTAACACTAACATAAGCAGCCACTGGACTGCCGAGCGGTGAAAGCGATACTAGAACATGGTACGTGAAAACCATACCAGCTTCCGGTAGCAGAAAAAAGTGCTCCCTACTGTACATTTTCAAATCAATTGGAGAAGCGCAGTGTGTAGTATGGTTATTTTTCCTGTTCAATTTGCTCTGGTCAGAATAAAATTGTTAATCTTTGGAAAACTGATCATAATATCATCCCCTTCAAATTTTTTAAAATTGAAATCTGATGAATGATGATCTCAATCTTGTGTTTGTTGTTTCAGCCCACTACAAGTGACTCCAGTCCAGGTAAGCAAATAATAGTCTTAAATTTAAAGCATTCCAATCCCTGAAAACAAAATGAGCAATACACAATAAAATAAGGAAAATGATACATTGTAAAAACACTATGCTGGTTGCCTCTTATTGCAGAGACTGATCAGGACTTTGAAATGACGGCAGAAATGCTCGTTCATGATGTTGACGACGAGCGAACCATTGAAGAAGAGGAGAGTGGTGATATTGGAGAATGCTTCAGCAATGAGTTGGATGAACTTGCTGAGGTATGCATACTATTCAGAAGTCCATTGTCCTGTAAAAGTAAAAGTTTGTTGAAGTAAAAAAAAATACTTAAAAGAAGAATGCTTCTCAGAAAGTTTGTATACCTTTCAATTTTGTTATCTTTTCTTAAAAGCAGTATTGATTTTCTTTTAACAGGAGGCAGAAATTCCAGTAGACCAGCTGTGGCAGATGTACTGCCCGAGCTCACCGCCCCAGCAACAACATCACGAAGATTCCACAGAGACAGATGGCAGTACGGACGAGATCCTCAACTCCAGCAATCTTACTCTTGACAAGGAGGAGATAGCCCAGGACCTGCTGCCTAACGAGAGTGAGAACATTGAGGAAGGAATTGGGGAAGAAAGTCTGGATGATCTACACAGTGATCTCTTCCCGGGACCAGGGAGTCATGCTAGTGACAGCCCTGGTAGTTACGGAACACATAGACTACTTAGATGTAAGTCACTTAGATGTAAGTCATCTTTCTTCAAGAATTTGGGTACTCTCTGTAAGACACAAATTACAATGTCCACAGATTTACATTAAACTTACAAAATTGTTTTAGCATGTTAAACGTTATACATGCTATTAAAACTGCGATGGAAATTTTGTGACATTGTTTTACTCATTTCTCAAAAACTACAGCACCTCGGCAAATATTATTTACATGTAAAGGGAAAATTTCATTAGTTTATTGTAAATCTGATGACATTGTGTTTTGTGTTACAAAAAGTACCCAGACCCTTAAATCAAAACAAACTCTCATTTGTCTTTCTCCAGTATCTGACTTACTTTATACCAATAAAGACAGGGTTGACTGGTTGCAATTTGTATTTAAAGTTGAGAATTGTTTTTTTTTTTTTTCTGGCAGCCAACACAGCTACTGATGGAGATTCTGATTCAGGCTCTGAAGATTCAGATTATGTACCCCCAGAAGATTGGAAAAAGGTGAGATCAATCAAACTAAACATTTAATTTACATGATTGGTTTGATTCAAGAACATGGGCAATCTTTCTAGTAATACCAAATGGTATAGGAGTTTAGATTGGACTGTACTGTCAATTTGCAGCAAAAAATGATATGACCTTAGCATATAGTAAGTATGCCAAAGTAGAAACGTTAAGCAATAACACTTACTGTATTCAAAGCACGGGTCATTGTTGTTTGTATAGACTGCAACAGCAAACTCGTTTTAATTCTTGGATTTTATTAATTTACCTGTTTTGGGTATTCATGACTTTTCTTTTGTTTTGTAGACAATAAGCGTTGGGTCGGATTATCAGGCTGTCATCCCAGACGGATTGAGTCACTATGGTGATGCTCCAGGTAAGTCACTAATAAGAGGGGGGGGGGGGGGGGGGGTTCACATCCCACCAAGAGTTTCCTGAAAGTTATTTTGATTGCCTGTCAGTTCTTGGTAGAAATTGTGAACCTCGTATGTCCAAAATTTTTACAGTAAGTGTATCAGTCCTTTAAGATTATATTGAACTAATGAACTAACCATTAATTTAATTGTAGCATATGACAATGAAGACAGGCTACTATGGGATCCGAACCAGCTTAACATGGAACTAGTTGAGAACTATCTAAGAGAGGTTCAACGACCTCCGGTAGGAGCGATGGGTGTCAAGTCACTTCCTCAGGGTTGTCATGTACGAGACGATGAAAGGGTAAGATAAAACAAAACAGGAAACTATCAAACTAAAACGAACAATACACTCGATGGCACTCCAACATTGTTACCCCAGGGGTTGGATTTCACAAAGAGTTAACACTAGTCTTTTTATCTCTCGTAAGGACGAATTACTTGTCCTAACTTAGGACTAGCCTTAAGTTTTTAGTGTCTCCTAGAACAAGTCCTAAGTTAGGACTAGCCTTAAGTTTTTAGTGTCTCCTAGAACAAGTCCTAAGTTAGGACAAGTTCTAACTCTTTATGGAATCCTCCCCTGGTCACTGGCTCATTTATTTCATTCCTGAAACCATCTGGACTCCATTTGAAGAGTGCAACTTGTGCTGCCAAGTTTCCAAGTATGTAGCACAACAAGCTGCTTCAATTTGCCCTCACAGGTACCCATTAACCCCTGAATGACAAGGAGCAATTGTAGTTGAGTGTCTTGCTAAAGGACGCATGTGGTATGACCGGGATTAATCTGTGCACTACAGGCCACATTCAAACCCTGTATTTTATTGTTGTCCATCTCGTTCATTGTTCAATACTTCACCTAAAAAATTCCTGGACTCTACTGTCCTGCAAGGAGGAAAGTTACACATTTTTTAATACATTTGCTCTGTTTTTTTTTTTTTCTTTTATGCGGCTTGTTCTGTAGACCCTTTATATTCTCTTGCAATGCGGCCACAATGTTGATGAGGCCCTAAGGCGTCACCGGATGCAAATAGCGCCCCCAATGGACGAGATGAGTCTATGGTCAGAAGAAGAGTGTCGCAACTTTGAAAGTGGGCTAAGAGCGTACGGGAAGAACTTCCATATTATCCAGCTGAACAAGGTAAGCCTAAAAATGGAAATTAAAATTTATAAATGAAATTATTCAGTAAACAAAAATTGTTTGTTTTTTATTGTGTACATGCCAATGAAGAGCCAAGAGCCTGTTTATTTTGTTATGTTTGTGTTATATGCAAGTTTGCCCCAAACAAGTCTAAAGGCCACTCTTCGTGTGGGGCTACAAGAAGAAAAGTGTTTTTAAATGGAAAGAACTCCAGGGAGCTGAAGGTAGGAATTGATATTCCTCTTAAAGCAGTCTACATTGTAGGATGGAGGGAAACATGCACCAGGCAAGGAGTTCCAAAGAGATGCAGTTCGTGGAATAAAGCTGCTGGAATGACTCATCTCAGCAGATCAAGAATGTTTGGATGAGAAGAAGCAGAAAGTCTGGGTTAAGCTCAAAAACTCTGATAGGTGGAACTAGGTGGGACACACTGAAGGCACATTCACCATGACATTATCTGTAGAAAGGACAGATGCTGGCTACAGACCAACGGTGGGAAAGACGTTGTAACGTTGACCCCAACACTTCACCAACAAGATTAACAATACGCTTCTACACCCTATCTAATAAAGATAAGTGACAGGCAGAAGTTCCAGCCCAAATGTGACAACAGTGCTCCATTAGGGGGCATATATTTTTCTTATACAGGTAGAGAGTAGCATAAGAATGCAAGAACTTCCGAGCTCGATATAGACAACCAGTTCGCAAGGAAGCACTCTTAGCAATGCCTGAGATATACATGTACCTCTCCCAACTGGCATTGGTGGAGATGTCAAGTCCTAGAGGCAAAAACCTGCTACCTCAGGCAAAGTCGATAGACCCATATGAAAACGATGTTTGTTTTAATTCCTTTTGGGATAAGGTAGTTTGGTGCTCTGTAAAGATACTTCCAAACATGAGCAACACAGTCCAGCGTTCTCCTGAAGACAATCAGAGCATACTGATTGAAACGTTGAGTTGTTAACAGGTTATCAGAACCAACATTACTCAAATGAGATCTACACATGGTGCAACAGCAAACCTGACCTAACTTGTGTCTGGTATGTTTGGTTGTAGGTTCGGACACGATGTGTTGGTGAATTGGTCCAGTTTTACTACCTTTGGAAGAAGACAGCAAGACATGACTGCTTTGCTAATCAAGCCAGGCTATCCAAAAAGAAATACCATCTCCATCCAGGAATTACGTAAGTAACCACCATGTTGGAATAAACTTATTAAATGTTTGTAGGGTATTGCTTTTAGCTGCTTCCCTGCAACTTCTCGTTTGATTTGTCGTTAAATAGGTTTGCGTATTGGATGTTATTAATCACATGTTTATATTTTTGTTTCAGCAGGGATTACATGGATCGTTTCCTAGACGATGCAGAGAGTCTTGTCAGTCCTATCCCATCACAGAGTTATCTAGACAAACATCGACTCAACAACAAGCTCTCTCACTCTGTCTCCATGCTCTCCTCTCTCAATGGATCTTCCTCTGCTGAACTCCTGAACAATGGATCCCCTGAGGTAGGCGGCCTCATTACTGGGGACTTGCCCTATGAAATGTCAGCCACTGCCACCAGCCAAGACAGTTTGAAACATGCTGTAGTGTTTGACCCTGATACCAACGGTTCAGCCAAGCGAATGAAACTTGATGCTGGCCCTGAGAAGGAGTTTTTACATGACCTTAATGTTAAGGTGGATTCCAATAATAAGGAAGTCAGTGACAATATGTTTTCCAAGGACAATGGAGCCGTCATGGTTGGTACTCCTATAGTACCCCACTCATCCCATCAGGTAATCCACTCTCCAACGGTTAAATCAATACGAGGGAACCTAACAATGGTACCACCAGTGCACAGTGTTTCCTCAGACTCTTTAGCCAACGGTAGACCTCTCGTCAGTAGCAATATGCAAGCAACTAATCCAGTCTCGCATTGAGGGGCGGAGTCTGCAAAAGTCCCAGTGATTTTCTCTTCCAGAAAAAAAAACGATTGTTGGCGTTTTCAACACCATGGCAAATATATGTGAGCGGTCAAGCACTTCTTTTTTGTGCAAGATGTGGTCATCGTTTGTAAGGAGCCTATAATCAACATTATTTATTTTTTCTAAGAATATATACTATTGTATAATTCATATGTGGCGTTGGAGATGTGTGTGTTATTGTTTTCAGATTTGATGATGGGTTTACCCTACTAGTGTCTCAAAAGGTTGGAATGATCTTAGTGAATCGGTTAAGTATTCCATCGATTATACAAATATTGGTCCATTGTGCCATCCGTCGACTCCATTTGAATGTTCAACATGCTAACGTGCGCATTCCATGACGTAGGATTGTTCCCGCAGTGCATTGAAACATTCTGGTTAGTGTACACTGGTATAGGCAATGCCTCTGGGAACATGTATTTGTGCTTCGAACCTGTCTGCCTTGTGAGACACTTCCCTATTGCCCCTATTGACTGATTAGTAAAGGTTTGAATGGTGGATCAGAGAATATTCTGCCATAGTAAGACACAATCCTAATTGGGTAAATCAATGACCGCATATTTGCAATGCACTTCTGTCTACATCCATACCCATACAGTACGTGAAACTTGCATTACTCCAAGATGTAGCCCAGCAACACAACAGCCCAGCCACATAACGGTTAAACCACATGTATTATGAGACTGAGGTGTATCAGTGTGGCTACGACTGTTGCTAAGACTGTCCTATTTCTCAATGCATGATAAAGCAGCGATGTAGTCATAGCCGCTAGCTGTAGCCACCATTTCAGATATGGCATTTTGTATTTAATGATCAGTCAATAGGGAGGGTTAGCTGACCCAAAAGTTAAAATGACATCAAACCTGCTAAGCACCTAATGCAATATTGACCCAATTCACCTGACGTCAACATCGATGCGCCATTGGTGGGCAATGTCAATTTGCGTTATTCAGTGAAGTGCGCATTAAAGGGGACGCGGCGTTTACACGTAAACCCAATTTGGCAATCAAATTGGTGAGCGTGGCACAGTCGCCGGATATGAAGTGCGTGCAAGGGGTTGATATATCTTTTGTGACAATGTGTTTAGCTGCTCTGCATAAGGCCAGACTGTGAATGAAGTTTGTACTTTGGTTTATTTGTTTGTTTTTTTGTTTTATTGAAATGGACTGAAATTTGAACAGAGAGATTACAATATTATTAGGAATAGAATGACATTATTATTTTAAAAGCATGTTGGGTGCTTGAGCAAAGTAAGTTATCTTCATTTATGCACGTGATTGGACACTGAACGTCTATTACCTTGTAGTTAGTGAAGAGCTTTTATGCTTAGTTGAGATTTTTACACATTATTCACACCGAAAAAGACACAGTTGTAAACCAACCTGTTTACACTGTCACATCTCTCAATTCCTGCGGTACGAATAATGTGCACAAGTCCTCACGGATGCAGAGGCTGTCAGGCGGACAGCCTTGTCAGGTCTTTAACTTCCGGGTTTAATGTGTTTCAAGAAAGAAAAATAATACAAAATCGGGAAAAAAAAATGGGGGGGGGGGGTGTCTCGGATATGCTAGTATGCAGCTCATGAATATTTATATCTTTTGACAGACCAGATGTGAAGTAAATGAATTATTAATTTTGAGGTCCAATCGTGACTTTCCTCATCATATTTTTGTACCCTATCATGCATGCTGAGCCTCCGTGGTGATGCGGTGTAAAATGACACCCTCCACTGACCAAGGTGGTCTTGTCTATCGCGGGATTATGGAAATGAGGTGACCGTGGGAACTCTTCTTTCTGGCGCATTATAGTAATAAGTCAGTGGCTTCAACACAAACCTAACCCCCTCCGCATGCGGATAGTGTGGGGGGGGAGGGGCAATGTGATACCACACATTACGCAACACAGTGTTTTGGGGTGGGTTTTTACAGTGGCGGTCTTTTTCGGAGTGAATATTTCAACTGCATTGAGCAAGGCTAAGAGATGCCCCGTTTGTTCTAAGGGAAAACTGCCTTGCCAAGTCAATAATGACGTGTTAAGCAATGTGGCACATCAACATTGTCATGTTGCAATGAAAACATCATCATGATATCTTAATTTAGGAATAGGGCTCTTTTATGTCTGTAGGTATTTTTGAAAGAGTTATCATGGTGGTTTTGTACATCTGGGAACATATCAGCGTTGTCCATCAACAGTGTTCCGCTGGCTGGCCAAACTGAGTCCAAGGTTGGTCCATGTACTTACCAAGCCTGGCTCAAGTGACAACAAGATGTTCCCATAGTCTGTTGTGACCATTGATGTGATCATTCAGAGTAGTCTATGCTACAGTGTCATCGCGATTAGTACAAATGCTTTTATTTATTAAACCTTTAAAAAAAAAGTCAAATTTAAAAATAGTTTTTTTGAGTTGATGGGAAGGATAATTTCAATTGTCTGTCAGCAAAATACATGTACATGCTTAGTGTAGTTCAGCCAAGTTGATTATCTGTTTGCTAATAATGCTCTTTTATACTCGTGTTTTTATGAGGGTTTTTCGGGGTGAGCTTTTGGGTATTGTTTTGTTTTGGGCGATGGCATCACAAACAAAAATGGACATTCACTAAACCCCTGAACATTATTATATATGTTTAGCTAAGAAAACAAATTTCTGGGATTTGTAACTTTTTCTAGTGAGTTAAACAAACCTTTAAAGCCTAGTATTGTGTACAAAGTGCGGTATATATCATATTGCAGGCTGGAGTAGTTTATGTGTCATAATTAGACCTTTGTGGATATTATGGAAATGTTCAGACAGTGGGAGTGTTAATGACAAACTTCAATGAACTTATAAGATAATAATTGTCTTTCTTTTGAAGCAAGTGGACACTATTGGTAATTGTCAAAGACCAGTCTTCTCACTTGGTGTATCTCAACATATGCATAAAATAACAAACCTGTGAAAATTTGAGCGCGATCGGTTGTGGGAGTTGCGAGATAACTATGAAAGAAAAAAACACCCTTGTCACACGAAGTTGTGTGCTTTCAGATGCTTGATTTCGAGACCTCAAGTTCTAAACTTGAGGTCTCGAAATCAAATTCGTGGAAAACTACTTCTTTCTCCAAAACTACGTCACTTCAGAGGGAGCCGTTTCTCACAATGTTTTATACTATCAACCTCTCCCCATTACTCGTCACCAAGAAAGGTTTTATGGCAACAATTATTTGGAGTAATTACCAATAGTGTCCACTGCTTTTAAGCACTTCATACTGGTATCAAAAGGCTGTTATTACCAATCACTCCTTCCAGGGAAATTCTTTCCTGGACTTATCTCAAATTCTTGGGAGGAAGCGGATCCAGCAATGTAATAAATTCATGTAAAATTAACCATTCACAATTTTAAATAAACAAATTATTTGTCCAATATTTTGTGATCTATTTCAAATCAATTGTTGATTGTCATTTGGTAAGGGTAGGGCCTTGGGTTAGTGAATGCTTGCTTTTTATATGTGATGCCATCCCCATTCCATTGATATAAATGAAAGTATTCTTGTACCTTTATATTAAGTATACAGTATATATAATAGAAATTAAAGTATTATTAAATTGTTTTGAAAAGATGGGAGTAGCATGCACTCATCCGTTTTCTTCAATACCTGCTATGGTTTCCTCTTACCCTAAACCCTTCTCCCAAAATCCCATAAAATCTACTCCAGGCAGTTGGCTGATAATGTAGGATTGGGGACTGCAGGCCTTATGTATTTCCCCATCACTGGCCATGGGCCAGGCCTACCACTCTTACCCAAGTCCAAACATGTTGTGATTGAGTGACAGAGGATGGGGGAATGTAGGCCCAGTTAATAATTGGTTATCACTGGGCCAGGCCTACCAATCTTACCCAAGTGCTAACATGTTGGTATGAAGTGACATAAGAGTAGATGATAGTGGAGGATTGAGGAAACCAGTGGGCCTAGGGATTAAGAGGTTTTAACAATTAATGTAAATATTGTGAATGAATCTGTAACTCTGGCTGCAAATGGCAATGTGGTTTTGATTATTAATTTATAAAAGGAGACACTTACCAATTACCATGTAAAGTTTGTGACTACAAGATTCCTATACCATTGGATGCTGTCTAGGTAGTATTATGTTGTGGACAAGTCATTTATGGTCCCACACAGTGAGATAGTCGAGTTGCAGCGGTGCTCTTCGCTTGAACTGCTGGTTGCACGACTACTGCGCGCTGCCCGACTCTACTCCCCATTAATGTGATATAGAAGTTGCCAACCAGCAGTTCGCGCAAGAGCAGTGACAACTCGACTATCTCACCGCGCGTCGCAACATTAACGACTTGTCCACAAGTCTAAGGTGGTATTGGATATTATTAGGAGCTATTGTGTATATATACCAGTTCAATTCATTATTTCTTTCTACTCTTGCAATGTGTAAAAACACTTGTTGATTAAGAAACAGAAAACGGTTTGTCCCCCTCTATTCCCACAATGGACAAGACTAACTACAGATATACATTCACTTATCTAGCTTTGACTTTGCATCCAATTCTGCAAATTGTGTTTAATAAATTTATTCTGATTTTGTGAAGGAAAGGCACAATGTCATTTTGGCCCAAAGTAGAATACCAAATCAAACCAAAAAGACCTCGTAAAAACAAAACTCAGGTGAAGTTGTAAGTGGACTATGCAGTAAGGCCTAATCACAAACCCTGGCCACAATTTTGCTTTTCCATTACCAGTTAGTCTATTTTTTCTGCTTACACCAATAATGGTGATAAGCGCTGTTAAGTCAAAGGGAAATAAATCCCACGGCGGCCCGGAAAGCGCCTAGTCAACAGTGCTTATCATTCATCAGTTACAGTAACGGTAAAACACTACTGATAAACTAGCTTAGCAGGAATTTATTACAAGCTTAAGGGCATTGTGATACCTGTTTCCACCTGGGCTTAATGTCATTAAGCTGTTAACTGGTAACCTGCTCACTTAGCGAAAAACAATGCAAGCCAAAGTGTAATTCATTATTAGTGATCTTGAAGATTACTTCGTTTTATAATGAATTCTGCAAAACGTCCCCTGCATAGTTTCCACTTGTAAATTACTTGAGGCAGTGCAAAAAAACACATCATCAATTTGGTATCAATCTTCAATTTGCTATAAATCTTCAGTGAATTGCATACAAGTGTTATCTCTGGCTATGGCTACAGCAACAAAGAATAAGACTCTTCAGTCATAGCCACTTGCAAAAGCCATTGATTCAGACACAGCTTTAAAACAATCTGTGCCAATATGTTTTACTTTGCTGCAGCCGTTTATGCCCTCCTTTCAGAAATTTGATGTATTGTACATCTCAAACTATCGGAGCAAGTTTGACTATCCAAATCCTAACTTCTTTCCTTATACACTGTAAATAGTTAGAATGGTGTACTCAAAGTAGTATCAAACTGTAAGTATGTAAAAAACAAAATTTGAAAAAATGTCAGTATTTTAATTTTCAACAGATATTTTAACCTTAATAGTTATCCCTAGACTTTGTTGTCAAAATGAAGTTCTTATTTTAGCAAATAATGTAGAAGTATTTCGAAACGAAGACAAAAACAAGACAACTGCAACAACATTATGACAGGAATCCAAAAACATTTCTCAGGGTAAGACTTGCATACAAATATACTGAAGTAGACAGTGAAGTATTGTGACAAAGTTGAAATACAAAGTAAAGGTTAGAGAGAGACTTAACAAAAATCCTCTGAAAATCTTAATTTATGTAGCTTCACCTTTTATGTTTGGCTGATACAGTAACTTGAAGAAATTCAAAGTTTGTTTTGTGTACGTTGATTGATTTATTTGAATTTTCTTACTATTAATTGTTTTGCTGAACACAATCAAATCCTAGATGTTCATGTTGTAGTTCCAACAATAATGGAAAGTGGTTTTTTTACATGCGCTTTGCACTCTATTATGTTCTAAAGACAATTGAACAGTAACACCCATTGTAATGTGAAGAAGTGATTATAAAGTATTTCTTGTGATTTATTTGTGAACTTCTTCAAAACAATTTCTGTCATTTCATCGAGTTGTATTTCACTTTAATAATATTTGATGAAAACACTCTTCAAAAACTAAATTTAAACTTTTAAAGATGAAAAAAAGACAATTCAAGAAAGACGTTTTTCTTTTCTAAAGAAAGAA
This sequence comes from Asterias amurensis, assembly GCF_032118995.1. NCBI lineage: Eukaryota > Metazoa > Echinodermata > Asteroidea > Forcipulatida > Asteriidae > Asterias > Asterias amurensis. Next base: position 20,956,037 of record NC_092660.1, read on the forward strand.
CGAATACACAAAGCATACAGGCAACGATATTCATTATAACAAAGTAATTATTCATCATGCATGGTGAAAACCTTTCTAAAAACTCTTTATTGGAATTAGTTTCAGTATTATTCTTAAGAAACTTCTTTGTACATGTTTTTCCTTTCTTGTTTTTGTTTTGTTTGTTGTAAAATTCTTATGGAGATTCATGGTGGGGTACAGACAAGCATGTCAAGTCGTGGAAATACTGCAGAAACAGCCATCATTCTTTAAATATTATTCACCACCAATTAATTGCGTATTTATTATTAAAAGAGTTGTACAATTTGTGCGTTTTTTTGTGGGTTTTTTTCAAGGCTGTTTTGATTTTTATTTTGTTGTATGTTAATTATTTGAAAGATAATTTAATGAAATATTTATTTTTTCCTTTGTAGTTTTAGGGTGTATGTACTTCAGTGCCTAGGCAGAGAGATTGTCAATAACTTGTTAGCTTTAATTTATGAATTTTATCTTGATATACGTTAAATATGACATGTTTACAATTGATTAATAATCAACATACATGTATACTGTATTATGATTATGAGTTTATTTTGAAATAACCTAACTTGTTTCAAGTTCAAACTGTTTTCTTTTGCCCATTACAAATTTCAGGGGAATGTTTTACAGAGACTCCGAAATTATGGCAAATAAGGAATAAATACAAACAAGATCAAGTAGTAGGTTGCATATTATCTAATATAGCATAAGTGCAAGATCTAGATTTTGTAGAAATATAAATCTTGTTTTTAGTAAGGTTAGTCCAAACATCAAGACATAAATGAACCATAGTTTTTTTTGTATTAACAAACATTGAAGAAGTTTATTTCAACAAATGCTACTCTATCTGTACAGTTGGTAATAAAATGACATAAATATAAATTGTAATGTTTTTGTTTAATGTAACTTGCTTGCGTCCCTGTGATCTGTAAACAGCCAGAGCTTTCTTAACCCCTTCACTCCTTCGTAGACATGTTTTTCAGAGGTGAGAAATGTCTTTGTCTTTGTGACTGGAACCTGAACACAGATTGCAACATAAGGCTGGATAGCTCAGTTGGTAGAGTGAATATAAGGCTGGATAGCTCAGTTCTTGGTAGAGTGATGGTACGGTAATCCGGAGGTTGTTGGTTCAAATCCCATCCAAGTAAATTTGTCTTTGTTCAAACCTAAACTATTTAAAAACTTAACCAGTCAGTTTGCCCATTAGAGTAAATTTGTCTTTGTTCAACCCCAAACTATTTAAAAACTTAACCAGTCAATTTGCCCATTAGAGTAAATTTGTCTTTGTTCAAACCCAAACTATTTAAAAACTTAACCAGTCACTTTGCCCATTAGAGTAAATTTGTCTTTGTTCAAACCCAAACTATTTAAAAACTTAACCAGTCAGTTTGCCCATTAGAGTAAATTTGTCTTTGTTCAAACCCAAACTTTTTAAAAACTTAACCAGTCAGTTTGCCCATTAGAGTAAATTTGTCTTTGTTCAAACCCAAACTATTTAAAAACTTAACCAGTCAGTTTGCCTTGTAGTTTATTACCACATAAATTTAGTGAATTCAGAGTTTTCTTATATCTGCCAGGCAACAAAAGATATCATTGTTTTCTCTGTATACAATTGGAATTATGAGACTGTTCCCAAAAGCTCCATGAAATCTTTGACTCCAGGGGATATCAAAATCTGGAAATGCCATCATTTAAAAGTACCGCCCATTATTTGGATCCTGGTTGCAGACTGTTTTGTTAACATCAATTCTTACCCATTATATATTTTACGCCCATTGATCAAACCAGCTCAAAGTCAAGATAGCCTGTTCCCACTTTAGTTAACACTCGTTCAACATAGTCGGGGAGCTAGATAAAGACAACCTAAGTAGTAACGGCTTCATTATTTTTAATTGATGAGTTTTCCACAAATAAACAATTCTGTGTTAGTTTCTTCAAGAGAAGTGAATGCCTTCCAAATTAAAACAGTTCAGTAATCGAAGGAAGTCATCAATGTCCATGGTACGGGCTCGCTTCTTGTCAAAATCGTTGCTTTCCAAAATTTGCTGAATTCGTACTTTGATGTCAAAATCAGAGGGTATGGGCTACAAAAAAAAATATATATATAAATACAAATGAAAAGTTGATTCATTGCTTTGAGTGATGAAACCATAAATTAAAAACAACTGGCACACATGCTGAGAGAATTTTGGGTCGCGAATAAAACACAAGATTGTGACTCGACTAAAGAAACATTTCAGGAGTTTGAAATTGATAAAAAGTATACTCACAATATTTTTGACAGAGCAGTGAATTCTGTAGTTTTTTTCAAGCATTTCCATAACAGATCTGGTCCTGCAATAAATAGGAAAAAACAAAAATACTGTAAGTGCCAAGTTAACTGCAAAATCACATAAAAGATTTGGTTTTGTTGAATGATGTAATCAATTTTCTTCAGGGATACATATAATAAATCTGTTTTACATTAACACTAATGTGTGATAACCTCTGTATACTTTATGCTTTCTAAAACCTGTGGGAAACTATCCACAAGCTACTAGCATCCCATCACCAGCTAGCTCAAGACTCAAAGAAAACATGGGTTCAAATCCCATTCAATCAAACTATGGATTTGTCTTTTCTGCAGGACTCAATGAGAACTGAGTATACAAATCTTATCAAACATCAATGTAAGGATGCAAACAAAACATAATTCTTCGTTAAAAAAAAAGAAAAAAAAAAAAAAAAAAAAAAATGAACAAACTTACTTGAATGAAGCATTCAATGTCTTGTTCTTCCTAACAAAGGCTATTCTAACGAGACCATCCCATTCCTGGCAAGACAGAAAGTCATTTTGTTTTAGAAACCTAGACAGAATTCAATCAATTGAGTTTATAAACATTTTTAAAATCTTTTTGATGACATCAGAGGAATCGAAATTGGCTTGTTGTAACGGTCATTTACCTTTGGTATAAGTGATGGTACATGTATGCTTCTCTTCACCAATGAGTATAAACGGGTGACCTGTGAAGACTGAACAGTGGACTGCAAATTCGATTGGACAAATTTTTTTCCCAGAAGAGAGTGTCTGAATGTGTCCTTAAATTTTATATTATATTTATTTCATTTCTCGGGCAGATAAAAAGTACCAGATCGCATATTATTCGTACAAAATAATACAGGATAGAACTAGAGCAATTAAAATGCAGAGGAAGGAGAGAGAACCAGCTGGAGCGGAGTGATTGCCTAAAAGAAACAAAGCTCCTGTCTAGAGGCTCTCCTCTCCACACTCCAGCTGATCTTCAATTAAACAAAAAATTACTTGAAAAAGAAATATCAATTTATAAAGCACACAATGATATACAATATCGTTCATAAGACTGATAAATCATTAATAATAACAACATTAAAAATGGAATGAGGAAGTATTTTGATCAAAACATATGAAACAAGTTAGTTACAAATAGAAGTAGACAGGTAGATCAGAAAATAAATCAAATAAGATTGATTATACAAAACGCCCAGACATGTGTGTAGGTATACAAACGCAGCCCAGTGGACCAAAAGACAATAATTCTGCTGGACCATGAAAGAGCTACAAAAACAATCTATGTTTGTGCTCTGCAACATTTAATCAATCACATTAGAACAATCCTACCATTCTGACTGTTGAAACTCCCTAACTGATTGAGAAAAACACTTGTACAAGAAATCCACAATGGACTGGTCTGAGGCTATGATAGATTTTTTAAACACATGGCTTTTAAATAATAATATTAAACAAAATTGAAAATCAGATAAAAATATGCCTTGTCATCCATGAAGTAAACAGTCAATTTATGTCAGTTGATGAAGAGAGTGTTCATTGCAGCTAAATTTATAATTGGAGCTTTAATAGAAAATACTGACCTGAAAGTTGACAGGAGGGGGAGGATTCCGTGGCTCGATGCGAACAACACTGGACTCAACCTTTGGGGGTGGTCTGAAATTATTCTTTCCAACCTGAACAAAATTAACATTTCTAAAATGATTACACAGGTTTCTTAAAATGAATTGAACCGATGTCGCCCTGTGGAGGAGTGGTCAGTTTTTGTTATGACTGATCATAGAGTAAGGACTAATTGTTAATTACTTAGGGAAGAACAGCTTTATGAAGTTGGACCATAGTGGTCCACTGTCACTAAGGAAACCAACAAGGAGAACTTAGTGTCAACTGAATAGAACTTTGAAATGAATGCACTAGATACAATATATTTTGTAAAGGGGCTGAAAGAGACTCAAACTACAACTGCGGCGCAGATTTTCATATTTTTGCAAGCAGGACAATAGGCAATCACTGAACATGGACATGTAATTAGACGAGCATACATGTAAGAAGGAAGGAGAGTGTTCTCATTTAAACATTCCAAGAGCTCCCGAGTCTTAAAGCACTTCCTTACCTTCATAAGATGTTCAACTCGAGCCAATAGCTGTGTATTAATAGAAAGCCTGCAGTACAAGAGCTCCTGAGTCTTAAAGCACTTCCTTACCTTCATAAGATGGTCAACTCGAGCCAATAGCTGTGTATTAATAGACAGCCTGCAGTACAAGAGCTCCTGAGTCTTAAAGCACTTCCTTACCTTCATAAGATGGTCAACTCGGGGCCAATACATGTAGCTGTGTATTAATAGAAAGCCTGCAGTACAAGAGCTCCTGAGTCTTAAAGCACTTCCTTACCTTCATAAGATGGTCAACTCGAGCCAATAGCTGTGTATTAATAGAAAGCCTGCAGTACAACTTGTCTCCTGGCTTAGCAACTAATCGCTGAGCAAATTCCTGCTGAAACATTAACACTGCACACCTATACAAACAAAGAAATGAGGATGTTATAGCCACAAATTCTACCTTACTGTAAAAGACTCTCTCCAAATACCAGTTAAAAACATAAAAAACCTACAAATAGACTTTCATGAAAAACCTACAAACCGACCAAAGTAGATGCATCTAAATCTGTGAACATTTTTTTTTCATTCTTTAATGCACACTCTTTAAATATCATATGATGGTGCCAGCAAACGTCTTACCATCTTTCTTAAACATTACAAATAGTGGAGGAGCATCAAACACTGGCATGACTGATGTAGCTAAATCAAGTAACTCACAGTCTCTGCTGTGTAATTTGTTTGGAGGCCCAGGGTGACTATGAGATTCAATACAGGAAAGGTTTCACAATTCAAACACAAGACTTACCTAAAGAAGGGTCTATGGAGAAGGAGTTTGAAGACAAAAGGAGATGAGATTTGATAAGGAAGATTAGCAACACATGCATCAAAGAAAGGTAGATCTGACTTCAAGACGTCACCGATGACCATGTGAAGTTTGCTCGCTACATGCCTGTCAGAATAAAGACATTTAAAAGACTTTAGAAGAAGTACCAGAGTTACTGTTGGATTCAAGTAAAAAAAAAAAATTATGTTTGAGATGAAAATCTGATGCCTTGGGAGGGATACTTACGTTCCTTGGACTCTTTTCTGAAGCTCTGCTGCAAGTCTTGGATCAATCTCACAAGCTACTACCTGTAATGAAACAATAAATTTTCCATCAACAATTATTTAGCAATCATGTTAATTAAGAAGCCAGGCTAGAGGTTATCTTTGGATCTTTCTTTCTTTGGCCTTGAACATTGAAGCAGGAGGATAAGGGGAGGGGAGATGTGTCTGAGTGGGAAATTGGGGGTGGGGGCAAGGGTGTTACGTAGAAGATTCCCTTGACATATAGTTGGGGGCTGCTGGAGAAATTCTGTGACACTGTTAGTCATTGTCGGTATATCAAAATAAATACTGATGCCTTCTACAAGTTATAATTTTGATTGACTGCATCTTATGTCACAGGTTTTCAATGACTAATTTTGTTGTGTCTGTTTTTCTTTGTGTTGTGTTTTGTTTTGTTTTTGGTTTTACTGCGCCTTGAACACCCAGCAGGGTGGATATGTGCGCATTACCAGTCTTATTATTATTATTATTATTACCACCTATACTGTCGTGTTAAAAGTAACCTACTCAATCACCTACTGGTTAAAAGTAACCTACTCAACTTTGGGTGTTTTACAATGACAAATGTTGACAAGGATATTGGGAGAGTGCATCAAGTACCTTTTTGGCCTTCTCCAGGAGTTTGACAGTCATGTTTCCAGTTCCAGGACCAACCTCTAGCACTGTGTCTGTTGGACGCAAGGCCGCCTGTAGGAAATAATTGATAAAAATACAAGAATACAATATCGGTCAATCAATGCAAGCGTAATAGGGCCTACATGTATGAAAACTTTCTTTACTGCAATACAGTCCAATTAACATGATTTGGTGATGCATACCTTATCAATGATTGAATCAACTATCAATGGATTCTTCAGAATGTGCTGACCAATGGCCGTCCTGAACTGGATTCCTGTAATGGCAAGAAATTCAAACAAATTAAAGGAAATACATCAAGGAAATTATTAACTTACTTAATATGTTACCATGGTTAATAGTAAGTAATACTTTTATTTGCTTTCGGGACAAATGTGTAATAAAACAAGAAAACATGGTTTAAAAAATGGTAAGAAATTCATGCTATTTTGAGGCGAAACTTAACCAACAAATAATCATGTTTTGAACAGCGGCGTAGATGGACGTTTTTTTAGCAAGGGGGCATTGCTCTGCCTCTTGTCTAAGTGGGCTTCCAGGGGAACAGGTTTATTAGTGGGGGGAATTTTAAGCCTTTATTTGTGTGTACGCTACTGTGCAGGGTGAAAAGGGCCACCATCCTCAGAATTTTTGTTGTTTTGATGCCGCAGCAACTGACTGAGACTGCGGTTGTTTATTTTGTTTACTTAGGCCGAGTTGTGATAACGTAGGGTTACGTTATATCGCAACAAGTTTACTTTGGCGCTACCTAACTAACCTAACTAAAAAAACTATCATGATTTCTTTTTCATGGGGGAGAGCAGGGGCACCTCTGAAGGGGCACTGGAAATGTCTAATGAACAATTACAATACAATGCCATCGTACTTATATTAAAGGAACACGTTGCCTTGGATCGGACGAGTTGGTCTATTTAAAGCGTTTGAAACTGTTATGAAATGCATATGGTTAGAAAGATGTTTTAAAAGTAGAATATAATGATCTACACAAGTGTCACTCAAAATTGCATGGTTTTCCTTGTACGTCGCGAACTATCAAGGTCGACCATTTATGGGAGTCAAAATTTTGACTCCCATAAATGGCCGACCGTGTTAGTCGACGAGGTAAAAAGAAAACCACGCAATTTCGAGGCATTTGTGTAGATCATTGTATTCTACTATTACGTACAATATCTTTCTAACCACATGCATTTTATAGCAAACGGTTACAAACGCTTTTTATAGACCAACTCGTCCGATCCAAGGCAACGTGTTCCTTTTCCTTTAATAAGGGAAAAGGGAAGTTGAAGAGGAAAACAAAATGTATTGTGAGAATCTAATTTCTAAATCTAAAAGTAAAGTATAATATTAATAACTAATTCCAATAACAAAATTATAAATTCTAACTATTAGAAATTCACAAATTTAGGAACTAAATATCTGGTTTAAACTGGTTTATTTAACTTTTTTAAATGGCAATGAGCATAGAAAAAGCAGTGAAAAGTCGTGGAACTCGTTGAATTGTTGTGCAGGTATGTAATGTAGTTGTGTTTCATAATCACACCGACACTGACTGGCACTGTGTTAGTGCATGGAGGTACCTCCATGGTTAGCGTGTGTTCTCATAATATTTAATTGGAATTTGCAATGAAAATAATGACTTACCCTGCTTGAAAACCTGTTCATGAACGCGAGATTTCTTGGCACTCTTTACTTTAGGCATTTTTGATTTTTTTTATTGCAGCATCGAATCAAACAATATGGATTCTTTTTAGGGAAAGTGACAGATATTGTCAAACTGATTGCCTTTTACATTTTTTCAATAAACACCACCCAGCAGCAATGCACACGTGTGACGACGAGTTGTGTTGCAATGTTTGTATCGAGTGCGCCCTCCTTTGACAGTGTTTAGAGAGTTTTTATACAGTCAACAACTCACACAGGGGTGAACAGCATTTTGTTCCAACAATGTTTTATTTCGTGCTTCCATGGGTGTGAATTGATTAAAACATTGAGGAATAATGCAAATACACTTGGTAAACACCCGTTGCCCATATGGATGTGGTGGCAATAATGCCCCGTTGCCCAATGGATGTGGTGCCATATTGCTTGATTCTACCTCCATGATTTCTTGATGCTGCATGGCTGGGGTTCTTATGGGTCAAATAATGGGTCATTTTTTTTCTTCTCCCAATTAGATACATGGCAGTTTAGTAACAGCTGGTCTCTCTGATTCAACCTAAATCTCTATTTCAACTGTATTCAGTGCACGCCCATGATCTCACAATGATCGCAAGAATTTGAATCTTCCTTGATGGGTTTAAATTGTCAAAGGAGTGGACCTGGGCCAATTTCATAGAGCTGCTTAAGCAAAAAATTTGCTTTAAGGCAGTGGACACTATTTGTAATTGTCAAAGACTAGTCTTCACAATTGGTGTATCTCAACATATGCATAAAATAACAAACCTGTAAAAATTTGAGCTCAGTCGGTCATCGAACTTGCGAGATAATAATGAAAGAAAAAACACCCTTGTCACACGAAGTTGTGTGCGTTTAGATGGTTGATTTCGAGACCTCACGTTCTAAACTAGAGGACTTGAAATCAAATTCGTGGAAAATTACTTATTTCTCGAAAACTATGGCACTTCAGAGGGAGCTGTTTCTCACAATGTTTTATACCATCAACCTCTCCCATTACTCATTACCAAGCAAGGTTTTGTGCTAATACATATAATTATTTTTAGTAATTACCAATAGCGTCCACTGCCTTTAAGCATGAAAATTGCTCGCTTGTTTACACGTTACTGGCCAAAATGTCATGCCATATACATTGCTTGTGACTGGTATTTAGCTGTTTTTACTTAGCATAACAATTGAATGGAGTCTTGGCCGGTAATCTGATTTTACTAAGCAAGGATTTTTTTGCTTAAGCAAAATTTTGTGCTTAAAGGAACACGTTGCCTTGGATCGGTCGAGTTGGTCTTTGAAAAGCGTTTGTAACCGTTTTTTATAAAATGCATATGGGTAGAAAGATGTTGTAAAAGTAGAATACAATGATCCACACAAACATGCCTCGAAATTACGTGGTTTTCCTTTAACCTTGTCGACTAACACGTCGGCCATTTATGGGGGTCAAAATTTTGACCCCCATAAATGGCCGACCATGTTAGTTCGCACAGTAGAAGGAAAACCACGCAATTTCGAGGCAAACTTGTGTGGATCATTGTATTCTACTTTTAAAACATCTTTCCAACCATTATGCATTTTATAAAAAACGGTTACAAACGCTTTTGTTTTGACCAACTCGTCCGATCCAAGGCAACGTGTTCCTTTAAAGGAACACGTTGCCTTGGATCGGTCGAGTTGGTCTTTGAAAAGCGTTTGTAACCGTTTTTTATAAAATACATATAGGTAGAAAGATGTTGTAAAAGTAGAATACAATGATCCACACAAACATGCCTCGAAATTGCGTGGTTTTCCTTTTACCTCGTCGACTAACACGTCGGCCATTTATTGACCCCCATAAATGGCCGACCATGTTAGTTCGCACAGTAGAAGGAAAACCACGCAATTTCGAGGCAAACTTGTGTGGATCATTGTATTCTACTTTTAAAACATCTTTCCAACCATATGCATTTTATAAAAAACGGTTACAAACGCTTTTGTTTTGACCAACTCGTCCGATCCAAGGCAACGTGTTCCTTTAAGCAGCTCTATGAAATTGGGCCCTGTTAAGTTTTCAAGATACATTCCATTCGGATCATTACTTCTCGCCCACTCCATTCTGGTTACACTACTGCCCATAGCCACTGTCCCAGTGACCTTTGAATTGCACAGTATCAATTAACCTTTCACTCATAGGTAAAACATGCCTCGCCCTTACAAGAAAGAACAAAGCATTGGGCTTGATTTCTACCCCAAACCCAAGAGACAATAACCCCCCCCCCCTAACAAACAAAAACACTTTAATTACAAACACAGACAATAAACAAACTTTTTTACAATGGCATGACTAAGTTTTTATTCAGAAGATTGCCAGAATGGCCTCTCTCTCAAAAAGTTTCCGTAATAATGAAATACATTGTAGATTTTTTATCTTTTATCCTTGCGCCTGAATGCATGTTCAGAGGCAGACCTTGCAGATAATGAACTACTAATTCGTGGATTGTTCTTGTTTGCTGTTTTCAGTAAGCGAATTGTGGAATCAATCTTGAGCTGACATCAGATTTCCATTCTGATGTTTCCTCTGATGATGCACAAGACGTTTCGTTTAGAGATGTGTACTACAGTTCTGTGTTTTACATTTGATGTTGTTGCTGATGAGGATACGAGATGTCACCTGCAAAAAAAGGGAAATGAACAATCAGGAGTCAGAGTCTTTAATGACAACAACAGTTCTGAAACTCTAATAAATTGAATGAGGTATGGGAATGCTGAAATGATCGCAGTTCCACCTTTTGGAATATCAGGTTTCAAAAATGCTTTTTGGAAAAGTATCCTCAGCACTAGAGAAGTTGATCAAAGATCAGGATTCATTTATATCTCATCTGGAGGAAGATTTGTTTTCCACCAGGAAGACATATCAAAATCTGAATTTGATAAAAGGCTGAATTTTCTCAAAAACCTAAAAAAAAAGTTGACATCTAGACTTCTTAGAATAATCTTGCTGCTTACTGTTAAACCAGAAATCTTAGGATCTTTCAAAACCTTACAAAGTTTAACCTGATTTTGTATAGGATGCCACCCTTGCAGAAAAAGTAAGTTTATTTGTTTTTGTAGTACTGTACAGCACCAAAAGACAACAGAGCCTGACGTTGGATTCTGAAGTTTTTAAATACTTTTTAAGGTAGATGGAGGCGGGCATCAAAGATAATTACCTTGTTATGTAATGCGAAATGTAGCCATTGCCTTTTTCTTCTACCTCAACCTTCGAGCCTCTCTCTCAGACTCAAGCAGAGTCAGGATGTCTCCGTCTCTAACAGGCCCTTTCACATTACGGATGATAGAACGATTGGAGTCATCAAGGAACTCCACTCTCACTTGTGTACACTGTCCCTGGGAGCCGGTACGGCCGAGAACCTTGGTAACCTGTTCATAGGAAACATGTGCATTTATTATTGATCTTGAAATAGTAAAATACAATTACAAATACAACCAGTCCATTTACTGGAAAAGTTTCTGTACCACGCCACCACCTTTTCATTCAATATGAAATAATAAACTAACTTACCTCAATGAGATATAACAATTAAAAAGGGGTGGTGGCAGGATCGAAAAGTTATCCCTTTTACTTTCAGATTAGCAGAAGAAATACATGTACATTGATTTGATTTAACCTTGGGCCCTATGTAATTCTAGCTTTAAAGGAACATTACAGAATTAGTTTTTACTAACAAAACGGTTGCTGGCAGTGTACAAACTTTATGTAATCCACCATATACATAAACTGATCGGTCATCTGGGTCATGAGGAATAGTGAAAAAACGATTACAAATTTTGCATTGCATCAACGTCAAAATAAAAATAAACAAAACGGACACAGAGCGATAAACTCCAGACGTGAAGTTAGATTATTTCTTTCTTATCAAATAAGACATTTCAGACAGAACTGTTTCAACTTGGGATGTTTCCAACTGTCATCATCATTAGACCATGTGAGTTTTATGTAAATCCGTTATCTTTACGATTTGTGTTTCTTACTAATTCCGTGACGTTCCTTTAAATTGTCTGCAAATGTTCACCAAATTTCAATTTCTTTAATATATCACACTATGGTCCAACTCTCGGACTCTTGTCTTGTTTGTATTAATTAATATTTGGCCTTATTTTCATAAAATTAAAAATGTACAAACACAGTAAAAATACAATTTAATTGAGTAAATTAAAAAAAAATTAATTTCAAGCACAACGTATTGTCAGTGGGTTTAGAATGTATGAATTAATGGAAAGGGTTTCATTAATTGCACAGACACTGTAAGTTCAAGTAAGTTAAGGCCAGAAACAACAAATCGTAGGAATGTGCAGAAGGTTAAACAGCGCCCTCCTCGGGCACACGTGCAAACCTACGCACCCACAGTGCACGCACATGAGATGCAGGCTGATAGAATCACGCACTTTTTAATCGCCGAATTTTAAGTCTTCCGAAAAATATGTTTTCATGTACACATGAATGATGAATTTTGAAGTAATATAAACTATGGTATCATATCTACATTATATGTAATCCTGGTTGTTCAAATCATTCTATAATGTGACATTTTACCTTCGCAAGCTTGACTGGCTTGTCCATTTTTGCGTCGTCTCGCAAGTGAGAAATCAAAGAGGTCAACTTTTACGTGACGGGCTTTTTCATTACGTTAAAATAAAAATAGTGACAAAAACGTTTATGGTTAACAAATTTATTACAAATTTCAAAAACTAAAATAAGAAATCATCATATAAAGTATATTTGATGTAGTTTTTGCACTTAAGTTCTAAAATAAAAACATTTTAAAAGAAAATACTTTACAACTTATCGCAAGAAATGTTGACCTTCGTTGGTGCCGAAGGGCAAGTCAAAACGAGGCGAAGCGTTGCTCGTAGGAGGTGCGGGAACCAGCGAAAAAGCAAAATGGCAACTGCTTCACCGATAGTTCAAGCTCTCCGCAATTTTTTGGCCGGGGTATGTTTATTCCCTTATTATTCTTCAACTTTCAAAAAGTAACATCGACAATTACTTGTCTGTGCAACTAATGAATCTAGTACGAAACGTTTGCTGACGTGTTAAATGTTTACACAGGGACTTTCTACAGTAAACCATACGATATACTGACTGGTGCCCTTTAAAATAAAGGGTTAAACTTAAAACAACATTGTGTAGAGCAGCAGTTGGGGACTGACTGGTACTCTGGGGAAAATTCTGTCAAAAAAAACAAACTTTTTCTTTTTTTAAATTAGCAATTTTACTTTTCGTGTTAATTTTTCCATTAATACGTTAGTATTGTTTGATTGCATAATGTGTGTAAACTGTCATTTGTACCCAATTTAGTTTTAATTTGTCCATTAATTTTTAATACGTTCTTTTTACAATTTACTATTTAGATGGGGTTAGGTTAGTGTTAATTTGTCCATTAAATACGTTCTTAATCTTAATGTTTGATTGCATAATGTGTGTAAACTGTCATTTGTACCCAATTATTGTAATAATTTGTTGTTGTAGTGGTATAAACTATGTATTAACTTAGATTTTAAAAAGACTGAACGCAATAAACCATGGAAAAGTTTCCGTAGTGGCGCCACCACTTTTTCATCCGATATGAAATAATATACTATAGAAATAGTATCTAATTTACCTCAATGAGATATCCCTTTTTGTAAAAAAAAGAGAGAAAAAGTGGTGACATCATCTGGAAAGTTATCCGGGGGATTTTTGTTGTTCATATTGTCTTTTTGATATAGATTATAAACCGATAAAACTGTTGACATTTCTTCCCGTTTTTGCAGAGAAATCTTCAATTGAAGTTACAGAATCGCTATCCAAAAGAAGTCTCTCCCAGGTCAGTAACAAATAAACACTAACATGACTAGGCCTAATGATTGATAATAATTAACAGCATTCAGTGAAGCTCTTTTTCCAGCGGTTGCAAAGCGCTACAACAAAACAAATGTAAACCAGAAACAAAATGTATTAATTTTACTCAAAGTCAAACAAATTAGTTTTAAGAATCAAGGTGCTTTTTGAACTGGGAAATTGAAGTCACTTTGGCTAATGAACAAGGTATTGGGTTCCAGAGTGTAGAAGCAGTGCATGAGAATGAACAATTTCCAGCCTTCTTATTGGACTTTGGAAAAACCAGGGCAGTCCGGCATGATGAGCACAGAATGCTGGATACGGAGTAACTCTACAGGGTTCGACCTTAACGCAGGTTCGTTGGCCAAATGCCAGTAGAAATCGCGGCGGACCAGCTGAAACACCTTGCCAACTGGTCCGGCTGACCAGTCAAAAATATCGGCAGCGGTACTACAGAACTATGAAAATTTTTAAACTATTTTCAGGCTCGAATAAAATGTAAAAACATTCACTCAAGGTTTGGATAAAACGTAATAAAAATCACTCGAAGTGCCGCTGAACGCTGGCAAACTTCCGACGATCACGCGTACACAGCGCAAAATCCCATCATGCAACGCAAAGGCTTGTAGTCTTTGTATTAGTTCACGTGTGGCAGAAAGTGTAAGAAATACTGAACGCTAGAGGGCGTTTCAGAATATTCGATAGCGTGGGAATAGACGCCCTCTATTGGTGAAAGTACGCAATAGCTTACAAAACTAGCTTCAGTCGCCTTGACAGAAGACCACAAAGCAAAACACATTCTGTCAGCAGCATGGTCGGTCAACGGAGCAGATTTCCGTGTGGGAATAAGAGTCTAGCGTGTTTACGAAAAACGAGCGAGACGGTGAGGCTTCATTCAACAAAAATTACCAAGTTAGGATACTCTGGATGAGCAAAAAGGAGTATTTAATTGTGTTTAGTAAAGTTCTTCCGTCCTGATTTTGGGTAATTTTGTTGTTATTTGGGGCTTGTTTTTTTTTGCGGGCGATTGGTGGGCGATCTAGTTTATCTATGGTTTTATTGGTCACATATAATGTGCGGTTGTTTGGGGTTTTTTGCGGGTTGATTTCAAGAAAGACTTGGGTTCTAGAATGCAATCATGTGTTAAACAAAGGCGTTTTTGCTGCTTTTAAAAACGTTTTTTAAATGAAAATTTTGTTCACAAAACAGACGCCGGCACCGATCATTCCATACACATAATTGAAAAAAATACCGTCAAACTCGTATGCTTCTTCATGGACTTTTTTGATTTCTACTTTTTGTTGGGGGTTTTTCTGGACGAAAGTGGGAAGATTTTGGGAACTTCGGTACGATGTATTATGTTTATGAATACTTATTAAAACTACAATAATAGGCAATGTTTATACATGATAAAATAACTTGAGCGATCGCACGTAACCCTCCCCCACAGTAGATTTGAAGGCAGTACATAAAAAGTTAATGATATTTTAACAGTCGGTTTTAAAGTGTTTTTTTGGGGTGTTTTTATAGTAAAAACACTATTTTTTTTTTCTTCATAAAAAAGTTCTTCTTACTAAGGAATACTTTTATGTTGAGTGCTTACAATAAACCGTGGACTAAAAAAAAACTACCTAAATAAAGATCATTTTGCTCTGACAAATAATTTGACCTGTTTTTAAATTAATTTTAATAACGCTATTGTTATTACATTTTTAAAGAAAAAATACTCTCAAATTAATTATCCTTTACGAACACAATAACTTGGTAGACATAAAAAAAGTATGGCTTCCAGTGCAGTTAAGTTGACGTTGCAAATCATGTTGAATTTTGAAATAGCGACGATCGAAAAACGAGCAGTTGGTATACAACAGAATACTATTAGTTTTAAAAAAAAAAGCATAAAAAATTGACGGACCAGTCAAAAACCTGGCAGACCAGTGAAAAATCAAGCCAACTGGTCCTGCTGGCCAGTTGAAAAAAAAGTTAAGGGCAACCCCTGCTCTACTCAGTCAGAACTAGACAGTAGGCCTACGTGTATGCAATACTTTACGGAGGCAATGGAAGCAATTGTCTTTGTCTATTTGATGTACTTTTTGGCCTGCCTGGCCACCAGTGCAGTAAATAAATAGGCCTAAACCATAATAATAAGTTGATAAGGTCGGTGGTCAATGATGCTACTACCTTACAGATTTGGAATTATGCAAAAAGTAGTTAATGGCCTGACGACTCGATGAGTGACGTTTCGACACTTGCAGGTATTTTCTCAATTTTTAGCCTTCGTGAAAGAATTCTTTTGAGGTTGAAATGTCAGGCCATGAACTACTTTTTGCATATGTACCATTGGTACATTTGGTTGGTAAGTTGTTTTCAACTTTGCTTTTGTAAGGGCAAAAGGGCACCCAGTCTTTTTCTACTACACTGTATGTAAAGGGCATCTGCAACACTAATTTCTAATATACAAACCAAAGAAGTGATCAGGGCAAACAGAGTCAATTTCCCCTGTTAAGTATCCGGTCTGAAATTGCAAAATAGCCCTACCCAAACCTTTAGACTACTGTTTTAACCAGCATGAGTTAATGTCCACTGTTTTGCCTATAGGTCTATACCAGAGCCCAACCTCCCTGATGGGGTATCTCATCGTCTGTCCGCTAACTACTACTACACTAGAGATGGTAGGAGGGAATCAAAGCCTGGTACTACGGTTTACTCAGGGGTTAAGAGACTAGCTGAACCCAAACCAGCTTCAGAAGGGTGAGTTCCAATGATCAAATCAATCATGTTTTTGTCATGTTTGTGGAGTCAATAAACAAAGCCAAAGTCTTGAGTTTTTGTTGAGAACTTTGAATGACATCTGTTCTGCTCTTTCATTTTTCCATTTGTATTATATTTTGTATTGTTTTATCTGTGCATTTCTTTTCCATACAAATATTTGTGTTCTCACCGACCTTACTCATTATTTGTACTTTTCAAAATATTTTGTGTGTTTTGTTGTAACTGCATTTTTCTGTTTTAATTAATTTATCAAATAATGTATTCTTCCAACTGCTCATTTTTATATCATTGTGCTACTCTTTGACTTGTATTCTTTTTTTTCTGATGTGAAAACAGTACATGTATGTATTGTTGTGTAGTGATTTTGGTCATTGAATGCTGTGTGAATTTGCATTTTGTAATTCCTCATAATATACAACTTGCAGTTATTGATATATTTGTACTTGCATTGACTTTCTTGCTCTTTGTAACATTTTAATGTGGTTTTACCAATAATTTAAACCATCAAAATGCATGGTGTTGTGTGGTGGCACAACTGACTGTGCACAAAATGAACATATTATGTGTGCACTGTATATACTGTATTATTTGGTGATTTCAACACATATTGCAGGCTGACATAGTTCATCAGTCACAATCGAAGTGGATGATATTAATTGGTTAGACTATGTATTGTGTAGATGTTTTTGCCACATTATAATTATACTGTATGTTTGCATAGTTTTTCTAAGTTCGAAATTTTTCGCAATTAATCTTTGGTATTGTCCTCTCACCTTTAGCACCTTTGGTCCAAATTGTCTATTAGTATTTGAGTGTGTTCTAAAGTAATTGTTTGCATTATATATAGTAAACATACTAGTATTGGCCTAGTTTATCTAATTTCTCCATTAGTCTTTTTTACTTTTTAACATTATTGCCCAATCACTTTGATCATTTTTCTATTTTGACTCGTCTATTTTCAGTCTTTCTAAAGTAATGTTTCGTATTACACTAAATGTCTTGAAATGTCTAGCACAAGTACAACACGTTTATTTGAATATTTTCAAAGTAATTGTTCGCAACAAACTAACTGTTTCAAAATATTTACCACAGATGTACAAAATGTCTTTGAAACTTTCCTAAGTTATTGTTCTCATTGCACTATGATAATGTCGTTCAAAATGTAACCTTTGACTATTTTGGTTCATCTAGTCAATCTCTAATATTGACTTCCTTGTGATTACTCCATCAGAGCTACAGCTATTGCTGCTGCCAAACCATTGACTCCTGGAAGCAGGCCATCATGGAAGATTTCAGCAGATGAACCCTACTTGATGTAGTCTCCACTTTGGCTTAGAACATCATTGTAAATAGATTCACGAAAAATATAATTATTGTAATAACTTTGTGCAGACTTATTCAAGCAATGGAGTTATATCTCATTTTGCAAAATTCTCCCCAAACTATTAAATGATAAATGATTAGTTTTGATGTATTGTTTAAAAACAACACTTGAAGGATGTTGTGAACCACAACCAGGTAGAGAGATTGGTACTTACACCCAAACAGGGCTCTAAGCCAATAATTTGTCAACGATCTGGAAAACAATCGTCAAAATTGCTGGAATTTTACAAACCAGCGTCCATTTTTACAAAACTGCTTGGCTTTCCACTGCAGTCAGGAGGAGCGATACACATTGCACAGTATTCTGACTGGTAAGCCATTTTAGCCAAGCAGGAATTCTCTGTGCTCAACAGCTAGATGAAATAGGGTCCAGTTGTTATGTACTTTCCATAGCTTAGAGTTCCATGTGTGTGAGCTTCACCTCCAAAACAGAGGACATTGTTATGAAATTGCAGGATTTTTCAATGAAATTTGCAACTGATCGACTACTTCCCCTGAATTCACACTGCTACATACGACTACCAAACTCTGTACAAAGTGAAAAGTGGTTGACCAATGCTGTTTTGTTTTGAAATATTGCTAAGTTTTCATAATTTTTTGATTTCTAAAACTCCAATATGAAGTACATGAGTGCATGTTTGTGATTAATAAACGAGTTTGGGATGTACTTTGCTCAAGGTATTCTGTTTTTATTTCAAATTGTTGGTACATTGGACTTGTTTTATATGTGCTGCATGTTGTTTTTTCGTAAAAAGGAGCTGCCATGTTTTGTCGGTGATAATCCCTTTAATTTGCGGTCGATTCTCACAACCAGACGACATGAGAATTACCCAAGACAAAATGCCAAGATCGGTTGGTGGCTGAATAAGCATCACCTGATACCATGGATGTACGAACAAGCAAAAACATAAACTGTTTTCTAAATATCTAGTGGCCTAACCAACGAAAACTATACGCCGGTTTGTGCGCGGGGTACCACTGGGCTGCGCGTGACGCTGTTTTGGCGCCAATAAGCTGAATAAATGGCGCGTATTTACACAAGTAAACCTCCATCTCGTCTGCACCAATTAAAACCATGTTCGGCCTAAAATAACTTCACATCGAGTCTCCTCGGAGAAGATCTCGTCTCTTTATTTTGTAAATGATCACAATACGTCATACAGTTTGAGTAGAGCTGCGATTGAAGTTTTGTCGTCAAAGACGGTCTTGTGACGAGGTAATTGGTGTACCTTTAAAAGCGACCGTGATGTACCAGTTGGAAGTCTTGTATGTTTAGATCGCTATAGCAGCTGAAATGCTCCTGATTCTAAGGTTATGATTGTTGATGAGGAGTTGAATATCGTAGACTGTTTAATTTATTGTTAAATGAACCAACCACCAACCCCTTGCGATTTTGCTGAACTTGTTGATGGTGGATTGATATGCACTCTGATAACACCGTAAATATTATATCAATTCACACTAACTTCTTTAATTGTTTACACGTTATGAATTTATCTATCCGTTGTGATGGGTGGGTTTTGGTGTATGTGGCCGGCAGTCAACCCCGAAGGCTTAAAATACTATGCAGGGTCTATAGCTCCGGGAACCGATTACAATAGGTTGGAAGCGCCCTCTTTGATCAGACCTCTCTGTTTGGTTGTTAGTATTATGGATTAATGGTCCATATATAGCCTCATGGACCCCTCCAAGAAGTTTAAAAACCTATAAGACCCGTCATGGATCCGTCAATATTTGGAATAATTCACCCCTCGCCGCATTGCCTTTCTTCCCCAGTGATTTCTTCCACCATCCAAGAGAAACTTGTGTCTGAAAAGTGACACTAAGTTTGTGGAAGCAGAGAGCCTGCAAGCCGTCATTGCTTCATACACGCACCTGTCACTAAAGGTAATTGAAATGACCGTCTTATTTCATAATTCGCGCAATAATGACGCTCGATCCTCGACACACAATACTCTCGGTTGTAATGCAATAGCCCGCACGAAATTTCACAAGGACTCGGGTTCCATAAACATGTTTTTCTTTTCTTTTCATTCTTGTAAAGGATCAATAGTATTTCGGGACGTCGGGGGAGGCCAAAGTGAAACGTGAGAGGAATTTTTCTTATGGTGTCAAACTTGTCATAGTTTATTTCATTTTTATGGGATTTACCCCAAAACCCAAGACAAAAACATCCCGGATCTTAACTTGAATTCACCAACCAATATTGAGACTACGGTAATTATCAAACAAACAAATACCCAAACAAACAAACAAACAACACATACCCAAACAAACAAACAAACAAACAACCAATCTTTGAGTCTTTTCGAGAAATACAGTCGGACGGCACAATAACCCCGGCACGCAAGACAACATTTTAAAAATAATTTGTTTTACAAAACAATTCAGTAGCTGGCACTTTACCTGCAAATTGTCACATACGATTTTATTTTCCTCAGTTGTAAATAATTGTTTTAAAGTGATGTATCGCTTATAGTTTTTTGTGTTTTGGGGAAGTCTTGTAAATGTAAATCGTTTCCGCTATGTTTGGTACCACATGCGCAGCAAGGCACTTTAAATTGCAATAATATAGCAAAGGTATACTATAGACGTCAATCCAAACACACAAGCAACCACATAATGTTGACTTTGTCAGTGTTCATCTTTAGGTTTTATTTGTTTCAAACCCCGACTCCGAGTAAAATTAACAAACAGCAATTCATAACACAAAAGTACCAATGGCAACAGTAATTGCGAATTATTACTGTCTGTGGCAATTTGTTAATGTCAGGACACTTTAATAATTAAGTGAAATGCGTTCGGCGTATTATTGAGTAATATTGAGTAGACACACTGGCTTAAGTTTTAATATTGTTATATTATTCAAAACGAGCAGTTACTTCGAAACTAAATTATTTAAAATATATAAAACACTTCAGTTTCTTGTAGATCATATAATTTTAAATATGCCGAAACTCTGTTGAAGAAGTTATTTTTTTGTGAACATTCTGGTGCCAAACTTTGCTTAAAATTTGTGGTTTTACTTTGAAATGAATTAATGCGCCAATAGGAGAGTCACCTAAAAAGGAGCGATGTAATCCAATTCTGTAGACTCATCAAATTAAATTCCCACTTCACACCATAACATGTTTGTTTCTCAACCTCGTCCAAGTTTGGTGTCTGATAGGTCAAACTTCATCCGCTTTAATTGAAATAGAAAAAAATACCAAAGACACAAGAAAGTTAACGGTAAGCGTAAAGTTCCAAACTTAGCTTCAGCAGAGCTAAGTGAATTAAAAGACTGCCCACGCAACACATTGATTCCCCTTGATCATCAAACATAGACCCCAATTGGTGGACATGAAGTACTGGGGCTAGTCACCCACGGTGTTACGCTTAGTTGATGGAGTACAGCAACCCGCCCGCCCGCCTAGCTTGCCGTCACAACTGATAAGCATCAGACACCTCAGCCCAGATCATACGGTGGGCCTCTCACTGCGAGATGGCCTATTTTCTTGGGAGTTATCGTTGCTCTGGTCGTCTGCGGTCATTCGCACTCAAGTAGCCCGATGACTTTGTTGCCAGCAACACGCTGCATCTTCCTTTCTATCAATGAGATTGATCTTCAATTGATAAGGAAGCCGTCTTGCTTATTAGCGGAGATTTCTGATCGCTTTTAACACGTGGATGATTCGGTTTTAGAATCATTTTGCATTCTACCCGCGGTACAGCCGGTTTCAGCTGAGTTTATTCGCCAGATAGTGAACTGCAACTTAAGGGGTAAGCAAGCAATATTTCTTATTGGTTTCACCGAATTAACAACTATAACTATTCTGCTTTGAGACTTAGGTAACAAGACAAAGTTTTAAAAGGTAACTCTGAAAAATGAATAACATTGTAACATTATTCACTCATTTTTCGACGAATACAATGTACAAGTCGGTTGCTTTTTTGTGCGGAAAAAAAAAGAAAAAGAAAAAGAAATATTGTATGTGTTATTTTATTCAATCCGTTTGAGTAATTAGCCAAGAACGGTTAATGAAAATGTGTAATTTTATCGTGTGCTACATTTTTGTACTTGTAACTAAAAGTTATACAGATCCAGTACTATATGAATCCCACTTTTTAAGATAAAATATTATGAGCTAAAGCGGCAATATTGCATATACAATATTACAAATCCATAATTATGTTTAAACAATTAAGAGAGAAATAACTGGCTGCCCTAAATTTGGTTTATATCGGGAAAAATGTTGATGATTGAATTGTGATAAAGGATAATTGTTTGTTCTTATCACAATAACCCTTTCCTCCTTTGTGATCCTTACATGTAGTCTTGTGTCACGACCTGAAGAGACTTTAGATAAAGACAAAGTATTGTTGATTATTATTGAAATTATCTGAGTTGTTCTGGTTAAGTGTCAAAGTGTGTTGTCACTCTGTTTTAGTGATCTCCACAGTCAACTCAAAACTAAAGAACACATAACAAGGGGAAACTTTCTTCTAATAACTTTCACACTTTATGATAACAATCTTATGAAAACGAATACACTTTAGAACAAAAATTGCAGTACAATGGATTGAGTTTAATGTTTGTGGCCGGTCATTTTGCAAATCTTTTAATACTTTGTTTTGTTAAGGTATGGCTACCTTGATCAGCGATGAATTGACGGTACACATCATAGATGGTGACGACCAAGATAGCGATGTATGTCACACACCCCACAGTAACTCAGATTCACCCGTCCCCCCACATATGGTTAAAGGTAGTCCAATGAACACCCCTCTACCAGTACATCCCATGACTACTCCAAGGACACAGACCACAAGGAAGGTCTTAAGGACCCCAAAGTGTGCCCGATGCCGTAACCACGGTGTGGTGTCTTGCCTTAAAGGCCATAAGAGGTACTGCCGGTGGAGAGATTGCCAGTGCACCAATTGCCAACTCGTGGTGGAGAGGCAGCGTGTCATGGCAGCTCAAGTAGCCCTGAGAAGACACCAAGCTACGGAAGGCTCGTCTCCAGTGTCTGGTAAAGATGGCCAACCTACAGGGAGTGGTCCTCCTCGTAAGGTGCCGTGTGGAACTGGGAAGGGGACGGGTGGATCTGGTGCTCGTAAGACGGCACCACTGAGGAGTGTCGGTAGTGGCTCAACGTCTGTGTCTAAAGACATCTTAGATGGTAAGTTACCATCGGTGTATACAATGCATCTACTGCAGCATTTTAAGATTGTATTGAAATGATGTAACGTTTCGTCAGACAACAAACAGACAAAACCCACAATAAACCTTAGCTTACAGAAAGTCATAAACGATTTCGAAAACGTGCCGGCCTAGGACCAAATTAAACACAAAATCATTGCAAAGTAAACCAGGCTGCAGTTTTGCTGGGTTTTAGCGCAATTTGTCTTGCGATACATTTCGTTGATATGTGAAATCGGCCCCTAGGGTCGTTGGTTCAAATCCTGCCCCAGTCAGTTTTTAAAAACAAAACATCTAAACGGACGTAAAAAATGCTTTCATGTTTCACGTACATGCACTAAACAGTTGAGCTGTAGTAATAATTGTTCGCACATTGAAATAATAAGCGAAAAGTAGTAATGATTGTGAAGCAATTTACAGTTAACGAAACTGTTTCATAATAACTAGTTTCATTCGTAAAAAAGGAGAGTGCATTGTAAAAACAAAGCTAGGATCGGAGGAGTCAACTCCAATTATGTTGATGAGTTTCATCAGTGATTTCCCCATTCATAGTATTCCCGTATCCAGTATAGGTTTCATGTTAGCCCTAAGCATTGTTTACCTTTTTGATTATCACATAACTTTGTTGTCAGATATCTTGTTGTATCTACGCACTACCGTGTCGTAGTGAAACACCCACCGGGTGTTAATCCACTCAAAGCCCGGGAGCCGTTGGCTGGTTTACCCTGCTTGCCCAACGGGGCGCGGCGCACTGTCAAACCCCATAGTACATTTTGTGGGTTTGGTAACGGATCCTCTGTACTTTGGGTATATTTTTGTTAGCCTTTAGCTCTTGTTTGACACCACATGCGTTGTACTTGGTGATGTTTTACAGCACGCCCTCGGTGGCGTCGTAAACTTTATGGGTTTTTAACAGCTTGGTAACTTTAGATAAATTGTTTTGTCGTAACTTTGGTCAGAACTGTCGAAGTTTTCAGCTTCATATTATTTCCCAAACGATATTTTTACGTGAGCTGTAGAGAAACACTTGCACTGTTCCGCAAACAATGTATGCCCATACCACTTGTTGACTTGAACAAGCAGTAGATCTTTGAATTGGAAACACTTTGTAAAATGGACAGTTTCAGGTTTTTTTCTCTTGTTTTTTACCCAATATTATTTGTTATCGATACCTCAGAATTATTCACATTTTTATCAAATTTTGTTAATTCTGAAGTTTGTTTTTACAACTACGCAGATTGGGAGAGACACTTCGCGCAACCTCTTTCGTCTGCAAAATGCAAATTTAACATTGTAACTAGTTTTATGCCGCTAGAAACTGGAAAAAGTGTAGTGTTTGGCTACCCATTTCTTAAGTTCTCGTAAATTTTCTTTTTCTTTCCAATTCACTTTGATTATCTGTTCAAAATTCCATCATTAAAGGGATCACACCACTGTCATCATTATTGACAACAGATTCCCAAAGCATTTTACTTCATCTGTGACAAATCACATGAACATGTCATAACTTAACGAAATAACAAGAAACGTACTTTGTTTCATCTATATGTTTTTATTTAGGATGCCGAAGCCGAAGCAGTCGATCATCTCATGTTACCGCCAGCACCTCACCTCGTCCAGTCATCTTCCTCCCTCCATCCGTCAGTGAGAGGATGCGAAAACGTCGTGCCTTTGCTGATAAAGATTTAGAGAGCACCATGCTACAACGGGAATGTCAGTGGAGCTTGATGTATGCGGCTCAGGCTGGTCTATCCCGACTGCAACCACCAGGGACTGAGCATCATAGACGGGCCTCTACTGCTACAACCACACCCCTCACTGATCAACATGGGGATATAACAAGTCAAACCAAACACTTCTTAAGACGATTGTTCCCTAGTCTAAGCACATCGACCCTTGATGCAGCACTACGATGTAGTGGTGGTAATCTTAGGCTAGCTATTGAGAAACTGGTGACAGTTCATTCACCACCCTCCCAACTCGGCCCCGGGACACGCCCAGAAGCGGAACATGGAGCAGTGCCAGAGTCAACTCTTTATCTACCTTGGTATTTGTCTTACCAAAGAAATGCATCACTTCTTAAAGAGAACGATTTGCGAACTCACAAAACAACACCATTTGAACAGAGAGACACAAATTCACTACTGGCGAGTAGAACAATACCCAAGTATTCGATGCAAGAGTTTCGAGGCGATAGTTCAGTATCGGCGTTCACGTCATTACAGAGAGAGGGAAATAGTATTCCTTCCTCAGATTCTCGAAACCGGTTTGGCAGTGTCGAGAGCGAATGCGAATACTCCCGAGATCGTGATGAAGAATCGATACTGACAAACTCTCAGGATGCATGTGGCCCAAATCAAACTCACAGTAAGCGATTTCTAAAGACGCCCTCAACGTCAAGACTATCGTTTTCTGTTGATTCCATAATGGGAAAAAAATGAAATTGACAAACACAGGCTAGCTCATTTTGATTTTAAAATTTGGTTCATAAATCCGTTAACTCTTTTAGAACTTGTATCTTTTGAATGGAAATTTCAAGGGATTTTGTCAGTAAATTTGATTAGTAGTAATATATTTGTTTCATGTTGATAAACTGTTTCTATCGACCAAGGCAAGCCGTCTTTTTGTTTCAGGAAATATTCAAGAGCATTTCATGCAGAAGGGCTTTTTTCTCTAAAGTGTGTACAGGGAATCTGACGTTGATGGCCGTGGTGTAATAAACGGCTATTAAAGCAGTCAAAGCAAATATAAATATTTTTTGTTTTCAATTTGAAAAAAAAAAAAAAAACCTTAAACACGAATAATTTCGGATTCCTGATTGAAGCTTTTTCATCCTGGACGAAGAGCGTCACATAATTATTTTTCAGGAGTTTCTTCACTTGCATCAACAACGCAAAACAAAAACTAAAGCACCACCCCATCGAACAAACGAACAAACCAACAAACCAACATACAATAGAATTTAAAATGTAATTTCTTTAGGTGGTGAGTTTATGTCAACACTTGTCCACCGTTTAATTTAAATGCTGTTAATAGTCCACACTGGTTATTATTATTTTTTTTTTAAGGCAACTTCTGTCAGAACGATTTATTGATTGTCGTAGCGATAATAAACAACAATCATGAAACTTACCCTACAAACTGTAAGATAACAATTGTCGTCTAATGGAGTGGTTTATAAACTGTCCATATTATTAACTTTCCTTGTTGAATTCGTTGAACAGAAACTACACGACGACCATACTAAGGATTGTCGACGTCAAACTCTAATATACAATGAGTTAATCAACTAAGATAGGAGTTGAGATGTAGAATTGGTTTCAATTACTATTATGAACGCTCACATTAAAAATGGATACCAATATCAATGTCATTAGATTATAAACGATGTGGTTACAATTCAAAGTTCAAATAAAAACGTTAAATATACAACAGTTGCTAAGCAGAAACCGAGACACACTACCATGACCTCCAAATAACTTGCTTAGTGGAAAGTACTTTGCGCACTTATCATCCGGTAGTCAGTGTCTTGCATTACGACATTCGCCAAATCTGTACTAAGCATTTTAATTAAATTAATCCTCACCTAAATAATGCACCCAGAAAGAAAATCACACAACGAGCATTGAGTTTAAAACATCACTGTTAATTTGTTTTTTATTGATCCGTTCTCAAACAACTAGAAACAGAGAGGTTTTGAAAAGAAGTCAAGTTTCCCTTTAATTATAAAATGCAGTTGTTCAACATGCAAAGTAGCAATGAGTACTGGAAGAAGGGGTGGGAACGTTCAAAATCGCCTAAACGGCTGGGATCGAACCCACCTCTCTACAAAATACTCACGCTTGGTTTTAAAAAGGAAACATAATTTCAATTCATATTTTATACAAAAAATAAATTTAATTTAAAAGACAGACCCAGCTCTGACAACCTCGGAAGATGTTATAAACAAAGGTTCTCTAAAGCATTATTCGACGGCTATTGCATGTTCACATCGTCGAAGCATAGCTTCAGAGCACAGTCAGAGCTAGAAAACTAGATTTGTGTCGTTTCAAAATGGTCAGTTCTTGGTTTGCCGCCCGAACTTGAAATCAAGCTGGGCTTCTTTGTGGAGATATGGGGCTCGACCAGAATTACCAAATGAATGGCTGGGAGTCGAACCTTGGTCCACTGATGACATAAAAACTGACCGTGAGAGGAGACTAAATCAAGTGTCATTGATTGACGTCCGATACTAGATGGAAATGTTATTACCAGTCCCAATCCAAACTCAACACCTCGGCACGGTGTTTGCCTTGCCCGATAATTCTAAAGCTCAGACGGGGGTGTTTCGTTGATGAGAAAAATGATTTCCATGAAATAGCATCAAACTCGACATCAGTGTCATCATCCTGGTCCTCGTACCAATCCTCTATAGACGGTCCAAAGAACTCTGGACGAATCATATTATGTCGTGTCGTCAAGGTCTTGCTTTGACGTACATCAGAGAGGATATTGTCCGTTGATGGCCGGGAGAGTCCGTCCACGTCGCTGAGTCGGGCCTCTCGGCTTTCCACACTCGGCAGCAGTGAGATCTCCATGACTGATGACAGCTCGCTGTCTGTTTCAAACAAACTCATCCTATCCACTAAGTAAGGACTCATGACTTCCTCACTAAGGTTTGAAAGATCTTCTTCCTCATCAACTGTTAAATCGGTCTTCCTACATCCTTCCACCAAGAATCTTCTATGGTGGTTAGTGACAAGGTTGTCCCCAGCTCCGGACTCGCCAATAACAGTTGATCTCTTACCACGCTCCTTGGGCAGTCGATGGGCCACCAGACTTTCAACAGCTGTAAAGGTTACGGCTGGGTCCACACGTGGCCTGTGCTTCCAGAAGAGCGTTCTCCACAGTCGAAAGAAACCACAAGATGGTTTGATGGGGCCTTCTTCCAACTCTTCCACAGATGTTACAGTGGGTTGTTTTTTCGCCTTGAATCGCATTTTGAGAGATAAAAACTCACCACTCAAAAGTTGCACTCAGAAGAAATCTTGCATAACACAAAATGACAAAGTTTGTCTCTTGTCTTTCGTTGATGATAAAGGCTTCGAACGGATTGTAACCAACGCAAAAGCCACTGGTGTGAGCTCAAAAAGTGTGTGTGATGTAATAATGCCGGGTGGTTTTATTTGAGCGTCACAATGATAATCTGTGCGTATAGGCCTTGAATGTGACGTCACATCTAGCGTCAATTTAAGTTACAATCTTTAAGAAACACTCTGAACAATGACAAGAAGAAACCACAGAACACACAAACATTGCAATGTGAAGTCACATCGAGCGTCGAATGATAATCTGTGCGTATAGGCCTTGAATGTGACGTCACATCGAGCGTCGAATGATAATCTGTGCGTATAGGCCTTGAATGTGACGTCACATCGAGCGTCGAATGATAATCTGTGCGTATAGGCCTTGAATGTAACGTCACATCGAGCGTCGAATGATAATCTGTGCGTATAGGCCTTGAATGTGACGTCACATTGAGCGTCGAATGATAATCTGTGCGTATAGGCCTTGAATGTGACGTCACATCGAGCGTCGAATGATAATCTGTGCGTATAGGCCTTGAATGTGACGTCACATTGAGCGTCGAATGATAATCTGTGCGTATAGGCCTTGAATGTGACGTCACATCGAGCGTCGAATGATAATCTGTGCGTATAGGCCTTGAATGTAACGTCACATTGAGCGTCGAATGATAATCTGTGCGTATAGGCCTTGAATGTGACGTCACATCGAGCGTCGAATGATAATCTGTGCGTATAGGCCTTGAATGTGACGTCACATCGAGCGTCGAATGATAATCTGTGCGTATAGGCCTTGAATGTGACGTCACATCGAGCGTCGAATGATAATCTGTGCGTATAGGCCTTGAATGTGACGTCACATCGAGCGTCGAATGATAATCTGTGCGTATAGGCCTTGAATGTGACGTCACATCGAGCGTCGAATGATAATCTGTGCGTATAGGCCTTGAATGTGACGTCACATTGAGCGTCGAATGATAATCTGTGCGTATAGGCCTTGAATGTGACGTCACATCGAGCGTCGAATGATAATCTGTGCGTATAGGCCTTGAATGTGACGTCACATCGAGCGTCGAATGATAATCTGTGCGTATAGGCCTTGAATGTGACGTCACATCGAGCGTCGAATGATAATCTGTGCGTATAGGCCTTGAATGTGACGTCACATTGAGCGTCGAATGATAATCTGTGCGTAAAAACTTTGAATGTGACGTCACATCGAGCGTCGAATGATAATCTGTGCGTAAAAACTTTGAATGTGACGTCGACCTTACTTTGGTGGAGCGTTTTTCGCGACGCGAACACGCGGGCATGTTACCATTGACACCGTACCAATGATGAGCCAATGCAAGGATGCGTATCGAAAACGAGAAGAAATTTCGAAAGAACATTACCATCAATGAAATCAAATCTGTACAAATTATATTTTGGCCGAATAGGCCTATGAAAATTACTAAGAGCATTACGTTATTAATAATACAATTTCACACTCGATTTTGTGCGACCATTTTATGGTTTAAATGCATTGGGCACTTTTGGTAACATTACTCAAAATAATTGTTAGCATAAAAACTTAGGTAGCGAGCAATGGAGAGCTGTTGATGGTACAAAACATTGTGAGAAATGGCCCCGCTGTAGTAACTTAGATTTTGAGAAAGAAGTAAATTCTCACAAAAATATTTGAATGTAATAAGATACCTCATCAGCTGAGGTCTCGAATACAAGACATCTAAAAGCACACCACTCGTCAACAAGGGTGTTTCTTCCATTTTAATCTTGCAACTTCGACGACCAAATTGAGTAAAAAATTTCACAGATTTGTTACTTTGTGCATAATATGTTGAGATACACCAACTGAGAATACTGGTCTTTGACAATAATATTACCAAAGGTGTCCGGTGCCTTTAATGTTAACATGAAAACAGTTTGGCAACGTTCTGCGTTGTCTACAATTATCAGGAAATTGGAACCAAGTCTTGTCCTCGGTTTGTCTTTGTTTAGGTTTTTTTGCGTTGGTTCTGTTTTTAATTTCCCAAAAGGGTGACATGTTTAAAACTCGTCATCAGTAACCGTCGAACCTGCTTTAGAGGAACTTTGTTATAACATTTTGTTCACGTCAGAGGTTGGATTTGTCATTGAAATGTTTCTGTCACGATGAATTAAAATCGTTTTCCCTTTAACAAAGCGTGAGTATTTTTTGTATAGAGAGATGGGTTAGAACCCAGCCGTTTCGGCGATTTTGAACGTTCTTCCATTCTTCTATAGTAGTAACTGCTACTTAAATTATTTTTGCATTTTGAACAACTGCATTTAACAATTAAGAAGACTTAATTTATTTTCAAAACCTCTCCATCTGTATCGTTTTTGAATGTATTAATAAACAATTTAACAGGCGAGATTACTTTTACAAAGTGGACGTTTTTAAGTTAACTCGGGTGGGGGGGGGGGGGGTTGTTGTAGAAATACCGTCTATAGTTAAACAAAAAAATTAAATCGGATTTATTGCAAAATCTGTAATGTTTCAAGGATTTTCACCGATGGCGAAGGAGCAGATAATAAACGATATGTTCTACAACCAAACATATTATGGTCACAATAATTAAGCTACAGAAAGTGTGGACATTGTTGTTGATTCTTTTTTTTGTATAATGGCGGTCAAGACTTAGTCACATAATTGAAATAAAAATTTATTTTTTTAGATGTTATTCACAGATGCATACAATGAAACGAAAGATTCAATAAGTTCCAACCTCTTCAAGCCTTGTATAGCGAATTCCAATCATCTGATTAATTACTGTTCTTCCCTTCACCCACATTATTATCTCGGATGCACTCTATTTACACATTATAATTCCACCTTTCTTTTTCACTGACCTACCTCAAGTCTCTACTGAGTTCACAGAGTCAACAAAACCCCCTTCTATCTGACAATTTCAAATTGTTCTGGGCATAGAACTGGTTTTATTTTTCAATTGTTTACCCTTTGGCGCCATATTTGTTCTTTCGATGGTACAATATTGGATATCAGGTTGGCATATCTGGCACCATGTGCGGTGTGTGTTATAGCCTGGGGGCAAGATATGAAAGCAGACATTTTTATTTCATCCCAGAAAATTATGATAGACATATTGCACCACCTGGTGAAATCTGGAAGTCACAAACACTCGAAACCTGAGCGTGTAAACCTCGCCATTCCAAAATGTCTTCACGTGTGTTCAATTGACACCAAGTCCCCCATGCTTCTCTGGGTAAAGCCTCCCCTTTCATATCAGCGCCAAGCCCGGCCGGAGCGAGACGGAACGCCCGGGCTTCGGCGTTGCAACATCAGGGCCATGTTTCCCCCTCGGCATAGGCCCCGTGTCGCCAGTTGCGCTCAGGAAATTAAATACTAATGTTCTTGGGTTACAAATGGCCCAATTTGACGGGAGATCGGTTGTCCCTGAAGGCCCGCCTGGAATGGTGGTCTGGAAGGGGGGTGGGCATACCTCAACGGCAGGTGAGAGAAAGTACACTTCCTGCAGATCGTTGACACCTTAAGGCGTGATATGACCTGAGCTGTAGAGAACAGTAAAGTGCACTGCGGGCAAACAGACGTATCCCTACGGCTGTGACGAAGAGGCCGATTGCACTACGGGCAAATAGTCTCACCCAACGGTGCACGAAGACGCCGATTGCACTACGGGCAAACAGACGTACGTGACCCCTATGGTACACGTTTCTGGGTCTCCTTGAGGCAAACAAATACACTGGCCTTTAGATAAATCTAGCCAACAAATGGGATAGGTACACTAAGCTATTGCATTGAGACAATGTGACTCGCTTCTCCTTTCGCTGATTATTGAGTTTGCAATAAAATTTAAAAAAAAGTAAAAAAAAACAACAAAAAACAACAATAACAGTTAAAAAAATTAATGAATAATCAGATAACAAACATCTTCACCAATCAAAGTAGAACACTCCTTGAAAATGCTGGTTAATCAGCATCACAAACAATCGGACCAGATTATTGATTTGCTCAGCCTCCCGGTTTTGTTACATTAATTTGCAACATAGAAAAACAAAATGGCTGGCTGTTCGGGATGAAAGTATCTTTGTTCAATTCAGATTTTGACAAGGGGCGTGGTCGTGGATGAGAGGTGCCTACAAATTGGATTGAATTGTTACATTAGGCCTATTTTTATTAGTTGATATTTATTTTGTATTTATTTAGTTATAATTAATAAGGGAATAAAAGTGTAGCGACGAGTTCTTAAACGCTCGTTTAAAACCGGCAGGGTCGTTGCCGTGTGATAAAGGCCCGAGACGAAAGCCTTTATTGCAGGGCAACAACCCTGCAAGGTTTTAAACGGACGTTTAAGAACGAGTCACTACTCTTTTATTCCCATTCATAAATGCCCTTTTGTTAAAAAACGTGAAAAAATTACAATTATAGACACTTTGACAATTGAAAATTCGAGGTTTAAAATATTTTTTTCAAAAACTGTATGAAGAATCTGTTTGATGCGCGTGGGTTGTGTGTACGTGCGCGCGCTTATAAATATATTACGCGCGCGCGCTTACATATGTTACGCGCTATATAACTATGAATTGCGTTCCGCGTGATAATCTTGCGCGCGCGCGCCCGACACGCGGAAGCAAGCCGGTCTTAAACAACTTCAGCTGTGTCTTTATCAACCGTTTAAACACCCTCACATGACGCGCTCTCCACCAATAGGAGTAGAGAAACTGTCTGGGGTATTTATGATTACAAATTAACAGCCCAAACAAAGTACGTGGATCTTTGGGAGAAGAAAAAAAGGTAAACAAAAAATTATTTCGAGCGAATTTTGAAGTGAAATTCAAAGTATAAAGTTGCCCAAAAGTAAACCAGTTAACAAAATATTTGCAACACCACAACCACACAATGACAACCTAAGGGTTACTGTGTGTCATTATACTGCCCTTATATGACATTTCCATACTACATAAAGTATAGTTTACACCCAGCCACTAGTCGGAGGTATTTTCAGCTAACCTAATTTCCCCAGATAGCGAGCATAATTCATTCTCGTAAACATGTAAGAGATATGTAAATGTTATACCTACGACGAAGCGGAATTTACCCGGCCGCCGCATGCACGACTGGGCAACAAACACGTCGTAATCAAGGTGTACTTACACGGTGCGGATTTCATATTGAACAGTCCCGCATTTCTCGTCTAGGAGTTAGACGGTTAATAGGAAGTGACAGCACAGGGGAGGTGGGGAAATTCAGTCTGGTTACGGGGTATCGCATTGAGCCCGTGTTGGGGAACAAGTTCAACGACTTTGCTTATAGACACAATGAGGGCGCTTTACCAGCATGATAAAAGTCGCAGAAAAACTTTAGAAAAATAGGCTTACATTATTTTGTGTGCGTGATTATTTTGAACAAGGCAATGTTATCCGTTAACAATAACTGTTAACTTGCATAATATTATAACTCTCTACATGAAAAAGAGAACCAGTGGGAATTAAATTACCATCATAAACCACACAACGTGACTAAAGTGGATTTGAATTACTACGTATGTCCGGGTATTGTACTTCATCAACTGCTCTACCGTTCTGGATTGCAAGCAGAGCAAGCCGTACATTGGGAAACAAATTATGCGACTAGAAGCCATTCTGTTCCCCTAGAACTGGATGGACGAACACTGGGTGCTAGACTAGTCTGCCCATGGGGGTGCATCTGAGAGAACATGGCATCCGGCAACCAAGTGACCAATACAGTGCTCTGATTGCAAGTAAAGTAGTGCGCCCTCTAGTTCAAGTCAAAGCCAACACACCCAAGTTATTCAATGTTCAGTCTCACAAAGTGCGCCCTCTCTATCTATTAATTGTCGTCAAAGCATTTATATTAAAAAAATCAATGATTTTATATTCCAGGTGTATGGCCAATTGTTGTTTAAAATTCAAATTCTTTCAGGCACTAATTAAAGGCCTACTTGCAAAAGGAAGATCACGACCATAACTCCGTGTTGGCTTTAAACGTTTCCCAAATTAATTACGTTGATGCATGACGAATTCCATTCGACGACGTATTCGCAAGCTGGTTGGTACACTGTGTTGGTTGGATGTGAGCAATACTGCTGACAAAGAACAACAAACAAAAATCACATTAGCAAAACACCAACCCACAAGAATTTTAGTACTTTCTGAAAGTTGCTTATGATGATCAAGCAGTGCGCCCTCTGTTGTCACTGATTGCCTAGAAAAGGGACCTTTTCCCTGTCAATGGCATTCCGTCCTTATGAGCTGTAGAGATCTTGACATGTTAATCACCTTCGCCAAACGGTCTTCATGTTTCGGATGAAGGAGAACTCAGAGCTTCCGACGGAGGCGAAGTGGCTTTATCTCCGCCTGTCTTATTGGCTTAAAATCACTTCCACAGTGTAGGAGTTCGGCGTCTAGCGTGTCGAGAATATTAATTAAAGCATGATTTCGGGAAATTGTTTTTCCTTGGTGGAAGAGGGCATTATCCTGAAGGTTATGATTGTACTATTAATTGATTATAAAGAAGTGGGGAAAGTTTAAAACACACTCACCAAGAGTCGGACATTGGCCCCAAACTCCCTGTTGCAATTGAGTAACACTGAAGTTTAATAATGTTTTGTTGTTGTAGGCATTGTATGAAAATGAATACTTTCTAATATTTGTTTTAATCTGATGTATACTGCACCGTGTGTAACCAAACTGATTCATAAATAATTGTGTGAGTCGATAATAAACAGAACTGAATAGAACGGAAGCTGTTCAATATTGGGCTTTATATACCTTTAAATCTAGCCGGCCTTTCTAATGTTGCAAAACACCGTGCGGGGCATGAAAAACAAAGCGTGTGAAGTTAAAAAGAACGGTAAGTCGTCATCCATCTGCTAAAAAGGGTCTTCCTTTTAATTTCGTAAAAGCAAAACACTAAAAAACGGGCATTATTTTGTTGGCCTTCGTGAACATTAACTGAAAACATCAATCTCCGTTTTACGTTTGCTCTCAGTCCGTTTCACATGCAGAAAGGTTTTGAGTATTAAGTACAAACACAAGAGCTGCCTTAAATCAAGAACATTAGTTAAACGACTTAACCTATATAAGCAGCTGCTTGTATTTGTCTGAAAGAAGAATTTTGAATCAGTTCACAAAGATTCGAACACAGTTTAATGCAGCATTTCAGCTAAAAGGAGTTTATTTTCAGATACCATCTAAAGCTTTATACATTTAATAGTTCCACAAACAAAGTAGGCCGATAGATTTGATGTTTTTAATACCTGAGCTTTGAACACTTTGTTACCTTTGACAACATTTTAAAGCTCTTAAAGCGAATTGTCGACATTTCCCCCCGACCTACTTTCCACTTACGACGTCCTTGCATCTAGGACCGGTTCTAAAGGAAACAAGTAGATACGAAGCAAATTGTCCCATGTTGGTATTGCAGATTTAATCGCATTTTCATCTCTCTGAACAAGTGATCACGAATCTACCAAAAACATGCAATATTTCCATAAAAAAAGTAAAAATAAAAATAAAAACATAAAAGGGTACTTCTTTTATTCCAGACCAAGCTTTAAAATTGATTTCTCTGTTTTATTACTTTGATTTAAGATCAATCTGCATATCCTTATACGCGTATAACCAAACCCTCTCTTACTAGAAGAAGCGTTGGAATCATTTTCTTTTTTTATCAAGAAGAACGTACACTCAAAGAACACACAATGGTATTATGCTTCTTAGAAAAAAAAGAACGAAAAAAAAAAACACTCTTTTATCTATCGCTCAATATAAAGGGGCGTCGAGTAGGATTTCCATTTGTTATACATCACCAATTAATTCTATCAGTCTATATCAATATCACCTTGGACATAATGAGAAAAGTGAAAACAAAAAGACAAGTTGAAAAGGCAATCTCCCATTACGAAGCTCTCTGTTCAGACTCCGGAAGTGCCATCAATAAAGTCTCATAGTCGGCTGTCCTCACTTTCTTCTCTATTGAAGTGTTCATAATTAGAGCCCTTATTGCGAACTCAAAGTTGAAAAAAAAAATACATGCGATAGATTTGCCCCCCCCCCCCCAAAAAAAAAAAAAAAAAAAATAATAATAATTTCGACCAACCATTATTATCGTGTGGTTCAATAGTTAACAAAACATTTAGAGAACAAGATGCAAGGCCACCTTGTATTTTTCTTACCTTGAGTATTTTATCCGTCGTGGCCATTTTCCACGATAATTTCTGAAATGATAGAATGATATGGTTGTGACCGAAGGCGAACCCGACTCCTTCCGCTCTGGCGGGGTTATTTCAAAATCTGGCCGGCAGGAAGGTAAATGGATTTTGATCGTTGATGTTTCAGTAAGAAATCTACGGCTTTTCACTTCCATTTCTTTCAATTAAATATCTTGTCAGTTTCAATACGCGGCAAGCTTATTTTGGAGCTAGGAATTAACGAATAGCGAGACGGGGAGGTTTTTGTGTGTGAAAAGTTACTAATTCCTTTTTTATACTGTTCGGAGTTTGTGGGTAGAGCAGTTTGGACATTATGTGAGGTGAGCGGTGCATTCACAATAAATTGTATTATAATATTGTCAAGGAACTTTTCTGAGGTAGTCTCGGGGAAAGATTTTCTATCACTAACTTAGACCAAAAAAGAACATTTCACTGTTGCATCCATGTTGAGACTTCTTGTGGTTTGTCCCTGTACTTAACATCCGGGCCTCCCGTAGACTTTGTACACAAAACTGTCATTTTGGACATCCCTCACTGTAGAAACAATTTTGTTCCTGTCTTCAGTCTCAATTAGGTAAAAATATTAAAACAAAACGACCCAGAATATTGGAATTTCAATTAACATCTCTTTAAACAGTTCAAACGGTAAATTTTCCATTTCAACCTTATATGCCTTGTTAATTGTGTGTAATTTTATGATCATTTATATTTTTAATGTTATGTTTTGCAACCACTGTAACAAAAGAAAAGCAATTATTATTAAAGGATGAGATGACACAATAAACAGTTTCCGAATTGACTAAAATACCAAGAACCTTGTATCAAGTATCCAATTAAATATGAATGTGGTCAGCTATTATTCATAATACTACCCTTGATCCCATACCGAGGACTAAGGATTTCTCGTCTTTCCGTTCACTTGAGGTAAATCCAGCCATCAATTTTAGGAAGTATTATCCGATAAGCCACCAAATCAAATCATTGCCAGTTTGGACTAGCCGTCCAAGTTCAGGAAGGATGGTTGAGTCAGAGCCGAAACAAACGCCGTGTATCAACAAATCTTTGTTAACCTCCTCACAAGAAAAACCCTGACTAGATTCCCATATGCTCTGTTTCCTAATTGCTTATTAAATTCGAAATCAATAAACTCCTTGCACAGAACGCCATCGATAAGGTCAAAATATGGAAATGTGTACACGTCACGTTGACCTCTCAGCCAATGATAGGTCTACTATGACATCAGTGAGGGCGCTCTTTCAACTTGTGACGTCACATGCAAAGGACTAGACAGAATTATGAGAGGAGCATGCAAAATCTTGAAAAATCGACAAGGTTGGGGGGGGGGGGGGGGGGGTCAGCGAATTATGTTCACATCTTGGCTATTTGATCCCCACACCCGGGAAGATAACTTTATTGGTGAATAGGATTTGAAACTTTGCATGGTGGAAATACGATATAGAAAGGTTTGCGGTAACACCATGTAATGACTATCTCTGAGTTGGGTTGGTTCTGAAAAGAACCGTTGTTTTCAACTCGACGTTTCGATCGGTATGCTCTTATTGGTGAAGCAGCTCGAAAAAATATCTCATCATGGCCGAGTACGGGGCACCAACTGTTTTCAGCGAAAACTGAGACTTTCGAGAGGAGTTAATTTGTTGTATTTTTGGTGTATCATTAAAGCCCCGTTAATTTCCTTAAACTCCATCAATTACAGTCAACTTATACATCAAAAGAAAGAGCCCATCCTCCTCTACATGAATATTAATATTTGATGTGTAGTTTTTAACTAGTAGGCATTAGGAAAACATGTATTAGCTCATTAAAGGAAATGCGTAATTTATGCAATTAACCATAACTTAATTAGTGCAGGTTTGAGAGTCAACAAAACTGGTGGAAATATAGTTAACCTACAATAATAACATATAAAAACTTTGTCAGCTCTTCTTGATTTTGTTTGCCAATGGTCCAAAAAGATGAAAAACTTCATTATTGGGATCAAACTTACATATAGTTCCGAGTACAGTACAGTATTGCTATCCTTTAAACTCACCCACCGAATAGATTGTTTTTATCACATAAGATATTTGCCCCAAAACTAAAACTGTTACTTTTCGCATTATTGTGATGAATGGGAGACCTATTTTGGCCACAGTATACCGACCATTCAGAACGCCCAGATGCATCCCACCCACCTAGCGCAAAGTATCACAAGAGGGGTAAAACAATTAATAAGAAATAATATGTGGGTCAATCACTCTATGCATGGGTTGTGGACATCGACAAAGATTTATTTTTACGCTAATTAAAAACGACGAAATGCTGTCACCATGCGGGAAGATCAGAATAAAAGTTTCTCACCAACCTATAGTGTCCAAATATTATTATAACTTTTCTCAACTTTGACGTAAAAGGCATGATTTTCTTGTTTCGCACTTGAAAATCACGAAAGATGAACCTTCCCAAAGTGCAGGGATACTTACAAAATTGTTGTACGTAATTAAAACGCCTATTAAATAAAAACAAGAGATAGGCCTACTTGCCTATTTTGGAAGAGTACAATAGGGCACAAGTCACGTCATGACTTGACTTGGGTACAAAATGATTTGGGTACGAAGTGACCAACATTCACGTAAGTAACCTTTAATCGCGACGAAAACTTGTGATTTTTTTTTTTACAACTTGACAGATATGTCTATACCGTTGGCAGATTGTAGACGTATACAACATCTGTGGTGTGGGTGTTAATCTAGCTAGTCCCTGCACCGCACGAGTTCGCTGGAAAAACAAATAGTTTTCAAGATTCTTGCTGGAAATTACTGGACTTGTGGTTCAAATGTTAAAGATTGCGACGGCTTGTTAGTATAGCTATGTATATACAATTGTTGTCCATTTCGGAGAAATGTAAGTCCCTTTGGGAACAATGAATGCTTCCCGTGAACGGCTACCTGGAATTGTTATGGCAATTGTTTGTATACATTATTTTAATGAAAACAACAACTTTTTAAAGCTTTTATCTGGCTTAATGCTCTAGCTGATTAATATTGTTAAGGCATTTTTCGAAATTATCATCATCATGAAATACATTATTTCATTTGTGTTTACAAATGAGCGTTTTGGGGACAAGAACTACTTATTGTATCATCATTAGCGTCGACATTTTTCAAAGCAACTGCACAGCTGCTGTGCAGGGGAGAATTAATTATCCATATAAACAACTAATTGAATTCACCAATGCGTAGGCTTACTAATGACTAATGCCATTGACTTGACTTATGACTATGACATTTTATTTTTTATGTTACTTCCCCCTTCAAGCAACAAGCTAGAAAGGTTGCCTATACTCCTGCATGTGACTAATGGTTAACAAAAACTGCAGTTGACAACACAACAATGTTTTGTGCTCCAAAGTTGGAAAACCGTCTCCCATAATAATGACTTCTGTAAAATAGTTTAGCTAAATAACGATACGTTACCCTTGCTGTGCACGCCCTGTTTTAAGACAAAATGACGCCCATGGTTTCCCTGCAGTGTAATAAGAGATTTGTTTCATGTCCAGTTTATGTCCAAGGCAATCAAAAGGTACAAATTTGAACAATACAAGGCTAAATAGCCATATTAAGGCAATAACAAGCTCCCGTAATTTCTTACTAAAAACTGCTGACAATATTTAATTGATGCTTCCAAAAGACCATAGTAAGATCTCTCTTTCATCCAAGTTTCATTTCCTAATCAAAGACCTGTATACTATCTCTACGCCGACTCAAATAATGCCAAAACTATGACGCAACTTTGGGGGTACCCCTAGTAAAGAGTTGACAATGCCTCTTAATATTACCCCCCCCCCCCCCCATTTTGAGTTTCTTGTAGAGGTCAGGGTACAACCTTAAGACCCTCGAAATTTCAACGTTCTACGGCATTCCACCGTTTAAACTTCAAAATCATCGAAAACATTTTGTCCTCTTTTTTTCTGTTGGGGAGGTCGGATTTGCCTAAAACTGTACACAGCCTCAAGACTACCTAATGAACAACCTACAAACAAAAATAATTTCAGCAAAATCCGTTGACCCCACCTTTATCACGGTCTGCATGGTCCTCCCGTGGACATGCACTTAAAGAGTAAAACCAACTATTCCATTAAAAGGTTGGAACTCATTATAGGCTAACGACGAGATCATTGTGATAATCTAAGATGAAATCACACGTTTTTTAAAACACTTAACAATTACTTCATACACGACGAGGTTAGGATGAACCCGAGATTATTGCCGGATTTCCGACATTACCTCAGTCCATCAGCCATGTAAAAACATTGTCGGTATGTTACATACATTGTGTACATTGTCCATGATATACACGTGAAAGTTCTTATGTGTTTTTCGTTTTGAAATCTGTCAATATTCGTTTACAGAAGAAAAATTCATTAAAAGTATTCCCAGGACGGAAACCTTGTCCATAAATACATGCAATGTTTTCTTTGCACCCATCATGTGGGATTCGTATAATTCACACAATCCCTTAGTACTCATTAATTAATTGGCCTTGGTAATGTACCAGCCAAACTCAAATGACATTGACGTTTGTTTCCTCTTCAAACTTGTCTGCAATTTTAAAACAACAAAAGAAGTTGAGAGTATGAAAATAAAGTACCGTATGAAAACACCGTTTTACTCTAGCCAACTCGCCGTGTTGTAATTTACCTAGGACGGTATGACCATGACCTGCATTTACGTTGGGACATCTTCAAGCAGAAAATACATGGCCATTAACGGTTATTCAGAAATGGGTTTATAATTCACTTCAATGGGTATAGTGTCCTAATACTGCAGGGTTGGTTTACTCTAATAGGCCCAAAGGCAAGAAAGTCCAGTGCATGACACCATAGAGGTCTCTGTCCTTCCTCTATGATGACACCTACTCGTGCCAGAGTGATTCCAATCCAATCTGTAGCTTTAATTCTTAAACAAGGAACTATTGAATTTCACTCCACTAAACATTTAGGGATAAATCGTCATCTTGTTTTGCTGTTTTTAATTTTCATTTTGTTTTTGCTTGTGACTGATTCTCCCTTTGATGGATATAAAACGTGTACACGACCAGTTTTTAATAAAGCAACGAAGAGAAGTGAAACCAAACGTTTCATGATAATGGTTTGATCGTGATTGAGCTATCTGCACGATTTTATTGTGAAAGAACGAAACAATTAAACAATAATTCATCACAATAACCTTTAGATCTATCATTGTCATTGAACCATAAAGCACAGAGCGAGTGATTTATATGTCGTCTATTAAGCACTTTAACCTTGTTTACAAAACCAGAGACCTTGTGCAGTCCACGGTATTTCCTGGTAGGCAAGCTACTACACTGGTTATAATGGGATATTTAAAGGGTCTATGTAACTTTGTAGGACAAAAAAACACAATGTCCACAGATTTACACTAAACTAACACAGATTGAAGATAATGATAGTAGAAAGCTTCCCTGAAAATATTATGTGCTGAGGTGCTGCAGTTTTTGGGAAATGAGTAAAACAATGTCATGAAAATAATTTTCGTCTCATGAGACGAAAATTATTTTAAACATTTACAAACGTATTTTCATGACATTGGTTTACTCATTTCTCAAAAACTACAGCACCTCAGTAAGTGAAATTTGAAGGGAAGCTTTCCACTTTCATTATCTTCAAACCCTGTAAGTTTAATGTAAATCTATGGACATTTTGAAAAGGTACCCAAATCCTTTAATTGCGTGTCATAATCCTCACATAAATTTAACCCATTTTTTTCGCCCCAAACAAGGCTAGAAACTACTCTTGGTAAGATGTTACACGAAGACAAACTATTAGAATAAAGAAATAACTCAGATGAGCTAAATGACGGTATAGAAAATCTAACCTCTTCCTTGCTCTATGCTCTGAGACATGCCCCCTTTCTTCATATCGAAAGTTGATAAAAACGGACAGTGTCATTCCAATGGAAGCATAACTGCATGTCTTCTTACATTGGCTGTGAATGTGCCCGCATGAATTCCAGACACTGCTATAAAGTCTTTTGTAAACAAGTGACGTCACATGTGACATGTCTATCTCTTTCACCATGGCTCTTTCGCCTCTGAGTTAGATTCAAAGCCTCAGTAAAAACAATCCCCAACAGATCCGGTCTAAATGTCGGGCAAATGAACTTTGGAAACATCTGCTTCTCGGGACACGTTGCTGAATGTGGTCACTTAATCGCCTCTTCGCATGCATGCAAAGTAGGAATCAATATGTAAACATGTGTAAAATAAAAGCAACACAAAGGGACTTTCGATTTCCAAACATTAAGATAGAACCATGGAGATAATATGAATTGGAAATCATAAACTAAACGAATGTTTGTGTAATAGTGTTACATTTGGATATCATTCAATTGATTTACATTTTAATGATCTTTTCATGACAAATCCATCGCAATTTGACGCTCCATTGTGCTGATAAGCGACTGATATACAACGGTTAAGCAATTGGCTTAAAATGGAGTGGACGCCTGCTTGGTTTGTGTCCGTATAAATTATGTCACAACCTCGTTATTATAGTCTAAGCCCCATACCTTTGTGCAAAGTTCCGATTTGTACGCATCATAGCTTGCTTCAAGTTAAAGGAACACGTTGCCTTGGATTGGACGAGTTGGTCTATGAAAAGCATGCATTTGTAACCGTTTGTTATGAAATGGCATATGGTGAGAAAGATGTTTTAAAAGTAGAATATAATGATCCACACAAGTATCAATCAAAATTGCAGGCTTTTTCTTTTACGTCGCGAACTAACACGGTCGGCCATTTATGGGAGTCAAAGTTTTGACTCCCATAAATGGCCGACCGTGTTTGTCGACGAGGTAATACGAAAACCAGGCAATTTCGAGGCATATTTGTGTAGATCATTGTATTCTATTTTAACAACATCTTTCTAACCATATCAATTTTATAACAAACGGTTACAGGACGCTTTTCAAAGACCAACTCGACCGATCCAAGGCAACGTGTTCCTTTAATCAGGAATGAGGAGAGAGCTTAGGCTACACAATTCAACATCAAGATGTTGGCTACTTATTCTTCAGGCCATAACCTAAATAAAGCCAACATAATGACATTCCCTATTTTTAACAAACTGAATTTGAAAAATAAATTTACACAATCCCCCATCTGGTTATTAAAGGGTGGCTGCAGTGGTTTTTTTTTAAATTTAAACGATTAAACATGACTTTTTAAACCTGAAATATTTTTTTATTTTTTTTATTTAATGCCTAAGTATTTTAAAAGTTGTTTTCAAGAGATTAGGGGAACCCACCCCGCCCCCTAAAAGGGAGCCTTCATGTGAAGTCATGTCGGGAACCCGAGCCGTCGGGTCCCCTAGCTGTGTGCATATAGAGACGTGTGCATTGTGTGGCCTGGTACCTAGGCGCGTGTAGTTAGGAACCAGACTCTTTTTGCCGACGATATGTTTGAATTCCCGACGTGACGTCGATGGTAGGGGGCGGTAACAATCCACAAAAGGGGGGCATGACTTATTCGCTAATTACGCAAGTGAGATATGTCGGGGAAAAAAACAAAACACATTTAATTGAACTGTTTTATTTTAATTCACTGCAGCATCCCTTTAAGTAAATCAATTAATTAATATTCAACTAATCTTACAATAACTAAAGTGCGGGGTGGAGGTTTTTATTTAAAGTCACAGTTGTAAAAAAAAACAGGTAGTAACATGAACACACCACTGAGTCTACCAGGGAAAGTAACAATGCTACAATAACAAAAAAGCAACCCCTGTTCGCTCGTGCATATAAGATTCACTCAGCGAACCCAAACTGATCAAAATTGATCCTGAATTTATCATGGTTTTTTATAACCCTCAGAATTGTAAGCTCCAAATGACTACCTCTCACAAATTGGAATGCCAATCCCTGCGCAGCGTCTATTTCATACCATTTACAGAAGTGAGCGGTGCTCACCCAAGCATGAATTATTTTCGGACATTTCGTGTCATATGAAAGTTGAGCCCACAAGCTATCCATACATATACACTTTTTCCCTAAGAAGTATAAATTTGTTATTCGGCAGCCAATTCAAAAAGTGTTTCAATTTCACTTTTTGTTGAGACACCCTCTGTATAACATCTCCTTTCTTTGCATACAAACATTTTGCTTGTTCAAGTTCCATGTTTCAAGACGTTCCATGTTTCTGTTGACAGTCCAATCCTATCCAAGTAGTAGGCCTACTTCATATAAATGGTTTTTGCCTTTTCCTTGTTTCCCCCCTGTGTTGATGGTTACCGCTTGTTGTCAACTCTTCC
Source organism: Asterias amurensis (assembly GCF_032118995.1). Lineage (NCBI taxonomy): Eukaryota > Metazoa > Echinodermata > Asteroidea > Forcipulatida > Asteriidae > Asterias > Asterias amurensis. Next base: position 21,000,686 of record NC_092660.1, read on the forward strand.
GTCTTCCTGACTCATCTTGTTTTGCAATCGAATCTTGTTTGTCCCATTGCGATTAAGCTGCTTCTAAAGATCGGCATCCCTTATGTGGGATTGTGTAGATTCTCTTTATCATTTCATGCCGTCCACCGAAATTCCGTTTTCGTTTTCGGCATAGCTCAAATCTTTGTAAAAATTGACAAAAATAGCTTTAATTTCAACCATCGATTGACGAGTGACAAAGTTATGTTGTTTTACCAGAACGTGGATGGAGAGCTCTTTCACAGAAGAAGTTCAGCTGAAGTCGGTTAATTTTCAGCAACAATATTGCCTGTTCATTGTGATCTTGTGATAGGAAGAATTAAATCAGCAAACAGTTTTGAGAAACTATTATTGGGAATGTATTCTATGTTTTCTGGGCAAATTTCAGCAAAAACAGTCAAACAGTAAGATCTTGCAAATTGATTTACTTGGTCACCAAAATCATCCAGTTTCGCAAAAAAAAAAAAAAAAACAAGCAGCGAGAGGCTGGTCGTAAATCAGTTGTGGAAATTCAACTAAACAATTATCGTTAAATATTGTGGTCTTGGATTGCTCTATATAAATGAAATATAATAACAGAAATGAACCCGAACGAAATAATGTGAACGGAAACAGAACTGAATGCGGATGTGGCTAAACGTGGAAACTATGTGTTTGAATAATTTAGGGAAACAAGTCTGAATACGAATGGTTTGTCTTCCAGACGGGTTATTGTAAGCGTAGGTCTCATATACTGAATTGGTGATGCTCGAAAAGAACTTGCAACACTTTTTTATGAGGCATCAGTGGCTTCAGTACCGACATTAGAGAGTAATACTAATAGTACAAACAAAAATAACGATAACTCAATCAATGTTTTTTTTTTTTTTATCTTTTTCTTAAATTGACTGGGTAATCTATTTTGGTTGACTGGCAGATACAATTTAGTCTCTACTCTGCATGTCACAATTTGCTTTCAACCTCCATTACTTTGTTGTCATTTTTCATCATAACAATTACATCCATGTAGTCTGTTCAGAAGGAGACGTCCAGGCCGAATGATTGGTATTATAGATGGCAATTATGTGAATTTAAACCCAATTTCATGACGGTAATTTGGAGACTTAGTCATAAAGATTGTCTGGGCTGGGAGGTTAATAGCGCCAGCTTTTATTTTTTAAGATGGAAGTAGGAACTGTCTATCATTTGCACGTGTACTCCGAAGCCTCGCTATAATGATGTCTTTAAAGGAACACGTTGTCTTGGATCGGACGAGTTGGTCTATTAAAAGCGTTTGAAACCGTTTGTTATGAAATGCATATGGTTAGAAAGATGTTTTAAAAGTAGAATATAATGATCCACACAAGTATCACTCGAAATTGCACGGTTTTCCTTTTACGGCGCGAACTATCACGGTCGGCCATTTATGGGAGTCAAAATTTTGACTCCCATAAATGGCCGACTGTGTTAGTCGACAGGGTAAAAAGAAAACCGTGCAATTTCGACGCATATTTGTGTAGATCATTGTATTCTACTTTTACAATATCTTTCTAACCATATACATTTTACAACAAACGGTTACAGAACGATTTTCAAAGACCAACTCGACAGATCCAAGGCAACGTGTTCCTTTAATGCTATGGTATTGATTCTGAGTTATTAATAACAATAAATAAAAATCTGTAATAAGAGAAATACTTTGAAGATAATTCAGTCATCAATGAGAGCAAGAACCGATAAATTAAGACACCATTAAAAAAATTGATTCGTAGAGTTGTGCATAATGATTTTAATGAACAAGACAAAGTTGCTTTAAACACAATAATATCTAATTCATAACAGTAACATTTTAACAATGTACTCTTGGCTCATACTAAGAGACAACACCCCACTATGTCAATAGGCTAGCCACGCCCCTGTTTTCCCTTAAACCCGATTGGTTTTTAGAGGGCGGTTTATAAACAACTAAGGTTGGCAGCTAGTGAATTCAATTTATGTTGTATTCCGTGGCGGAGAGAAGAAACTATGATGCATATCATTGCATACAGTGAGTGCCAATATCAATTACTCCTCATACAGCACTATATACACTGACCATATCTTGATTCAAATAAAGTAGGACACAGGAAGCGGCAGTTAGAACCAATGCTGTACACGGCATAGATTCAACAAAACGGACCACACATCCCGTGCCCAAGCTCGGAAAAACGGATTTCCCTGCTTCCATAAGCACTGATTCTTTGCTCACGGTAAACAGAGCTATAAATTGGGCCCTGATCTCGACTTCATAATCAATTCAAGGAATGTAACTCAAGCATCTCAGATGCAAGTACTGTACCTTATATTGACTCAAAGACAGTAAGACCACCATCAGCAACAGTAATAACCATTGCTGGTGATTCATTTGCCTGTGTAAAGCAATGGGTATATATAAGTAGGCTTTGGAGTTTTACAAGATGACAGCCGAAATTAGGTGAGGTTTTCGGTAAAACTAAGTGGATATCTATTTTGAGAAGTGTTGGTTCTTAAAAGAACAGTTGGTTGACAACTCTAAATAAGGATATACGTTTCTTTTGATATTAGCTTCCGCAACCGCCATGTCACATGTACTGTTTCTGCACTATGTGCTGAACAATATATAGATACCGGGACAATATTCGTGTATCTCCAAATTTGATCCAAAAACGTGTTCATTTTAACGGGTTGCCAAATCATATTATTTGCTAACCCCGTACCGACCCTTCACAGTTAAAGTTAATATAAGTCAACATTTAAAATACTTCTACCACGTATATACGACGTATATATAAAGTATCATATATTTGATACTTTTCCACAATGCATTTATTAAAATAGTCTAATTAAGTAGTATTTTAATGACCAGAAAAATATCTATTGCACTCGATAAAGAAATCTTTGATTGAAAATTTACAAGCTTTTAGGTCAAAAAAATAATTACACGTTTCTCCATCTGTTTAATAAATACAGAGTTTTCTAACCGTAAACCTTAAAACGAGGTTTATCTGTTCTTCTTTATATATTTGTATATATTCATAAATAGTTTACCTTTTGCTACTATAGTAATTTTATGTACATAGACGTCATGAAAATTAACTATTATTTTGAAATCATATTCATCATCAAGATCCTAAGCAGACATGGTTTATAAAAAAAAAAAAAAAAAAAAAAAAAACGACTTAGCTCGAATTGGTAGTTTCATATAAAGTATATACTGGCAGTAAAACATGTCTTAGTTTTTCTAAGTAAAGGTTTACATAGTTGTGAAATTGTGTTTCTAAGCAGAACTAAGCGGGAGCAGATAACATCCCTAATGATGCCAATTTAGCTGTTAACCATTACTGCTAACAAAACCCTTCGAGAATTTCAATGTGTCCGTTTTAACAGTTATTATTAAGATCAGTCTATATTACAACAAGATCAGTCTATAGTGTACATGTAGACTGAGATTCTTATAAGCAGATTCAGTGACAGTAATTATATAACACTACACTATACACGTAGACATTGTACCAAATGACAGGTGTGTCATTAACAGGTACGACGCTGAAGTGTGAACATAGTGTGTGATTCAAAATTTAGATTTGATATCAACTTTGAAACTGTTATGTGCTTTGATGTGCTGTGCTGCGCTGTTCTCATAAGGTTAAAGCCATTATACACTTTCGGAACAGAAACAAACAAGTTCACAGATTTACAAGTAACTTACAGGGTTTACAGAAGGTAATGGTGAAAGACTTCCCTTGAAATATTATTTACAGAAATGCTGTACTTTTTGAGAAAACATTAAAACAATTATCAATTCTCGATATCGAGAATTACGGATTTATTTTAACGCATGTCATGACAGGGCAAAACGTGCGAAAACAAGGGTGGGTTTTCCCGTTATTTTCTCCCGACTCCGATAACCTCTCCCCATTACTCGTAATCAAGAAATGTTTTATGATAATAATTATTTTGAGTAATTACCAATAGTGCCCACTGCCTTTAAGTAGTGCGTATAAAGCATCACAACTGGATTATGGACCTTTTTGTTGGAGTTATGTCCCCTGTGTGTCCATATACATAATGTGCTCATACTCGTTGACACAAGGACCAAATTGTTTTATCCCTCGTATTTTAGGTAAATTAGTTTTAACGACAGAGTTGACGTAGTGATAGCTCGTTTTCTATTGTCTTCCCCCTTCAAAGAAGACTGCAAATTCATTACAAATGTATTCAAAACGAACGCGTCAACTTTACCCTTCGCTTCCACAAAACCACACTTTTGTTTAAACATTATGCATGCGTCGTAATTAATAGGAAAGACTTTGAATGACCACGTCATTAATTTATAAATGTTGCATAGCCAATCAATTGTGTTTCCTGTCTGCAATGTCGTGTTTGTTCCCGGTATATACTACTATAAGTACTTAATCAACCATAAGGGATCCGACTAGTTTGACCCTCAAGCCTCGTTTTGGTGACATTTTATTCAACGGGAGGGTCAACAAGATGGCTGCACTTTGTTCTAGAAAATAATTACTAAGAAAACATAACCTTCAGATCGTTACAGCTTGTAGCTGGCGGAGCCAGCCCGCTTCCGCTAAGTAACCATTTAATGCATTAACATAATTTTATCTACTTCTATTACACACATTATATATTTTGAGCAATACCCTTAGTTTTTTAGAACACACAATAACGAAGAAAATTGAGTACTCCTCGAATACTAAATTTGAGGGAAAGGGAAAAAAAGGGTTTGTAAAACAGTAAAATCGTTTGTGAAATAAAGAAATACATTTTTTAATACAATTTTGCCAAAAAGCATATCAGAAAGTTTCAAGCTACACTTTGTATATGACTGTATGTTCTTAGAGAAGAATAAAAACAGAGTGAAAGATATACCTTAGTTTTGCTTTTTTACAACTTACAATAATGCTACAATGCTACATAGACTACAGAAATAAGACAAACCAAGAAGGCACAATGTGTGACCATCAAATAAGATTGAAAGTTCTCATTTATTTATCAAACTCGATTTTTCACATAATTACCGTATACAATTTTAGAAGAATTTTCATTTCTATTGATAAAATTGCACAATCGATGAATAATTTTAAATGTTAACACTATCTTAATAACTCAATGGAGTTATTTAAAAGTTTGCGAATGGAATAAACAAAAGATTCCGGAAAAAAGGTTCTGAAACCGGATTTCCGGCCAATATTTGACTTTCCAAAAAATAATTCCGGACGGGATTTTCGTTTGCAGGAAAGACAACTCCGAAAGGGATATTTGATAAGAATGATCTCCAACCATTCAACGGTTTTATTTTCGAACAAAACAAAACATAATTACGTAATTACCTTCAAAACTGGGTCAGTCCTATTAGGAATGCGGTCAAATTGACCCAAATCTGAATGAGGTTTTGATTTTGGTTTAACCCAAAATACACTGATGTGTGTTAACAGCATAGTGTACTCAGTACTTACCCGAGTTTTGTGAAAAATCACAGGCATAATACTCGGTTGGGATTCGAACCCAAGACCCTTGCAATTCTAGAGCAGTGTCATATCAACTAGACCACCGAGATTGCCCGGTAGTTAGAGGCAGGTTTAGAGCAGAAATTCTCAAACAAACAAACTTGTGTTTAGGTTGATATAAGCGTACTGGGAAAAGACCGGGCGTTGTTCACGTCCTTTTCAAATCAAATTAATAACTCAAAGTAGTAGGTAATATTATAATTACCCGTTGTAAGTTCACACTGACTGGATGCTAATATTATCGCGTGTACTGTTTGTGTCAAAGAGACAAAATATGACCGATTTATACGCTTAAAACAAGGTATCGGCTAAACAACAACAACAACAAAAAACGTAAACAAAATACAAACGGGTTTTAAGAACGCAACACCTGTTGTTCAAGGTCGCACAAATACCGTTTGTTAACCCTTCAGAGTTCGAGCCCTCCTGCTTGATATCAAAGATTTGTGGTGTTTACAGTGACGTGTATCAATTCATCTAAACATGTTTGGTTGCAGCTCCAACTCGGTTCCAATGTTGGCGAGTGTTAACTTCATTCGCCGGTCCCTCTTCAAGTACATTACACTCCTATCGGATATGCACCATTGCAATTGACACTCTGTTCTTGTGAAGTTCTAAGACACAAATAATACCATAGTCGAATCTGGAGGATTTCAAGCAGCTAGCACCATCTAAACGTTATCCGCTTACTCAGTTTTCTCATGACAAGTAAGTCTATCATCTCGTAGTATGTTGAACACACTCTTGGTTTCTTGGGTGTGAATCTTTCGTTATGGACACTCGGTTCAGTTCTTCATATTAGGAATTCACATGACGCCAATGTGTTTGGGTGACTCTACGGTGATGTTGAAGTTAATGAATTGGACATTGAGTGTATAATTATTGTTGAAAGACTGTTAGAGAATCACACGATCCAGTGTATTGGCTGTAGTCGAGGCTAATCGTGTTTATAATGCATCCAAAGCAATAATCAATGGACGATCCAGAGCTTGTGGCAACTTTTATTTAAGAATGAGAGACGACTTCTTGCACATAGACTTCTTTCTATTCGTCAGCATGTAGTTTGGTTCGACTCCAGCTCGAAAAGGGTTCAGCTATAGAACCTGAAAAACACTCGCGATTTCCTTGCTTGTGGTTCCGTGAATGCGTCCTGGAGCTACCATCGAACTTAACGACACAAAGATTTAACTTTGAACTAGATTGTTGGCGTATACTACAATTGCAACTTGGCAGTGGTGTTTAATGCTTAACTATGGAGGTTCATGTACCGGACGTTTGTTTCAGACGTTTAGGTACCAGACGAGCAATCAGACTGTCATTTTAGATGTTTTGGCACCAGACGAAAAATCAGGTCGTCATTTAGGATGTTTGGGTACCAGACGAACAATCATTTAAGATACAGTCAAGTATAATACGTAATGCATCATTCCCACAAGATAACTACATCTTCTTGCAACACATCTTATTCATATTTATAGGCTATTATCAAGTAATATCTACACTCTGTTCCATTCTTGAGCTCAGACCCCTCAAGCTATAGGCTCAGTGTTAGGTAGTCTGGTGTACTGACTCATCTCAATGTTTTGTCCTTTACATGGTGAGCAGTTACCGTCACTCGTGGACCGATTCCGTTTGACCGAACTTGCTTGTGTAACTACTGTCGTGCTGCACCGTGAATTATAATACATAGACTCTCGTCCTCTGCGTGTTTGGCCGTCATTTTTAATAAAACAACGGCAGCAGGACCGTAATGCCTCACGCACCGTCTCCCGGAAGTTTCTTGACATGAAACTGTACACTAATGGATTGACGGTACTGTTCAAGAAGGCCCAGATATGAGCAGCAGATGACATCTGAACCAGTGCGTTAATACATAAATCATTGAAGACGTCAAACGCAAAGAGAACGGCCATGACGAGTACAGGTCCCCATGTTATGGCGTAGAGGGCCACGACGAGAATCAACATTAAAATGACCTGGAGATATGACAAAATGAAAACAATAATTAAACATGTGAAGTCAGATATCAAGAACTTTCAATAATCAAAGTTTGGGATCGAGGTTGAGCCGCAAAGTATACCCGTTACGTCATATATGTCAATGTTCAGTGATTGGCCAATGAGTAAGGGTTAGACTCAAAATCAATCTACAACCAAAGTGAAGTTAGTTTCTAAATTATTGCAGTCATGAACAAAACTATCGGGAAGTTATATAATGGCCAAGCTATGAAGCGAACTGAACTCATCAAGCCCTGGTGTGACTGCTTTGCGGTGTCGGTTCGAGTCCCGGTCTGGACACTTGGGTATTCGAGCAATCAATATTGCTTTGTCCTTCAAATGGGACGTAACATCCGTGTTTCACTTATCGGTAATGAGGGTTTGTCTTGTGTTTTTTTTTACTATTGGCGTCAAATTGAGCCACTCAAACCAATCCAATGTGCCAATTAAACAGGTTTCGATTAAAAACAAGTTAGTATACCTGCTCTGAGCTCAGTAAGCACATTGCGAATCCAGTAGATAACGTGTTTTAATAATTACTATTTATTATATTTACCTGCTGTCTATCTTTCAATGTGACTGGTCTTCTTCTTTGCCGTCTTCTTTGACGAACAGGTTGTGCACTTGCCGTAGACACGCTCTCCTTACCCCCATCGTATCTAGATTCCGAAGCTGCCGAGAATGGATCATCATCTACTGAGGTTTGTACCGTATTAGGCGTCATAGCTCTGAAGCCATTAGAACGATTTGCACTGGAGTCTGTCGTAGGTTTGTTGTAGATGTACTGTTGTGATGTGGAGGAACGGGGTGTCTTCATACTCTGCAAACCCCGGGAAGTCTTGGCACTTGCGTTAAGTCTTAAGCTGACAGTGACGTACGCAACGCCCATGATAGTCAGGGGGATGATGTAAAGAATCGTTAGCCCGTAAAGGTTGTACGCTTTTTTGATCGCTGAATCTGAATAGTCTTTTCTGCAAACGAAGTCATCCGCAAACCCTGGTTTGGTTTCGTGTATCTGAACATGAGAAGAAAGGTACACATCAATTGTCGTAACTGCTGACGTACATTTTACACCACAATTATGGTATCGTCACGAAATACCTCGACAAAGAATCAAACTGATGCATGCATCTTTGGAAAAAGGGTGCAATTTCAAAATGCAGTATGAAAAGGTAACCACATGTTACTGTGTAGTTTTGGTAATTTTCTAAGATTGGTGATGTCATTTCAACAGTCAAAGTAAAAACAAGTGATATCTTATTACAAAAAAGTGAAAATTGATAACAGAAACCAACATACGAACAACAAAAACGAGATCAACAACAAGAATAACAACAACGAGAACAACAACAAGGAATGAGCAAGAACACGGACAAGAACACAAACAGCAACGGGAAAAATAACAGGAACAGAAACAACACGAATGAGAACGACATCAATAAAACAAGAACAACAACAAGGACACGAACAATAACATAAATAGTAACATAAAAAAAGAACAAGAAATGAGCAAGAACACGGACAAGAAAACAAACAAGAACGGGAAAAAGAACAAGAACAAAAACACCGCGAATGAGAAAGACAGGAACAAAACAAGAACACGAATATAAACAACAACACGGACACGAACAATGACATAAATAGTAAGAGAAACAAGAACAAGACACTAAGCAAGAACAGGAACAAGATCAAGCAGAGCAGGAACAACACGCACAACAAGAACAGCAACAGCATCAGCAGCAGCATCAACAACTACAGCATCAACACCAACAACGACGACGACGACGACGACGGCACCAAGTAGAGCAGGAACAACACGCACAACAAGAACAGCAACAGCATCAGCAGCAGCATCAACAACTACAACATCAACACCAACAACGACGACGACGACGACGACGGTACCAAGTAGAGCAGGAACAACACGCACAACAAGAACAGCAACAGCATCAGCAGCAGCATCAACAACTACAACATCAACACCAACAACGACGACGACGACGACAGGACCAAGTAGAGCAGGAACAACACGCACAACAAGAACAGCAACAGCATCAGCAGCAGCATCAACAACTACAGCATCAACACCAACAACGACGACGACGACGACGACGGCACCAAGTAGAGCAGGAACAACACGCACAACAAGAACAGCAACAGCATCAGCAGCAGCATCAACAACTACAACATCAACACCAACAACGACGACGACGACGACGGCACCAAGTAGAGCAGGAACAACACGCACAACAAGAACAGCAACAGCATCAGCAGCAGCATCAACAACTATATACAACATCAACATCAACAACTACGACGACGACGACGGCACCTAGTAGAGCAGGAACAACACGCACAACAAGAACAGCAACATCATCAGCAGCAGCATCAACAACTACAACATCAACACCAACAACGACGACGACGACGACGACGGCACCATCAACAACGACAAAAAACAATGACTAAACGACATCAAAAGCAAAACCACAAGGAATACGCACACTAAGATCCACAAAAAAAACACTACAAGAGGAATTAACAATAATAGCAAGAAAGAAACACCCCCTACACACCAACAAACAAACACCATGACAGACGCACCAAAAAACAACAAAACCAGACAAACAAACAAACAAACAAACAACCGAACAACCGAATACACAAACAGCACATCCATACAGGTAAAATATGAAGACGAAATCGACAGCGGCAACATCAACATATCAGAAACCCACCATCCAGAAATGACTGAAATTAACATTTCGAAAGTATCCGACATATGCAGAGCCCCATTGTGACTTGAATAATGTAAAGCTCAATACATTGATGAAGAAAAACAAAACAAAGAGATGCATCGGGTTTCTTTGTAGAGAACCAATTCAATATCCTTGTTCATTTCTAGAACTTAGAGAACAACTATACAGAATAGCAATAGCACTGCGGGAAAATCCAAGCGAGAAACTTTCCACCATACACGTGTATCATATTTTCCTTGCTTGTCCGAATCCCATTCTCTATGAGCAATTCGGTCTGGCAAGTAGTCTCTAAGCTATAAATATTTGGTTTCCAAACCCGCAGGTTGCGAGTGTATTTAATAACGGGCAAGGTACTTGTTAAACAATCAGAATTCAGAACGATTCTTTATTCATGACTGATGCAATTTCTGGGTTGAAAGCTTCGATTTCAAGCATTCTTCATGTTTCTTTCGTTCTGTCACTGAACCCCGGAATCGCTTAGTACCTCTAAAGACAGTTTTATAATACTTTTCAAAGTCCTTAGAAACCCTTTTGTTTGATGTTTTATGGTTCCTTTTGGTCAATGCTCTAAGGTTGCAATTTCCTTTATCTCACAGCCCGGATATAAATATCTTGGGACTACGTTGACTAAGAAAAATAAATAAAGAAACTCCCGTGATAATTCGATCGATTAAAGAGAGTGTGGTTATAAAATATCGCCATGTCACCGTCCAAAGCAAACTCGCCAAACTAATCAAGTAAATAATATCATGCAGTGATTGAATTTTGATTTTAAGATTGATTTGCCTGCCCCTGACTTGTTGCTTTGGCACACCACATCCTCTGTGGTGATGATCATTACAAAGAACATACTCGCAACGTTGTATCGTCTCTCTCTCTCTCTCTCTCTCTCTCTCTCTCTCTCTCTCTCTCTCTCTCTCTCTCTCTTTCTCTTTGGAAACCTCATAGGAGCTAACTGCTGATGACTAGTGGGACACTCGACATGAAGAGTTGTTTTTATCTTAGAATGGCTGCACATCAAAGAAAGACAGCCACCCTTATTTATAACCTCCATTATGTATTGAGTTGCAATTTACTATGAAAGGGTTGTGAATGGAAACGTGCAACGTCGTTACATAACGAAATGCCTCTGGATAAGCCGGTTACAGCGATGGTCAATGTAGAAGCGAACTCTCGTTGATGAGCGATTACTAATTAATGTCTGACTACTTGATACTTACTTGCAATACCAGACCAGGAATACCCAAGATGAGGCTGACAACCCACGTGATGACCACAATGATTTTAGCCCTGGTCCGAGTGATGAATGACCTCGCCCTTAAAGGGTACAAAATCACGATGAACCTGGAGGGGGAAATAAACCATAAGGTAAATGATTCAGGTCTGCTATTGTTGCATTACCATCGAGCAATCATTAATAATACCTTGTCTGCTGAGTGAGCATTTTGCTCAATGGCTGTACTTCAAACATTATATATTCCTGAACAAGAACATAATGTTTTGAGTAATTGTTTTTAACAATTTGTATTAAAAAAAAAAAAAAAAGTGTGGGGGTGACTCCGCCTACCCCTTTTGTCGAACATCGAACACACGTACGTGCAAGTACATTCAAGTCCTAGTCGTGAGTTTGTACGTTTTGAAAAAGTTTTGTTCTTCCATTTTTTTCGGCAAAGTCGACCAGGTGTATTGCTGCTGGATGCATCAAAACAACTAAAGATGGTGTCAGTTTGCCAAGTTGTCCGGTCCGACGTCTTTTCCAGCGCTGTGCAGCAAACACTTCGAGCCGTCGTGTTTCGAGAAACCGGAATACACTACACATTTTGACATGAAGAGAATGGTTCTTTTCTAAAACATGACGCCATCCCAATAATTTTTCCAGCTAGTGGGGAAGTCGAAGAAGGTACCCGAAAGACGTAACGAACCTAAAGGATCATTTGCCTAACGTGAAAAAAATCAGGTATTGTTTCAACTTTGAGGGCATGTTTTTAGCTTGCGCCAAGCGTCACTATGTTGTGTTGGCACTGCATGCGATTCATCGCGCTTCGATTGACGTCACGAACAGCGCCCTCTCGGGTCGGGCTTTTTTCAAATTTGTAATTAACATTGAAACTAATTTTTTTTAAACCTTAGTTAATTTTGTTCTCTTCACATTCCACTCATTAAAACACATATTTTAGTGACAAAAGCTTTATTTTGACAAAATACCACTACCAGGTGACTTTAAGCAATATATTTACTACTTACCGTTCTAGACCGATCACCATCAGCATGCATGCTGAACAGGCAGGAGAGATTAAATTTAAATATCCGATGATTTTACACGCCACTTCTCCAAGAACCCATTCTTTCGTCAAGAGGTCCACAAGTTTCATTGGTAGGTAGATACTGACCACTATGATATCCGACACGGCTAAACTACAAAGAAGCATCGAGGTCACACTCTGGTGGCCTTTCTTGTAGAATATGGTGAACACTACCAGAAAATTACCGATGAAACCTGTGTGGAAAATGTCATGAAATTAGTCCTGTGGATAGCAAGAACTACAAAAACAACGACGACGGCGACGACGACGACAACAACAACAACAACAACAACAACAACAACAACAATAACAACAATGATTACGACAACACAGCAACAACAACAACAACAACAACAACAACAAACAACAACAGCAGCAACTTCATTCACCGCAAACAACCACTAATAACATTTACTTGACAGTGTACTGCACTTACCTATTAGAAAGATGACAATGTAGATAAAGCATAGAATGACAATAATGGGCATGGTTGGCCATTCATAATCACATTCTGATTGGTAATAACTTTCTGATGATGACGATGAACTATTATCATCACCATTAGTAAGTATCGCGGATGATTGTGCCACAGATCTAGGTGTTACAGTAAACCAAGACATCGTTGCCAAAGGGATCTAGAAAGAAAGAAAAAAACATTTCATTACATTTTGAATGATGTGTTCAGAGCATGCTCCACATGGGCCTGACAGAAACAATCCAAATCATACATTCTCAGGTGATCGGGCGTTGGGGAAGGGGGGGGGGGGGTTATGTCCACAAAAAACGTAATGTTTTCGGGAATTTCTGCAGTAGGCCCTATACCCTTAATTACCGTAGAAAGATTTGTATTAACACATACGGCGCACTATGGTATAAAGACACAACCTAATATAATAAGGCGAACTATATGGTATATAAAGACACATCACGGTTTTAAGTTCGCACACAAGCTCGATAGGTTCCGGACAAAACACATAAACCCATTTCATTTTGGGAGCAGTTAGCCAGTGCTAGTACAAGGTTGTCATATTGTGTTTGTGCCATTTTGTTTTGTTAGACCTTGGTTGAATTGTTTGCGTTTCATTCTACGTATACAAACTTGACAAGTGAAGCCTTTTGTTAAACTGACTTACATTACCTTAAATCTTTGTATGAATGTGATGTTTGTTTCCTTGTTTGAAGCCAAGGTCATCCATAATAAAAGTCCATGTATTCACGCACATTTCGATGTATAGCTTGTCCTTCATAATACCATATACAGGTCACCTTGCAATAATATCCAATCATAACGCCAAAACCAGTGGTTGTTTCTTCAATGAATCTCGCACTGTGACTGGTCAGCCAGTCAGCTCTCGACTAAAACTTCGAACCCAACGAAACCAATTCTGCTTTCTCCCGACTGCCTCGTTGCGCCAAATTGAACATGAGATTCTTCCAGCAATGACATCACGTACACCAACAAACTCACACTCAAACTTTACCACACGTTTGCATGAAGGAAAGGTTCATCAGGTTGTGTGGTTTAATTCAGTCAGGAAACAAGAATACTCAAATTTCATGCCAGTACACAATACATCCATAATTCATGTATAGTAATCTTTTCACCTGACCGGTTCTGCAAAATTCACCAATGCTTACCTATTGTAACCGTTCGCCTTTTGAATTCCAACCAAAAGCTTTTTTGATGAAGTCCCTTTCATAAACACAAACGAACAAGTACATTGTGATATTGAAATAAATATTTGATCGATTTTGCGTCTGTGTGGATGTCCGGAACAACTTAACATTTCACCGGTGTGGGGAGCACGTGCTTGGCTCAGCGAACCAGGAAACTTAAAACACCTTAAAACAGCCGTAGGGTATTACAAGCTCAAACCTGACGTTTTGTTTGCAAAGTGCAAAAATGTCTTAATAACTAAGTCGTATAATTTGTTTCGAATGAAATAGAGAAAATAAATAACCGTATCACGTGGTTATTGCAATAGCAATTGAAGTGCTTGGCCTATAATAATAATGAAAATGGTGAAGTAGCATTTTGTATTTTGTTTTGTGTGCGTAGTTGATACACTGTTGTAGTTATTGTTTTATGTGCATTGTCAATAAACTATCGACACAGGTGATGAACAGTGTGTTAAGAACCTAGATGGTTCATATACATACTTATTTTTCTAACGAATACATATTTTTTTTCTACCGAAAACATGTTTGTGTTATTTTTTGCACAAAAGCTTCCTTTTCTGTCATAGGTCTAACATTTCTGACATAAACACATTGTGTTTCCTGTAGGGTAGGTACATAAACTTCACATGTATAAACTTCATAATAAAACAATCTTCCACTTAAAACTTCTCACCCTTGTTTACTTTGGTTTAAATTGGTATCGAATTAAAAATGATACAAACGAGACCAATTTGGTGTGGTATGAAATGCCATGCACGCGAAGCAGCTGCAACAATGACTAACACAGAGGACGAGTCCCTCTTCATACGGTACCCTTCATAAGGTTGATTGGAAAATCCACGCTATATTAAATGCGATATAATTCGCCATCGTAGCGTTTTCTAATCAAACGAGTCTCAAATGGTTGCTGATATTAAATACTTAATTGATATACGCGTTAAGAGCTGTTCTAGTCGCAGGTGTTTTCATATACGATGGCGTCACTTTTTTGGCGTGAAATACAATCATTTTGACTGGAAGCATTTGAGCTTGGACCACAGTATTAAAGGAATTTAATTCAATCGGTGGACACCCTTTTTGAATATCATGATCAGGCTGAATATGCGTTCATTTGTTGTTTTTTATTCATTAACTAATTATCTATAAATTAACTGATGTATTAACTTATTTATTTATTTATTATTTATTTTTTATTGACACGTTTTAAAACAAGACACTTATTCACCATTACTTAAGCTAATTAGCAGAGTGTGGGTTCGAGTCCTGGTCTTGACACGTATTAAAACAATACACATATTCACCATTACTTGAGCTGATTAGCAGAGTGTGGGTTCGAGTCCTGGTCTTGACACGTATAAAAACAATACACCTATTCACCATTACTTGAGCTGATTAGCAGAGTGTGGGTTCGAGTCCTGGTCTTGACACGTATTAAAACAATACACCTATTCACCATTACTTGAGCTGATTAGCAGAGTGTGGGTTCGAGTCCTGGTCTTGACACGTATTAAAACAATACACCTATTCACCATTACTTGAGCTGATTAGCAGAGTGTGGGTTCGAGTCCTGGTCTTGACACGTATTAAAACAATACACCTATTCACCATTACTTGAGCTGATTAGCAGAGTGTGGGTTCGAGTCCTGGTCTTGACACGTATTAAAACAATACACCTATTCACCATTACTTGAGCTGATTAGCAGAGTATGGGTTCGAGTCCTGGTCTTGACACGTATTAAAACAATACACCTATTCACCATTACTTGAGCTGATTAGCAGAGTGTGGGTTCGAGTCCTGGTCTTGACACGTATTAAAACAATACACCTATTCACCATTACTTGAGCTGATTAGCAGAGTGTGGGTTCGAGTCCTGGTCTTGACACGTATTAAAACAATACACCTATTCACCATTACTTGAGCTGATTAGCAGAGTGTGGGTTCGAGTCCTGGTCTTGACACGTATTAAAACAATACACCTATTCACCATTACTTGAGCTGATTAGCAGAGTATGGGTTCGAGTCCTGGTCTTGACACGTATTAAAACAATACACCTATTCACCATTACTTGAGCTGATTAGCAGAGTGTGGGTTCGAGTCCTGGTCTTGACACGTATTAAAACAATACACCTATTCACCATTACTTGAGCTGATTAGCAGAGTGTGGGTTCGAGTCCTGGTCTTGACACGTATTAAAACAATACACCTATTCAACATTACTTTATTAATCGGACTGCTGGACATACAGTTGTAGTTCACTGTTTCTTGCGTAATATAGACGAGCTCAAACTTGTTTTCAAATCGAACTTAGCCATTGCTGCCATCCGTCAAGCTAACGATATTAATAATTATAAGCAAGTAGGCATGGATAATTTAAAATAGATATTTCACCTGTATTTTATCTCAACTTTGACGAAATTTGTTCAAATTGTTTTGGAAACGGCTAGAATCAAGTTATGCCGACACAATATAATTTAGTTATTAGCTAATATGAATTTACGCGAGGCTGTATTTATGTTTTACATTGCCTGCTTGTCGTAGCTTCGTCGCAGCATGCATTAAATCAACATCAATCAACTTCGTCTCGGTACAATTATCAAGAACCAGGCCTCATTGGGTTTAAACCACTCGTTGAAAATCTCTTCACCGCACATTGATTCCCTTATCAATTAATAAGCAATATCATTGTTAGTGGAAAATCAACAGCACCGTCTGTTTGCTTCCTTCCTTCGCCAAAATTTCAAAAAGCCGCTTAGCTTACAAAAAACGCAACTCTTTCGTTTCAATCGACAAGAAGTGTTGGTATCTGAAAGCGAGACTGTCCCATAAATCAATTAGTCTGATGACTTCACTAAATGTTGCACGTGTACAACCTTTGTCTTGATGGAACTAGACACGACATGACCAACTCAGCAATGCCTCGGGGAGTTTAAAAAAACACGTTTTGCACGTGACGAGACAAAGTTTGGACGTCACCTTTTTTGTTACAGTCATACATCAGACTTTTGAACGTGACAAGTCAGACTCAAATCAAGAAGGAAATTATAAAAAAGAGAGAAGAACAAAAAGAAAGATAGAAAGAAAGAAAGAAAGAAAGAAAGAAAGAAAGAAAGCTACACGAACAGACTACACTCCTACATGAAACGTGCACGCTTTTCTTTGATGATTTGCGGGAAATGAGAGGGAACAGTCTCGCATGAGATGACATTTCTAAAAGTAATTAAAAATTAAAAATAAGATGAAACTATTATATAAAAAACAAGAACAACATGTACAAACTTTGTCATCACAGCTGATAATGAAGCTGATGTTTTGGGGGTACAATGGATTCTGTCGGTCGGCTCGGATTATCCCCAGAGGGAGCAAGGATACGAGGTTATTAAGTCTAGAAATATCAGCAAGTCTAAATGACTAATGATTTTGTTATGCACAGCAACCCTAATTAGTTACCATTACCCAACGTTTGTGCACATGCTTTTATCAAAAAACAAGACAACCTTGTTTGGTTGCAAATCTTAACCTCAGTGCTAAATAAAAAGCGTTGATCCGGTGAAGGGGGTTCCATGTCAGAAGGATTTCATGTCAGTAGGATTTGAAATTGTGCAAGGTGGAAATACGACATAATTAGCGATAATCGCTAAAATGAGTAGGGTGGCTCTGAAAAGAAACCTGTGGTTTTAACTCGACGCTTTAATCAGTATGTTCTGATCGTCTCCAGGAGTAGGCTAGGGGTTCTTTGTTTTAGACAACCATGTTCAACACTTTTTAGGCAACCACTACTCGCATTACGCGACCCTTAAAGAGATCCGTGCTCAATCATGTTATATATTCACACGAGACAAAACGTTAACACCCTCACGGAAAAACTATGCCCACAAAAGAAAAAAATATCACTTGAATCACCAACCTTTGTATTCCTCCACTCTGGAATGAAAAAATGCTACTGAAATATACCATGGATTCATTTTACATAAGACACGTGTGTGGAAGATGAACAGTGTCGTATTGTAAGCATTGCGTCTCCTTTATGGATAATTTTTTCCTCCAATTACCTTCTTTAGGTAGTCTGGTGTCAGCCTAAACCACACCAGACCTTTTCAGCGTTCCAATTTTAGTATCCAGAGCTACCGTATACCTCTACGGTATAGTCTTTTGACGCACGGATGGCTGACTCAGGTCGATCGTAACTACGTAAAGTAGATCCCATTTTGTAGGTCCTTAAATCCGAAACAACATAAACCTTTTACACTGTGACCTGTTAAGCAGAAGTAATTGAGTTACACAATTACTATCCTGGAAACTTTGTGTTGAGATTGTAGAGTAAGTCAGCAAACTGAAGGATTTTCTCACTGCAGTTAACAAACCCTATAAAACAAGCTATGGGTAACCTGCATTTAGGATCTTCCAGACTCATTCCACGTGCCAAGTCAAGCGATTTGAATATAACGTCCAAGTCTGATCAACCTCCACCGCCGGTGTGCTGTACAGAGAGAATACTTAAAACTAAAGACGTATCACGCGTTAGGCTATTGACTCGGGCATTGTTTGGTGCCTTTTCCAAGTCGTGGTTTGTTATCGAGATGTAAATCATTCGGTGGTCCTTTTCTTCGTTTTTGTTAAGTTGTTTGAAATGCTCGGCCAGTAAATGCAAAGCGCCGAAATTCACAGATCTGTACGTCATAGTTGCAACACAGCATTGTTCTTATGTCAATTGTTTTTTATTAAGTTTACTTGGCAAAACGCTATACAAATGGTCAGTTATTGCTATGGTGTGTACAGTTGAGTGTTGAAGGTTGTCTTGACACCCACCTTATGACAGAAATCGGATCTACAAGCTCAGAGTGTTAAGTTAATCGTATTTCTCTGTTCATGTGACACGACACCTCTAGTGAATTCATACATACATATTTGAAATCAAAATTGTATAATGTCAATTTTAAGCCTTCCTCGTAAGAAAGGAACTACGCAGATTTGATTCCCATGGTACATCCAACCCTCAAGGAACATACCACATACAGATTTGTATAATCCAGTTTGTATACACTCTGCTGCCATCTTATAAGATCATGGGCTTTCTGCGAATTGTTGATTTGGAAATATTCCGTTGCGCATTATGTAGATATAAGAATTCTAGTTGTGTATCTGGGTTAGATGTTAGTAGACATGTCTTGTCCGTACAGGCGCCTTGGCTCCGTGGAGATCCGCCACAATGACATCCTCTAGCGGCAAGGGATGCCGCCGGTAGATGCTTCGGATACGCCAAAGAAAAGTGCAATACGTCGTTATAGCAGTCATTGCGACGATGGTTGTTTTACTGGCATCAGGTGGCGACTTGACACCCGAGGCGTTACCAAACTGATCACGAAACTCTACTGGGAGGAAAGGAACCCGTACACGGTCAAGATGGTCTTGTCTCAAGTCAATATGAAGAGTTCATTCTGACCTACTGCTTTGTTTGGTTAGGTGATGACTGGACCAGTCGCTGGAAAATGGGAAAGATTGTTATAATCAAATCTACAGGGGTTCTGCGGCACTGGATACGGCGGAACTGATGACCCCAGCACTTACAATCAAATTGAATAAAATAATATAAAAGCACAGTTGAGGTAAATCTCGTGTGGAGTTTTGTTTAAAATTAACAAAAGTTGATGTTTTCCTTTGAACGTTATAAAAAATACGGAGAGTAGGTCATTCAGAAGGCAAGTTTTGATGCCATGTAATGTGGTCTACGATGGGGTACACTTGCGGCACATGTACGAGGCTGGGCGCATGACACCAACTTTGGTTCATCCCCTTGTTAAGTAGTCAAGCGCACTGGACTCAAGCTATGGTACTGAGCATCAGAGTGTGGGTTCCAGTCCCTGTCTTGACACTATGTTTGCCCCATTATCAGCAGTAAGTCACAACTGCTTCGTCCTCTGGATGGGACGTAGGCCGGTGGTACGAAAACTAATCCGTTATTATTGTTAGAATTATTATTAAGAGGTTCGCCTGGTGTTGCGGACCTACAACACGTTGTGCTACATGTACATTTTGTCAAACTTGTCTTGTAATTTCATACATGGGTCCTGCAAAGAGCAATAACACCCCGTTCATTAAAACCAAACAAATTTAGAAAACCGATATGTGCATGTTTAATTCACACTCCAGCCTCTATATAACACACATGGATAGACATGTTTCTTATAGTACTGCATTGGATGTCACATGCTCTCAAATCCAAATACTATGCTTTCATTTCAAATAACCAAATTGTATCAGTGACATTCTGAATCAGGAAAAGCAAAATGTAGTTTGTGATTCAAGTCCCGCAGAAGCCAGATGACAGACAACACAATCACGGCAACGGGTACTCTAAATTGATCACTGGTCTAGAAGTGCTGTATTTAATACGACCGAGGAGGTACAAAAGGGACCGACTGGAATATAATTGCATCTTAATTCACTGGTAGCCCAGCAACCTTCCTTTGCATTTGAGTGGAGGGTTTTAGTGAATTATATTAAAGAGTTATTCAGTCAATAGCAGCAAGTAATGACCAACAACCCACTGGGAAATCAAGTTATGTACAAAACGTTGTAATACAACAATAGCTGTTTTACTTGATTGGCTTCGTGATTCATAGATTGTTAATTCAGTTATATGTTTAAATGAAAATACATTGTAGATTTTGACTCACTCAGAATTGCTATTCATTTAAACTGTATGCACTTAAATGAACACGCAACCCTATGGTAAGTTATACTTATCTGATATTTATTTATTCATTTTCTTTGAAAGTGATTAATGCTAAAGGGAGAAACCAACCAAAAATTAATATAATAACAACATCTTAAGCTAAACGTATCTTAATCGGCCCCTTCGTATAAAAAATGCGCAAGGCTTCATCGCGCATTCTTACTTATATAACTAACAAATAGAAGCTCCTGTGACTTTGTAATTCATTCTTACTTATATAACTAACAAATAGAAGCTCCTGTGACTTTGTAATTCATTCTTAAAGATTGGCTTGCAATAATTGAATATGGTTGACCTACCGTTAAAAGCCATCGTGCAACACGATATCGAAGAAACACATCGCGTTGTCCCGGTTACATTTCACTAGCAGTGCTTATTGAGCAGTCCATCACACACAAACTAACCCTACCACCAAGTAGGTATGGTTATCAATATAAATTCCCAAGTTCCTTCACTATACGCGACTTAAATTGATTTGCCGAAGTCTATTGAAATATTAAATCAAAATAAACTACGAGTGAGATGCAATGCACCCGGTAGTATGGAAATGTGATTCCCAGTTATGCATGTAATCGTGTAATATAATAAGAAAAAACTATTGAAGGTAACTAGCTTTTTTACGCACGTCGGTTTTATGTAATGATTAGAAAAACAAATCGTGGGAGAAAAGTTAACAAAATGATATTATAAACACGGTATGCTACCGGCAATCAATAGCCTTGGGCGGAGAATCAAAACGCCAATTTCCTAGTCACATATAACTTGATATGAAAAATAGTTTGAGCACTTACCTGAGCGAGAGGGTTGGATGATGCTGACTGTACGTCTTAATGGAACGAAGAAGAATGATGGAACGAGGAACGAAGTCGGGATGATGTTAGAGAGGGGGTAGTCACTCGAGGCGTTTTACGGTTGTTCGCCCGCCGTACACATGGATCAGTTCCTATGCAATAACGAGAATACGGAAGAAACACAAATAAGCTTCAGGCAATTCTTCATGGATATATCGCTTTCTATACGACCTCCTTATCTCATCAGTGCATTGATTTAAGAAAGGAAATAAAAAGAGGCAGGAGTTTCTAGCGTATAAAGATGAACTGTTAAGTTTCTGCAGTCGGCCCTGTGGGTCAGAAGGGTTTATCACCCTATTGCATTGAATGTTGCATTCTAGTGGTTGAACAAACAGCTTGGCTGATGTTGAACACCTATGCAGGCGATTAAGGGAGGGATGGTTAGCACTAGCTTTGACACGTACTTGAGACGGGATTGTGACTGGTTTTACCAGTCAGTACCAGACTATCTCCCCTCTCCCCTGCAAAGACTCTAACCCTGCGCAGCCGGTTTTCACACCTAATTTTCGCGTGCTGTCATCGATTTTATAGTCGCCCGCACGTCACTGCCAAATTTAATAACTGAGAGAATCAATTGAGATCTGAGGAGAGTGTGTTTTAGAATGCAGAGCATCTTGGTACACTTATACTGGTGCAGCTTGGATTTAATGGAAGGTGAAGTAGGAAGGTGGAAGGTGGAATCAACTTATTGTGTACTGCGCGCTCGTTTGAAAGTTAAAAAAGGGAAAAGGGATGAAATAACCGTCGTTTAGTTTTGCAGGCAGAGACCTCTGTCTGTGAAAGTTATCACGTACTTTGTCATTTTACCTTGAATGAGTTTTAAAGTGATTACAAACATCAGTTCGGAAGTCTTTTTCATTCTGCCTCTGTGGTTTCAAGCAATAACCAACTATTGTTTATGGCGCGACCCTCCAATGACCGTTGGTTGTTTTACACATGTAATTCACAGCATCGTCCTATCATTTTGACCAACACCTTGTTTTAAGGAACATAATGGTATCAGTGGATATGTTTGACTTTAAAAGCTAGAATTGTTAAAACAAGAGATCTTAATAAATATAATTAATTTAACACCCAGCAGGGTGGATATGTGCGCATTACAAGTCTTATTATTATTATTTATTATCTATTACCCACGTCTGATTTGATTCGAATACTTAAATCAAATCATTTATGTTGTGGAGCGTAATGTTCCTATTTATATCACCTATTTCATCGGCACTCTTTCTTATTAATGATAATCATTTAAGACATAAAGCCTTTTAAGGGTTAAGAAAACTGTTCAGTGATCTCAAGTGTAATGCAATATGCTAACACGTTCTTCAAGGTGACTTTCAATTCGATGACTGTATCCACTGAGCTGACATAGTATACTTTTGAGATCAATTAAGGGCGGTAAAAACGCGGTTACATTTCAGAAGGCTTGCTAGTCGGATGCAGTGAAGAGGTAACAGAACCTGACTAAAGTGAGCTATGTCATTATTTAATGTTGTGCCTTTTCCCTTCGATACAAAGCTTGTGAGATGGGTGTAAGAGGTACAACACACCATGGGCATCAAACTAGAGCACATTGCAAAGACTAACCAGTAACTGAGTATAGATATAGCACTTCGTGCTGGTCACAGTGACGGCAACTAACCATATTAATACAATGGTATCTTCTTCATCAATGCACACGTATGCGTTTATTAAAGAGGGGCCGTTCCGGCCTCATATCGTTTATTAAAGAGGGGCCGTTCCAATCTCATATCGTTTATTAAAGAGGGGCCGTTTTGGCCTCATAGTGTTTATTAAAGAGGGGCCGTTCCAGCCTCATATCGTTTATTAAAGAGGGCCGTTCCAGCCTCATATCGTTTATTAACGAGGGGCCGTTCCAGCCTCATATCGTTTATTAACGAGGGGCCGTTCCAGCCTCATATCGTTTATTAACGAGGGGCCGTTCCAGCCTCATATCGTTTATTAACGAGGGGCCTGTTCCGGCCTCGTATAATGTACACAATGTTCTACTGTATACACAATGTCGGAAGACATGAAACGAAGAATACATCCATATTATATAGTCAAACTCTACATACAATCCCACAATTCAAATGTGTTATACACACTGTATGTAACATGCCACTTTTTACTATTCCCCGAAGATTGTACCTATGATCACTAGTTTGTTTCACGACCGAATAACTTGGAGAGCACTCTCTTTCTCAAAATCACCATTTACTTTAGATCGACATCTCTTGTGTTTATCTTTTATTTTGGCGGGAACCTTTTTGTGCACTTCTCTTATAGATGGTAGTATGCAAACTTAAATCTCATGCATTATTCAAACAATGTACTTATATGTAAAGGCCGAGTTCACAGCACTACAAGTTAGTCTTAACACGTTAAAGGAACACATTGCCTTGGATCGGTCGAGTTGGTCTTTGAAAAGCGTTTGTAACCGTTTTTTATAAAATGCATATGGGTAGAAAGATGTTGTAAAAGTAGAACACAATGATCCACACAAACATGCCTCGAAATTGCGTGGTTTTCCTTTTACCTTGTCGACTAACACGTCGGCCATTTATGGGGGTCAACATTTTGACTCCCATAAATGGCCGACCATATTAGTTCGCACAGTAGAAGGAAAACCACGCAATTTCGAGGCAAACTTATGTGGATCATTGTATTCTACTTTTAAAACATCTTTCCAACCATATGCATTTTATAAAAAACGGTTACAAACGCTTTAGTTTTGACCAACTCGTCCGATCCAAGGCAACGTGTTCCTTTAACATATGGTTTATAAAAAGTTGTAACCGATATCTTGTGAAACTCGTGCCAGTAGATTTTTCTGTAAAAAAAAACACTTTGATCGTTAAACTTGGACTACGTTTTTGTGGGATACTTTTAGTTTATTTTTTAGGTGTTTTGTATATAGGACAAAATACATTCAGCTCTGAAATGTGTGTACCCTATGGAGAGGGAGATTCTTTAGGCACTTTTAAAAGATGTTGAAAAATGGAGTTGAGGTGAGGGCCCAATTTCATGGCGCTGGTTAGCGGCCGATGTTGTGCTTACTGTGTGATTTCCATTTAATAGCGCTGCTAACCGTATAAGCACAAGCAAAGACTAGACTGGGCTCCATGCTAAAGACAGGTCCCAGCTTCTTAGATCAAGTGATTCCATTGGATACAATGATATTGGAATAACGTGCACCCAATATGCCCAAACAGTACACTGATCTCACGTCCACAATAAAATTTGACTGTGTATATCTATGTGACATGACTGAAGTCAAAGGTTAAACCACACGCCATTTTTTGATGCCGGTCTCTGACGTTATTCACGAGCCTCGAAGTAGACGTCAGATGTTCAGGCTAAAGGAAAGACATGCTAACCTTCGGGTGCTTACCGCGCGAAAATAAATGTCGTCACGATGCAAATCGATGCTAAACGAGCAATATGGCCGCTATTTTTTTTCTGTTAACCTGTGAAATACGCTTGCACCTTAGCAGCTGCTTCAGTTAGCACGAAAATTTGCTTACCGTTAAGCAGCGCTATGAAATTTGGCCCATGAGAAAACGA
Organism: Asterias amurensis; assembly: GCF_032118995.1. Classification (NCBI taxonomy): domain Eukaryota; kingdom Metazoa; phylum Echinodermata; class Asteroidea; order Forcipulatida; family Asteriidae; genus Asterias; species Asterias amurensis. Next base: position 21,026,115 of record NC_092660.1, read on the forward strand.
GGGAAATCCATGTCCTGATGGCAGGGCAGGACATGTGACTGGGTGTCTCAAAAACATGACGTCTATAGCAGTGGTAAATGGCGAAGTAGTATAGCGACCATCCTGGCAGACTGGTTATCATCTGACAGACAGGTGTTGAGTTATCGCTACAACTACCCTACTATAACTTCCTGGGATTGTAACACTATTCATGTACCTTAAAGGCACCTGGAAATATGATTTTTTTTCTTTTAAACATAAGAGTGTATGTTTATTAACAATAAAACAATTTTTTGAGTAATTGTTTGTCACGGTTTATATGTTAAAAAAATTAATTAAGTGCTTGGGGGTTGACTCCGCCTACCCCTTTTGTGACGAAGGAAAAGGAAGAATTTGCCTCGATCAAACATAGACCCCCCTCGATGCGTAGATAAACACACGTGCAAAAGTACATGTAATTCTAAGACGTGAGTTTGAACGCTGCGAAAAAGTTTTTTTTTCTGGCATTCTTCCGGCAATGCCGACCAGGTGTATTGCTGCTGGATGCAGCAAAACAACTAAAGATGGGGTCAGTCTTCATCTGTTTCCTGCAAATCCCAAGTATAGGTGGTTGTGGGCTGCGAAAGTCAGATTAACTAGAGCAAAGTGGTCCGGTCCGACGTCTTTTTCAGCGCTGCAGCGAACACTTAGAGCCGTCGTGCTTCGAATCCGGGATACACAACTCATTTGACATGACGAGAAGAGCCATTCTTAAACACGACGCCGTCCCAACAATTTTTCTAGCTAGTGGGAAGTCGAAGAAGGTATCTGAAAGACGTGACGAACTCAGAGGAGCATTTGCTAAACGTGAAAAAATTCGGGTAAGTTTGAACTTTGAGGGTATGTTTTTAGCTTTTGCCAAGTGACACGATTTTTTGTTGGTACCGCATGCGATTCACCGTGCGTGCAGGTCCTATGTGACCGTCCGCCCATTATACAGCAGCCATAGTGCGTGCGTGCAGTCTGCTCCGTGGCCGTATTTCTATAATAATACGTAGGCAGACCCACATCTTACAACCCATTTGGTCACTAGAAAGTCGCATAGTTAAATAAAAATAGCAGCAATAGCTTTTGTAAAAACCACTAGGCGTTCAACATGTTCAAGTTTCAATGTACGTATGTGTGTAAAATCGTGTCTAAATTTGTTTGGATGTGCCATGTTCCCAGACGTAATGTACGGGGGGGGGGGGGGCGACTACAAATTTTCTCTCCAAATATCGCGCCTTGAAATACGTCACGAACAGCGCCCTCTCGGGTCGGGGCCTACTCGTAAATTTGTAAATACAATCAAAACTAAGTTTTGTAAACCTTAGTTAACTTTTTATTCACATTCCTCTCATAAAAACACATATTTTAGTGACAAAAGCTTTATTTAAAAAAAATACCACTTCCAGGTGACTTTAAGATCGTACTGATGTATATCCCATTATACTGACTAGACATCCAGTCTCGGTTGATGAGAGAAAACATAACGGCATCACTATGAACAGTAATCAGACCTTGGGTAGGTTTTGATTAAATTCCCAAAACGAGCATGGTTTGGATGCTTTAACCTAGGAGTCAATGCAACCTATTTGGAGATGCTCTTTAACAAACCAACTTTTAATATTCAAAAACCTTAACATGCCCATCACCCTTCCCAGGGCGAGACGCTCCTAGGGCTGAGCGGTGTGTTTGTTCCAACTAATTAAAATATCTATGTCAGGGGAGCCATGACCGGCCTTGGTAGAACCTTAACATTAAGTTAGGCTCCTGTGGTTTACTTAAGGTCATGTTCTAGTTCCGCAAATAGTCTGGAAATCAATTAGTCAATCTTGCGTCGTCTTGAGAAATAGTCTGCAAAAACATGTCTTAAACTTAAGTCTGAATTTTCTTTTGATGCTAGAATAAGTCTATGTTGGGTGGCCGAGATCGATAAAACTAATGACTAAATGGATTGTACTATAACACAGGTGTACAAGAATGGTTTTTCGACTTTGTTACATTGATTTTATTGTGAAAAACACCATGACTATATAACAGCATGTTGGAAATGTGCTGGAGAGTACTACTAGTCTTCTTACACATGGGTAAATGTCATCATTATTTATTGAGAATAAACGGTTTGACCGTGAACCCCTATACACAAACAAATGATAATTGGTATGCCATTAAGTTACTTCTGATAGTATCACCAAAGCGAAATTCAGCATGCCAAGTCTTAATACAATATACACACCACGTGAAACATTGGCTAGTAGTCTGTTTTTCAGAGCAAAAGTTTGGGGGCCAAAGTGTGTTTAAATAACCATATGAAATTAGACCAAGTGGAGTTGCATCGAGGCCTACTGAAAGTGAATGTTATTCTAGTTACGTATTCGAAGTAGTATCAATTTTAACGCGTGTATTTCACGGCCGATGTTTGGTGTTTTGTTAAGTTTGCTCCGCTGGCTTTTATCGCTGACTCGGATGACAATCTACGATCTCTAGATATTATCGCCACGAGGCTTCAACTGATGATAGAATACACTGCCATGGCTGGAAATAGAAACGTCATATAGGCCTACATGGAATTATAGAAAACGCTGCTTGCAAGTTGTGGTCGTACGGCTGGCAGTTATCAGTTCAGTATTCAAGGCGACCACACTGCCCCTATAGACACTCGCAGTAGCAGTAGGTATTAAACAACATGTCATGTCTATTAGGCTGATGCTATTATCTGACAAACCCTGAACCACGGCATCAGTCACTTAATTAAGGAGACAATTCAGATTATTAAAAAATTGAATAAAAAATAAAACACTATTACACTCAATTTTAAAATTCATTTCTATCAGACAAATAAAACTTCAATCCTTAGTATGAACAAAAATAAGGATCCCGAATCTGTAAAATACAGATTTTTCGCTTTACTTCCTACAGTCAGCTAATGTATATTTTTCTAAGGAGGTATCACTAATATAGGTCGATATTGACTCCCTACTATAACCCCAGACCACTATCCCACTAGATTCCAAAACTTCAGTTCATCATCAATTTGTACCAGTTTTGAAGTAATTTTGTACCCAGAGATGGCGATGTTGCAGGGAAAGCTGGAGTTCAACATGTTTAGCTGAATCAGAGCATGCAACGTGCTTCTCCGGTACGAGTCAACTCGAATACAGTATTCCGGTATGATCATTAAACACGTTAATTGTGTCACCTGTCTTCATTTCCGACACTTGTTTGAATTTAGAGTTTTACCGTCTGCCACGAAGTCCATGTGACCTTACCATACAGTGTTTTACACCCTCACTATACTGACATTAGTATGCAGAGTTTGGGCAAGTCTGGATTGCTCCTCAAGGAGTTGGGTTTCACTCTGGAGGAAATTGTCCGGGGATGAAATGCGATACTTCACGGCGGAGGAGATGTGCTTGGAAGGTGGGGTGTTTTTGTGAGAGTTGCTTTTTTTGTTTTACGCAATACCAGACTCTGTTATAGACACGGCATGATTATGAGATGTGTCCGATCGACCGTCCAGCCATTCCAATCCCCCCGCCCCACCCCAAATCCCCCCGCACCATACAACTATGAGGAAAACATATGGAGAGCCACAGTTTTAGTGTCGATTCGATCAATCGCAAAATCACTATACTAAAATCCCTCATAAATTATTTGCAGAACAATGTTTATCGTAAGCAACCCATTGAAACTGGTCCCGGTTTTATGCACATTGTCATCGTGTGGCCAGCGCAAAGTGAGGTAAGCTACACCAATCAAAGTTCTAAAACATAGCTGTTATTTTCTGAAAGCAATTTCGTGTTTTAATATCATGCAATACACTAATAGCTTGGTGATGTATGCATAGATCTTCATGGTTACCACTTCGTCGCCATTCTATTTCTGGAGCGTAATTGCTTTGGGTTTGTTTGTCCTTGTTTTAACAGAGCCTAATTGCCTCCCTTTGCTAATCACTTTGCTGGTTAATGCGCTGGATGTGTGATCTCGTTAAATATTAATATACCGTGGTTTTTATCAAGGTTTCAAGCAAGATGTTAAACATGAAAAAAACCTCATTGGAATAATGAAATTTTCATTTTAAATCGACTATGAAGTCACTTATTCTTCATTACGAGATGGCAATAAAGACGTTGAACGGAGATACAGTACCGAATATACACTCACTGGTAGTGGTGGAAACCTTATCTCCATGGTGAACAAATGTCACCAGAATCCTTCTGACACCAAAAATAACAAACTTTGTCTCAAAGTCAGTAAACGAGAAAGACGGTGTAAGACCTGAACACACTCTAGGGCGCCTAGCAGGTCGTTGCTGCAGCCGCGACTGTTTTAGCGACAATTAAGGCAAATCAGGAAACTAGCATATAAAGGGAAAACGAGACAGATCAAGAAGAAGGAAAACAATGCATGAAACTATGTTAAAGAAGAGAGATTGACTAAAAAGGTGCCTGTTGATGGAAACATAATGCCCTGTGTTTCTCGACAATATCCCTTATCGTGTTTGGCTTCAGCCAATTAGAAGCGATGCTTTTGCTGCCATAAATTATTTTCAATGCTTCAACGACACTCATAATTAACCCACAATAATTGACATCATTAGTTTTTTTAGTAATTTGAAAATGCATTTCTTGCCCCAGGGCTAATATAAATGCCTCGATTATAATATACCCACTGTGTACAAAGTGACCTAACATCCTCCCTATTGCTTCAAATTCCTTGGTTGCCATAGCTATCATCTAAACTAGATGGGCAGACTCATCTCTCAACTTCCCCTGTTTTGATCACCACTTCCGGTAACGTATGCCGGAGCCTTTCTCTATGACCACAGCCCGGACATCCCCTCCTGACATCCCCTTCTGACATCTCACTTATTATAAGATGCCATCCGGCTCCACTTGATGACATCGTCAATTAAACGAGCAAAGAAACTTCCTGACACCATATAGCTTATCGTACACATAACAAGAAAGGTTCAAATAACAACTTTATTTTCACTTTCTTCTCCTTCAATATGAAAGCAATAACGCCATGTGTCACTCTGCCGCCACCCTCCCGTCACCCAATAGGCAATAACAAATAATATTATATTAAATGCATAGAAACATTCAACGCTCAAAGTCTTCAGGGCTTCGACAGAAAGAGATGACTATGTTGACATGGAAAGTACTATGGCACGGTATCTGTACACAACAACCAGCAAAGGGGGTTGTGGGTATACAACCCCCTTCCCAGGAGTGTGCTATCTTTCGGTAACAACCTTGATAGGGGTCGATGAAGTAGAGATTGCGACTGAAGGAAAACGTGGGGTTATGGGGTTGCCGAAGGGATGAGGTTTTAGTTGCTGGAATGGATTCTCCTTCAGGAACTTCTTGCATTGTTGTTTACAAGACGAGAACATTATATTAGATGATGGGAATTGGAAAAAGAACCAAACAAGAAGAAACTTTCTTGCATCTAATAGCCCCATAATAAAACTAAGACTACCACCACCGCCACAGTAGAAACGACAACGACAACGACAACGGCGACATTGACATAAACATAAGCAACAGTAGTAAGAACGACATCGATTGCAACAACGACAATGTTAACAAGAGCGACAGTGACAGCCCCAGCGACAATAATGACAACGAAAATTACAACAACAGCGACAGCGACTATAAAAACAACAACAACAACAGCAACAGCAACAGCAACATGTTATTTGAAACTTGGGGTCAAAAACGAAACTTCCTTGTGAAATCTTAACATTGTAGAGTTTGGTTATCAAACTTCAATCTTGTGGCGGTTGTTGACAAACTTTTCAATTCTGGGTCAATTGATAACATTGCCTCTTGCAGTTGTGGAGAAGAAAATCACCACTTCCACATCGGTCGATAACAATTTCTTCATGTTGACATTTGGCAAACAGAGTGGGGCGTAAAGTGATAAGAAATCTATTCGACAACTTGAGAAAGTAAAAGTGAGGAAGGCTACAGGATGATATCAATGACATTCAAGATACCGCATCCAAGTCATTCAGGCAACCTCTCTTACTGGATCCCGATTAACTAGCAAATCAAAACGGGGGGACTCTAGCAAACTGCTTACCAAATGACATGTGGTATAAATGCAACATGTGCTGGTGGCCACACGCTTCAAACCTATTAAAATGCCCTGAGAAAGACAGAGTCGAAAAGTGAAACAGTTACCGCATCTTGCAAACAACGGAATCAGATCAGTGGTTTACCCCCATCAAGACACGTTTTGTGGTCGAACCAACCTCGATGTGATCAGTTCACTGGTATAAACAAACACTTCAATCATTGGGGGACTAATAAGTGGGTTACACAATCAAAGATAACTCTCAGAACTCATTGAGAACACGTCTTCCTCAAATTGCAAATCTTTAACTTTGCATAGCAACCTAATACATAAAGGTTTATACATCCCAAGAAAAACCCGATTGCTCCTGAAATAAATCGCGCAAATTCCTTAATTTGGGAAGGGACTATATTTGGTTATTGACGCGGACTTAAACAGACTAAATTGACCAATTCGACCAAATGCCCGTCAATTTATCGTGACTTATCGTGGACCCAAAAAATCAACATTGACTCGGCACAGACTTCTTGCACTGGCAAGTACGGTCGGTCGGACTCTATGAGATATAAATTTAATTGCGGGCTATTCCCTAAAGTAAAACGGATGAGATGAATAATATGATAATTTCGGAAAGACTCAAATCCAAGATTAAGCAAGTATCCATCAGTGTCGTAAAAAGCCTGGAAAATTCGATCTGTCTTTCGTTGTGAATCGGATCTTTTTAATCTTAGTTATTGTTATTAATAAGGGAATCAATGTGTGGTGAGGAGGTTTTCAACTAGTGGTTTAAACCCAACGAGGCCTGGTTCTTGATAATTTTACCGAGACGAAGTCTAGGTAAAATATCAAGAACCAGGCTTCGGCGGGTTCAAACCACTTCAACACACTTTGATTCCCATTCATTAATACCTTTTCGGTCAAAAAACAACTCTTTTTGGTAAAAAGTAAAATAAATGCAAACATTTTAATTGTTCAATGATTTATTTAAACAACACAACACCCCTCCAGCTATAATGGTAAGGCCTCGGGTAAACAACTCCTAATAAGGAGATTGCAGTTCGCGTCGCTCGTATCGCGTGATGTGGCACAACTGTTCCAGCCGTTGCTCTCGACCAATAGAAATAAAGAAACTATCCCGCTCACAACCGGTCATAAACACTGGTCATTATCAAAGGTTTTAACACCCCACGTGACGCACTCTCCACCAACAGGAACTTACGAAACTGTCCGATATGAATGTATCATAAAACATGGACTTGAGTAGTGGTAAGAATGCAGTATAGTTTGCAGTCCGGAAGGTCAGTTTTAGGGCAAAAGGTCGTTTAAGGTTCAGAATGAAAAAGAAAACCTTGAGAACATTGCTTTTAGATTTGTTTTGGACAAAGCGTGTGTTTGACCCCATCCTCATTAAATTGAAAACAGCATTTAAATTTATTGGAAACACTTGTATAACACACGTAAGAAATGCCGATGCTTCATTTCCTTTGAAAACAGTTTGATAAAAGATAAACAAATACCTTTTCTTTAATCCAGAATATAATAACAAAAATAATATATATTACAAAATTGTTTATGTAGTGCCCTATGAAAGGCCCCAAAATGCTTCACAAAATTAGAAAATCAGCAACTATGACATAAACTACATTACAGAGAAACACTTGAATCTTACAATACGCAGACAATCAATAAAACACAAAGTAAATAGCATTTGAGTATAAGTCAATACTAAACAAAAGGTTTGCTATTTGTTAAACTGACATACTACCGTACCGTAAAACACACATGACATAACAGTAACACGTACAAGAACGACAAAACAACAACACCAATTATTATGGTTAGTGTTGAAAGTAAAACGAAATCTGGCAAAAGTTGAATCAAACACGATGTGATAATTTGTTGATAAAAGACGAGTGCCTTGTGAGGAGATTGTTATTTATTATTATTATTATTATTATTATTATTATTATTATTATTATTATTATTATTATTATTATTATTATTATTATTATTATTATTATTATTATTATTATTATTATTATTATTATTATTATTATTATTATTATTATTATTATTATTATTATTATTATTATTATTATTATTATTATTATTATTATTATTATTATTATTATTATTATTATTATTATTATTATTATTATTATTATTATTATTATTATTATTATTATTATTATTATTATTATTATTATTATTATTATTATTATTATTATTATTATTATTATTATTATTATTATTATTATTATTATTATTATTATTATTATTATTATTATTATTATTATTATTATTATTATTATTATTATTATTATTATTATTATTATTATTATTATTATTATTATTATTATTATTATTAAAAATTATTCCAGTTTTGCTTCATTATAATAATATTATTTTTGGCGCCAAGACATTCATGGTTAAATCGGTCATGTGTTGTTACTAATTTTAAGGTAAATAGGTCAGTATCACAGTTGAATCATCCAGCCCTCTGGTTTTTTTGTTCTTTTTTTTCGTCTTCGACAAAAAGTAGGTCTATTCCGGCAAGAACACAAGAATGAGAAGAAAAAACACACGATGCGAAGCGTTTTTTTTTTTTGCGAAGTTCAATACTCTGCAAGTAAGTGCAAACATAATGCAACGTTAAAAAAGCGTTAACAAAAGATACAAACCATTATTTGAGATACGTTCTAAAGGGTTTATGTACTTTTTCCTATAACAAAAAACACAACGTCTACAGATTAACATTAAAACTTACACGGTTTGAAGATTATGATAGTAGAAAGATTCCCTTGAAATCTTATTTACTGAGGTGCTGTAGTTTTTGAGAAATGATTAAAAGTAATAATTTTCGTCTCAGTTTTAGCATGCAAAAACGTATTAACCAATTATGCTATGGTTTTGGTATAATATCATAACTGGCTAAGGGACGTTACATGCTAAAATAATTTTGGTCACATGAGACCAAAATGTTTTTGTGACTTGTTTTACTCATTTCTCAAAAACTACACAACCTTAGTTAGTAATACTTGAAGGGAAGCTTTCCACTATCATTATATTTAAACCCTGTAAGTTTAATGTAAATCTGTGGACATTTTGAAAAAGTACCCGAATCCTTTAGTACATAACTTCCAAAATATTTCAAGAAATAGTTAGTCTAAAATTTGGACGATCTGTGAGCTTCTCCCTTGCACCAACTTATATTGCGGATTCAGACGGTTATTGTGAAATGCGCCATACAAGTTATTATTACTTATTATTATTATTTATAAACGACAGTAGAAACACAACTCGTTTGTTCGTACTCTTGCTCTTGCACCTTCTTCCCAAAGGCCCTTACTTATATTTCTACCCGTTCAACCTACACGCAAGAAACTAGGTAATAAATGTTTACGAATTAGAGTTAGCATAAACACACACTTTCTGCGACTACGACGAAACTATACATTAGTGTGAACAAAGAATGTTTGTCTCATACACGCAAGGAAAATGTTCAAAGACACAACATGAACATAAACTGTGCGTCAATTCAGAAACAAAAACACTATACATGAATAATTCGTAAAGACGGAAAATAGATTGTCTGTCATCTCGGTCATACTAATTGATACTCCCATGATATTGGCATAAAGTGACATTCCCCCCAAAACGGATAAGAAAAGTCATTGAGAATCGCACGTTCTTATTTGAATGTTTAAGAGTCGTGTCGCAACGCAGATCATAGACAAGTGCATTGTGAGAAGGTCGTCAACGACAGACCCCTTTTCTTGGAGGTCCAAGACGTCTTAAACGATATTGCTACTTTCCTTTAAAGTGTCGTTTCGAGTGTGAGTTTCCGACCGGGTGCTTCGAAACTGTTGTTCCGTCGATTATTGAAGTATGATCAATTGTTAATCAATAATGATAAGCTATGTGCATCTTGAGAACATTAAATGACTTACAGCAAACACACTTTCTGCATTTGTTGATAGTAACAAATATATAAAGAAGACCAATACGTAACCAACTGAGCTTTAAAAGGACAATTTGAAATATAGATTTATCTTAATAATAATTGTCACTTTAATTTTATTATGAACAAATAATAATAACAAAACAAAATGTAGTATTTGAGCACGAGTTTGTGGACATATTGAGTTCAAATCTGCGACAGAAAGAGTACCTGAGTAATAAAGCTCTGCTTCAAATAAATCTACTTCTTCTGTAACGAGAAGTCCAATGAGCACTGCTCGATCAAAATCGACGAACGGTAATTGTTTGCTCACAATAAAAACCAAGCAATATAAAAATGGGGCATTCATACGAATATAAAAGCTAACCTTGTTAGATTTAAAAAGACTCTAGTAAAAAACTAATTTGCAAAACAAGCGCGTCCCCGAGTCCACCAAGATAATTCTCATTTATTAGATTTTAAGAATTACAACAACGTGGATGTTATTGTGCACTGTTTGATGGTACAATGCGAATGTTGATTGCAACCAAAACCCAAAGAAAGTGACATTTTCCCCCTGGAAAAGAGACATATATTTCCCCTAATTACAATCAAGGACAAGATTTGACAAGACTATTTGCGATACGTTGTGTTGTGTTGCTTCCATTCATAGTTTGGGGTTAGGTACGTTGTTGCTGCTGTACACAAATAGGAATATGGTTCCGTTGTTGCGTCGACATCAAGTTGTGTCCCAATTGAAAACTCTCGTTATTTTCAAACTTACGTCAAGTTTTCAATCCTAAGACACAAGAGTGAATGCCCGTCCAACAACGCCAAACAGGAACAAACAAAACAGGTTAATATAATGACATTTAATTAGCAAGGGCAAAGGTCAATTAATGAGTGGTCAAGGATTGGCTCGGACAAGGAGAGAGGATCGGATGTCCACCTGGACAGTCAGGACACCGGTAACTAAACTGAGATCGATGTTTCCATTTATTTTAGTTATGTTCTGCTAATATGCCTCAATCGACGATAACAAAAAGCGAATGATAGATGAGTTTCGGGTAATTCAATAGAGCTTTTTAGAGCCAAAAAAGTGATGTCTTTGAAGTTCCTCTATATCTACTCGTTAATCCTAATAATCATCACTGGCAATGTTCCAAAGTACTGCGATACTTTGCTGCTAGCTGCCTTCATGCTGTACTTTGGAACACCCACGTATCTCGCTTCCCCACATTATGATATCAATTTATCACTATTCGACAACAAAATATTATACTTTCCATTTTAGCCCTAATATTGAGTGATCTTGTGGGGTTTAGTGATATCGAGTTATGTATCGTCAGAATACAAAATGTATTAAGCATCACGGTTATCACTGATGAATGATGAATTCAAGAGATCCCATAACTGACCCCTGAGGTACACCATAAAGAAGGGGATGGGCCTGTGAGAGAATGTCGAAAGAGATCACGTAACTGCCCCCTGAGGTACGAACGAAAGAAGGGGATAGGTCAAATGGAGAATGCCGTTAGATGTCCCATAAAAGACCCTGGGGTACGAACGAAGGAAGGGGATAGGTCAAATGGAGAACGCCGTTAGATGTCCCATAAACGACCCTGGAGTACGAACGAAGGAAGGGGATAGGTCAAATGGAGAACGCCGTTAGATGTCCCATAAACGACCCTGGAGTACGAACGAAGGAAGGGGATAGGTCAACCGCCGTTAGATGTCCCATAAAAGACCCTGGGGTACAAACGAAGGAAGGGGATAGGTCAAATGGAGACCGCCGTTAGAGGTCACATAAAAGACCCTGGGTACAAATGCAGGAAGGGGATAGGTCAAATGGAGAACGCCGTTAGATGTCCCATAAACGACCCTGGGGTACAAACGAAGGAAGGGGAAAGGTCAAATGGAGAACGCCGTTAGAGGTCCCCTAAATGACCCTGGGTACAAAGGTCTACGGCTATTTCAGGTGCGTACTTATTGTTGAGCTTAATTAGAACATGGTTACTGATCAGCTACATTTCAAAGGCACTCATGTTCGACGACTGAATGAGAACAGAGTTGACAACAATTTATTGGAACGAAGTTTGTCAGAGCCAATTGCGCGTAACTTACGACAACAGAAGCGCCTCTTATTTAACCCTGGACGGGTGAAATCAAGAGTAAGGAGGACTGCATGGTGGCCAGATGGTAATCCAGTTGCTATAAAAGAGTCACGTTCAATGTGGCTTAACTTCTGATGAAACATACTGTATGTTTGTGTTATTAAAGGAACATGTTGCCTTGGATCGGTCGAGTTGGTCTTTGAAAAGCGTTCTGTAACCGTTTGTTATATAATGCATAATATGGTTAGAAAGATGTTGTAAAAGTAACATACAATGATCTACACAATATGCCTCGAAATTGCGTGGTTTTCTTTTTACCTCGTCGACTAATTCCACGGTCGGCCATTTATGGGAGTCAAATTTTTGACTCCCATAAATGGCGACCGTGTTAGTTCGCGACCTAAAAGGAAAACCATGCAATTTTGAGTGACACTTGTGTGGATCATTATATTCTACTTTTAAACATTCTTTCTAACCATATGCATTTTATCACAACGGTTACAAACGCTTTTTTTTAGACCAACTCGTCCGATCCAAGGCAACGTGTTCCTTTAAAACTATATGAGTTCAGGCTAACGGAGATCCAGCGGTGACAGAATTGTGGGAAAAGTCGTTTAATGATTGTCATCACAATCAAACTCTCTCTGCGATGTTCTCGCGAGACTGCGGGCCCCTGCGAGACTTTATTGCTCTCGCGACTATGGTCTGACATATTTGAGAGCAGTCGGAGAGCCAGCAGCCTAACGCGACAGAACAGTGAACTGGGGAGAGCTAGCATTTTAGTGTTATACTATCACGGCAAGACACTCATACACGACACTTACTAAGATGACTTACTGAAACTATCTTGTCGACTTGCAATCATAATGTTTGCTGCGTAGATTATTCTAACGAAACTACACGACTTTTTGACTTTACGTCGACTTAGTGATATAAATCATCAAGGAAAGTCGACACGTCCATAGAAATATTAAAGTCAACTGGGCCAATAGTTATCCCATCATCTTGGTAATTGATGTAGCACTCATGGCGCTTCGTAAGATTGAATCTGGAATGGAACATCGTCCCCTGGCCCATTTAGTGTTATGCAAAAGTGACAAGGGGAATTATGATTTGTAATGACGGTGAAGCAAGTAACACCTCTTCGTAATAGATTATTACATAGTTTGTCACCATACAAATTAAACATGTCCATTATTCGAATACATGATATAAACGCTTCTCTCTTTATACAAACAATTCAGGTCTATACCATGTTTATATTTTGTTTCTTGTTTTAATTTTTTTGCTTGTGAAAAAAAAATCCCCATGGATACAAGGATTGTGTTCACAGTCGACATATAAAGTGACTAAATTGTCTGCAGTAGTTAACCCAGTTTTGGTTTACGAATCAACCAAATTTGACCTCCTTACGCTACACGTGCCACAATAACACATTTGGAATGTAACGACATTTTTACCAATAAAGTCAATGGTTTCCCGTCGTGCACGTGTTGGGGTCTAAGTAATTCAATTGTTGGAATGGTTCCTTTGGGGTAGACGGGTCAATACATTGTTCAACCATGAAAACGCACCGGAAAAAGGCTGTCCGTCACTTTTGCTTCCAACTCATGAACAAGAACACAACAACCTTTGAATAAATGTCATTTCAAAGCAATGGTAGAGTTCCATGGGTTAAAATTTTAATAAATCTACTCCCCGTGTACAAAAAAGCAAGACCTAGTTCCCAAAAAACTAATCTACTCAGCAAAGTAGGTAATACATGGTGTTACCGCATTTACAACAAACAATAAACATCGCACCATGCGCTGCCTCAAAACATATAAACCCCGCCCTATTTCCATTTTTTAACGCTTTCCCTACTTAAATTACATCCACCAACCATCAATAGTTTCAATTATATTAAAGAGTTGATGAGTTGTGTTGAGTGGTTGAGTACGACTCAAAGCCATTTCGGAGTTGTTTTTGCTGTTTGATTATGATACAAATTAAGTATAAACCAGTTCTTGTACATTGTTCCCTTTGAGCATTATAAATAAAAACATTTGACTGCCGACATTGACTTTTAGACTGGAGGTGTTTTTTTCATCATCATCATCATCATCCGTCGTCCTTAGACGGAATAGCAGAAGCAGCTTTGATGAAGTGGTGCCAGGTTGCTTTGTCCCTCATGAGTTGTTGAGTCTCGTTTTGATTGAGATTTGTGTCTCGGGTGATGGTGTCAGAGTAGCTCATTTTCCTCCTGCCGCGATTTGGATGTCCGCCAGGAGGATTCCAGAAGACCAGATGTGATATAGGTTGATCCGCTGTTCGCAAACAGTGGCCAGCAAACTGGAGACGTCTCTGCATTATGGTCTCGGAAAGTGGTGGTAGATTGCCATAAACCTCCCTGTTTGTAGTATGGTCCCGCCAGTGGATGTTGAGAACTCTACGCAGCAGTTGAGTGTAGCAACCGTTGATGCGATCATTCATTTTTTGTGTTGTTGTCCATGTTTCCGCTCCATATAGCAAGATGCTTTCAACACAGGCCCTGAAGAACTTGATTTTGATAGCTCTGTCAAGATCAGATTTCCAGATCTTATCTAATTGGTTACATGCTGACCATGCTTGCGCTTTCCTGCATTTGAAATCTTGGAATGAGTCAGGTAGTGACGAACCGAGGTATTTGAAATCTGAAACAGTTTTAAGTTTCGTACCATCAAGAGTCTGTATACTGGATGTTGGAGGAATATTCACGAGGAGAGTCTTCGTTTTTCCTGTGTTTAGATGAAGCCCGACACAATTGGAAGCCTCCTCAATACTGTGAAGTAATGATTCTGCAGTGTCAATTGATGTTGACAAGAGTGCTACATCATCAGCAAAGTCCAGATCATGGAGACGGATCTCTGGATAACGACTGCTCTTTCTTTCTTTAAGCACAATTCCTGTTTCCTGCTGAATACCTCGTAAAGCGTGCCTCATTATATAATCCAGCACAACCACGAAGAGGAAAGGTGCTAAAGTGTCGCCCTGGAGTACGCCAGCATGGGTCTGGAAGGATTCCGTTTCACCATCTGGTGTGATTACTGCTGCAGAGGAGTCGTCATATATTAGCTTAATGGCTTCAATTATACTTGTTGGAATACCATATGCTTGTAAGATGTTGAACATTCGTTCTCTGTGGATGGAGTCGAAGGCCTTTGAATAGTCTACGAACACAAGAGCCAATGGCAGGTTCTTTGACTTCATGCCCTCGATGATTCGTCTGAGTGCCAGAATTTGGGAGACAGTTGACCTCTTTTGTCTAAAGCCATTTTGATTCCATCGCAGTAGAGGGTCCACATGAGGTCTGATTCTGTTCAACAGCATCCGGTTGAAAATTTTGGCTCCGATGCTAGTAAGAGTGATACCCCGGAAGTTGGACGGCTGCGACAGGTCTCCTTTCTTCGGTATGGGTATAATACCCCCCTTTGACCACTGCTTCGGTTTTTCATGTTGCAGTAGCAGTTGATTACAGTAGTGTAGAAGATGGGGTTTATAAATGTTAGACTTCCATAGCTCAAGGGGGATGTTGTCCAATCCCACAGCGCTGCCAGTTTTGGTTTGTGCAAGTGCTTGGTTCACTTCCTCTTCAGTAAACTCAGTGGTGATTATGGGTAGATTTCCATCATAGATTCGAGTGATGGTAAAGTCACTGTCAGGGATGGAAGGTGGTTTCCCAAGTAAGTTTGAGAAGTTCTGCACCCATGCTTCCTTTCTTTCTTGCGGTGTTCCATTAAGATGTGCAGGTTTGGATTCCTTTCTACCACAAATGTCATTTATGATTTTCCAAGCCACGCTGTGTCTGCTAGAGAGGGAGGCTTGATGGATTTGCTCAACATGCATCACAAGCAAAGCCTTTTCTTCTGACATGTACGATTCTTTCAGAGTCTGCTTAGCTTGCTGAATGTTGTTACCCTCCTTGATTGCAGTATTAAGTTCTTTTCTTGCAGCCTGAACTTTCGGCGATTGAGAAATGTTCTTAAAATTTCTCTTTGGTTTCTTTGGCAGGACGTCTTTTGCTGCCTTCGCACAGGACGTTTGGAGAAGGTCATACCGCTCTTGGTTTGACATGGTATCAGCCTCTTGAACCAGTGGGTCGAAGTAGTTGGATACTCGGATTGTGTACAAATCTTGTAATTGCTTGTCCTGACTGAGTGCTTTGAAGTTCAAGGAGCGTGCTATGCTTGTCTTGGCTTTTGGAGCACGTAGACTGAGTTTAACTTTAGCTGTAACTACTCTATGATCAGAGCCAACTGTACCAAAAGTGCTGTAAGCTTCAACATTCTGGACAGAGTTCAGCCATTTCCGCCTTACCAGTATGTAGTCAAGTTGAGCTTTAGTTGAGTTTGGGTATTGGAACGTCCATAATTTCCTGCTTGGTTTCTTGAATTGAGTGTTAGACGTAACAAGGTTGAAAGTGTTTACGAAGTCCAGTAGGTATGTGCCGTTCCGGTTTGTTGATGGGTGGAAGGAGTGTAGAACATCTTCTCCACCTAGTTGAGCATTGAAATCTCCACCTATTAGTACCACATTATGAGCAGGAATATCTCTAAGAGTGTCTGATAGGATATTGTAGAAGTTGATGACCTCTCCTTCATCAGAACAGTTTGTTGGACTGTAGCAGCTGATAATTGTTGTTGCTGGGTTTCCAATAAAAGATGCAGATATGATCCTTGGGCTGTGACTCTTTATTGATGCTAAACATTTCATGGAGCTAGAGTTAATCAAAAATCCGACTCCACCTACTGCAGCTCCGATAGAGTTTTTTGTGGCAGAGGATGTTATTATAGTGTAGTCTTCCGACAGTTGGTTGTATTCTAATATATCACTGTGAGAAAATCGATGTTCTTGAATGCAGACAATGCTAACGCCATATTTATTTGCTGCTTCGATCATTTCTCCAGTATTATGTTGGTGTCTAAGAGTTCTGGCGTTAAAGGTGCTGACTTGGATGTAATGTTTACATCTCATGAGACCTTTTCTGGTACTTCCTCGTTCCAGTCTGTTATCAACATCTGCCCTCCTATATAGGTTTAAGGCAGCTGCGTCATTAGTCCGATCATTCGGATTGGATGTACTTAAGGAAGTGGTTGTAGCAGGGGCTCTAACCCTGGTGCTGTTAGTTGCTTCCATTATTCTTTCATGGCTAAGTTGACTCCATTGATGCGCCAAGTCTAGTGGAGTTTGAGGATGCCGTTGGCTGTTCGAGAAACAGCTCCTCCGCCTCTAGCTGAAAATAAATTCACCAGGGATCCCTCTACCCCGCTGAGGCTGCCTGGGTTGGTTGAGCTGAATAACAGCTCATAGCCTGAGCAAGCTTGGTTTGAGATCAGAGTTTTCCTTCTCCTAGGTGAGCTGCCTACCATGGCTAACGAGCCTCATCTGCCCGGGTTTAGAATCAGAGTTGTCCTTCTCATAGATAGGCTGCCTTCCAAGACTGTCGAGCCCCATCTGCCCGGAGCTTCTGGATATGGCGCCAGATACTCTTTTTTAGGTATAGCCTTTTACCATTAATACACGCATGTTTGAATGCTTTTGTTTTGGTGGCGTAACGGTATAGGTGCTGAGCTGTACAAACCATCTCTACACCTTTGCTAATCGCATATAAACCACATTCATCCAATATTACCCCGTTATTTTAGCCTTGAGAGAGTCCAGTTTAATTTAAAGCAAGCAATGATCGGTGTGTTTGCAGTCTAACCACACAAACCGCGGCCAGTCGCTACTCGTATGTTGATCAATGAATTAAAACAGCAAATACAGAACGTCAGTCTTTATTAGGTGGCTCCTGTTCTTTCCCAACAGAAGTTCAATTAAAAAGATAGATGGAAACAAAATAAATATTGGCCAATCCTTTGGTAGCGGGCTAACAGAACGATAATGGGGAGCGGGAGGCACCGGCACTGGAGGATAAAATGACGGGGTAGAAGTTATGGATGACGGCAGTTAGTTAAGTTGAACGGGACATCCGGCGTGGGAAGTCGACAAATTTTCCAGAAAACAAATAATGTTAGGAGTTTTACCACCCCCTCTTTCCAGCCTAAACTTTGCATTCTAAAAATTGGCCTGATTAAAGACCTGTTTCTGGTTGTAGAGTACGAGCAGTGCATAAAGCCACTAAATGGTTGAAGTACAGAGACCTTTACAGTGCTACCATCGTCTCCGCCGTGTCCCAAGTGTGTCATTTAGCATGATCATAGTTACAAGAGTTGGTGAAACTACGGCTTCGGCTTTGGATTTGGCTCAGTCTAGCTTGGCCCCGCGGTTGTTTTGACAATATTATGCGCTTGCTTTGCTTATACGCGCTCGGCTTCAGATGAGGGAAGGAGCCTGGAGCCGAATCCAAAGCCGGAACCATGGTTTCGAAAAAGGGCATTATTAGAGCAAAGTACAATAATTATTGTTGTGGCAGAACTCATTTGCAGTTGCAATTAAAACAGGTTGCGAATAAAGTTATATTAAATATATTAGATAATACTTACTATGACATTGCCTGTCTGCTCAGTAACTGTACTTCAGCTCGAGTACCGGACCTGAGCATGTGAATCGGGCTATCAGTCCCTATACCTGGCTGCATGGGTTTCCCTAATCAGGTATTACGCCCCAGTGCGGTGTAAGGTTGCACGGCTGCATTTTAATATAAAGTGCTAGGACTACATTTAAGGTTTGTGCTACACTCAGGTACCAAAACACAGCTCTTTGGAATTGTTTCATTATATAGCGCTGCAGTAATACCATAACAATGTTAAAATGGTCTCACGGGATCGACCGATGAAATGCGAAACCCGTAGATGTAATTGCAGGGTTGTCATAGTCTAGACTGTTGAAACCGTGCCCAGGGAGTTCAACGTCGTAAAGTCTTAACCCGACGATAAATTCTTCACCAGCATGATTCCTGTAACCGATTCACATTGCCATATAGTGACATCACGTGACAAGGATGTGATAGTCCAGGTCATGTTCATAGTTTAGGGTGCATAACAGCTAATAAATATTTTGTTTTTAGGACATAACGACACTTCGTGAAATGTTTCTTAAAATGTTTTATGCTACCGACATCTACTTGAGGCTTCTAACCAAAAGTTTGTATTGCCAAGCTAAAACAAAATAGTTCAGTTGTTACTTTGTATTGAATTGAGGTATACATTCTGCTTCTAAGAGGAAAACGTATTATTTATACCCTTAATATTGTCTGCCAGGACATGCCATTGCGGAACACACAAGTCAACTGTTTATATATAGAGAGGCGCGGTCAATATGTTCTATAAGTTTAGCTATACATCGCCTCTGTATACTGGATATGTGACAGAAGGTTAACTAATTGCATACATTGATGTATGAAGGTGCTTGAAGACATGTTGGCTTTGGACAGCGAATAATTCAATGAGATGAACAGAGAACGGGCGGTTGGTTGCAAATAAATGCATGGACAGTGCAGCGTGATGGGGTAGGTTTTACAGAGAACGGGCAGTTGGTTGCAAATAAATGCATGGACAATGCAGCGTGATGGGGTAGGTTTTACAGAGAACGGGCAGTTGGTTGCAAATAAATGCATGGACAATGCAGCGTGATGGGGTAGGTTTTACAGAGAACGGGCAGTTGGTTGCAAATAAATGCATGGACAATGCAGCGTGATGGGGTAGGTTTTACAGAGAACGGGCAGTTGGTTGCAAATAAATGCATGGACAGTGCAGCGTCATTCCTGTTATTGATACAACCCACAAATTCAGCGTTCGTCTCGCAATTCCTTTTTTCAGCAATGTCCAGTTTCAACAATATCGACTTGTTTATTATTTACACTTTTCTAGCGTGACACAATGCACTTTTCTGTTGGACTTTATCTCGCGTCTAGTGGAATACAAATCTTGAAATAAACACCAGTCAAATTGTTCTCATTCTATCTAATTTTCCAAATGGTCTTTAGTAATACCAGATCAATGATATAACTTCGCAACGGAAAGCTTTGAAACACATTTTTGAAAGGTCTTTCCAATTCTTTCAAAGCAAACAATACCCGACCTTTAAAACATGAGTTGGAAGGGCCATGATTGTCTCCGGCAGGGGTGCTTGGTGTGCAACTATCTTTGAAAGACATGGGGGGAGGGGGAATAGGTACAAGTCTTCAGGAAATGCACTTTTTCAAGTGAATGGTTGAAGACAGGACGGATTTAATTATGCGAGGCAGCATATCGCGGCAACGTTCAACACAAAAAGTGCATCCTTTTGTGTCTGTGAATGGCCAGAGACATCAAAGCAGAGAGGTTGCGGGAGTATAGGATTCTCCTTTGTATTATTGTCAGTAATATTGAGCCCGTAAACGAAGTCATGGAGTCACCTAGAGTGGTTTGACTGCGTCTGTTAAGAATCTCTAGAGAGAATTCCACTATTAGTCTACCACTATTTAGTTTTATCTGAGTGAGAGTAAAGATCTATAGACGAGCTTCGTGAACTACCATGCTGATACAAATCGAATGAGTACATTTTGGTATACGGCTCTTCCGTCTCAAAGCAAAATTACTTTCATCTGGTATCAATAATGGTTAACAACAGTTGAAAAATATAAACGTCAAAATGCATTCGGTGAACGCGTGGTAGTATACCAAGAAAAGATGCTATGAGTTCACTTCCATTCATTTTTAAGGTGAAAATGGACCCATTCCTTTTCAAAGAGGAACTTAGACGGTTGAATTGTAAAAGCCAAATTTCACCAAGTGTGTGAGACAAATAACTTACACATAGGCAAAGGTCATGTTCATTTGAAAAACAAACTCCACAATAATACAGAAACCTGACCACTCCACCTACGACAAAACAAAACCCCTGAAACAAAATTAAAACCACCCCTTTTGCTGTAATCTGTCTCAACGATTCGTTTTAGACGTACCAAGCCTTGTCTGCCATGATACGACCTTGCTTCGTTTGGAATAAAGGGGAGATCATGTTGAATAGTGTTACCAAGTAGGACTCCCATAATATTAACTTTTGTAACGTTGTGGCAGTATAACTTGCAGCATTAATGATGACATGTGACGCGCGTTCCACCAATCAAAGTGACAAGGATCAAAGTGAGTGGTATTATACTAACCAATACATACCTTTGCCATTATAAAATAAACCCGTTTTCCCCTAGGCCAAACAATCGAGTCATATCAGCTAGAAATCCAGTGTTAATAAATACATCTCACACAGATATCCGTTAAAACACCATCTCAATGGCAGACAATAATTAGTGACCTGACGTTTTGATTTTTTTGGAGGCTTTTATGGCAACACAACAATCTTGTTTTTGTGGGTGTCATTTGGCCTTCGAAAAAAGACTCTTCAACTAGTAGCTAGGGTCTACATGTCAGGCCATTTACTAATTTATGCATTTATACCACAGTTCATTTCGGTTGGTTTCTCAGTAAAGGTATATAGATTCGCAAAAAATGGACTGTTAAAGGCCGTGGACACTATCGGTAATTACTCAAAATAATTATTAGCATAAAACCTTTATTGGTGACGAGTAATGGGGAGAGGTTGATGGTACAAAATATTGTGAGAAACGGCTCCCTCCGAAGCGCCATAGTTTTCGAGAAAGAAGTTTTATTCAACGAATTTGATTTCGAGACCTCAGATTTAGAACTTGAGGTCTCGAAATCAACCATCTAAACGCACACAACTTCGTGTGACAAGGGTGTTTTCTTCTTTCATTATTATCTCGCAACTTTGACGACTGATTGAGCTCAAATTTTCACAGGTTAGTTATTTTATGCATATGTTGAGATAAACCAACTGTGAAGGCTAGTCTTTGACAATTACCAATAGTGTCCACTGCCTTTAAGGAGTCTTGTGTCTTTGGCTCTGGCTGTTCATGTTGGTTTTTGTGCGTTGCCGCTAGTGCAGCGGAGTTTTGTGTCTTTGTGTCTGGCTGTTCATGTTGGTTTTTGTGCGTTGCCGATAGTGCAGCGGAGTTTTGTGTCTTTGGCTCTGGCTGTTCATGTTGGTATTTGTGCGTTGCCGATAGTGCAGCGGAGTTTTGTGTCTTTGGCTCTGGCTGTTCATGTTGGTTTTTGTGCGTTGCCTATAGTGCAGCGGAGTTTTGTGTCTTTGGCTCTGGCTGTTCATGTTGGTTTGTGTGCGTTGCCGATAGTGCAGCGGAGTTTTGTGTCTTTGGCTCTGGCTGTTCATGTTGGTTTTTGTGCGTTGCCGATAGTGCAGCGGAGTTTTATGTCTTTGGCTCTGGCTGTTCATGTTGGTTTTTGTGCGTTGCCGATAGTGCAGCGGAGTTTTGTGTCTTTGGCTCTGGCTGTTCATGTTGATTTTTGTGCGTTGCCGATAGTGCAGCGGAGTTTTGTGTGTTTGGCTCTGGCTGTTCATGTTGGTTTTTGTGCGTTGCCGCTAATGCAGCTATATTTTGCACTATGGCTATCAGCTTCATTCAGTACGTAGACCACAATACGTAGAGTTATTGACCGTTTTATGGTTTAGGTGTTCATCTGCATACATGTCGCCTAAAATTAGTACTTACAATACACTGGAAATGTGCGTCCAACAATGGCATAACCAAGATTTATAATGGATGATGACGTCACATGAATTGGGTCAATAGCCTGGTTTGAATACGAGGTGGACTTCGATATAGGTTCCATAGCGCCCATAGCGCCCAAATAGCGTAAAAATCAAGTACATTTTATTGCTGGTTTATGTTGTCAAACAGCTCCTTCAACAAATCTACACAATGAAGTTTACGGACTGTGATAATAAGTACTTGAATGTCAAGCACACCAACTGAACTTTGAGTTTGAAACAGTCTGAGATGATACCAATTCAGCTGAACAAGTCGTCACCTCACCAACTTTTTGTACACCCAGTCAAGTTTTTGTGTGCGTTTTTTTGTTGTTGAGATGTTCAAGCAGCGGGTATTTAGAAGAATAATTGTGTAATATGCCCGTGATTTATTTGTCACAGAACTCGGGTAAGTACTGAATAAACAGTGATAGCACACATCAGTGTATATAGGTAAAACCTAAATGAATATTCTTTATCCCGATGCAAACTTAATACATATTAAATAATTTGCAGTACCGCTGCTAAACAATGGAATCGACCTGCCTTTAGCCACCGGGCAATCGCGGAGGTGTTATAGTTGTTATGACACTGCTTTAAAATTCGAATCCCACCCGAGTAATATGTCCGTGATTTATTTGTCACAGAACTCGATAAAGTACTGAGTAAACATGCTTACAGTGTATAGTGGTTAACAAACCAAAATTTATATTCTTTATAACAAGTGCACAATTTTAAATCAACAAAATCGTGTGCAATACCCGCTGCTAAAACATAGGATTCGAACTGCTTCTAGCTACCGGGCAGTCTCGGTAGTCTATAGTTGGTAAGACACTGCTATAGAGTTTGCAAGGGTC
Source organism: Asterias amurensis (assembly GCF_032118995.1). Classification (NCBI taxonomy): domain Eukaryota; kingdom Metazoa; phylum Echinodermata; class Asteroidea; order Forcipulatida; family Asteriidae; genus Asterias; species Asterias amurensis. The sequence continues at coordinate 21,049,679 of NC_092660.1, forward strand.
CTGGGTTCGAATCCCACCCGAGTAACATGGCAGTTATGATTTTCACAGAGCTCAGGTAAGTACTGAGTGCTAACACACATCGGTGTATTTGGGTTAAAAATACCAACATTAATACTCCTTATCCCCGATGCAAATTTATCATCTATTAAAACTGTTCATGTTTGTATTCGTTTTAGTGAATTCATTTACAGTGAACTAAGAACATTTAATGATGCTTTTATGTTTCAGAGTGTCAGTTAGATATAATCCAACGATAACTGAGTTTGTGTCAGTTTACTTTGGTTACTCAGCACGATTGGTTGTCTTACTAGTGGTTTGTGGAGGTCTTTGGTTCACATCCCGACCGAGTAACCCATGGATTCTTCCCACACATGACCTGTAAAAAGTGAATAACACACAATCACCTTGTTTGGGGGTAAATAAACGAAATAGCAAAAATTATCGATTAAGTTTCGCAACAACAGTCCATCCATATAGAATAAATATTACTCAAAATAATAACGAAGTCACAGGTCGTACGGTTCCCGCTCTTTCCAATATGCAGCAGTTCAGTTATGGAACAGTCTTCCAGAGGTTGTTAAACAGGCTGAGACATCAGAACAATTCAAAACCCGGTTGAAAACATATCTGTTTACTTTGTACAATAATTGTTGATTTCCTTTTACAGCGCATAGGGACCTCACGGTGATATGCGCTATATAAGAATGGTTTTATTATTATTATTATTGTCACTTGATTCAAACCGAAAAACACGAATGAATTCATGAGGAGCTATTATTACTCTTAAGCAATAGGAAGTCTCTACCAGGCAGAAAGAGACTGTCCATAAACACGATCAGGTTCCATCTCAACAAGGAATATATCGTCTCAATATTTACAGACGTCAAACATGTATCCGGAAGAAATGACCATTCTATTAAGAAGATTTAACTGTAGCCTATACTTTCAGCCACGGGAAGGAAAATTGACATTTCCAGTAACTCCAAACTGATTTTGTAACGAAGTAAGTAGAGAACTTTCTCCTGAAACTTAACACCCTTTGAAGTAATTATCACAGAAGCCTGCCACACACTGTTGGAAGCTTACGGGAAAAATTAATCAAAATTAGAATATGTTTTCAACTTTGATGTTAACTGATATTTCTGCTTTAATTTCGTGAGGGAAGACACACAACTATTATTACAGGTGCAACATTTTAAATGGCTGAAATAACTCAAATCTGCCCGTAACCCAGGTACAAAACATGAGAGGAATGTTCTCATGAAGTGGTCAAACAAAAATCTAAATCGTGAAAGAAATTAAGTATATAGAACTACAAACAATGTTCTTCGCAACTGGCTCAAACTTTGACGACTGATCAATTGCCGTTGTTGTCTCTGCTAAACATGATTTATGCTTATTGAAATCTACCTTTCATTGAGATACCGATAACTTGTTTTGTTCTTAGGTAATACTTTGATAACTAATTTACTTTTCAGTTAATACCGATAACTTGTTTTGTTCTTAGGTAATACTTTGATAACTAATTTAGTTTTCAGTTAATACCGATAACTAGTTTTGTTCTTAGGTAATACATTGATAACTAATTTAGTTTTCAGTTAATACTGATAACTAGTTTTGTTCTTAGGTAATACTTTGATAACTAATTTAGTTTTCAGTTAATACCGATAACTTGTCTTGTTCTATAGGTAATACTTTGATGACTAATTTAGTTTTTAGTTAATAACTGATAACTAGTTTTGTTCTTAGGTAATACTTTGATAACTAATTTAATTTTTCAGTTATTACTGATAACTAGTTTTGTTCTTAGGTAATACTTTGATAACTAATTTAGTTTTCAGTTATTACTGATAACTAGTTTTGTTCTTAGGTAATACTTTGATAACTAATTTAGTTTTCAGTTAATACTGATAACTTGTTAAGTTTTGTTCTTCGGTAATACTTTGATAACTATTTTAGTTTTCAGTTAATACTGATAACTAGTTTTGTTCTTAGGTAATACTTTGATAACTAATTTAGTTTTCAGTTAATACCGATAACTTGTCTTGTTCTATAGGTAATACTTTGATGACTAATTTAGTTTTTAGTTAATAACTGATAACTAGTTTTGTTCTTAGGTAATACTTTGATAACTAATTTAATTTTTCAGTTATTACTGATAACTAGTTTTGTTCTCAGGTAATACTTTGATAACTAATTTAGTTTTCAGGTATTACTGATAACTAGTTTTGTTCTTAGGTAATACTTTGATAACTAATTTAGTTTTCATTTAATACTGATAACTTGTTTAGTTTTGTTCTTAGGTAATACTTTGATAACTATTTTAGTTTTCAGTTAATACTGTTAACTAGTTTTGTTCTTAGGTAATACTTTGATAACTAATTTAGTTTGCAGTTAATACCGATAACTAGTTTTGTTCTTAGGTAATACTTTGATAACCAATTTAGTTTTCAGTTAATACTGAGTACTAGTTTTGTTCATAGGTAATGCTTTGATAACTAATTTAGTTTTTAGTTAATACCGATAACTACTTTGTTCTTAGGTAATACTTTGATAACTAATTTAGTTTTCAGTTAATACTGATAACTAGTTTTGTTCTTAGGTAATACTTTGATAACTAATTTAGTTTTAAGTTAATACTGTCAACTAGTTTTGTTCTTAGGTAATACTTTGATAACTAATTTAGTTTTCAGTTAATACTGATAACTTGTTTAGTTTTGTTCTCAGGTAATACTTTGATAACTATTTTAGTTTTCAGTTAATACTGTTAACTAGTTTTGTTCTTAGGTAATACTTTGATAACTAATTTAGTTTGCAGTTAATACCGATAACTAGTTTTGTTCTTAGGTAATACTTTGATTACTAATTTAGTTTCAGTTAATACTGATAACTAGTTTTGTTCTTAGGTAATACTTTGATAACTAATTTAGTTTGCAGTTAATACCGATAACTAGTTTTGTTCTTAGGTAATACTTTGATAACCAATTTAGTTTTCAGTTAATACTGAGTACTAGTTTTGTTCATAGGTAATACTTTGATAACTAATTGAGTTTGTAGTTAATACCGATAACTAGTTTTGTTTTTAGGTAATACTTTAACAACTCATTTAGTTTTCAGTTAATACTGTTAACTAGTTTTGTTCTTAGGTAATACTTTGATAACTAATTTAGTTTTAAGTTAATTCCGATAACTAGTTTTGTTCTTAGGTAATACTTTAACAACTAATTTAGTTTTCAGTTAATACTGTTAACTAGTTTTGTTCTTACGTAATACTTTGATAACTAATTTAGTTTTCAGTTAATACTGATGACTAGTTTTGTTCTTAGGTAATACGTTGATAACTAATTTAGTTTTCAGTTAATACCGATAACTTGTTTTGTTCTTAAGTAATACTTTGATAACTATGTTGGTTATCATACCACGGGTTGTGCTCTTTCTACACATATAGCTCCAGCTTTGATGGAAAGCGTCTGAGAAGGTTGATTCAACATAAATATTCTCACTTTACATTTGAAGGATTATGTGCCCTTGAAGTGAATAATTCCTCCACTCCATGCTGAAATTAGGACAGCGATGTGTAATAATTATAGAGGGAGCTGTACTTTTGTAATAGATAATCCTATGTTATACATTAAGATTAAAGATTAAAGATTAAAAAGATTTTATTGTCATGATAAAAAAACATGAAATTTTGTCTTCCCTGTGTAAAGGAGACTATACAATACATACAAGAAAGGCATAGCAAAAATAGACAACAAGAATAGAATTACAAATTACGGATAAATATACAAATGTAGAGATAAAAATATGTGGCGAGCTTGTAAAAAGTACAACAAATGAGAGTGAACCAAATTATCTCGACCATCTACTGTTAAAAAGCGGAATTGCAATGGGGAGAAAAGAATCCTTAAATCTGTTGGTCTTTAAGCGTAGTTGCCGGATCCTGCCTGAGTGGTTTTGGATAATGTGAGGGTGCAGAGGGTGGTTGGGGTCGCAAATGATCTTATTGATTTGGGAAATGATACAATCATTCATAATCTCCCGCATGCCTTTAACGTCAGCTCCAATAATCCTGCTAGCTCGTATAGTAATACGTTGGAGCTTCTCAGAGTTAAATTGGGAGAGGGAATTAAACCAACAGACACAACAAAAGCTTAAAATATATTGAATTGTACTCTGATAAAAAAGCTTAAGAATATTCGTGTTAACGTTAAACGATTTCAATTTCCTTAAAAAGTAAAGCCGTTGATTAGATCTTTTATACACATGGGTAGTATTTGCATTCCAGTTTAGTTTGCTATCAATAAATGTACCCAAATACTTCAACTCTTTGACAATCTCAACAGATTCTTCCTTGATTGTAACAGGTTCAATAGTGTTTGCAGTTTTACGGAAATCAAAAACAATTTCTTTAGTTTTGTTTACATTCAGAACTAGATCATTGTTTTCGCACCAACAATAAACTTAGTTATTTCATTTCTGTACCAAACCTATTATGAGGTTATCTGCATTTTGTAATGTGACGAACTACTTGAAAAGAGACTAATAATTTGAAATCCTTGCATCGACCATTGGCTTTATTGCTGAAATTACTGTTGAAAATAAAATGGGAGCATCTGTTTCGGTTATCAAATTTAATTCTTTTTAGTGCGAACATACTGTAAGTCGTGTTCCCTGTGTGTTGTAAAGTCTAAGTCGCACCAAGCCACGATTGAGTCAGACTAGTCTGCGCTTCTTGACTCGTTTTGGATAACACTGAAATCATTTTACAGCTATGTACAGAATTACCTCTTCTAGTTTGAATCATTGATTTGGTTTTTACTTGTACATACAAGCCGTCGATAGGTTATGTGTGCGTTAATATGTGCGTTATTCGTTACAGCATCGGTTTTCCTGGTTTCTATACAAAATACAAGGTCACATAATTATACCATCTTTGAGTTAAATAACTCACTGAATAAAAGGCCTGTCACAACGATTAAAGAAGTGATGTTAGACAAAAAGGTTTATATATAAGTATACAAAAATCATTCACTACAAACTTCTGTCGCAACGGCCTATAGGCTAAAGCAACACTTTTGATAACTGTAAAAGCCCAGTCTTCTCATTTGGTTTATCTAAACGTTTGCATAAAATAATAAACCTGTAGAAATTTGAGCTCAATTGGTCATCGAAGTTACGAGAGAATAATAAAAGAAAAACACCATTGTCGCACAAGCTGTATGCTTTCAAATGCTTGATTTCGAGACCTCAACTGAAGTCTCTAATTAAATTAAAGTATTTTAGTGAGAAATTACTGCTTTCTAAAAAAACTACACTACT